>NC_056725.1:540305815-540905815 GCF_019279795.1 Protopterus annectens | reverse complement strand
GAGAAATCTATATTTTGTTGCTTCCCATTGCTCTGATTGCTACTACCAAGTCCCAATAATGCAGTAAAGTGTCCACTAATCCTCTTATTTTTGACCTCCTGAATAATATCCATAATAAAGGACTCGGGGAACCCCTTCTCAGGAACATATTCAGCATTACATCACACTCGTTGGCAAAATCTTCAATGTCAGATACCATTCTGGCCAATCTGACATATTGGCCCTTTACAACGGCCTTCTTTTGGTGCAATGAGTGCACACTGGTATAATGTAGTAAGGTATTTGAATAAGTTGGTTTCCTGTACAATTGTAATGTAAAGCAACTATTGACATAGTCCTTCCTGATAGTTACATCTAAGCCTTGATTGACTTTCCTGAGGAAGTCTCATGAGTCCTTTATTACAGTTGCACGGCTCTCAAGGACATTTTTCACTTGACTATCAACGTATTTAGCTATACTAATATACTTATTTGATAGGAACCTTACTTTGGTTACTATTGATGTATGTGATCTTTTTTCAGTCATTCCACATGACTTAGGTCTGGGATGGTTCTACGACTATTTGTGTAGTAATACTGCATTTAAACTTGAGACCATTCGGACCTGTATGGAAATTATATTGGAAAACAATTTCCTTACATTTGAGGGCCGTCTGTTTCGGCAAAGACAAGGTGTTGCTATGGGTGCATGCTGTGCACCAATTTTTGCTAATGTGGTTTTAGCACAATGGGAGGACCTATATGTGCTAAATTCTGAATACAGGGCTTCATGGGTATTGTATGGGCGATACCTTGATGACATTGTCCTGTTTTGGAATGGATCAGAACATGACCTGTGTCAAAAAAATATGTATTAATGTGTGTGCTTAATGCTGATTAGAGACTAAATAAGTTAACACGTTTTTCATTCTATTTTATATGCACTGTTTTATATACAGTTGAGTTTCATATGAGACTAAAAGATGCTTTTTGAAACTGCAGTGTGCTTTCTGAAACTTGCAAGATGCCCTCTGACCTAGTAATTGCTAGCACAGCAATATTCATGTTTATGCCTTTTGGAAATGTACTTGAGAAGCAGGTGATTATCTGCTAGGTCAGGAAGAAATGAATGAACAATGCTATATTCTGTAATGTAATGATTTTAAACAATCAGCTCTGTTCGAAGTATGAGAACATGCACAGCTGCAGAAGTTAGAGATAACAGACAAAGGACTGTTAGAAAAATGAACTGCAATCTATACTTGCTTTGTGCTCAAATTAGCCATAGTACCTTGAATGGTAACATTGCATATATCTAACCGGTGGTAGCCAAGGCCACGTTGTTTTCTTAGGAAGTTTCTCACAAAAATTGATAGTACCAGCAGAATATTGTAAAAACAATCACTACGAAATGATGAGGACAAAACTTGTGATTCACTACGTCAGCTTGGTAGGCAATGTCTCATTAGAAAATGTATAAAAATGCCTGCATTTCCTGATTCTAGTTAGACAAACTCTGTATTAGCACGTTTTTGTCTCCTTACTGCAAGATTAAAGTGCCTTAACCTGAACCTACCATGTATTGATAATTTTTAAAGTATATTTTTCCTTTGACACCTGAATAGGTTTTCTTCGTATATCAATGGGTCTACCAGTTTCCTGAGATTTACTATGAAAAAAGAACTAGACTATGTCAACTATTTAAATGTAACTATCAGGAAGGACTATGTCAATAGTTGCTTTACATCACAATTATACAGGAAACCAACTTATTCAAATAACTTACTACATTATACCAGTGTGCACCCACTGCACCAAAAGAAGGCCCTTGTAAAGGGCCAATATGTCAGATTGGCCAGAATGGTATCTGACATTGAAGATTTTGCTAACGGGTGTGATGTAACGCTGAATATGTTCCTGAGAAGGGGTTACCGAGTCATTTATTATGGACATTATTCAGGAGGTCAAAAATAAGAGGATTAGTGGACACTTTACTGCATTATTGGGACATGGTAGTAGCAATCAGAGCAACGGGAAGCAACAAAATATAGATTTCTCACGTGCACTTAAACTTACTTATACTTCTGACTTTAATAATATCAAGTACGTGATATATAAATACTGGAAAATCTTCAATATTGATAGTGATGTACTGGAAAAAAATAGGGAATAGGCCTAGGATAGTATATAGGAGGGACACATCACTTAAAGGGCTACTTGAGAAAAGCCAGTGTGACCGGACTACGAGGGGTACTTTTAAATGTGGCAGATGTCCCCAGTGCCCATTTATTATTGGACATAAGTTCAAGCTCAAAAAATTTGGATACATCACCAACAATAAGAGAATGTATTGTTATATTAAGGGGGTAGTCTATATTGCTGTCTGCAGAGTATGTAAAAACTATTACGTGGGAAAAACTAAAAATGCATTTAGGCTCAGAATTTACCAACACCTGTATGATATTAGGCATATGAACATGAATAATGCATTATATAAACATATTAGCAATCAACAAAACCATGCTTTCAGTTTTTTCATACTAGAACAAGTGGATTTGGGACCTCGGGGTGGACCCGTAGATGATTATTTAGAATTCAATGAATTAAAATGGCAGATCAGATTGAATGCTTATTCCCCCCCAGGTCTTAATGATAGAATCTCACTAGCTTCGCTTTTGAGGTTAATACATTTGTTTATGTTATAAAAATTTTTCTATGATTTATTAGTCACTATATCATCTGGTAACTTGCCCTGTTAGTTTTTATGCAGTATTTTACTAGATTAAATGATAGCATTTTTTTATATGTATGCTTATGCATTTATAAACCATTGTAATATATCTGTTTGATTACTAACATGTTTGATTATCTGGGAGGAAGTGATGTTGACTCTAGTAGCAAGCTGATTGGATAGACATAGTAGTTTAAATTTGGGAAGCCAGGAATCAACAGTTCTGAAGAAGTCAAACATTTGATGAAAGTGCTTAACTTCTTGGTTTTATGTTTTATTTGGTTGCATTTTTTCATTAGTATCCTGTGCTTATTTTATGTATACTAGCCTTACTTTGTGGCTACAACGTTTGCTGTGATTTACATAAAGCTTTTTTACATAAACCAAGGCTCCGTCTTGTTGGTAAAGTTGCCCTGCATCTGCATTTCTTGGTTTTTGACTGTTTGGACTGTTTTTCGTTTTGTCTTCAACAAAGGAAATATGCTCTCATTTCTTTTTCTGCAAGACGTCCTCCTCTCAAACACCCTTGGTGGGACAGACCCTAAAAGTAACTCTAATAGTTGTATGAATCTTCTCCCTCACTAAGATCTGAGAAAAAAGATCTGTGAAAACCCCTTGGTCCTCCAGATATTACAAGTTAAAGTTCTCCCCCTCAACATCAGGTACAGACTTTTGAAACACCTTTGAGGACTTGCAAGAAGCCAAATCCATGCTGGCCTATCCGAAGCAAGCACTGGATAGGTTTTGAGGGCTTTCATCGGCCTCTAGAGAGACATCCAGGTGGAGGCTGGACAGCAGCCAAATCTGGCCTGACTTTTTTTTTTTTTTTACCTTTTTCTTGGCAAACAGCTGGCCCTTGGAATGAGAGTATTCCACCAGAGCACCCTGATTCAGCAAGTTAAGATGTTGTTTCTCCAGGTATATGGACAAAAGACTGGCAACAACGTAGGGGCTTAGGCATAAATGCCTGATGGACAGAACACTACATATGATCGTGGGAAACACCCAAACAGAAAAAAACACTAGTTGTGATGGTATTTATGAGGAATCTGCCACCCACGCTGACACCTTCCCTTTCTGGGTGACATGAACACAATGACAATAAGAAAAGGAAGAGAAGAAAACCCCCAATGGGGCACTTATTTGAAGAAACAGCTCTGTAACCAGCACAGCAGAAAGGTGTTCAGACTAGTGGCAAAGTAGTTCTAAGAGTTTGCATCCATACGTCACCTTTATGCCCTTTGTCTTGTATTGGGAGCATACGTGACACAAAGCACCTATAAGATCCAAAGGCTTTGGTATAATGGCTGGACGTTGGGCTATCCTTCTTGGCAGGAGAACCCTTTGGTGATGAATACTGGAACAGTGATATGGAAGGACACATGCCCAGAGTTTTCCTCCTTCCTCTCTATGATGTGTTAGTGTCAAACAGGATGCCATCCACATAAAAAGGGATTTTTTTCTATGAGGCCACCACATGGACCCTTTTATGTCTGATTTTTTTTTTATTCTCTCAGCTAATGGCTCTATATAAACCACAAATAAGAGCAAAGATAGGATAAGCTTTGCCCTGTCCCTCTCTCAGTGATTATCCTTTCTGATAGTCTTGCCTCTATTTTCACTACTCTCGCTGTTGCCCCCTTATATACTGACTGCCTTTACCATGTCTGTGCAGTTCTCTGGAAGTCTCCATTCTACTGCTAACTCAAACGAATATTTCCATCCCACTCTGTCAAATGCTTTTTCTGCATCTAGTGAAATCAGTGTTAACTCCCTTCCTTTTTCTTGTGCATTTTACACTAACAGTCATGTTTTTATTAAGTTATCCACCGTCCTCAATTCCCCACAAACCCTGTTTGGTCACTATGCATCTTTCTTGATGATATTTTCCCCAACTTGTCCACTTGAATTTGTATAAAGCACTTACAATCAAGAATTAAAATTGAGACGGGTTTGTAGAACGACATGGACAGAGGAACTTTCCATTTTTTGTGTCCTATCAATACTACAGCTTTTTTTTTCCTGACTCCAGAGGAGACTCCTCCTTCATTACATTACTAAACAGCTTCACCTATCATCTCTACATTCTTGAGATCCCAGAGGTCTGGCATTAAGAAATCACTTTCATCTTCTTCATTCCTCACCATGCTTTCATCACTTCCTTTCTTTCTACCAGGGCTATTATTTCTTTACAATCTTCTTCCAGTCTTTTGAGTTCTGAGCATTTCTAATTACTTCCCTCCGCTTCTTCTGTGCCCCTTTCCATCTTATCCTGCTTAAATAATCCTTGAAAATTATCTCTAAATCCTTACAAAATTTCATCTAGTTACATAAAGTACAGTTGTGTACACTTACCATAAATGTAGATGTTCGAGTTTATTCACTGTTGCAGTCATCACATTTGGGTTATCCCTGCCAGCGTAGCTCTCGGCCGGCCCAAATACCAAAGGCTTAGTATTTCTGCGTCGGTTGCTGTCGCTTCAGGACTGACATCAGGTCGTCAGTAGTATAAAGTAAGGCAGTCGACGCCATTACATCAGTTTTCCTTGCTCTAACTTGTCAGGAGCCCCCAAGTGGGAGCCAGGTTCTGGTGGAAGAGCCCCACCAGTAGAAAGTAAATACCAATATGTCCCTTGTAAGGAAATGAAGAAAGAATAGGGGGATGGAGAGAGGGAAACCAGGACTGCAACAGTGAACTCTCTCCAACATCTACATTTATGTTAAGTGTACACAATTGTACTATGTTCTTCATGTTTCACTGTTGCAGTCATCACATTTGGGTTGATTTCCAAAGCTGAGGAAATCGGTGGAGGCAGTCAAGGAAACTAGGGACTGCCTAGGATGCCCTGCAAGACTGCAGAGGCAAACCCTGCCCTGCATTTGGAGAAGATAGGCAGGTGGTAATGTTTGGTAAAGGTGTGAACAGATGCCCAGGTGGCAGCCTCCAGGAAGCCCCTGGTGGGGACTCCTCTGAGGAAAGCTGCAGCGGTGGAGGCTGCTCTGATGGAGTGAGTCCTGACCCCCTTGAGGGGAGGCTTTCCATGTTGTTTGCAGCAGAAATGGATGTAGTGTGCTATCCATTTGGAAATGGTTTGTTTGGAGATGGCTTTGCCCACTGCTCCTGCAGCAAAGCTAACCAGCAATTGATCAGACTTTCTGAAGGATTTAGTCCTGTCTAGATATAATCTGAACTGTCTGGGCACATCTAGAGAGTGCAGGATCCTTTCCCCCTTGTTCTGTGGGTTAGGGGAAAAAGGTAGGCAAATGAATGGATTGGTTGAGAACCACACTGAACACCACCTTGGGCATGAAGGATGGGTTAGTCCTGAGGGATACCCTGTCAGCATGGATGATGATGAAGGGTTCCAACAGCTATGAGTGCTTGCAGCTCAGAGACCCTTCTGGCTGAAGTGATGGCCAGAAGGAAAGCGGTCTTCCAGGAGAGCAATCTTAGCTCTGCTGAAAAGGCTGGTTCGAAGGGGGGCAGGGTGAGCTTTTCCAACACAAAGTTAAGGTTCCAAGCTGGGGTTGGTGCTCTTCTGGGTGGCCTCAAGTTGCTAATCCCTCTTAGGAATGGTTTGATCAAAGGGTGTGAGAAAAGGGGTTGCTCAGTGGGAAAATGAGCAGAGAAAGCAGAGGCATGAATTTTAATAGAGGAAAAGGAGATGCCACTGTTTAGCAGGTCAGCTAAGTAATGCAGGAAGAGGGAGGGAGGGCTGTGCAGTTTTGGCTTCCTTAGCCTAAATCCAGCTGCAGAACCTTTTCCACTTGTCAGCATAAGACTTTCTAGTGCCAGGGCGTCTGTACTCGCGTATAATATCTAGAACCTGTTTACTAAGGTTGGCAGATTGATCGGGGGTTAGGAAATAAACCAAGCTGCCAAACTGAGTGTCTGCAATTGGGGATGCATGAAATCCACTTCCCTCTGGGTTAGGAGGTTTGGAATCTGAGGAAGATGCCATGGTGGCAGTGGGGACAGATTGCACAGCAAGGGGTACCACTGATGGCGGGACCAGTCTGGAGCTATAATAATTGCCCTTGGTTTTATCTCCTTTATTTTGAGCAGTAACCTGGGGATGAGAGGTAGTGGAGGAAAGGCATAGACTGATTGACCCAGGGGAAGGACAGAGCATCCACTTTCCTGTGATGCTCCCTGATGCAGAAGTTGCTGAGCTGATGTTTGGTGTGGGAGGCGAAGAGGTCTACCTTCGGGGTGCCCCTTTTCTGAGTTACCAGGGTGAAGGTTCTTCTGTTGACCTGCCATTCGTGTGGGGTCCAGAGGATTTCTGCTTAAGTGGTCTGCCAGAGAGTTGAGAGAACTTGGTAGGAATTGTGCTAACAGGTGGAGTTGCATGGCAGAGGCTGTGTGCCAAAGCATCATGGCCAGCCTCCATAGAGGGTAGGAGTGAGTCCCTCCCTGCTTGTTGATATACCACATCACAGTGGTGTTGTCTGTTTTGATCAGGAGAGTCCCTCGGGAGAGAAGGGGCTTGAAAGCTATCAAGGCGTGCTGGACAGCTATCATCTCTTTTTGGTTGATGTGCAGATGGATTTGCTGTGGGCTCCATTGGCCCTGTATGCACCCGCCGTTCAGGTGTGCACCCCAGGCATAGTCTGATGCGTCTGTGGTGAGGGTCTGTATGGCAGGGGGTACTGAGAAAGGTAGTCCCCTTGTTGTAGGAGCATGCTGTTGCCCACCAAAGAAAATCTTTTTTGAGACAAGGTATTATATTGTGCATGAGTCCCCAGGTCTTGAGAGTGTTCACACCAAAGGTTTTTTAGGTACCAGTGAAGTTTCCTCATATGCAATCTGGCATATGGAATGAGTAGAATGCAAGATGCCATGAATCCCAGAGCTTGCAGGATTTTCCTTGCAGATAGCTGGGGTCTGGTTGCTAGTTGAGAGAAGAAGGCTGTCGGGGAAAGTTTGCTTTTCTGGTGTAAGGAATGCCATCTGGGATGCTATGTCCAGGCTTGCTCCCAGGAATATAATCCTTTGGGGAGGTACCTGTTTGGATTTCTTTTCGTTGATTGTATACCCTAGGGAGGTTAGTAGGGAATTTACGAAAGCCAGGTGCTTGAGCAGCTTTTCCTGTCTGTCTGCCTGAATTAAGCAGTCGTCTAAGTATGGGTAAATCTGGATATTCCTTTGTCTGCAAAAGGCAATGGCTGGAGCCAGACATTTTGTGAAAACTCTGGGAGCAGTAGATAAGCCAAAGGGAAGAGCAGAGAACTGAAAGTGCTGAGATCTTGCCCTAAAATGGAGATATTTCCTGGATGATTACCTGATAGGAATGTGGAGGTAGGCCTCTTTTAGGTCTAGGGTGGCTAGCCAAGCATTCTTGCAGAGCATGGGTAGCAGCTGCTGGAGGGTGAGCATTTTGAATTTTGGGATCACCAGGAAGGTGTTTAGAACGGATAGATTGAGGATGGGGCACCAGTTGCCCTCTTTTCTGGGTACCAGAAAAAGTCTGGAGTAGAAACCTTGGCCTTTCTGTTCTGCAGGAATGTGCTCTACTGCCCTCATAGAGAGCAGGGAAAGGACTTGCTTTTACACCTCTGCCCACTGGTTTGAAGGTAAATCTGAGAACCCTTTTGGAGTTGGAAGGGTGTGGAAAGAAAATTTGTATCCTGGGACACTATGTTGGGAACCCAGCAGTCGTTGATAATGGTGGCCCAGGTGCTTGCATGAAAGGAGAGTTTTCCTCCTAGGGGTATGTGAAGGTGGGCAAAGGGAGGGGGTGGGGAGGTGAGTCATTGTGAGCTGACCATAAGGAGGTGGTTTAGAACTCCCCGGTTTTGAAGTGGAGGTAGTCCACTACTTAAAACTCTGCATTCCCTGTGGCTGCTGTCTGGGGGGGGGTCTGGTTCCCCGGAGTCTGGGCTGAACTGGCCTGGTGGGAGCAGGAAAGGACCAGTACTTGGTGGGACAATACCTGCTGGACCTGTAAGAAATCTAACTTTCTGCATAGATTTTGATTTTTTTTCCATCTTTTTTAAGACCTCTTCTGCCTTAGTGCCAAATAAGTTGTCTTTGTGCAAGGGGGCATCCAACAATTTATATTTAACATGGTCTGGCAAGGGCTGTACCTTAAGCCACACATGCCTTCTAAGGACAGATCCGGTAACTGCTGCCCTGCAAGAAGCTTCTAGGGCATTAAAACCACAGTGCAAGGTGTGTTTACTTCCAGAATGCATTACCTCTTGTAACTCTTTAGATTCTGCACAAGGAGGAAAGGAAGACATTTTTTTGTTTGAGAGGTTCCAAGGTATGATGCTGAAATTTTAGCATATGGAACTGACAATTTAGTGCTCTGATAGCAAGAGTAGCTGAGGTGTATACTTTTTTACCACATATGTCTAGTGCTTGGGAATCCATATCTGAGGGGGTGGGATTCTTAGCAGAAGTTGCTTTCATTCCTTTAGGCCCTTCAGAAATTACCTCAGGGTTAACAGTAGGATTTTTGAAAATAAATTTGTGCACGTCAGGGACTCTGTAGTACCTGTTGGGTTTTCTGGGTGCAGGAGGGAGGGTGTCAGGAGTCAAACTGGATTCCAGGAAAACATCCTCCACAACATCCAGGACTGGGGGGATGGGCCAAGGGTCTGTGCTGTGGAAGATCTAAGAATTCCCCAAGTCTCTTTTTAGACAGAGGACAGTCCTGACTCTCCCAGTGGAAATGCTCCCTTAAGGTATAAAGGGTTTCCCCAAAAGGAAAAATCCTCTGGGGGAGAGACTGAAGGAATGGAATTATCTGCATCAGAATCCTCATAAGTAGAGAGGGGTTGCATGTCTTCATATTCAGATGGATCAGTCTCATCGGACTCCTGTTCAGACAAAACTACAGGGGACAGATCTCTCTTCCTTTTGGAGGGGGTTGCTCGGCTTCCCCTGATCAGCGTAAGGTCTTCGGTCATTTTAAACATTTAAGACGGAGGCAAGGAAGCAGGTGCCCGAGAGTGGATCGTCGGTTTCTTGTGTGTGGTTCATACCCTGGACCTAAGAAACTCTGTCATTTTCAAAAGAATGACAGTCATGAAAGAAGATGGTTTGTGTCGAGAATCGGTAGTGCGAAGGACTTCCTCGGAAGTTGGTGCCTGCTCAGCGGCTCCGGACCCATCCGAGGTAGAGACGACCGCAGGATCCTAAGCCGAAGAAGAGTTCTACGGCATACCGGACTCTAAACGGATCTAGGTAGCGGCCAGCGAATTCACAGAAGTGGGCATCAGGGACTGCGAAAGTGCGTCACTAAGGACCGGAGAACTGATGACTTAACTTAACAGGAGCATTGTCGGTAGGTTTGGACCTGTGCTGTCTGTCTCTGTCTTTATCTTTATGTTTTTTTGGAAGATCTGCTGTCGGATGGCTTACCGAGGCCATATTGGAGTTCGAGGACTATAAGTGAAAATATCTAGCTACAATAAGGTCCAGACAACGGATAGTTCTGGCAATGAACAAAGCACAGAAGCGACAGCGGGGGACGTCGTGGTCTGGGCCTAAGCAAGTGATGCAGTAAGAATGAAAGTCTTGGTGTGGTATTTGCTTGTCTCAGGTGAGACAATTGTTTACTTTTTTCTGATAACAGTTAGTGCAAGAAAAAAGGATCCCCAATGGGGTGCTTAGCTTTAGAAGACTTCAGCTTGAATTCGGTAAACGAAACTCACGTAGTGTCCAACTAGCACTCGTGCGAACTGCCTGCGAGCTCCATGGCAAGAAAGACTATGTAATGGCGTCGGCTGCCTTACTTTATACTACTGATGATGTGACGTCAGTCCTGAAGCGACAGCAACTGACGCAGAAATACTAAGCCTCTGGTATTCGGGCCAGCCGAGGGCTATCCTGGCAGGGATAACCCAAATGTGATGACTGCAACAGTGAAACACGAAGAACATCTAGTAGTCCTTCTCTTTCTACCTCAGTTTTAAATATCCCTCTTTCCACTACTTCCTGCCTTAACTGCATTATCACTGCCTTCATTGCTCTCTTTTGCCACCATCTTTTCCCATACACTTCCATTGTCTCACTTATGGATTATTTGCTTTAATTACCTTTCCCTGTAATTTCTGGTTTGACTTCCTCATCTCCTTTCCCACTATGTCTGTTAACTCCTCAATTTCAGACTTATTTTTCTCTTCACTTTCTCTGTCCATTTGCTTTTGTATTTCTTCTGTTACATTTTTGTTCATTTCATCTCATTTCTTTTAAGAACCCTATTCATCCTCCTCCAATCTGTTTCACTGCAGTTTAAACAATCATTTCCCTCTTTTTGGTCCATCAGATGTGCTGATAACTTCCAATGCCTCTCCAAGTTCATTCATATCCTTCTTTCCCCTTGCATGGTCTGAAATAGTGAGAGGTTCTAATACTTACTTCCCTTGCCATTTGTTTAAGATCTATTTTAATATAACATCTACCCAGTCTAGCTCAGCAGTTATGTATATGTGAGCAGACAGTAAACATTTCATCCTTCCTCTGCCCATTATCTACTCTCCATGTCTATCTATCCCAATGTTTAAGCTTTTTTTTTTTTTCTGTTGGAAATTCTTCCCCTGAGACTCTGACTTCTTGGTACCTAATCCACTTTGTCTCTGCCAGCTGTTACATTCCATCTTCTACAAGTACACTTTTCCCTTCTTAAAATCTAATGATCTCTGTCAGCAGTCCTCTAAATTATATCACTGCTCTATTTTATGGTTATACACTACCACTATTGTAATCTTCACCCCCTCCCTACCATTCCTTTTATTCCAGTATGTCTTCCTTTTCTGCTTCACATTTCCTCTACTTTGAGTAGCCGGAACTTTTTTTAATACTGCAACTCCTCTCCACTTACTACTGTCCCATGAAGAGAGTGCTACCAAATTATATCCTGCTTTGTTCCTTTATTCAAGAGATGCATTTCTTGTTTTTGCTAATATTTGAGCCGCTGTCCCTCTAACATGTCCTGGCACACATTTACTTCTCCATCCTATTCCATTCACATTTCGAGAATTAATATTTATCTCCTCCACCATAATTTTCCTATTTCCATCTCCCCTTTCATTTTCTTTAGATTTTCATTTTATTAATGCTTTCTAACCCTATCATTTTCTCTCTTTAGACTGTTTCTTGCAGCCTTTATTTTTCCTTCTCGACCTATGTCATTGTTTTGTTCTTTCAGTATTGCACCAGTCTGACAGAGTGGAACATAGAAAGTGGCAGCCTTTTACAGATAGAGCTGAGGAGGCATGCTGCATACATGTTTATCAGCCATCACTTGAAATATATTACTACAGCAGTTTGTGCCTTCATCTCAATCTAACATCAGAGTTGTACATAGAATAAGACTATCTTTTTTTTTGGGGGGGGGGAGGGGGGGGCAGTGGTGCAACCTAGTATAAACAGTCTACTAAAATGAAGAAAATCTTAGCCTGTGTGTAAACGTATCTCAATCTAGAGGAGAAATAAAAAAATATATCAATAAGGACTCAGAAGTAAAATCAAATCCCTCAAAAACAAGTATGAACTGAAAATACCATACATGCCTTAAACTCTTCAGCTGTGTTAGAAACTTTAGAATTAATGTCCAGCACTACACGGAGATAATACATAAAGTACAGTTGATTAAGCTTGTATCATAACAGTAGATGTCCTACTTCTCACTGTTGCAGTACTTCACTCTTGGATATCCTGTCAAGGACATCCTAACATCCAGCACGTACACCAAAGCCTTTACACTGTCCAGGCATCACAAATACATAGGTTGGTACTAGGCTATTGGGCCCTAGGGCCTATACAAGCCTAGCCATAACAGTTCCCCGGCTATTTCTACCTAGGACATTTACTTCCCTGGTCCCCCTGTCTAGCAGGGTGACTGACGGGATCCCTGGGTGAATTTCCTATCTCCCATTCAGTCGTCAAGGTTCCTTTTGTAGACGGCCAAAGAGGCGCTGTTTGACATGTATGGGGAGTCTCTGGGTCAGGAACCTATCCCTCCAGCAAGTTTTTTTCATTGTGATGACCAGGTTTAGATCCCTGGAATGCGTCTCTCTGGCGACAGGGATTTCTTTAACTGTAGCATGTCCAACAGCTCTGGGTTTGACATGGCCTTGCATGTTAAGCAGAGATCGCCTCTGAGTAGACATGCGACAGAGTATAGCTGGAGATGTTTTATACAGTCAGCATAAGGCATCGGCTTTAGGCCTGGGATTCTTTTAGTGAGGTATTTCTACGGCCTTTCCAACTGTTGCAGGTGTCTTGTGAGGTACATACCAAGCAGGGTGTTGTACTCTATAATGGGTCTAATGAGGGATGAGTACAGTGGGACAATGACCTTTTTTCTGGATGAAAAGCCCTTAGTGATGAGGTGTGCCACATAGAAGGATTTACTGATTGTTGTGGCGATGTGGTTATCGAAGGTGAGACCACTGTCCACCTGTGTCCCTAAGTCCCTTATCACACTTTCGGTGTTTACTGTACTGCCACTTATGTGGTAATTCATGGGTACATGGTTTTTCCCAAAAGGGATAACTATACATTCCTTGGCATTGAGCTTGAGCACATGGGTCTGGCACCAAGCATCTGTCTCTGTAAGGCCCTTTGTAGAATATCCACATCACTTGGGGATTCGATAATGGCTCCCAGTTTGCAGTCATCTGTGAACTTTGTTAGCCAGTGTCCCTTGGTGTTGGCCTGTACTTCGGAGAAGTAGATGGCAAACAAGAGCGGTCCCAGGACTGAACCCGGTGGTACTCCACTTGTCTGGAGCTGGATGTTAGTTAGACATATATTCTGTGTGTGAGGCATTGGGTATACATGTGACATACAGACACCTAATCCTTGGAAAGTACAGTTGTGCAAAATCTTACCATAACTGTAGATGCCCTTCGCTTCACTGTTGTAGTATTCTTTACAATAGGGATTCCCTGCCAGAGGCAGCCCGATGTATGGCCAAGTATACCAAAGCCAGTTGATTGTAAAATATAAACAGTACATCAGATGTATGCTCCCCGTGTAGGGCATAAAGGTATCATCTAGACGTACCATCTTCAGAAATGAAAACCTCCAGTAGGAATGGCAGTTCAGGGTAACAAGCACATTCAGAATGAAAAAGGACCAGGGTAGGAGGGAGCGAGCAAATACTGCAACAGTAAAGAGGAGGACATCTAGTGTTATGGTAAGAGTTTACACAACTGTACTATGTCCTTCCACATCACTGTTGCAGTATTCTTTACAATAGGGAGACCGCAAAAGAACAGGAAGAAAACAGGGAAGAGGAATGGACAGCCGAGCCCTATAAAATGCCATGGAGAATGGTCCTGGCAAAGCCAGCACTAGCTCTAGAATTCACAACCAACTTAATGCTTATTAGAAGTATGCACAAAAGTCCAGGGTGATGCCTCAAAAATAGAATTAGTATCTAAACCCTTGAAAAAAATCAGCAAAAGAGACCACAGCTCTAGTGGAATGAGCCTTAACAGAAAAAGGAAGGTTCTTCCCATGAGAAGAATAGCAAAAAGAAATGGCTTTAGAAATCCAATAAAAAATGGTTTGCTTAGAAACAGCCAAACCTAAAGACCTAGGATGAAAAACAAAAAGCTGTTCAGACCTACAAAACGCTTTAGTCTTATCCAAATAATATACAAGTTGCCTATGCAAATCCAAGGTGTGCAAAACCTTCTCACTAGCAGACTGTCAATAAGAAAAAAGTGGGAAAACGAATAGACTGATAAAGAAACAACTCATTAACCACTTTGGTCATAAAAGAAAGATATAGTTTAAAAAAAAAAAAAAAAAAAAAAAAAGGAACACAATGCCCTTATGGGAAAAAAAAAGTACAGTTGTGTACACTTGCCACAAATGTAGATGTTCGAGTGTATTCACTGTTGCAGTCATTACATTTGGGTAATCTGCTGGCAGGTTGCCCTCAGTCGGCCTGAATTCCAAAGTCTTGGGTCCTGCGTCAGTTGCTGTCTCCACTTCCATGACGTCAGGTCGTCAGGGGTATAAAACATGCAGCCGACGCCATTTTCTTTAGTTTTTCTTGCCCCCAAAAAGGTAGCATCCATATAAACTTTACCTTCATCTACAAGCAAATACACCACATAGGTTGTAGAAGCTAGAGAAGTGAAGATAAACAGTAGAATGGCAGGGGGATGGCGGAAGGGTAACCTGGACTGCAACAGTGAATACACTCGAACATCTACATTTATGATAAGTGTACACAACTGTACTATGTTCTTCGTGTTTCACTGTTGCAGTCATTACATTTGGGTAGAATCCCAAAGATATGGTTGGGAGGCTGCAGCTAAACAGCATTAGGTGTGGCTATAAGGCCCTGCAGAACTGCAGTGGCAAAGCCTGCCCTGGACTTAGAGAGGCAAATGGTAATGCTTTGTAAAGGTGTGAACAGAACTCCAAGTAGCAGCCTCTAGAATATCTTTGGTTGGTACTCCTCTGAGAAAGGCTGCCAAAGTCGCTGCAGCTGTGGTGGAATGAGACCTGATGCCCCTGGGCACAGGTTTACAATGGTATAAGTAGCAGAAACGGATACAGTGGCTTATCCGCTTTGAAATTGTCTGTTTTGAGATAGCCTTCCCCTCTGATCCTGCAGCATATGACACTAGTAATTGCTTAGTTTTTCTTAGAGCTTTTGTCCTGCTCAAGTAGAATCTTAGTTGTCTGCGTACGTCCAAGGAATGCAGAATTCTCTCCCCTTTGTTCTGCGGATTTGGATAAAAAGTTGGCAGATGAATAGTTTGGTTAAGAGCCACACTGGAAACCACCTTAGGCATAAAAGTAGGATTTGTCTTCAGAGACACCCTGTCTGGGTAAAATATGATAAAAGGCTCTACAGCCATGAGGGCCTGTAGCTCAAACTATTCTTGCTGAAGTAATTGCTAGTAGCAGAACTGTCTTCCATGACAAGAACTTTATATCAGCGGTAGAGGCTGGTTCAAATGGAGGCAGGGTGAGATTTTTCAACACATAATTGAGGTCCCATGCAGGTAATGTTGATCTTCTAGGAGGACTTAGGTTTTTGGCTCCTCTAAGATACTGCTTTAGTAAAGGATGAGAAAAGATAGGTGGCTCTGTATTGTAATGAGCCGAAATGGCAGAGGCATAGATTTTGATTGATGAGAAAGATAGGCCTTTGTCAAGCATCTCAGTTAAGTATTGTAATATCTGAGGAATATGTGGTTCTGCTGTATCTGTTCCTTGTGCTTGATTCCAAGCGCAGAATCTCTTCCATTTGTCAGCATAAGATTTTCTGGCACTAGGTCTTCTGGCTTCCAAAATGACATCCATCACAGCTTTACTGAGTGGTGTCGATCATATGATTACATGATTAGCCATGCTGCCAGGTTCAGAGTCTGTAGTTGATTGTGCAGGATCTGATTGTTTTGCTGGGACAGTACTTGTGGTCCTTGAGTCAAGGTCCAAGCTGGGTATTGAGACAAGTTCCTTAGCACTGGGTACCAGTATAGGCGGGGCCAGTCCGGGGCAATTAATATCTTTGGCTTCTCTTGTCTGACTTTTAGGAGGACCTTGGGTAGAAGAGGCAGAGGAGGAAAGGCGTAAACTGACAGGTTTTTCCAACTGAAGGATAGGGCGTCCACTTTTCATGCTTGACTGTGATAAGTCCTTGTGCAGAATCTTTTCAATTGAAAATTCTGAGGAGAGGCAAACAGATCTATGTCTGGGCTCCCCCATTTCTCTGTTATCATGCTGAATACTTGTGGATTTAATTTCCACTCGTGAGGATCCATCAGGTTTCTGCTTAAATCGTCTGCCAGAGTATTCTGTTTTCCAGGTAGGAAATGAGCTTGAAGATTTATTTGGTAGGTCAAAGCTGTCCCCCACAGTGCCATGGCTAATCTGCAAAGGGGGTATGTGTGTGTGCCCCCTTGCTTGTTTATATACCACATGACTGTGGTGTTGTCCGTCTTTATCAGTAGTTGTCCTGGATGAAGTATGTCCTTAAAGGCTATTAGGGCATTTTGAACAGCTAGCATCTCTTTCTGGTTGATATGTAGAAGCATTTGATTTGGTGCCCATATACCCTGAATGCATCTTCCTGCCAAGTGGGTCCCCAAGGCATAATCTGATGCGTCTGTTGTTAAGGTTTGGCTGGCAGGGGGTAGAGTGAAGGACCGTCCCATGTTTTGGTGACAGGCCTTTGCCCACCATAGAAACTCCTGTTGCAGGCAGGGGATGAAAGGATCATTGTTTCCAGACTGTGTGACTGTTGACTCCATAAACGTTTTAGGTACCATTGAAGTTTCCTCATATGCAGTCTTGCATATGGAATTAGTAGGACACAGGATGCCATGAAGCCCAGAGCATGCAGAATTTGTCTTGCAGAAGACTGGGTTTTTGTTGCCAACAGTTTGAAGTAAGTAGTCAGTTGCCTTTGTTTGTCTGGCATGAGATAAGCCATCTGGGCAGTTGTATGCAAGCTTGCACCCAAGAATGTTATCTTTTGAGAGGGTACCAGTTGTGATTTCTTTTTGTTTATTGTGTACTCTACGCATGCTAGAAGCCTTTTCACAAACGCCAGGTGTCGTAGAACAGTGTCCTTGTTCTCTGCTTGAATGAGACAGTCGTCCAAGTAAGGATATATTTGAATACTTCTTTGTCTGCAAAATGAAATTACTGGTGCCAGGCACTTTGTAAAGACCCTGGGCACAGTAGATAAGCCAAAGGGCAGTGTAGAGAATTTGTAATGCATTAAGCCAGCCTTGAATCTGAGGTATCTTCTGCACGACTGTCTTATTGGGACATGCAGGTATGCCTCTTTTAAGTCTAAAGTCACCAGCCAAGCATTCTTGCCCAGCATGGGCAGAAGCTGTTGCAAAGTGAGCATTTTGAATTTTGGAATGTCCAGTTATGTGTTCAAAATCGATAAATCCAGTATTGGCCGCCAGGCCTTGTCCTTTCTGGATACCAAGAACAGTCGAGTAAAAACCTTGTCCTTTTTCCTGTTCTGGTACTGTCTGAATGGCCCCCATATCCATGAGGGACGTAACCTGTTTCTGTGCCTCTGCCCATTGGTTTTTGGCAGGTCTAGCCAACCGTTTGTCATTGGCAGAGTGTGGAAATGGAATCTGTATCCCTGTGATACGATGTTCAGTACCCACTTGTCCTGGGTTAACTGCCAATTTTGAGCAAAAAAAAGAAGTTATGTTCTTACCATAACGTTCCATGTGGAGTGTTCATCTCGCCTTTGTTTTTACACACGGGTTCGGTGCCGATCCTCGGCTCAGAGTCGGCCGCAAAGCAAAGCTCTGCATCTAAGAGAAGCTCGAGACCAGGCTATATCCCACAATCCTCCCTGCCATTACTCAGATCTAGTTTGCAAGCAAACCAGAAAAAACAATAATCTTGAGGTATTAAGGCTACATACTGCTATAAAGGAAAAAAAATTTAGAGACACCATCTCACTGACAACCAACTAGGGGTAAAGAAAGATACCCGGAAGAGGTAAAGACATGTGGACCAGACTCTAGTCCTACTCGTTCTTCCAAACCGTGAGGGAGGGAAAGGGAGGAATGTAAAAACAAAGTCGAGATGAACACTCCACATGGAACGTTATGGTAAGAACATAACTTCTTTATGCGAGTGTTCAATCTAGCCGTTTGTTTTTACACACGGGTAGCGTCCCTAGCTCCGTCACCCTGAGTGACTCATGGAAGAACGTTCCTGAGCACAGTGGAACCAAAGGATGTCCTGTCTTTGGAGGCTTTGTCAACCCTATAATGAGTGATGAAAGTATGTGGTTTAGAGCTGCATGAGCCAAGGAAGTGGAGACGGACCTAGTAGAATGGCCTCTTGGTTTGGTGGGTAAGGCCTGGTTTGATTTAGAATACACAAAGGCTATACAATCAGTAAGCCATTTAGAAAGAGTGCGCTTTGTAACTGCCATGCCCTTTACATTATCTGCAAACGCAACAAAAAGTTGATCTGTTTTTCTGTAGTCTTTAGTCCTGTCTAAATAAAATCTGAGTTGCCTGTGGACATCTAACTTGTGCAACATATATTCCAGCTTGCTGGTATGGTTTTTGAAGAAAGTAGGGAGTTCAATGGATTGATTAATATTTATGACAGAGCATACCTTAGGAAGGAAGGACGGATTTGTTCGTAAAGAAACTCTATCTGGGTGAAAATTTAAGTAAGGAGGTTTAATAGACAGTGCTTGCAGCTCTGAAACTCTCCGAGCTGAAGTAACTGCTACAAGAAAAAGAGTCTTCCAAGACAGAAATTTTAGGGGTCAAGAAGAGGCTGGTTCGAAAGGTGGTAACATTAGTTGTGACAACAACAAATTTAAATTCCATGGGAATAAAGGGTCCCTGACAGGAGGTTGAAGATGGAAGGAACCTTTCATAAAAGCTTTACAAAGCCTGTGGGACATGATAGAAGAACCATTCTCACCAACATGGAAGTTGGATATGGCAGCCAACTGCACTCTTAATGTGGAAGTAGAGGCCCCTTCATGAAAAAGGATGGAAAGAAATTCTAGGATTTTATGTAAAGGAGCAACCAAGGGGTCCAAGTGTTGATTAGATGCCCAGTACACAAAGCGTTTCCATTTACTGTTGTAAAGTTTTGTGGTGGAAGCCTTATGAGAGGCAACCAAAATGAGCTGCACTGCCGGAGAAAGAAGATCAGACCTGGCTAGGCGGGGAAGTGGAGCAGCCAAGCTGCTAGTTTGAGGGATAGAAGAGATGGGTGAAGAACTCCCGACAAATGCGTCAGTAGATCTGGCACTGGGTCCAGGATCCAAGGTTCCTCTGTTAGATGGGCTCGAAGAAAGGGGAACCATATCTGTCGAGGCCAGAATGGGGCTACGAGTATAATTGTCCTTTCCAGGTTCATGGCTTTCTGAAGAAATCTGGGAATCAAGGGGATAGGTGGGAATGCATATAGGAGACCCGGGGGCCAATCGTGTATCAGTGCGTCCCTGGGGACATCCCCTGGAGGGGGTAGAAGGGCAAAATAGCTTCTGCATTTGGCATTCATCGGGGAGGCGAATAGATCGCAGCAAGGCTGGCCCCATTTGCGAAAAATTCTCTCCGCCACTTGTAGTTTGAGGCACCACTCGTGAGGTAACAGGATGGCTCTGCTCAACCTGTCCGCAATGACGTTGGATGACCCCGGGATGTGCGTTGCTATCAGAAAGCGACCCGTGGACTCTGCCCATTGCCAAATTCTCATGGCCTCTCTGCATAATGGGTAAGATTTGGTTCCCCCTTGTTTGTTTATGTACCAGACTACAGACATGTTGTCTGTCTGAACTGCTACTGTCCCTAGAGGTAGGAGGGTTTGAAAGTGTTGCAACGCCAGGAACACCGCCCTCATTTCTAGAACATTTATGTGCAGGTTGTACTCTATGTTGGACCATTCCCCTTGGACTGTTCTTCCCTGAAAAAGTCCCCCCCACCCTATCAGTTGAAGCGTCCATGGTTATAGTGGCTGTCGGATTTGGTAGAACAAATGGACGACCCATAGTGAGGTCCTGGCTGGACACCCACCATGAGAGGTCTCGTTTGCAGGAATCTGTTATCAGGATCTCGTACTTTAGAGGTAACTGTTGGAACGACCACTGCGTGAACAGTAGCCACTGGAGGAGTCTCATGTGCAGCCTTCCCATGGGAATCGCAATCAGGGACGCTGCCATGAGACCCAAAACTTTCAATACCAATTTGGCCGGGGCTTTCCTGCATTGCAGCAGAAGAACCTGTTCCTTGAGGGATGAAGCCCTTACTTGAGGGAGCTTTACTAATGTTAAACGGGTGTCTAGGTCCGCTCCAATAAATGAAATATGCTGTGAGGGCGATAAGACAGATTTTTTAAGTTTATGGAAATCCCTAGGAGGGAACACAGGTTGACTGTATAGTTTCTTGCTTGTATGAGGAGACGCTCGGTGGTGGCGGTGAGGAGCCAGTCGTCCAGATAGGGAAACACCCGGAATCCTAGACATCTCAAGTGAGATGCTACCACTGCCATGCATTTGGTGAATACCCTGGGGGCTGAGGTGAGCCCAAAGGGCAGGGCTCGAAATTGAAAATGACTGACTCCCAGCCGGAAGCGCAGGTGATCTCTGGACGGTCTGGCCATCTGGATGTGATAGTACGCGTCCTTGAGATCTATTGAGCACATCCAGTCGTCCTTCTGTAAAAATGGAAGGATCGATTGAAGCGTGACCATCCGGAACTTTTCCTTCTTCTGAAGGTATTGAGATAGCTGAGATCCAAAATGGGTCTCCAGTCCCCTGTCTTTTTCGGAACTAAAAAGAACCTTGAGTAAGTTCCGGATCCTTTTTGGTCCGCCGGGACTGGCTGAATGACTCTTTTTTCGAGCAGCTTTGAAATTTCTATTGCTGCTTGGCCTCGCAGACGGGGTGGCACATCTGGAGACCTTCTGTGTTGGGGTGGAGTTGACATAAAGGGTATTTTGTATCTTCTGGTTACAATGCTTTTTACCCAAGAGTCTGAGGTGAGAGTTTGCCAGGCCTGTGGGTATAAAGCCAAGCGACCCCCGACTGCCTCCAGAGCAGGACAGTCGGGCCTCCATTCAGGAGTGCTGGAAAGGCTTACCAGGGATAGTATCCCTGTCGCCTTGGTTCTGCGGACCCCCTCTGCCGCCGGGGCGGCGTCTTCCATGTCTGCCCCCCCTGCCTCTGGGGGGGGGAGGTTTCACTCTGTGTGGCCTGGAAAGATCCCTGAGTTCTTCCGGAACAACATTTTTCCGCCTCGTTGCCCTTTGGGGTACGGTCTGGATGGAACGGAAAAACGGACTTCGACAGCAGACAGAGTCTTTCCTTCTTGCTCACACCGAGTTAATGTCTCTTTCACTTTGGGTCCAAAAAGAGTGGCACCATCAAAGGGGGCGTTGGCGAAAGAAGACTTGAAGGCTTCCGCAAAAGAGCACAGCCGCATCCAGGATTGTCTTAGAGCAATCGCTGAAGCTTGCCCTACTCGACCTTCAGCCGCATACGAGATGAGCCTCATGGACGAGTTCACTACGGAGGTAAGGGTGTTAAGTTGTGCTGTCACCTTATCTGAAACAGCAGCATCTGTGTTACCCTGGAGGGTATCTCTCAGCTCCTTGATGAGATCCCTCTGTAGTCGTGTAAAATGTGTCAAATACTTTAGCTTAGCATGGAAAAAGTCGCTGAACTAAAAACGCTTCCGTATCTGTCCATAGTCCTAGAATCCTTATTAGGAGGATGAACAGAAGAGGAAGACTCCGACATCTCCTTTTTAGTGGCTGCTGCCACCACCATAGCGTCAACGGGGACTCCTTTTGTTAGATACGTCTTGTCCTGGGGGGCAGTAATAAACTTACTTGGCTTTCTAGGGACCGGTTCCACTGTGTCCGGTGTCCCCCACGCCCTTCGAGCAATTAATTCCATTAACTCATCGAAGGGCGGAGTAACCCAGGAGGTAGAAGGTTGAGCACCAAATGCCTTCAGCAACACTGACTCGTCCTCAGTGGGGGCTAGGGACTGCCAATCACCCCTCTGTTTTAATATCTCCAATATGTCCGCTAATGAGACATCTTCGGAGGGTGATTTTGGGGACCCCTCTGACTCATCCAAGTCAGTGTCAGAAGTTAAAGATTCCTGTGGGGAGTCTAAGTGCCTCCTCTTGCACAATCTTTTCCTCGGGACCTCATCGGAGGGGGATTCCGGTGAGGCCTCAGAGGAACAGGGGGTATCCTCTAGGGATGGCTGAGACAATGGTGCTCCACGCTTTGGATGTGTCGTGGGAACAGAAACAGAGAGCGGCTCCTTAGGGGAGGGAGAAGACGCGTCCAATGTAGTGGTTGTCTGTGTAGACAAAACCTTCCTCATGAGGTCAAAAACCCCTGAACCTCGGGCCGAGGACTCTCCCGGTTCCGAAGAACATGGAAGAATCCGAGACACGGGGCCCATGGGTCTCGACCCCGAGGACGGAGCCGAACCGATCTGCGCCGAGGCCCCGAGAGGGAGAGTCGGCACCGAAAGGTCGGTACGACTCTCAGTCACGGAACCAAGGAGAGATCGTCGACTCAGAGACTCACCTATCTGTTCCGATGGAGTCGAGGTAAGTGGTGTCGATCGTGCTATGGACGGTTTCGGCACCGATGGCTCCACTATCATCGGCTCATCTTCTTCCGGCTCCGAAGACTGGATGGGTCTCGAAGGAGGACCTGTTGGAGATAAAGTGAGACCTTCTAGTTTCGACACCAACTGGGAGGAAACTGCAATCAATTTGGAAAGAGCCGTGTTCTCCATCAGTTTCTGCACGACACGATCCACATCAGTATCAGATAAAGGTCTAGAAGAACGGGTCGAAGGAGCCGAAGATGGCACCGACCGAAGAATCGACGGTGGCGGTAGTTCTGACACCGGTTCCAAGACCTGGGGCTCAGTGAGAGACAAACGTTCGACGCTCGGCCCCGAAGTCTGTGGAACCGGCGAACGAACTCTGGAAGATGTACTCGGAGCCGATGACATGGGCTCCGACATCTTCGACCCCTTCGAAGACTTAGAAGCCTGGTCCGACTTGTCCAAGGCTTCTTGGAAAGCAGGCTTAAGAAGCCCCCTATCAATAAGTTTCCTGCGTCTATCTGTCATGACCTTCCCACTGAAGGAATGGCAAATGGAGCAATCCTCTTGCAAGTGGAGAGGGCCAAGACAGTAGACGCAGGAAGAGTGGTTGTCAGTGATGGACATTTTCTGTCCACACTGACACCTTTTGAACCCACTCTTAACTTTTTCAGACATACTTAAAAGAAGTAAGGTTTAAAATTAAAAGGGAATTTATAGTTAGAAAGAGGTAGGCCCCAAAGGGAACCTAAAGAAAAAACTAACTATAAACTACACACAAACACACTACAGTAAATAGAATATAAGTATCCAGAAAATAAACTATAAGAGAATAATAACTTTTATGACTAAAAAGAAGAAGAAAAGACTATCTTATCTGCTATAACGCCTAATCTCTGGTCCGAGCTCTCTGAAGCGATGTGACCTGTTGCAGCGGCAAACAGGATCTGAGTAATGGCAGGGAAGATTGTGGGATATAGCCTGGTCTCGAGCTTCTCTTAGATGCAGAGCTTTGCTATGCGGCCGACTCGGAGCCGAGGATCGGCTCCGAACCCGTGTGTAAAAACAAACGGCGAGATTGAACACTCTCACATGTGATAACTTTCCCCCATGGGTGCTGCCAAAAGATAACTGCATGGTGTAGGCAGAGAGACGTCATTGGGATTGCTTTCTGTAGGTTTGCGATCTACCTCCTCCAGATTTGGAGGTGGATGCGCCCCATTGCTTTGACCTGTATAAGTCTTGAGCCTGATACATGGAACGCTTAAGGGCATCTGGATTTGCCCCTTTGAGCTCTGTCTGACACAGGAAAGGACCAAATTTTTGTAGGCCAGTGTCTACTGAATCTAGGTGGCTGCACTTGTAAGAAATCTTTAACAGTTTGCATAGACTTAGCTGTGTCTTCCATTTTCGTTAAAACCTCTTCTGCCTTAATACCAAACAGAGAATCATGATGTAAAGGTGCATCTAGTAATTTAGCTTTAACATGATCAGGCAAATTTTGTTCCTTTAACCAGGCATGCCTCCTAATCACAGATCCAGTAACTGCGGCCCTGCAGGAGGCTTCTTAAGAATCAAAACCACATTGCAAAGTATGCTTTCCAACTTGTTCAGCTGCATGCAATAATTCCTGCAATTCCTTATTTTCTGCACATTCTGAAATCAACAAAATTTTCTGTTTCAGCAATCCCATAACATGTTGTTGGTACTTAAGCATATGAAATTGACAGTTCAAGGCCGTAATTGCCAAGGTTGCAGATGTATAAACCTTTTTTCCCCATCTGTCCAGCGCCATTGAATCTCTGTCGGATAGGGTAGGGTTTTTTGCTGTTCAGGACTTAACTCCCTTTGGACCCTGTGAAATAGTTTCAGGATCAGCAGCAGAGTTTCTAAGAGTCAGGGACCCTGTAATACCTGTCAGGCTTACTGGGAACCAGAGATAAAGCGTAAGGGGTTAGGCTAGACTCCGAAAAAACATCATCCACAATGCCTAACACAGGGGGAATGGCTAAAGGCTTGTGCTGAGGGAGGAGGAGGAAATCCCTGAGCCTCTTTTTTGATTCTGAGAAGTCTTGACTCTCCCAGTGAAAATACTGCCTCAAAGTATTGCGATCAAGGTTGTCAAGTCTTCGGCCATTTTGAGCATTTGTTTTTTGGGCATAGAGGCCTGTCCACGTGGCCTTTGAGTTTGTTTCCTTACTTTAGAAGGTGCTTTAGTCTTTGCCTTTGAAGCTGAAGTCGTTCTAATGTAAAGATGTTTAGGTCTGAATCCACCCTCAGAAGCCGGTACCTGCTCAGCGGCTCCAGACCCATCTGAGGTATTAGCATCCAAGGCTCCAATACCTTGAGTATCCAGCGGCATGGCAGACTCCACGTGGGAGTCGGTAGCGGCCTGTGACTGTAAAATAGCGGGCGTCAGGGGCTGCGAAAGCACCTCACTGAGAACCGGCAACTGGCTTAGGAGAAGCTTTGTCTGTTTTGGGCCTCGGTTGATTTTGTCCATCATTTTCTTTGTGCTTTTTGTAAACTCCCATAGTCAGATGGCTATCCGACGACATTTCAGGATAATTAAACCGGCGTCCAAAAAGGTTTAAAGCAAAATCATACCGACGCTTAATAGTGCATTGGTTAAATCTAGCACAAAAATGACAACCAGTAACGTTGTGATCAGGGCCTAGGCAAGGAATACAGTAAGAATGAAAATCCTTATGAGGTATTTGCTTACCACAAGAAATACAATTATTAACTTTTTCTGACATCGATCTGGAGCAAGAAAAAAGTTTCCCAAACGGGGTACTTAACTTTGTTGAAGACTTCGGATCTGAAACTCAAACACGAAAATCTCAGGAGTCGGCCGGCTGGCACTTGCGAACTGCTTCTGCTTCGGGCACCGCGCGGCAAGAAAGACTGAAGAAAATGGAGTCTGCTGCTACTTTTATACCCCTGACGACCTTATGTCAGAGAAGGGGCGATAGCAGCCGACTCAGGACCCAAGACTTTGGAATTCAGGCCGGCTGAGGTCAACCTGCCAGCAGGATTACCCAAATGTAATGACTGCAACAGTGAAACATGAAGAACATCTAATACTGAAGTCAAACCGATTTTAGAAACCAATGAAGCTTTCTCATGTGGAGCATGGTTACAGAGAGCACAGGAATGGTGGAAGCCATGTAAACCAGAGCCCTCAGAAATTCACTGGCTGTGACTGAATCCAGAGGAAGAAAGGACTGACAAGAAAGCAATGAGAGGTAAGGGCTTGGGAAGAGGCAGGATGCCAGAATTAGAACAGTCTGGATCCTGCAATCCAGAAGAACATAATCCTAAGGAGGAGTCAGTAATGACTTCAGGAAATTTACAATAAACCCAAGGATTTGCGAGAGACAGAAATGGTAAAGTGTAGATGTTGAAGTAAGATCTCTTGACAGGAGGCCTGGATAAGCAGGTCGTCCAGGTAGGGAAAGACATGTACCCTCTAAGTCTGCAGAAAGCAATCACAGGAGCAAGGCATTTGGTGAAGACCCTTGGGGCAG
This sequence comes from Protopterus annectens, assembly GCF_019279795.1. Classification (NCBI taxonomy): domain Eukaryota; kingdom Metazoa; phylum Chordata; order Ceratodontiformes; family Protopteridae; genus Protopterus; species Protopterus annectens. Next base: position 540,879,503 of record NC_056725.1, on the reverse strand, counting down.
TAGAGAAGCCAAAGGTTAAAGCACAAAACTGGAAATGCCAGGAAGCAACAGAGAAAGATAAAAGCTAAATGAAAAAGAGATGAATAGGAATGTGAAGATAGGCATCCTTGAGATCCAGGCATACTAGGAAAGCCTGAGGACAGAGAAGAGGAAACGGGGTTTGACGGGATAGCATATAAACAGAAGAGACCTTTTAAAAAAGTGTTTAACTGTGAAAGATCCAGAATGGGTCTCCAGATGCCTTCTTTCCTGGCAACCAAGAAATTTCTAGAGCAAAACCCCTTCTCCTTTTGAGGGGGATGGAACTTCTTGAATTGTTCCTTGAGCCAACCAGTTCTGAAACACCTCTAGAGAAAAGGGGAGTTGTTCCTGAGGAGGCTGAGGAATGCTCAAAAAGGGAGGGGGGTATATTTCCAAACCATGTAATAACCCTGGCGAATAATGTAATGAACCCAGGAATCTTGCGTGAACTTTACCAAATCGGAACAGGGAAAGGGACAGAAAAAGAGGAATGTGACTGAAGAATAAGACAGTCAAACAGCACCTGGTTTATCAGGAAAGGGAGGCTTCTGAGAAGCAGGAGTTTGGATAGCCTTAGCAGGGGGAGCCCTTATACCACTCTTTTTACCTTTGGGGGAGGGAAACACTGTCTACAAAAAGTACAGGTGTGTACACTTACCATAAATGTAGATGTTCGAATGTATTCACTGTTGGAGTCATTACATTTGGGTAATCTGCTGGCAGGTTGCCCTCAGTCTGCCAGATTAACAAAGTCTTGGGTCTTGCGTCAGTTGCTGTCCCTTTTTCCATGACGTCAGGTCGTCAGGGGTATAAAACATGCAGCCGACGCCATTACATCAGTTTTTCTTGTCCCAGATGTCAGGTGCCCCCCAAATGGGGAGCAAAACATATAAATATATATATGTAGAATAAAAAACACAAAACATATACCTCCACACAAAAGCAAATACACCAAAAAAGCTTTTAAAGATAGTAACAGAAATGAGAGGTATAGTTAGAGGAAAAAAAGGGGGGCTGGAGGGAGGGTAACCATTACTGCAACAGTGAATACACTTGAACATCTACATTTATGGTAAGAGTACATAACTGTACAATGTTCTTTGTGTTTCACTGCTGCAGTCATTACATTTGGGTAGAATCCCAAAGCTATAGTTGGGAGGATGGATTTATACAGCATTAGGAGCAGCTATTAGGCCCTGCAGGACAGCAGTGGCAAAGCCTGCTCTGGATTTAGAGAAAAGAGGTAAATGGTAATGTTTGGTGAATGTATGAACTAAGCTCCAGGTAGCAGCTTCTAGAATGTCTCTGGTAGGAACCCCTCTGAGAAAGGCTGCAGATGTAGATGCAGCCCTGGTGGAATGAGATCTGATCCCCTTGGGGACAGTTTTACCATGGTGCATATAGCAGAATCTAATACAATGGCGTATCCATTTGGAAATAGTCTGCTTTGAAACAGTATTTCCCTCTGCCCCTGCAGCAAATGCCACCAGTAATTGTTTAGATTGTCTTAGAGATTTAGTCCTGTTCAAGTACAATCTTAGTTGTCTGTGTACACCCAATGAATGCAAAATCCGCTCCCCCTTGTTCTGTGGATTTGGGAAGAAAGTTGGCAGATGAATGGTCTGATAAAGGGCCACACTAGATACCACTTTAGGCATAAAGGATGGATTGGTCCTGAGAGCCACCCTGTCTGGGTACAAAATAATGAAAGGCTCCACTGCCATAAAAGCCTGTAGTTCTGAAATCCTTCTAGCTGAAGTGACCGCTAAAAGAAAAGCTGTTTTCCAAGAGAGAAAGTTTAGGTCCACAGTAGCGGCTGGCTCAAAAGGAGGTAGAGTGAGTTTTTCCAAAACAAAATTAAGGTCCCATGCAGGAGTTGGTGCTCTCCTGGGAGGTCTGAAATTTTTGGCCCCTCTGAGGTACTGCTTTAGCAGAGGATGAGAAAAGAGGAGAGGCTCTGTGCTGAAATGAGCTGAAATGGCAGAGGCATGGATTTTTATGGAATAAAAAGATAGGCCCTTGTGAAGCATCTCAGTTAAATATTACAGAATCTGAGGAATATTGGGCAGTGCTGTGCTTATTCCTTGTGCTTGGTTCCAGGCACAGAATCTTTTCCATTTGTCAGCATAAGATTTTCTAGCACTAGGCCTTGTAGCCTCCAAAATCACATCCATCACAAGTTTGCTGAGACGTAACTGGTGAAATTAGTTGATTAGCCATGCTGCAAGATTCAAAGTTTGGAGCAGAGTGTGCAGAATTTGATAGTTCTGCTGAGACAGTAGGAAAGGTGTCTGAGGCAGGTACCACGGAGGAAGGTGCAACATATTGCACAGGAACGGGTACCAGTGTTGGCGAAGCCAGTCTGGAGCAATCAGAATCATTTTTGGTTTTTCCTGTCTGACTTTTATTAAGACCTTGGAGAGCAGAGGGGAAAAGGCGTAGACTGATAAGTTTTTCAGGCTGACGGATACAGCATCCACTCTCCAAGCTTTTTTGTGATGAATTCTTGTGCAGAATTTGTCCAACTGATAGTTTTGGGGTGAGGCAAAAATATCTATGTCTGGGCTCTCCCATTTGCGTGTCAACATGCTGAAGATTTGTGGATCCAGTTTACATTCGTGTGGGTCCATAAGATTTCTGCTTAGTTCGTCTGCCAGAGTATTTTGCTTTCCTGGCAGGAATTGAGCTTGTAGATGTATTTGATAAGTCAAGGCCGTGTTCCACAATGCCATGGCTAGTCTGCAAAGGGGGTAGTAATGTGTACCACATGACTGTGGTGTTGTCTGTCTTTATCAGTTGTTGTCCTGGATGAAGAAAGTCCTTGAAGGCTGTCAGAGCATTCTGTACAGCTAGCATCTCTTTCTGATTGATATGTAGGTGCATTTGATTTGGGTTCGATTGGCCCTGAATGCATCTCCCTAGCAGATGCACCCACCAAGCATAGTTTGATGTGTCTGTAGTCAGGGTTTGGGCGGCAGGGGGTGGAATGAATGGCAGTCCCTTGTTTTGATGGCAGGCCTCTGCCCAACATAGGAACTCTAGTTGCAGGCAAGGAATGATAGGAATCATTGTTTCCGGGCTGTGACGATGTTGACTCCATAAGCTTTTTAGGTACCACTGAAGTTTCCTCATATGCAGTCTTGCATATGGAATTAGAAGAATGCAGGAGGCCATGAACCCCAAGGCCTGCAGAATTTGTCTTGCAGACAGCTGGGTTTTTTGTGGCTGGGTTTTTTGTGGCCACCTGTTTGAAGTAAGTCATCAATTGAATTTGTTTTTCTGGTGTAAGGTAAGTCATCTGGGCAGTTGTATTCAAGCTTGCACCCAGGAATGTAATTATTTGAGAGGGTACCAGTTGTGATTTCTTTTAATTTATGGTGTACCCTAGACAAGTTAAAAGCCTTTTTACAAATGCCAGATGTTTTAGAAGAGTGTCCTTGTTTTCTGCCTGAATTAGACAATCGTCCAGGTATGGATAAATTTGAATATTTCTTTGCCTGCAAAAGGAAATTACTGGTGCCAGGCACTTTGTGAAGACCCTGGGTGCAGTAGATAGGCCAAGGGGCAGAGCAAAGAACTGGTAATGCAAATAGCCTGCTTTGAAGCGGAGGTATCTTCTGCAAGATTCCCCGATTGGGATATGCAGGTAAGCCTCTTTTAAGTCTAGAGTTACCAACCAGGCATCCTTGCCTAGCATAGGTAGTTAACTGTTGAGTCAGCATCTTGAATTTTGGAATGTCTAGAAATGTATTTAGAATGGATAAGTCCAGAATTGGACGCCATGATTTGTCTTTTCTGGGTACCAGGAAAAGTCATGAATAAAAACCTTGTCCCTTTTCCTTTTCTGGTACTGGTTGAATAGCCCCCATATTCATGAGGGACATAAATTGTTTCTGGGCCTCTGCCCACTGATTTGGAGGCAGATATGGCCATCCGTTTGGGATTGGCAATGTGTGGAAATGAAATCTGTATCCCTGGGATACTATATTTAAGACCCATTTGTCCTGGGTAATCAGTTGCCAGTTTCATGCATGAAGTGCCAGTTTTCCCCCAAACGGGGCGGCCAAAATATAAGTGCTTGGTGATTGCAGTGGAAAGTCATTGAGACTGTTTACCACAGGAAGGTGCCTTGTTGCTTCCAGATTTGGAGGTGGAGGCACCCCATTGCTTTGTTCTAAAAGATCTTTGCGACTGGAACCTTGAGCCTTTGGAATGCCTGGGTTTGACCTGAGCGGCTCTAGTGGGTACTGGAAAGGACCAGTTCTTAGTAGGCCAGTGCCTACTAAACCTGGGTGGCTGCACTTGTAGGAAATCTTTCACAGTTTGCATACATTTAGCTTTATCTTCCATCTTTTTCAAAACTTCTTCAGCCTTATTCCCAAATAGACTCCTGTTGTAAAGGAACATCCAACAATTTTGCTTTAACATGGTCAGGCAGGCTTTGCTCCTTGAGCCAAGCATACCTTATCACAGATCCAGTTACAGCAGCCCTGCAAGAGGCCTCCAAAGAATCAAAACCACATTGCAAAGTATGTTTTCCAACTTGGTCAGCTGAATGCAATAAATCCTGCAACTCTATTTTCCACACAGTCAGAAATCAACATTATTTTCTGTTTAAGTAAACCCATGACATGCTGTTGATATTTAAGCATATGAAATTGACAGTTTAAAGCCCTGATTGCCAAGGTTGGAGACGTGTAAACCTTCTTCCGCCATCTATCCAGCCCTCTGGAATCTTTATCAGAAGGGGTAGGATTTTTAGCAGTAGAAGCCTTAACACCCTTGGGACACTGAGAAATGGTTTCATGGTCAGCAGTAGGGTTTTTAAAAAGGAATTTGTGAGAATCAGGAACCCTGCAGTATTTGTCTAGCTTACTAGGAGCCGGAATCAGGAGTCATACTGGATTCTGAGAAAACATCATCAACAATGTCTAGAACAGGGGGTATAGCCAAAGGCCTATGCTGAGGAAAAAGAAGAAAATACCCGTGTCTCTTTTTTTTTAGATTCTGAGAAATCCTGACTGTCCCAGTGAAAGTGTTCCCTTAAGGTATGCAAAGTTTCTCCAAAAGAAAAATCCTCAGGAGGAGAAGCAAAATGGATGGAGTCTTCTGCATCAGAGTCCTCATTAAGTGGGTATACATAATTCCTGATCAGAAAAGGAATCAGATGAAATAGAAACCTGATCTGAAAATTCATAGTCAGTGCCTTGCCTAGGCCTCTTAGCAGGGGGGGATGGGTACCCCTGATAAAGGTAATTAAATCCTCAGCCATTTTAATCATTTGTGTTTTAGGCATTGGGGCCTGTACACGTGGCCCAAGCGTCGGTGTTTTTAGACATAGTAGTAGTTTTTTGGCCTTAGTTTTGAAGATGGCGTCAGTTTAATATACAAATCTTTAGGCCTGAAAACACCCTCAGAAGCCGGTGCCTGCTCAGCAGCTCTGGACCCATCTAAGGTAGAGACATCCGCGGGTTCAATACAAAGTATCTCACGGCATACCGGACTCCGAATGGGCCTCAGTAGAGGCCTGCAAATCAAAAGTAATGGGTATCAGGGGCTGCGAAAGCGCCTCACTGAGTACCGGCGACTGGCTTAGAAGCTTTGTCATCAGTTTTGGACCTCGATGGTTTGTCTCTGTCTTTTTCTTTGCATTTTTTTAGGTATTCCGGTAGTCGGATTGCTAACAGACATTTCTGGATAGTTAAATCGTGAGCCAAAATAATTAGAAGCAAAAATATACAGACGTTTAATAGTACGTTGATTAAATTTAGCACAAAACCGACAGCAAGGCAGGTTGTGATCAGGGCCTAGGCAAGGAATACAGTACAAATGAAAATCCTTATGAGGTATTTGCTTCCCACAAGTAATACAATTATTTACTTTTAGTGACATTGGTAAGGAGCAAGAAAAAGTTTCCACAACGGGGTACTTAGCTTTTAGTTGAAGAATTTGGTTCTGAAACCCGAAAACAAAAATCTCAGGAGTTGGCCGACTGGCACTTGCGAACTGCTTCTGCTTCGGACACCACGCGGCAATAAAGACTGATGTAATGGCATCGGCTGCATGTTTTATACCCCTGACGTCATGGAAGAAGGGACAGCAACCGACACAGGAACCAAGACTTTGTTAATCAGGCCGACTAAGGGCAACCTGCCAGCAGATTACCCAAATGTAATGACTGCAACAGTGAAACACGAACATCATCAAAGGCAGACTTATTAGGATAATTCCTCTGAAACGTAGGCACAAGGAAAACAAAAATATGTTTCAGCTACTGTAAAACATTGCCCTTTTCTTGCAGGAATGTAAAAAAACTCTAAAGCAGCAGAACCAAAAGTACAGTTTTGTACCTACCATAAATGTAGATGTTCGAAGATCCACATTGCTGCAGTCCTTACACTTGGGTAGTCCGCTGTCCTCGGTCGGCCCGAATATCAAAGTATAAGGCTGACGTCGGTCAAGGCGCATTAGACTGACATCAGGACATCAGGGTACAAATGCGCATGCCCGACGTCATATCCTCAGTCTTTTCTTGCCCCAGATGTCAGAAGACCCTAAAAAGAAAGGTCAAAACCAAAAGACAGCAAACAACCAACCAACCACCCTTGCACTAATAATATGTACAATATATACAATATACACAATATTTACAATCCAACCCACACAACCGCCTCTAACTACAGAGGGGAAGGAGGGAGGGTAAATTGGACTGCAGCAATGTGGATCTTCGAACATCTACATTTATGGTAGGTACAAAACTGTACTATGTTCTTCATCTCACATTGCTGCAGTCCTTACACTTGGGTAGAATCCCAAAGCAGAGGTAAGGGAGGATGGCAAAACTATAAAGAAGCAGGAGCTGCCAAAATGCCCTGTAAAATAGCAGTGGCAAAACCAGCCCTAGATTTAGAGTAAAGTGGAAGGTGATAATGCTTAGAGAAAGTATGCACTGATCTCCAAGTAGCTGCCTCCAAAATATCTTTATTTGCCACCCCCCTTAAAAAAGCTGTCAAAGTGGCAGTAGCCCTAGTGGAATGAGGCCTAATCCCAGCTGGAATCTCCTTGCTATGATGGGAATAACAGAAAGCAATGCAAAACCCAATCCACTTAGAAATAGTTTGTTTTGACACAGGCTTGCCCTGAGAACTCAAAGCAAAAGAAACAAATAACTGCTGAGACTGCCTGAACCCTTTAGTTCTGCTCAAATAATATCGCAACTGCCTGTGTACATCTAAAGTGTGCAAAATCTTTTCCCCTTTATTTTGGGGATTTGCATAAAAAGTAGGCAAATGAATAGTTTGGTTTAAAGCCACACTAGAAACCACTTTAGGCATAAAGGAAGGATTAGTACGTAAAGATACCCTATCCTTATGGAAAATTAAGAAAGGCTCAACCGCCATAAGGGCCTGCAATTCAGAAACCCTTCTTGCAGAGGTAATGGCCAACAAAAAAGCAGTCTTCCATGATAAATCTTTCAACTCGGTAGTAGCTGCAGGCTCAAAAGGTTGTAGAGTAAGTTTCTCCAACACAAAATTGAGATCCCAAGCAGGAGTAGGAGCACTACGTGGGGGTCTTATATTCTTTGCCCCTCTAAGAAATTGCTTGAACAAAGGATGAGAAAACAATGGTGGGTCACAGTCATAGTGAGCCAAAATTGCTGCAGCATGAACCTTAATAGAAGAGAAGGACAAACCTTTGTCCAGTAACTCAGTAAGATATTGAAGAGCCACACTTAAATTAAGCTGAGAAACATCAAAATCCTTTGCTGCACTCCAAAATAAAAATCTCTTCCATTTATCTGCGTACACTTTCCTTGTACTAGGCCTTCTAGCTTCCAAAATAACATTCAAAACTTGCTGTGGAAGTTGAGACCCTTTATGGTTCAAAACAGAATATGCCAGGCTGTTAGGTGAAGAGAGTGAAGCTTGACATTGAGTAAATGACTGTTCTCCTGAGACAACAGGCGTGGAATCGAAGGTAAAGGCCATGGAGGCTCCCGTACCAGACTTCTCAGTAATGGGTACCAGTGCTGTCGAGGCCAATCTGGAGCTATTAAAATCATCTTTGGCTTGTCCTGTCTGACCTTTAGAAGTACCTTTGGGAGGAGAGGCAGAGGTGGAAAGGCATACACATGAAGATTGCTCCAATTGAAAGAAAGAGCATCCACTTTCCAAGCTGTGGGATGAAACCTTTTCGTGCAAAACTTTGGCAGCTGATGGTTTAGTGGAGAAGCGAACAGATCTATGTCTGGAGTTCCCCAAGACACTGTCAATTTCTGAAATACATGAGGATCCAATTTCCACTCGTGGGGATCCATAATTCGCCTGCTCAACACATCTGCTAAGGAGTTCTGTGCTCCCGGCAGAAACCTTGCCTGAAGATTTAGCTGTAAACTGAGAGCAGTCTCCCACAAAATCATTGCTTGCCTGCATAGAGGATAAGAATGTGTTCCCCTTGCTTGTTGATGTACCACATGACAGTTGTGTTGTCTGTTAGAATCAACACCTGCCCTGGAAGAAGTAAATCCTTGAAAGCTATTAATGCAAACTGGACTGCTAACATCTCCTTCAAGTTGATATGTAGATGTTGTAGTCTGGCAGGCCACTTGTCTTGTATCCACTTTCCATTTAGATGAGCTCCCCAAGCTTTGTCTGAGGCATCTGTCGTTAGAATCTGACTCGCCTCTGGCCGGGTCACAGAGAGTCCCTTGTTTAGGTGACATTCCTGAGCCCACCACAAAAACTCCTTTTGAATGCAAGGTATTATCTGAATGACAGTGTCCAGATCCTGGCAGTGCTGTGTCCATACATTTTTGAGATACCATTGTAGCTTCCTCATATGCAGTTTGGCATTGGGAAGCACCAGAATACAAGATGCCATGAACCCCAAGGCTTGAAGGACTGTCCTTGCAGTCAGCCTGGACTGATGAGACAATTGATGAAAGTAAAGGGAAAGATTCTTTTGTTTGTCCGGGGTCAAAAAGGCCATCTGGGATGCTGTATTCAGTCTTACACCCAGAAAGCACATGTCCTGAGAGGGTACTAGACTGGACTTTATTTCGTTCACAGAATACCCCAGGCATCTTAGCACTGCTATCACATATTCCAAATGATGAAGAAGCTTGTCCCTTCTTTGAGTCAGAATCAGGCAATCGTCCAAATAAGGATAGATCTGTATTCCTTTTAGCCTGAAGAAAGCTATCACTGGAGCCAGAACTTTCGTGAACACTCTGGGCGCAGTAGATAAGCCAAAGGGCAATGCAGAGAACTGATAATGAGAAGTCCCAGCTCGAAAACGCAGATACTTCCTGCAACTTAGTCTGATAGGAACATGAAGGTAAGCCTCCTTGAGATCCAAAGTTACCATCCAATGATCTTTGCCCAGCAGAGGTAAAAGCTGTTGTAACGTCAACATTTTGAACTTGGGAATGTCCAGATAAGTGTTGAGGATAGATAAATCCAAAATTGGTCTCCACGTGTTCCCCTTCTTTGGTACTAGGAACAGGCGAGAATAAAAACCTAGGCCCACTTCTGGCATAGGGACCGGCTGTATGGCCCCAATTTGAAGTAGCAGAGAAATTTGTTTGTGAGCCTCTATTCTTTGCTGAGGAGGAACGTCTGGCATGCCTTTGAAAGGAGGCAAGGTATGGAAATAAAACCTGTAACCGTGGTGTATGATATCCAATACCCATTTGTCTTGGGTAATTAAACTCCAATTTTCCTTGAAAAGTGCCAACCTTCCTCCCAAAGGTGCTGCCAGACGAGAAGGCTCTGGCAGCTGAAAAGGTAGGTCATTGGGTCTGTTTATGAAAGGACTGACCCCTGCCCTCACCGAAGACTGTGCAGGTGAACTCCTGTTCTAGGCCTGAAAGAGCCCTGAGCTCTGCCCCTACCACGTCTAGATCTACCCCTAGACTGGGAATCATAAGAAGGATACGTCCACCCCTTGGTAGGCCAATTTCTACTAAACTCGGAGGCTGAACCTGCAAAAAATCTTTAACAGTCTGCATAGACTTAGCCTTGTCTTCCATTTTCTTTAAGACTGCCTCAACAGGTGAACCAAACAACACATCAGATTGTAAAGGAGCATCTAAAATCCTTGTCTTAACATGGTCAGATAAATTCTGATCCCTCAGCCAGGCGTGCCTGCGAAGAACTGACCCAGTGGCAGCCACCCTAGACGAGGCCTGTACAGCATCAAAACCACATTGCAAAGAATGCTTACCTACCTGTTCAGAAACATGTACTAAATCTTGTAACTCTTTACACTCAATACCTTCCGCCAGAGCATCTACCTTAGACTTCAATTGAGAAAGTAGATAGTTTTGGTATTTCAACATGTGAAACTGGCAATTCAAAGCCCTCATAGCTAGGATGGAAGAAGTATAGACTTTCTTTCCCCATCTATCCAAAGCCCTGGCCTCTTTATCTGGAGGAACCGGATTTTTAACAACAGAAGCCTTAACACCCTTAGGCCCCTGACTAACAGTTTCAGGGTCCGCCCTAGGACTCTTAAAAAGATACTTATGAGCTTCAGGCACCCTGTAATACCTATCCGGTTTAACAGGAGCAGGAGGCAAAGAATCAGGATTAAGAGAAGCCTCTGCAAACACATCTTCCACAACATCCAGAACAGGAGGTATAGCCAAAGGCCTATGCTGGGGTAAAAACAAAAATTCCCTAAGCCTTTTCCTGGAATCAGAGAAGTCCTGACCTTCCCACTTAAAATGCTTCCTCATGGAATGAAGAGTCTCTGAAAATGAAAAATCCTCAGGAGGAGAAGCAGAAGGAGTAGAATCATCCACATCAGAATCAGAATAAGGAGAATACTCCTGCAAGTCTTCAGTCAAGACTCTGAAACATCCGAAGCCTGCTCAAAACTCCCCAACTCAGGTTCCACCCTAGGTCTCTTATCAGGAGGGGGCAAAGAACCTCTAATCAAAGTAATCAAATCTTCTGCCATTTTAAGCATATGCTTCTTGGGCACAGATCCTGAAGAACTAGGAGTGACACCAACTGAAGCTAAACCTGGCCTGCCTCTGGGAGAAGCCTTGGAAACAGAAGGAGAGGGCCTAACCACCCTAGGAAGGGAGGGGAGTACAGTAACCTGAGAAGCCCCTTCAGCCTGACCTGTCTCCTGAGAGGCCACATCCTGCAATAACAAAGTCTCCCCCTGGGACTCCAGAGAAACCTCCGGCGGAACCACCGGCTCCACCGACACCTCTAAAGAACCGACGTCCGGTACGGACGACTCTTCTTGCCTGGGCTTAGCTGCTTTATCCTTGCGCTTCTTCGAAGAAGCGGACGTCGGAGCATCCGACGGCATATTATAATTGCACCGCTTCCCGAAGACTAACCTGGCACAATCTAACCTTCTCTTAATAGTGCGCTTATTGAATCCAGCACAAAAGCGACACCCAACAACGTCGTGCTCAGGCCCCAAACAAGGAATACACAAAGAATGATAATCCCTATGCGGTATCTGTTTCCCACAAGAAATACAGTTATTCACTTTTTCTGACATCTGGTAAAACACTGAGGCAAGAAAAAACCAAAATATTCCCCAACGGGGTACTTAGCCAACTTTGATTCGGTCTGAAACTCCGAACTCGAAAAATTTCAGAACGCCGAACGGCACTTGCAATGCTGCTTCTGCATCGGACCATGCGGCAAAAAAGACTGAGGATATGACGTCGGTCATGCGCATTTGTACCCTGACGTCCTGATGTCAGTCTAATGCGCCTTGACCGACGTCAGCCTTATACTTTGATATTCGGGCCGACCGAGGACAGCGGACTACCCAAGTGTAAGGACTGCAGCAATGTGAGATGAAGAACATCAGATTCTTATTATCTAGAGGAGCATCCAAAAGTTTAGACTTGACACCATCAGGTAAAGGCTGAAGTCTGAACCAGGAATACCTCCTCAAAACAGATCTAAAAGTAACCGTCCTAGATGAAGCATCAGCTGCATCATAGCTGCATTTAATGAAATGGTGAGCTACTTGGGAGGACGTCCTAAACAAAGCAAGAGCAGAGGCCTTCCCCTCAGAATCAAGAAGATCAGAAATTGCCTGACAGCCTTGAAACAGAAGAGCCATAACATACCTAGTCATATGTGTCTGATAGTTAACAGCTCTGAAGGCTCAGGTACTCCATGGTTCTCTGCTATCCTTATCAATGGCAGCAATCTAGTGGAAGGCAATAATTTTTAAGGCTCATCAGAAGCCAAACACACCACAGAGGGGTCAGCAGAGAGACACTTATAAAGAAACTTGCAGTCCTCATGCACTTTATAAAAAACTATCAGTTTTTTTTGGGAGCAGGAGTGTGGGAGTCAGAAGTCTGAGAGGCAGTGGAAAAAGCAACCAGAAAAGCTGCAAGAACAGAAGGAACAGCAGAGGGTTTAGGAGATTCCATCTGTAGAAGCTCACAGTACCTCTTCTGAACAGCAGACACCTGAGCACAGTACCGTATGAAAAATTTCATCATTCTAGAAACAGTACCACCAAAATAAATCTCCTCAAAAGGAAAGTCAGGACTGATGGACTCTTCCTCAGAACCATAATCAAGTGGCAAAGGAATCTGGGAGGAATAAGTCAAGGACTCAGTCAGAATTGGCATCCTCCTCCTCAGAAGGATCTTGCTGCCCTGGGCCACTTAAGATGCACAGAAGACCGGGAGGGCAGGAACAGAAATGTCCTGTGGAGTCCTAATAGCCATAAGGACATTAAACGAGCCTTGAGTGAAGTTTTGCCATTCACTCTGAGGAAGTTTTGCAGCAGGTGAAATGTGTTTAGTTTTTTGCTTCTTTATGAGTGGGAAGTCAAACAAAAAAAAATTAGGAGGCTCTGACCCCTAATGGCACTCAGTAATGGTAGTCAGAACCTCTTCCCTTACTAAAATTTGAGAAACACTCCTAGGCCCTCAGTAATGACCTGCCCCAGTCCCCCCTCCTGTACATCCAAAATGGACAGCTGCCAAACTTCCATGAACATGCTTGGCATTGGGTCCATGCCGACCTCCGAAGTGTCCGCGGCAGAGGAATCTAAGAAAGAAACAGGATGATCCCCTGGGCTTTCCCCAGCCTCAAGAGAGATGTCCAGTGGAGGTGGTACAGCTGAAGAAACAGACTGGACTTTCTTGGACGTTTTCTTCACAGACAGCTGGCCCTCGGGCAAGGAAGATCCTTCCATGGTACCTTTAGCCAACAATTTAAGTCTTGGTTTTCAAGGTAAATTGCTAGGGAAGAAAATAAACTCTACATCTTAGGGACAAAGGATTGATAAATCTCACAAGATGTATAATCGTGGGAAGCACCTAAATCTGTCTCCTGCACTGCCATTTCCCCTTTCTGGATCCCATGAAACCCAACAACCTGAAACAAGGAAAACATAAGATAATAAAATCAAAAAACACCAAAAGGGCACTTATCTGAGAGCAGTAGAAACCAGCAGATAGTGTTCAGGCCAACGATCAAAAGATGGGGTTCAGACTGGCGTCAAAGTTGTTCTGAAGACGGTACGTCCGATGTCACCTTTGTGCCCTATGATGCACTCGGGAAGTATAACTGTGACGTACTGTATACCCTTCACAACCAAAAGGCTTTGGTATACTGGCTGGACGTTGGGCCTGCCGCTGGCAGGGGATCCCTATTGTAGAGAATACTGCAATATTTATATGGAAGGACATCTCAAGTACCTCAGGAGAACCTGAGAAACTGGGGCAACCCAGGGAAAGCAACAAAATGCACATTCAGAAAGGGAATAGGGAGCTAAGGGCTGAAAGATGGACCCCTAGGCCAAAAGTAGGACAACAGAAAATAACAGGTGACAGGAGGGAGAGACAGAATATTGCAACAGTGAGAAATAGGACATACACTGTTATGGAAAGACTTTACACAGCTGTGCTATGGCCTTCCTTATCACTCTTGCAGTATTCTTTACTATTAGGGTACTACAAAAGCTGATGAAAAGTACAGGAGGAGGGGGGCAGAGAAGAGCCCTCCACCAACACATGAAAAATGGCCTTGGCAAAACCCACCCTGGCCCTGGAAATGACATCCAGTTTGTAATGTTTGGTAAATGTTTGAGCAGAAGACCAAGTAGCAGTTTCCAAGATGGCTCTAGTATCCAGACCCTTGAAAAAAGCAGCAGAAGAAGCCACTTCTATAATTGAATGAGCACAAACAGAAGACAAAAGCTGCCCGATATGAAAAAGGACAAAAAGAAATGACCTCAGAAATCCAGGAGAAGGTTTGCTTACAAACTGCCAAACCGAATTGTCTGGCATAAAAAGAAACAAAAAGCTCCTCAGATTTTCTGATGCATTTTGTCTTACCAAGTAATACCTGAGCTGTCTATATAAATCCAAGGTGTGCAATACTCTCTAACTAGAAGTCTGTGGAGGAGGAAAAAGGGGGGAAGCTGAACAGACTGATTCAAAGACAAATCATAGGATCATGTCAGAGAACTCCACTATCGACCCAGAGGTCATTTTAAGCCTATTTCAAACCCAATGTACTAATCAATACCAAAGATTGCATTCAGTGATGACTGCCCATGTCCAAGAGGGTTGTAGGCGCTATCCTGGTAAGACTTTACGGTGCCCCATCCACTTGTCCAGGTTCCTCTTGAACAGTGTCACAGAGGTGCTCTGTTTCACATGAAATGGTAGCCTGTTCCAAAGATGTGGCAATTGCTGAGAGATAAATCTGTCTCTCCGGCATGTCCTCTAAGTCACAGGCTATATTCAAGTCCCTGGAACGGGCAGCCCTAGAGCCATTTGATGTACGGATATGCAGTAAGTTCTTTAGGTTTGGGTCTTGGGTTGCTCTGCAGGCCAGGCATAAGTCTCCCCCTAACAAGTCTATATGATATGGAGTAAAGTGACAGGGACTTTAGTCGGTCAAAAACCACCTTACACATAAAATAAGGATAGGTATGAAGAGAAACACTGTCCTTATGAAAGGAAAAGAAAAAGGAGGAACCACCATGAGTGAAGTTCAGAGACCCAGTTGGTAGAAATAAGAGTTATCAACAACACAGTCTTCCAAGTACAATGCTGCAGGGAAAAAAGAAAAGGCAGGCTCAAAAAGGGACTGATTCAATTTTTCATGAACAAAATACAGGTCCCTAAGAAGCAAAAATAGGGTTTCTTGGAGGCCTTTAAGGATGCCTTTTAGAAATGTTTTACTTTAAAAATAAAAGCGAAAGTTGGACAAGCAGAAATGGCTGACAAAGTAACAGGGGAATATGCCAAACCAGCATTGAGCAACCCACACAAAGTACAGTTTTGTAACTACCATAAATGTAGATGTTCGAGTGCTAATACAGCTGCAGTCATAACAGATGGGTTCTCCTGCCGTCAGGCGGGTCCTCGGTCGGCCGAATTCCAAAGTCCACATCCAGCGTCGGTTGTCGTCGCTTTCCTTCCTGACGTCAGTGCGACAGGGGTATATAAGACACAGTTGACGCCATTTTCTTCAGTCTTTCTTGCCCCAGATGTCAGGTGCCCCCAGAAGGAAGGCAATATATATATATATATATATATATATATATATATATATATATATATATATATATATATTATATATAATCATGCAATGCAATATAATCAAAAATCAGTAGTTGCAAGCGAATACACCATAGAAGGATAACCCAATCAAGTTGTAAGATGAGGAGTTAGCCACTAGGTCTGTACCCAGAGGGGAAGGAGGGAGGGAAACCTGGACTGCAGCTGTATTAGCACTCGAACATCTACATTTATGGTAGGTACAAAACTGTACTATGTTCATCGTGCATACAGCTGCAGTCATAACAGATGGGTAGAATCCCAAAGCTACGCACAGGGTGGTAGGCACTAGGTGGAACTGGGAGGAGCCAGAATGCCCTGCAACACAGCAGTGGCAAAGCCTGCTCTAGTTTTGGAGTATAAAGGTAGGTGGTAGTGTTTAGTGAAAATATGCACAGAACTCCAAGTGGCTGCCTCCAAAATATCTTTGGTAGGGACTCCTCTGAGGAAGGCTGCAGAGGTGGCTGTGGCCCTTGTGGAGTGGGATATGATGCCTGCAGGTACAGGTTTACCATGAAAGGAGTAACAAAACCGTATGCAGTGGCCTATCCATTTTGAAATTGTCTGTTTGGAAATTGGCTTCCCTTGAGCTCCTACAGCATAGGACACAAAGAGTTGTTCTGATTTCCTGAAAGGCTTTGTTCTGTCCAAATAGTAACATAGCTGTCTATGGATGTCTAAGGAATGTAGCAGCCTTTCCCCTTTGTTTTGAGGATTGGGGTAAAAGGTAGGTAAGTGTATGGCCTGATTTAAAGCTACCCTGGATACTACCTTAGGCATAAATGACGGGTTGGTTCGTAGGGAAACCCTGTCCTGATGGAAGATGAGAAAAGGCTGCACAGCCATGAGGGCTTGTAGTTCCGAGACCCTACGAGCTGAGGTAATAGCCAGAAGGAAAGCTGTTTTCCAGGACAAATATTGCAAATCTGTTGAGGCAGCTGGTTCAAAGGGAGGCAATGTTAATTTTTCTAGAATGTAATTAAGATCCCAGGCTGGTATTGGTTGTTTCCTTGGAGGTCTTATATTCTTAGCCCCTCTGAGGAACTGTCTTAAGAGTGGGTGAGAGAATAAGGGTGGATCAGTGTTGTATTCTGTAGAAATGGCTGAGGCATGGATTTTGATGGAGGAAAATGAAAGTCCACTGTTCAACAGCTCAGCTAGATACTGTAATATCTGAGGCAAATTCAGTTTTCTAGGATCCTGGCTCTTTTTCTCATTCCAAGCGCAAAACCGTTTCCATTTTGCGGAGTAAGCTTTTCTAGTAGATGGCCTTCTGGCCTCCAAAATGACATCCTGCACCTCCTTGGAGAGTAGGGTCTGTTGTGGTGTTAAGGAATTTTCCATGCAGCCAGATTGAGTGTTTTCAGCTGACTGTGAAGAGTTTTGTAGCTGTGCTGAGTCAGGAGAAGAGGCATTAGAGGTAGGGTCCAGGGAGGCGAATGTGTTAGTCTCCTCAGGAGTGGGTACCAGTGTTGTCTTGGCCAGTCTGGAGCAATCAGTATCATCTTTGGTCTGTCTGCTCTTGCTTTCAAGAGCACCTTGGGCAGTAGAGGCAAAGGTGGGAAGGCGTAAACTGTCCGTGCTTCCCAACTGAAAGAAAGGGCGTCCACTCTCCAGGCCTTTGGATGAAATGTCCTTGAGCAGAATTTTGTCAATTGATGATTCTTGTGGGAGGCAGAGAGATCTATGTCTGGCCTTCCCCACGCTTGGATTATCTTTGTAAACACTTGAGGATGCAACTTCCATTCGTGCGGGTCTGTCATCTTTCTGCTTAGATTGTCTGCCAGCGTGTTTTCCAAACCTGGCAGGTACTGTGCTTGAAGCTCGATTTGCCATTCCAGAGCCATGTTCCAAAGTGACATGGCCAGCCTGCACAGGGGGTATGAATGTGTTCCTCCTTGTTTATGTACCACATTACTGTGGTGTTGTCTGTTCTTATCAATAATTGCCCTGGATGCAGGAGGTCCTTGAAAGCTGTAATTGCATTTATCACTGCTAGCATTTCCTTTTGATTGATGTGAAGGTGCTTTTCCTTTTGGGACCATTTGCCCTGAATGCACCTGTCTGTCATGTGTGCCCCCCAGGCGTAGTCTGAGGCGTCTGTTGTGATGACTTGATTTGCTTGAGGCTTGCAGAATGGTAGACCTGTGTTTGTTTGGCATGCTTGGGCCCACCACAGAAATTCCTTTTGCAAACATGGAATTAGTGGTATTACTGTTTCCAAACTGTGGCTGTGTTGAGACCATAGGTTTTTTTAGGTACCATTGAAGTTTCCTCATATGCAACTTTGCACATGGGATTAGAAGAATGCAAGATGCCATGAAGCCCAGAGCCTGCAGGATTTTCCTTGCAGTTAGCCTGGTACAATTTGCTAGCATCCTGAAGTACTGAGTTAGTTGCCCCTGTTTTTCTGGCGTAAGATAGGCCCATCTGGGTGTTTGTGTCCAAGTTGGCACCCAGGAAAATTATTTTCTGAGATGGTGTTAGCCTGGATTTCTCTTTGTTGACTGTGTATCCCAGAGAATTCAATAACCGTGTTACATAAGCCAGATGTTCCAGAAGTATGTGTTTGCTGTCCGCTTGGATCAGGCAATCGTCCAAATAAGGGTAAATTTGTATCCCTTGAAGTCTGCAGTAGGCAATTACTGATGCCAGGCATTTCGTGAATACTCTGGGCAGTAGATAAGCCAAAGGGCAATGCAGAGAATTGATAGTGGATTGAACCTGCAAGAAATCTGAGGTATCTTCTGCAGCTTTGTCTGATTGGGACATGCAGGTATGCCTCCTTGAGGTCCAATGTTACCAGCCAAGACTCCTTGCCCAGCATGGGAAGAAGCTGCTGTAAGGTGAGCATCTTGAATTTTGGTACGAGTAGAAATGTGTTTAGGATGGATAAGTCCAAAATGGGTCTCCAATCGGTTCCCTTCCTTGGTACCAGGAATAGTCTGGAATAAAAACCTTGACCTTGTTCGTGAGTAGGTACCTCTTGAATAGCTTTCATCTCCATGAGATCTGAAATTTGTTTTTGTGCCTCTGCCATTTGATTGTGTGGCAGGTTCGGCATGCCTCTCATTTTTGGAAGAGTGTGAAAATGAAATCTGTAGCCTCTGTTTATAATATCCAGGATCCATTTGTCTTTTGTGGCAATATGCCAATTTTTTGAAAATAATACCAGCTTTCCTCCCAAGGGTGCTGCCACCTGAGCCTTGCTTGGCATGCAAAGGGGAAAGTCATTGGGTTTGTTTCCTGTATTGTTGTGCACTGTCTTCGCCACCTCTTGGTGCTGGAGATTGCCATTGTCTGCCTCTATATGATCCTTGAGATTGTCCTCTGCCCCTTGTGCGCCTGTATCTACCTCTTTGGGGCTTGTCCGTGGCTGGAAAGGACCAGTTTTTTGAAGGCCAATTTCTGCTAAAACGTGGTGGTTGTACCTGTAGAAAAGCTTTGACAGTTTGCATAGATTTAGCTTTTTCTTCCATTTTCCGTAGTATCTCCTCAGCATTAGTACCAAATAATACATCCTTTTGTAAAGGAGCATCTAGTAGTTTAGCTTTAACATGATCAGGCAAGGTTTGTTCTCTAAGCCAGGCATGTCTACGAATGACTGATCCTGTAACAGCAGCTCTACTTGAGGCCTCTAGAGCATCATAGCCACATTGTAAGGTGTGTTTACCCACTTGTTCTGCACTATGCATCATATCCTGCAACTCCTTCAAATCTGGTTATTCAGGTTGTGACATTTTATTCCTTAATTGTGATAACAGAAACTGCTGATATTTAAGCATATGGAACTGACAATTTAAGGCCCTCATGGCTAGGGTGGCCGAGGTATATACCTTTTTCCCCCACCTTTCTAAGGATCTAGACTCTCTCTCGGAAGGTAATGGATTCTTAGCAGTAGAGGCCTTCATTCCCTTGGGGCCTTGAGAATGGTTTCAGGGTCAGCATTATGGCTTTTGTAAAGAAATTGGTGTGAGTTAGGAACTCTGCAGTACCTATCAGGCTTGACTGGGGCAGGAGGCAGGGAATCCGGATTAAGGCAAGCCTCCAAGTAAACATCATCAAGTATGTCCAAGACAGGAGGTATCACCAGAGGTCTGTGCTGAGGTAGCAAAAGAAATTCCCTAAGCCTTTTCTTGGAATCTGAAAAATCTTGGCCTTCCCAATGGAAGTGTTCCCTCAAGGTATGCAAGGTTTCCCCGAAAGAAAAATCCTCTGGGGGGGGGGATACAGAAGGAATGGACTGCTCTGCATCAGAATCTTCAAAAGGGGAGTACGAGTGTTCCTCTTCATCAGAATGCTCTGAAATAATGGAGCCCTGGTCAGAAGAGGGAGAATCTTCCTCCATTCTGGGTCTCTTGTCCGGAGGGGGTTGGGAACCCCTGATAAGAGTAATTAGATCCTCAGCCATTTTCAGCATCTGCTTTTTAGGCATGGGGCCTGGAGATGGGCCCTGTGCAACAGGCCTCTTGGAATGCATGGCTGATTTAGACTTAGTAAAGGCCTTTATGGAAAAGGAAGAAGGTCTGAAGACACCATGGGTGGAAGTGGACCTGTCCACATTAAGAGGCTCAACACTCACAATGGCTTCGGTAGCTGTAGCCAGGGTATGGGCCGAGGAACCCGCGGTCTCTGTTACAGAAGACACTGCCAGAGAAGTGTCGTCGGTAGTCAGGGGCTGCGTAGGTGCCTCGCTGAGAACCGGACCACGTGTAGCCGGTTTTGGCGTGGTGTCGGTCTTTGTCCTTGCGTTTTTTGGACAAAACTGGAGTC
This sequence comes from Protopterus annectens, assembly GCF_019279795.1. Classification (NCBI taxonomy): domain Eukaryota; kingdom Metazoa; phylum Chordata; order Ceratodontiformes; family Protopteridae; genus Protopterus; species Protopterus annectens. Next base: position 540,859,138 of record NC_056725.1, on the reverse strand, counting down.
GGAGTCTCCGACGACATTTTATAATTAAAAGCTTTACCAAAAAAGTGCTGGGCGAACTCCGCCCGACGCTTAATAGTGCGTTTATTGAAAGTAGCACAAAAGCGACAGCCCGAGACGTCGTGGTCTGGGCCTAAACAAGGTATACAGAGGGAATGGAAATCCTTATGCGGTATTTGCTTCCCACAAGAAATACAATTGTTAACTTTGTCTGACATCGGTCTGAGGCAAGAAAAGTTTCCCCAACGGGGTACTTAGCTTTAAAGAAGACTTCGATTTCCAAATTTTCGTAATTTCAGGAGCTGGCCGACCGGCACTTGCGAACTGCTTCTGCTTCGGGCACCGCGCGGCAAAAAAGACTGAAGAAAATGGCGTCGGCTGTGTCTTATATACCCCTGTCGCACTGACGTCAGGAAGGAAAGCGACGACAACCGACGCCGGACCTGGACTTTGGAATTCGGCCGACCGAGGACCCGCCTGACGGCAGGAGAACCCATCTGTTATGACTGCAGCTGTATGCACGATGAACATTTGAGAAAGGACCATAGCGACTCCAAAGTTAAAGGGTCCAAAGACACCAAACAGAAAATCTTTTCCACTTACCCATATAGGATTTTCTAGTTCATACGTGGGTACTAGGCGAATGACCACTAAGGCCTTTTTAAGCCTAGACATGTATCCCAAATCTCTGACAAGTTCTGGTACCCTTGATAAGTGTAAGCAGGGGCTTCAGAGATGAAACATTTACACACTGCCTGTATCTGCTGGAAACAGGTGCCAAACAGGGATGTAATTCCTCTTCCCCATCCAATTTTCCAAGTTACACTTTAATTGGGTTAGAGAGGAACTCTGCTTCACGTGGATGGGGATCTTGTTATAGAGAAAGGGTAGTCTCCGGGATACATACCTCTCTCTCCAGCAGGTGCTATTTATATCACATATTTAAGTCTTTAGAATGGGTAAATACCGGTGTTGTTTCAGGATATGCAGAAGGTCCATCACGGTTTACAAAGTCAACAAAAGTCAAGTATTTTCTCAGCCACTTATTTGCAAACCCATATTTTTCAAATGTGACTTGATACTTTAGAATCTCACATTTATTTTCTATTTCAGTGCTGCTGGTCTTTTTCCTGATCATGTCCATCTTCCAACACTGGACTCCAGTTCAAGTCCAAAGTAGTCCTGATTCATCAAGTCAATTACTGTGCTGTCTTCGGTCTCTCAAGCATTTTCCTTTGAGCACTGGAAGAGGTTTCACTGGTAAAATCTCTCTGAGTTTTATTGTGTAAAGAATGAGAAGCAGAGCTTCCTTCGGCTGGATGGTTCACCTTTTGTTAGATAAACTATTGTCTCCTCAGCCTGTACTGCATCCAAAAATGTCTTTGATCCTCTAAAAAAAAAATTCTCTGAAGACAATGGATACAGCAGATGTAATCTCGCATCTGCCTCTTGACATACTCTGATCACTAGGATAAAGTTGCTTCTCTTCTGGCCTTGTGTACAGTGAACAATCATTTCCCACAACCACCGTTTCAAGTGTTTTATACGTTTCCCTCGTCCACGGTTTTGTCAGGATCAACTCCTTCTGCAAGTATGACTGCACATTTACTAATATAGGTCTTGGTGGTTTCTTATAGCCAGGTTTAGAGCATAAACTCAATCTGCCCTTTCAATTAACAACTCCTGATGTGGAACACCAGCCCAGTTATTTCTGCTTTCAAAAAATCAATGCAGCCTGTTCCTTGCAATTTCTCAGGTACAGCAGAAAATCAAGTTTTCTCTGTGTGGTCAGTCTTCTACCTCTTCTATTTTTAGTTATTTATTTTTAAAAAAAAAAAAAGCTCCTCTGAGAAACCTCATACTCTGCCAGCCTTTTCTTTGTTTCATCCTCTGATTTTCTACAGCTTTATCACTTCATCTGAATAGCTAGTTAAAGCTTCTTCTATTTTCCAGCCTTTTGCTATCAGAGTTGATACATTCCTTCAGTGTTTCATTTATTTTAATCACATCTGACTATATCTAATTTATTTCTTCCTCTAAATTACTACAAGCCATCTCTTGAACCAAAGATAAAGCATGAACTGCTTTTTGCTAAAAAGCTGCATGATCCTTCCCAGCCAGTGTTTCTCCTCAACTTTTCCGGCTGATTTTAAGTTATCCCAATTTCTTCTATACTGGCATCCAAGCAGTGAACTTACTAGCGAAAAACTGAATTTTACCCAAATGGCAGTTTCAAATGGCACTTCTTTTTCTGTTTTTTTCATACTGAGAGAGTTGAAACTAAGCTGTTGATCAGTATGCAGCCCTCTTGAAATTTCCAATATTGATGTAATGTTAAACATATTAAAGTTGTGTAAGTAAACTTATTACAACAGCAGATGTTCTTACAGATCTTTGTTTCAGTAGTTGTACCCTCCCCCTCACCCCACCCCATTTGATTTTTCATCTACTGCCAGGTTGTGGATGTACATACTGTTGTTTTGCTTTCCTAACAATTTTCCTGTCAAGACTATTGCCTTCCTTCTAAAGGCAAGTAAGCACTAAAATGTTGGTGCTCTAAATGCCTTTCATGTGAAGCTTTGCTCAAGCTCCTAGTAGCATGTGGAAGGTGCCCCTTAAGCTCTGAAAAGCTGTTTAAATGGTCATAATCTTATCAAGACAGAACTCTAACAGCTTAGGCTACTACAACAGTGATCTAATACTGGACATCAAGCAAACTGCAGTGACCAGAGGTCAGGACTAAACTCCAGACCCTGAAGCAGTCAGGGAAAGCTTTTACTACTGAAATGCCACAGTTAAGTTGAAATATTAAGCTGCAACTTTTATTTATATATTTTTCTGTGGTCAGAAACTGCAAATGTTATACTGCTACGCACTGCTCATGACCCTGCATCAGTGATTAGTGCGGCTTTGTAATTTTCTCTACTCTAAAACTGCTGGGATAGAAAATACCTCTCTGACATTATTTATTTTTAAATTAAAATGTTCTTTTCTCTTGCATGCACTCGGGATACCCATACCATATATTTTTCCCATTTATTTTGCATTAGGTTATTGTAGTTCTCATTCACTTAAAACAGAACCATTTATAAATGCTGCTTTACATAATCCCAAGGAAAAGCATTGTAAACGCTCCTTCTGATATGCATTCTTTTCCATAATAAACTTAACAAGGGGTATTTTTACTGCAGCTAGACTATATCCTAAATGAACTGTTTTTATAAGCAATCAGTTTTTTTTAAATTAAGTAGTTCTCACCACTCCTGACACCTATTCTGACAGCAGCTCATTTTTTTTGTCTATGTACAGTAATTTTCTATGTTGTCTGATGCAGCAAGGTTCATGGACTCAAACTGGTGGTGGTGTAGACAAGGTTTAAAGCACTTTGGTACGTTTTTTTTTTTTTTCTTGTCTTGTATTCCCTACTCTGACCATCAAGTTTTTTCCTCACTCTTTGGACTTTCTCTTTCCCCAGTTGCTGGTTAACACCCACACTGATGACTGAGATGAGTCTTAAAGAGAAACAAACAGCCATACTCTTAACAGTTCGACTTTTACTACTTTGCCTTACATACCATTCTTTTCCCCCTAATATGGCATCCACTAATGTCAGTACACAAGTGATGCATGCATACCACCACATAAGAACCACCAGTGTGTTTCCCAATCATTTCATTAGACAAAAATCTTAAATGCAACAGGCAATAAGCACTAGCCAGGGGAGACAAATTCCTTTAAAAAAAAAATTTGGAAAAATAATACAAAGCAGAATTAAGAAATGCCATGTTTGGGGTGCAGCTGTCCTATAACCATATAAGCAGAGAAGTATACTGAAATTACACTTAGAAAATGAAGTACTTACATTAGACACTATTGTGATAAAGGCATGTGCTATCAAAAATGGCAGCGTGTCAGGAGTTCCATATTCAAAGCAATCCTTCATGAGTGAAAGACCATTTTTTTCACAGAACAAACAAACATATCGAAGTAAGTGCAAAGGAACTTCAACATCCTGCACAAGAATAAAAATAACAGATTAGTTTACATTAACACTATTTTGTCAACAAAGCATAAACTACAGCCAAATGATTTTTAAGCTTAAAATTCTCCCTAAAACACAACATCAAAGCTTTGTCAGTCAAAGCACTCCATCATTAGATGAAGTGCATTATTTTTATACCTTTAAGTAATGACCACACCACCACAAAAATAGTAATAGCAATAATTGGGAAAATGTGGAAAGTACAGCTGTTTACACTTACCATAAATATAGATGTTCGAGTGTATTCACTGTTGCAGTCATTACATTTGGGTAATCTGCTGGCAGGTTGCCCTCAGTCGGCCTGATCAACAAAGTCTTGGGTCCTGCGTCAGTTGCTGTCCATTCTTCCATGACGTCAGGTTGTCAGGGGTATAAAACAGAACTGATGCCATTTTCATCAGTTTTTCTTGCCCCAGATGTCAGGTGCCTCCCAAATGGGGATATATATATATATATATATATATATATATATATATATATATATATATATATATGCATGTAATTTAGAACACAAAAAATATACCTCCAAATAAAAGCAAATACATCTAAAAGGCTTTTGAGAATAGTAAAAGAAAGAAAAATACAATAAGAGAAAAACAGGGGGCTGGTGGGTGGGTAATCAGGACTGCAACAGTGAATATACTCTAACATCTACATTTATGGTAAGTGTACACAACTGTACTATGTTCTTCGTGTTTCACTGTTGCAGTCACTACATTTGGGTAGAATCCTAAAGCTATGGTTGACAGGATGGAATTATACAGCATTAGGAGCAGCTATAAGGCCCTGCAGGACAGCAGTGGCAAAGCCTGCTATGGATTTAGAGAAGAGAGGTAAATGGTAATGTTTGGTGAACGTATGAACTGAGCTCCAGGTAGCAGCTTCTAGAATGTCTCTGGTAGGAACCCCTCTGAGAAAGGCTGCAGAAGTAGATGCAGCCCTGGTGGAATGGGATCTGACCCCCTTGGGGACAGGTTTACCATGGTGCATGTTGCAGAAACAAATACAATGGCTTATCCATTTTGAAATAGTCTGCTTTGAAATAGCCTTTCCCTCTGCCCTGCAGCAAATGCCACCAGTAATTGCTCAGATTTTCTTAGAGATTTTGTCCTGTTTAAGTAGAATCTTAGTTGTCTGTGTACATCCAATGAATGCAGAATCCGCTCCCCCTTGATCTGTGGATTTGGGAAAAGGGTTGGCAGATGAATGGTCTGATTAAGAGCCACACTAGATACCACTTTAGGCATAAAGTATGGATTGGTCCTGAGAGCCACCCTGTCCGGGTAAAAGATAATAAAAGGCTCCACTGCCAAGAGAGCCTGTAGTTCTGAAATCCTTCTAGATTAAGTGGCTGCTAAAAGAAAAGCGGTCTTCCAAGAGAGAAATTTTATGTCTGCAGTAGCAGCTGGTTCAAAAGGAGGTAGGGTGAGTTTTTCCACCACAAAACTGAGGTCCCATGCTGGAGTTGGTGCTCTCCTGGGAGGTCTCACATTTTTGGCCCCTCTGAGGTACTGCTTTAGCAAGGGATGAGAAAAGAGAGGAGGCTCTGTGTTGTAATGAGCCAAGATGGCAGAGGCATGGATTTTTATGAAAGAAAAAGATAGGCCCTTGTGAAGCATCTCAGTTAAATACTGCAGAATCTGAGGACTATTGGGCATTGCTGTGTTTATTCCTTTTGCTTGGTTCCAGGCACAGAATCTTTTCCATTTATCAGCATAAGATTTTCTAGTACTAGGCCTTCTAGCCTTCAAAATGACATCCATCACAGGTTTGCTGAGAGATGTTACTGGTGGAATTAGTTGATTAGCCATGCTGCAAGATTCAGAGTTTGGAGCAGAGTGTGCAGAATTTGATGGTTCTGCTGAGACAGTAGATAAGTTGTCTGAGGCAGGTACCATGGAGGAAGGTGTGACATATTGCGTAGGAGCGGGTACCAGTGTTGGGTGAGGCCAATCTGGAGCAATCAGAATCATTTTCGGTTTTTCCTGTCTGACTTTTAGCAAGACCTTGAAGAGCAGGGGCAGAGGGGGAAAGGCATAAACTGATAGGTTTTTCCAGATGAAGGATAGAACATCCACTTTCCAAGCTTTTTTATGATGGATTCTTGCGCAGAATTTGTCCAACTGATAGTTTTGGGGTGAGGCAAAAAGATCTGTGTCTGGGCTCCACCATTTGCGTGTCAACATGCTGAAGATTTGTGGATCCAGTTTCCATTTGTGTGGGTCCATAAGATTTCTACTTAGTTCGTCTGCCAGAGTATTTTGCTTTCCTGGCAGGAACTGAGCTTGTAGATGTATTTGGTAAGTCAAGGCGGTGTTCCACAAAGCCATGGCTAGTCTGCAAAGGGGGTAGGAATGGGTACCTCCCTGTTTGTTTATGTTCCACATGACTGGGGTGCTGTCCGTCTTTATCAGTAGTTGTCCCGGATGAAGAAAGTCCTTGAAGGCTGTCAGAGCATTCTGTACAGCTAGCATCTCTTTCTGGTTGATATGTAGGTGCATTTAATTTGGGGTCCATTTGCCCTGAATGCATCTCCCTGCCAGATGTGCCCACCAAGCATAATCTGATGAGTCTGTAGTCAGGGTTTGGGGGGTGGAACGAATGACAGTACCTTGTTTTGGTGACAGGCCTCTGCCCACCATAGGAACTCTTGCTGCAGGCAAGGAATGATAGGAATCATTGTTTCCAGGCTCTGACAATGTTGACTCCATAAGCTTTTTAGGTACCATTGAAGTTTCCTCATGTGCAGTCTTGCATATGGAATTAGTAAAATGCAGGAAGCCATGAACCCCCAAGGCCTGCAGTATTTGTCTTGCAGATAGCTGGGTTTTTGTGGCCACTTGTTTGAAGTGTCATCAATTGAATTTGTTTTTCTAGCGTAAGGTAAGCCATCTGGGCAGTTGTATTCAAGCTTGCACCCAGGAATGTAATTATTTGAGAGGGTACACGTTGTAATTTCTTTTAGTTTATGATGTACCCTAGACAAGTTAGAAGCCTTTTTACAAATGCCAGATGTTGTAGAAGAGTGTCCTTGTTTTCTGCCTGAATTAGACAATCGTCCATATAAGGATAAATTTGAATGTTTCTTTGTCGGCAAAATGCAATTACTGGTGCCAGGCACTTTGTGAAGACCCTGGGCGCAATAGATAAGCCAAAGGGCAGTGCAGAGAAATGGTAATGCAAAAAGCCTGCTTTGAAGTGGAGGTATCTTTTGCAAGATTCCCTGATTGGGATATGCAGGTAAGCCTCTTTTAAGTCTAGAGTTACCAACCAGGCATTCTTACCTAACATAGGCAGTAACTGTTGTAGAGTCAGCATCTTGAATTTTGGAATGTCCAGGAATGTATTGAGAATGGATAAGTCCAGAATTGGACACCATGATTTGTCTTTTCAGGCTACCAGGAAAAGTCATGAATAAAAACTTTGTCCCTTTTCCTTTCCTGGTACTGGTTGAACAGCCCCCATATTCATGAGGGACATCACTTGTTTCTTGGCCTCTGCCCACTGATTTGGAGGCAGATATGGCCATCCGTTTGGGATTGGCAACATGTGGAAATGAAATCTGTACATCTGGGATACTATATTTAAAACCCACTTCCCACTTGTCCTGGGTAATTCGATGCCAATTTTGTGCATGAAGTGCCAGTTTTCCCCCCAAAGGGGCTGCCAAAAGATAAGTGATTGGTGATGGCAGAGGAAAGTCCTTGAGACTGTTTACCCTAGGCAGGTGCCTTGTTACTTCCAGATTTGGAGGTGGAGGTACATTGTTCTGTAAGTTCCCTGTGACTGAAACCTGGAGCCTTTGGAGTGTCTGGGTTTGACCCGAGCGGCTCTGGTGGGTACTGGAAAGGTCCAATTCTTAGTAGGCCAGTGCCTACTGAACCTGGGCGTCTGCACTTGTAGGAAATCTTTTACAGTTTGCATAGATTTAGCTTTATCTTCCGTCTTTTTCAAAACTTCTTCTGCCTTATTACCAAATAGACTGTCCTGTTGTAAAGGAGCATCCAACAATTTTGCTTTAACATCATCAGGCAGATTTTGCTCCTTAAGTCAAGCATGCCTTCTTATCACAGATCCAGTTACAGTAGCCCTGCATGACGCCTCCAAGGAATCAAAACCACACTGCAAAGTATGCTTTCCAACTTGTTCAGCTGAATGCAAAAAATCCTGTAACTCTATTTTCCACACAGTCAGAAATCAACATCACTTTCTGTTTAAGTAAGCCCATGACATGCTGCTGTTATTTAAGCATATGAAATTGACAGTTTAAAGCCCCGATTGCCAAGGTTGGAGACGTGCAAACCTTCTTACCCCATCTATCCAGCGCCCTGGAGTCTCTATCAGAAGGGGTAGGATTTTTAACAGCAGAAGCCTTAACGCCCTTGGGACCCTGAGAAATGGTTTCAGGGTCAGCAGTAGAGTTTTTAAAAATAAATTTGTGGGAGTCAGGAACCCTGTAATATCTGTAAGGAATTTGTGGGAGTCAGGAACCCTGTAATATCTGTCTGGCTTACTAAGAGTCGGAGGCAGGGAATCAGCAGCCATGCTGGATTCTGAGAAAACATCATCAACAATGTCTAGAACAGGAGGTATAGCCAAAGGCCTATGCTGAGGAAGAAGGAAATCCCCAAGCCTCTTTTCAGATTCTGAGAAATCCTGACTCTCCCAGTGAACGTGTTCCCTTAAGGTATGCAAAGTTTCTCCACAAGAGAAGAAGCAGAAGGGATGGAATCTTCTGCATCAGAGTCCTCATAAGGTGGTATAGATAATTCCTGATCAGAAGAAATACAAACCTGATCTGAAGATTCATAGGCAGTGCCTTGCCTAGGCCTCTTAGCAGGAGGGGGATGGGAACCCCTTATCAAGGTAATTAAATTCTCAGCCATTTTGATCATTTGATTTTTTTGGCATAGGGGCCTGTGCACGTGGCCCAAGAGTGGTTTTTTAGACATAGAAGTTGATTTTGGCCTAGGTTTTGAAGATGGCGTCGGTTTCATATACAAATCTTTAGGCCTGAAAACACCCTCAGAAGCCGGTGCCTGCTCAGCGGCTCCAGACCCATCTAAGGTAGACACATCTGCGGGTTCAATACTTAAAGTGTCTCGCAGCATACCAGACTCCGAATGTATCTCAGTACAGGCCTGCGAATCAAAAGTAGCGGGTATCAGGGGCTGCAAAAGCACCTCACTGCGTACCAGCGAACCGGCAACTGGCTTAGGAGAAGCTTAGTCGGTTTTGGACCTCGACGGTCTGTCTTTTTCCTTGCGTTTTTTGTGTATTCTGGTAGTCAGATTGCTAACCGATGACATTTCTGGATAGTTAAATCTTGAGCCAAAATATTTAGATGCAAAAATATACAGACGCTTAATAGTGCGTTGATTAAATTTAGCACAAAACCAACAGCAAGGCACGTTGTGGTCAGGGCCTAGGCAAGGAATACAGTACAAATTAAAATCCTTATGAGGTGTTTGCTTCCCACAAGTAATACAATTATTAACTTTTACTGACATTGGTAAGGAGCAAGAAAAAGTTTCCCCAACGGGGTACTTAGCTTTAGGTTGAGGACTTCGGTTCTGAAACTCGAAAATGAAAATTTCAGGAGTCGGCCAACAGGCACTTGCAAACTGCTTCTGCTTCGGCCACCGTGCAGCAAGAAAGACTGATGAAAATGGCGTTGGCTGCATGTTTTATACCCCTGACGACCTGACGTCATGGAAGAAGGGACAGCAACCGACGCAGGACCCAAGATTTTGTTAATCAAGCCGACCGAGGGCAACCTGCCAGCAGATTACCCAAATGTAATGACTGCAACAGTGAAACATGAAGAACATCCAAAATTAATAATAATAATGCAAAGGTTTTACACATTCTATCTGTTACTTTTTTCACTGAACACATTTCTAGCAATAATAACAACAAATAGTAAGCAGCACTGACAAAAGTGTGCAGTTTAATTTTTATGCAAGGAGAACAAGGTTACCTGTATCTAGTATTACTGGAATGTTATGCCAGCACTCTGGCAAAAGGTCATCTAAGTTTTTCAAAACATAAGGTATCCCCAAAAATTGTTTTGCATACTTTTGACATAATACACGATGGCTGAAGTAACACTAACCCCTAACATACAAGGATTAGAAAGTAATAATGTGCTCCAACCTCTACGTCTGGTGAGATTAATAAAATGTAATTTCTACTTGGCAAATGCAAAAGCAAACTAGGTCTTCAAAACTAACAGACGTTAACCTCAGTTCAAAAAACAGTAAACATGAAAGAAAACAATCACTTAGTTAAAAAAAAAAAAAATACCAGAAAGCAAAAAATAGAATACTTACATTCATATCACAATACGCCCCTAATAAATTGCTTTCTTGAGCCGAAATATCCTGGTTAATGAGAAAACAATGTCATAAATCTTAATACTGACAGATTAATTCCTAAAGTCTAGATACATGCTTAGATCAGTTCACAGACCACTTCCAACCTCAACCCAGTCTGCATAACAGTATGTGAAAGTGTGCACACGCATTACTAAAATACAGCACTATTGCCATCATGGATTAAGTTTTCTAGTCTACCAAACTATGTCAATCTCAACTTAGTCAGAAAAACACCTAGCGCACTTGAAAAGCATGCACCTTATCCCTTGTGGCTGAACAGTAATATCCAATTTAATTATGAGGTAAAAATTGAATAACTCACAAACACTAAATTCACCTATCCATACCACTCTTTCTACAGTATCTTAGTTGGAACATTGGTATAAAGCCTCTTGAAACAATAGTTATGTACATACCATAATGTTAGATCCATATTCTCTCATTTTTGTCAAGTTAATTTGGGTTGTCGGACCCAATCAAATCCAACCTCAGCACCTTCCAACAGAATTCTGGATCCGAGAACTCTGGCTCATCCTCATCCACAATTCTCTCTTTCTGTCTGACATTCCTCAAACTGAGTTTGCTGACTATTCTAATTACATAGACCAAAATGTATGGAACGAAATAATCTAAGACAGTTCCATGCTTAGCGAAAATGCAAAACAAACATAAAGGGTCTTACTAGAGGTTTGTCCAAGCCCCAGAAGATACACATGGCAATTTGGAAGGGGAAAGGAGGATGTAGAACCAGATGACAATAAGACAACGCGGATCTAATGTTATGGTGAGTACATCACTATTGTATCCAATGTTGTCTACATTCTTTTGATTCTGCATTTGAGACAGATTCCCAAGCCGCCTAAAAGAACATGGGGGACTCGAGGAACGACATTCCTAAGAATGGCAGGGCCAAAGGATGCACGAGCTCTAAACTGCACATCCAATTTATGAGCTACAATGGTATGAACTGATGACTAGGTCATTGCTGCACAGATGTCACTAATAGCGATTTGTTTGCAAATGCTGTAGAGGTAGCCATTAATCTAGTGGAGTGAGCCTTAGGTTTTAAATGCAAGGCAATCCTCAGTTTCATAAGCAAAGGAAATGAAGTATGCCAGCCACTTAGAAATTGCACTTTTGATACATGTTGTCCTATTTTTGTTTTGGAAAAGGAGACAAATATCTGGTTTGACTTTCTAATATCTTTGGTAAGGTGTAAGCAATATCTGAGCTGCTTGTAGACATCTGCTGTATGAAGTATGTTTCCACCTTTGTCTGAGTAATTCAGGAAAAATATAAGTCAATGTATTGATTCAAATGCATTTTAGATGACACCTTTGGAAAACAGGAAGGGTTTGATCTCAATATAACTCTATCCTTGAGGATGATGAGAAAGTGTAACTCGTATGACAGTGCTTGTAACTCAAATACATGTAGCCAAGGTAATGGGAAGCAAATACATGATTTTCCAAGAAAGAAACTAAGCTGACTGAGGTGGCAGTCTCAAAAGGGTTTCTGAGTCAATGATTGAAGCAACAATGTGATATCCCATGGAGGGGCTGGATCTCGAATGGGAGGGTCAACAAAAAGGTTCCTTTAAGGAAGGCTTTAGATAACCAGAGAGAAAGATCAGTCATTATGTCCTGTATGAAAATTTGCAGTGGCGGTCATCTGAACTTTTATAGTAGAATAACTGGAACCCTGTGAAAAAGATCTGAAAAAAATTCAAGTATTGATGGAAGAGGGGCTGAAAAAGGATCTAATACATTTGAAGATACCCAAATAGAAAATCTTTTCCATTTGCACTTGTAAGTCTTTATTTTATAATTATTTTTGAGGAAAAAGATGTTAGAAGGACTACCAGAAAAGACAGCATGGCATTTCTGGTTATCATTAAAATTGGAGAAACCATGCAGTTAATTTTAGGGTCTGAAAATTCAGTAGAGTCATTCCAGACAGAAGACTCAGTAGATCAGGGATGGGATCCAGCACCCAAGGTTGGTGCAGCAAGTGACGTCAAAGGAAGGGGAACCAACCACACTTGCCAGGGCCAAAACAGGGCAATGAGAACAACCTTGGTCTTCCAACTCGTAGCTTTCTGTATGAATTTTGTCAGAAGTTGAATCAGTGGAAAGGCATAGAGAAGACCTGGGGGCCAAACGTGGACTAGAGTATCTTTCAATGACTGTCCCAGTGAAGGGTTGAGGGCAAAGTAACTTCTGCATTTGTTGTTTACGTAGGAAGCAAAAAGGTCACAACAAGGTTGGCCCCAGCAGCTGAAGATCTCTGCTGTCACTCTCAGAGACCACTCATGAGGTAATAGGCTACATCTGCTCAGTCCTTCCTCTAGCATATTTGATGAGGCAGGAATTTGCACTGCTACTAGAAAATGATGGGAAGTCAATGCCCACTGCCAGACTCACATGGCCTCCCAACAAAGAGGATATAAACATGTTCCACCTTGTTTGCTGATTCAGCACACCACTGACATTGTCCACCTGGATGGAAATCACACCCTTGGGTAGCAAGTTCTGAAATGCCTGCAACACTAGGAGGACTGCCCTCATCTCCAAGACACTGATATGAAGTTTGGCCAGCACAAGTGTCCAAATCCCTTTAACTTTTGTCCCCTCAAAATGCCCCCCCAGAAAGGAATAGAATAGTTGTGTAAGAACTTACCATAACCTTAGATGCCGTTCTCTTCCATGTTGCAGTATCTATAACAGTAGCGAGGTGGCTGCCTGCAGCACCGGACATCCGGCCAGTATACCAAAGTCTTAGGATGAGGGGTACATGTGACACGGCAGAGCCATAAACAGTCACCTATAAAAGTGATGCCTGCACATATCCAACCCATAAATGACTGCCGCATACAGTAGTACCCCTGGGACACCAGAAGAAAAGGAAGCTTTTCAGACCCACATATGCCACCAGTCAAGGAGCTAAGTAGATTACAGAGGTATGTAGAAGCTGTTGTTGCACCCTGTTCGGGTGTAAGGAAGCAAGGAAATTCCACACAAGAAAGGATAAAGAAATAAAAGAGAGGTAGGAGGGGGGACTAAATACTGCAACATGGAAGAGAAGGAGGACATCTAACGTTATGGTAAGTTCTTAACACAACTACTCTATGTCCTTCTAGTCTCATGTTGCAGTATTCATAACAGTAGGAACAGTAACGAAACTTTAGGTAGGAGCCTGGGAAGCAGAGTCGATGAGACCCTGTAAAACTGACCTTGCAAACCCAGCTCTGGCTCAAGAAATCGAATCCAGTTTGTAATGCTTGGCAAAAGTATGTACAGAAGACCAAGTGGCTGCCTCCAGAATGGAAGCGTAGTCAACAGCCCTGAAAAAGGCTGCAAAAGCAGCTACCCTAGTAGAGTGAGCTCTCACAATGGAATTCAATTCCTTTCCATGAAAGGAACAACAGAAACAGATTGCCTTAGAAATCCATGAGGCAACTGTCTGTTTTGACACTGCCTTCCCCAAGGCCCTAGGGTGAAAGGAGACAAAAAGCTGGTCAGACTTTCTAATGGATTTGGTCTTGTTCAGGTAATACCTTAGTGGTCAATGAACATCTAAAGAATGCAAAGTTCTTTTTGAGGAGTTTTGTGGTTGAGGGAAGAAAACAAGTATTTTTTGGTCTGATTCAAGGAGAGCTCATTAACCACCTTAGGCATGAAAGAAGGACTGGTCCTGAGGGAGACCCTGTCTCTATGGAAGATAAGGTAAGGAGGAGTAGCCATAAGGGATTGGATTTCTAGGACCCTCCTGCCGGATGTCAGAGCCAACAGTACTGTTTTCCAAGTACATAGTTTAAGCAATACTGAGTAAGCTGGTTCATATGTCAGCAGTGTGAGTTTTTCAAGCACAAAATTAAGATCCCATGATGGAGGGATAGGTCTACGAGGGGGTCTGATATGAAGAACCCTTTTAAGAAGAGTTTTATGTCTAACCTGGATGCCAAAGGAGGTACCAAAGGAAGGCAGGCAGAGATGGCTGACAAATGCACTTTTACAGAAGAGTATGTTAGTCCTGAATGTAGAAGCTCACACAATTAAGAAAGGACCATGGGTACTAGAACAAGAGAAGGGTCCTGTTTGTTCTTGAGACAAAACCTGAAGAATCTTTTCCATTTTGATACAAAATTTCTCCTGGTACTAAGTTTCCTGGCCTCCTGCAGGACATTAAGTATGTCCTCTGAATACAGGTGTCTGAAGGGGATCACAATTCTATCACCCATAGGGTCAGTTTGAGGTTGAGCACCTGAGGATGGATGATGGACCCCCTATCTTGTGCGAGTAGGTTGAATCAGTGAGGTAACCTGTGGTGACAGCCCTTGGCTAACAGGTATACTAGGGGAAACCAATGCTGTCTTGGCCAAAAAGGGAGTCACCAGCAGGGTTTTTGGTCTGTCCCTCTGAATCTTCAGAAGGACTTTTTGAATCAGTGTGGGGGGGGGGGCATAAAGAGATATCCCTGTCCAAGAAAAAGAGAAGGCGTCCACCTTCCAAGCCAGTGGATGTGGGTTTCTGGTGCAAAACAAAGGCATCTGTCTATTCTGGGAGGGGGCAAACAGAAATGCCTGAGGAATACGCTACCTGTGAATAAGATCCAAATACACCTCCCTGTAAAGCATCCATTCAAGAGAGGGTGCTGAGGTTCTGCTGAGGGTGTCTGCCATCACATTCTCTGCTGAGGGAATGTACACAGCTTGCAGGTGAATGTGTAGTTTTGCTGCTAGGGACCAAATCTGAATTGCCAAGGTGGAAAGTGGACAGGACCTTGTACCTCCCTGCTTGTTGACATACCACAGGAGAGTCACATTGTCTGTGACTACCTCGAAATGCCAAGAGAAGGGCCCTCAGTTCTTTGATATTGATGTGATCCCTTTATCTGTGGGTGGACCACTCTACCTGAACTTTGTTCGGGTTGTTGTTCATTTCCAGAACTGCTCCCCAACCCAGATCTAATGCATCTGTATAGAGATGTTGTGAGGGTGGCGGGATCTGCAATGGTACTTCCCTGATTGAGGTTGACGGATGAAATCCACCATTCCAGCTTTTTTTTTTTTCAAGCATGGGAGAAGAGGGAGGAAAACATCCACACTATGGAAGTGTTGGTTCCACAGATTCTTAAAGACCCACTGGAACTTTCTCATTATCAGCCTTGCAAACGGAAGTATGGGAATCAATGATGCCATGTGGCCTAGGACCCTCAGAGATTTCCTTGCAAAGATGGTTTGGATAGAAAAGAAGACTCTGAAAGTAATGGGTGAGGGCTTCCACCTTCTGGCAGGGGATGAAGGCTGCCATCTTGTCTGTTCTTATTCTGCATCCTAAGACAAGATCTAGGGTTGGCGTCATTTGTTATTTTTGTTGGTTTATTGTGAACCTTAGGTCTGCCAAGGGTTTGCACACCATGTGTAGGTGATGGTGAAGGGAGTGGCAGTCTTGGTGTATGATTAACAGGTAGTCTAGGTAGGGATACATTTGTATGCCTTGCATTCTGCAGTGGGCGACAACTGGAGATAGACACTTTGTGAATACTCCTAGAACTGTAGAGAGCCCAAATGGCAATGCAGAAAACTGAAAATGTAAGGAACATACTGAGAAGTGTAGGAATTTCCTGTAGCTGGGGTGAATGAGGATATGATGGTAGGCATCTCTCAGATCCAGGGATAAAATGAAGGCTTGTCTGGAGATAAGGGGTGAGAGATGATACAAAGTGAGCATCTTGAAGGTAGGCACCTTGAGAAATAGATTGAGGATAGACAAATCCAGAATTGGTCTCCAAGGACCATCCTTTCTTGGGACCAAAAACATCCGGGAGTAAAATCCCTAGTTTGTCTTATCTGGAGGGACTTTTTCTATTGTGCCCTAAGCTAGGAGGTGATCCAAAATTGGAGGAAAGAGGTGAAGCTAGCTTGAAGGGGGTTGAGGTGTCCCTTGGAAGGGAGGAACTGTCCACCAAGTCATAAAATAACCTTTTTGGATGATGGAAAGTACCCAACCCTCCGAGGTGATTTTCTGCCAGGAGGGTTGGGAAAGGGTGAGACGGGGGGGGGGGGTGGGTAAAGGGCTTGTGTCACAGTGCAGGAGCTCTGGCAGGGTCAGGCCGCCACCAAAAGGGAGTAGGGGTTGAGGTGGAGGAGGGTTTAGGAGTAGTTTGCCTCCTACGGTGTCTCCATCCTTTAGATTGTGGAGCAGTAGAGTGAGAAGACTGCCTCCTTACAAAACTGGTCCTTTGTGGGTAGTTCCTGTGGTATCTACGGAATGGATGAGACTAGCAAATGTTTTAAATTTTGCAACTCCTTGCTCTTTTCTTGGAGAGATTTAAGGAGCTCTGCTGAAGCAGTGCCAAAATGGGCCTTATCAAGTGGTGCGTCCAGTAATTTGGTTTGTACATCCATGGGCAGGGGCTGGATTCTCACCTAAGAGTACCTTCTCAGGACAGAACCTGATGCTGCAGATTTGGATAATGTTTCTACAGTATCATATCTGCACTTGGAGTGCCTGGTCACCTGAGAAGCGGTAGAGAGCCGGGGGGGGGGGGGGGGGCTGAGACTTGGCAGGAAAATCTGGCACATCTAGCATTAATGCAGAGGCCTTGGACAGGGTATCTAAAACAAACCTAGCCATGTGGGTCTGATAATTAATAGCTCTAATGGCTAGTGTTGAAGTATACATTTTCTTCCTTTGTCTAACCATGAATTTGCTGTCCTTATCTGTAGGGAATAGAGAAGTAGAAGGCAGCTGTCTGGAGGATTTGTCTGCTGACACAGCACTGACTGCTGGGTCTGCAAAGGGATTCTTGAACAAGAACTGTGCATCCTGGGGGACCTTGTAAAACCTTTCAGGATGTTTAGAAGCTGGGAGCTGAGAATCTGGGACCTAAGATGCAGCATGAAAGGCACCATGAAAAGCTGGAAGCAGAGGAGGAACTACAGATGGGGAAGGCTGGTCCATCTGCAGGAGCTCAAAAAAACTCTTTTTAGTCTCAAAAACATCCGAGACCTGCCATTTAAAATGTTCTCTCATAAGTGTAATTGTGTCCCCCAAAGGAGAATTCATCCCCAGGAGAATCAGGACTAATGGTGTCCTCCTCCTCAGGAGTAGCAAAGTCCCTGGGAGACTCAATTTGGGAACAGTAAGTCAGGGGATTCATCAGAAGAAGAGAGTTCTTCCTCTGACTCCTCCAAGGCCTGCACAGGTAGTAGGGTTGGTTGGAGCACCTGAGCATGAAGGGCCTGGAAGGCTCTGAACAAGTTCTGAGAAAAGGCTTCTCATCTAGGTGCTGGTTCTGTAGCTCTATGTTTTTCTTTTTGTTTTCTCTTAAGAGGAATAGTAGTAAGTCAGTTTGGACCCGATGTCGGAGTGGATGGTAAGGCAGTAGTAGGCCCTTCTGGTGCCATGGTCCCCCCTCACCATCAGGACCTGATGGCTGATCAACCTCAGCGGACGTACACTGGGTTTCAGCTGAACTAGCTTCTACCATGATTCCTGGTTCCAGCGGTGAAATGAACATCCAATGGGTCCCTGAGCTAACATCTGCCTTGAGAGTCTCACCAGACTCCTGAGGTGCAGCATGGGCATCAGCCCCAACTTTTTTGGCCTTTTCCAAGGCGGCTCCTCAGAAGTACCTACCCCATCCCTCCATACCAAACGTCAGAGTCTTTGCTTTTCTAAATATAACTTTAAAGCAACCAAGTGGCTATGCAAAGTTTTAGGTACAAAGGACTGGCAGATGTCACAAGACATAGTTATGGCCTTCCCCTAAACAAAACAAACACTGATCATACATGTCCTTATGTGGAATTAGTCCTCCACAAGCACACGTTCTCTTCCTAGCCGACATGTACATTTGGAAAGCAAGAAGGAATATAATCAAAAACCCAAAAGGGTACTTATCTGTAGCGGACAGCCAAAGTCAAACGAGCAAACGGATTCCCAGAGCTGGCAATCAGTGGTCCGTAGATCACTGTGGCAGAAATGTTCTGGGTTGGGTATGTACAGACGTCACTTTTACAACCATCGGTTTATGGCTCTGACATGCAACGCTGCACATACCCCTCATCCTAAGACTTCAATATAGTGTCTGGATGCCTTGTGCTGCAGCCAGCCACCTCCCTACTGTTATGAATACTGCAACATGAGAAAAGGACATCCCATGGTTACTGTAAACTGGGGAACAGGCGAGCAGAAAGGTCTCCCTTCTACCACTGACAGAAAAGTTATCCACCATCTTATATGGTTTTAGTATACTTGAGAGAGACAAATTCTGGTGTGTAGAGGGTGAAAGCTCTGTGACAATTGGACAGACCATGTTCACTGCATCACTCTCATATGGTATCTTGCTAACGGTGTCAACGTAATAGCATATGCCATCAGATCTAACAGACAGAGAATTAGTCTTGCCTGTGGGCAAGGATGCTGAACTATTTAAAAACCATCAGTCTTAACTACAAGACTCTTGCAATTGGAAGTTCAGCAATTTGTCAGACTGTATCTATCAGACAACCAATGAATTGTGTGTGTTATGTGGGTCGCAATTTGGTCTTCATGGGATTGATTGTTGTGCCCAATTGGTCTACACCACTAAGTAGAATGGCTTGGTACTATAATAGTAAATCCATGGAGGTAGCAGTTAGGAGCCTATGATCTTGACATTGGAAAACTTGGATCCCCTGCAGTCATAGGTGAGTTACTGCCACTGCCACAACCTTGGTGAACACCTGGAGGGGCTGTGGTGAGACCGAACACCAATGCTCTGAATAAGTAATGACTGGTTCCCAGACAGAAATGGAGGAACCTCCTGGATTGCTTTGAATCTTGATGTGGTAGTAGGCATCCTGGAGATCTACAGAGCTCATCCAATTGACCTTCCTCAAGAGAGGCATTGCAGACTGTACCATGACCATCCAGAATTTCATCTGTTTGACAAACTGATTCAGATCTCCTGTCATCTTTGACGCTAAAAAGAACCTGGAATAGACTCCAGATTGCAACTGGTCTGGTGGGAACTGCCGGATAACTCTCGTTTAAGTAACTAATACTTTTGCTGCTACGAATTCCAACTGATCGGGTGGAGTATCAGCAGCTTTTAATCTTTTGCTGGGGGATACAAAAAAGGGTACGGTATAGCCTCTGGTGATTATCCTTAACATCCATGAATAAGCATCAACTGCCGCCAGAAAGAGGCAACCAGGAAATTCTTCAGAAGTGTTGGTAGGGTTTCTCAGTGAAAGGACCATAGAAACCCTGGTTCTGTGGTCCACTTCTTCCTCTTGGACAACGTCCATTCAAACTGCCGCCTCCTCTGCCTTGGGGAGGTCTACTTCCACGAGTGTCATGATGAAAACCCTGTGATTTTCTGAACCACATTTTCTTACCTCCCCCTTTGACTCCTGGAAGAGGATGTTTTGTGTTGACAAGAAACAGATTCCTACAGCAGACAGGGTACTGCCCATCTTGTTTGTTCCTGGTAAGCGCCAATTTTACCTCGTGTCCAAACAGCATGGAAAAATTGAAAGGGGAATTAATAAAGGATGTCTTGCAGCTTTCTGCGAAGTTGCAAAGCCGCATCCAGCCATGGCAATGCGCAGTAATGCCAGTACAACCTGCTCTATGTGCCATCTGCTGGGTTCTATAGCAGTCACATGGCAACATTAAGTATTCTAAAGGGTTGACATTTGATGGTAGGTTTTCAGAGAGAGACCTGGACACCTCTGATAAATCACTTTGGAAATGAGTTAAATGAGCAAGGTAATTCAGTACCAAACATTCACACGGTGCTGAGGTCCAAGTCCATTGACGTAGTCTGACACACTACAGGAAGATGGACAAACTTTCCTCAGATAGTTCCTTATTTGTGGCTGCTTCTACCACCATGACATCTACTAGAAGGCCCTTAGACCAGTGTTTGTGTTTTTTTGAGCTACAAAGATTCTGTCTGGCTTCTTGGAGACAGAATCTGTATTGTCAGGTTCCTTCCAAGCCCTCTGTGCTTTTAGGTCTATCAAGGCATCGGGGGGGGGGGGGGGGGGGGCACCCAGAACTCAAATGGAACAGACCCACAGACTCGTCAGAAGACATTTCAGTGGACCATCCCCCTTTTTGCTTCATTAATTTTAAGATGTTCCCAAATAAGACTTCCTCTGGGGGGACCTGGGAGATCGATCTTCTTCATCCAAATCCATGTCATGTTCTCAGTGACTGACTCATGCAAGGAGTCTGTGCTTCCACTTGCACATTTACGTACATGGAACTTGTCTCTGGGACTCTGATGGACACGCACTAAAATCAGATGGGAAGCTCAAATGTAGAACTCCCTCAGCCTATGGGATAGGACTAGTCCTGCCAACTCAAATAAGAATGAGATAGAGGATTTCACTGGGTGTAGTGAAGGATCTGTACTTTGTGCGTGCACCTGCCTTCTTGGAACAGCCAAGGCCCTTTTTCCACAGTCTTGAAAGCAGACTCCGCCACTGGAGCAGAAGAAATACTTCCCCTGTCAGCAAACTCAGGGAGTTTCCCAGTTCTAACAGAAATAGGTTTTGAGGAGAACCTCAGAGCTGAGCTGTCAATTACTGAAGAAGTAAGTGGGATCAATGGCTCCAAAAACTTCAGTGTTGATTCCACCATAGGTGCTCTGACCCTTAACACTTTAGACCTAGGATTTCTCCCGACTCAATAGCAACAGAGTCAAGAGACTAAAGGATGAAGCTGAAGTGTCTAGGGCTGTAGCATCCAACAGAGGTGTGTCCAAAGGGTTCAGACCG
The DNA here is from genome assembly GCF_019279795.1 of Protopterus annectens. NCBI lineage: Eukaryota > Metazoa > Chordata > Ceratodontiformes > Protopteridae > Protopterus > Protopterus annectens. Next base: position 540,837,945 of record NC_056725.1, on the reverse strand, counting down.
TAGAAAGCGGATCTAAGTAGTGAGCAAATAACAGAGCAAAGTGTGGCGGGTCAATGAGCATGTACCTAACCCTCATCTGGGAGACAGTACCAGTAGGACCCACCAGCTGAATCGGTCTCCAAGAATTTTTTCATCATCTAGTTGACATCCATTTTGGTGAGACTTCTGGCTGATCGCCTGGACCTCAATGATGAGGCTAAAGACCATAGGTCTCGAAGGTAGCTTATGTTGCAGGACTGGCAAGTGTAACAGAGAACTCAGTAAACCAGGGGAAAATGTAGCTCTAAAACAGGGAGTTCGGATTGAGGTGGTAGATAAATCAGACTGACCAAAAGTCTTCGATAATGGACCAGACAGACTGGTCAGATCCATAGACCTTTTTTTTTTTTTTTGGTTTTCTCTGCTCTCTTCTCTTCAGTCCTTTTTTTTCTACAGACATTTCCTAATTTTTTTTTTATTTCTACAGCAAAAAGCACCCAGAAAAAGTTTTATGAACTAAATAAAAATCACTACCTAAACACCAACTTAACCCTAAAATACAAACTACACTATGCTAAAGAGTAACATCTAAAAGAGAGTAGTCATGAAATTGAAAAAAAAGGTCTTTCACTTACTGCGACTGTGATGCCCACCACTGCTACTATTATGTGCTGGCCACGGTTTAACTCACTTGTGCAAGTGTTCACTTACCCGACCCGAAATGTACAATGCAACTGCCGAATGATCATAATATATATATACATATATATATATATATATATATATATATATATATATATATATATATAATACTAACTCCGAGACTGCACTACAGTGAGGGGAAGGGTGAATTTCCTGATCCCCACCTATAGTGCAATCTCCATTTAAAATGACGAATCCACAAAAGCAAATGCACCCTAGCATTCACTCTTGTGAATTCAAACATTTAAAAATTGATGTTACAACACCTTGGAAGAGTGCCTTTCGACTTCCAGGGTCGTGTAACTGTTACGACATTTTGATGGTAAACCGATGGCCACCAATGTGTGTCATCCCCAAGCTGGACCAGTAATCGAGGAGCCTGACTCCTCACCACTGACACTGGAAAGGGACATGTGCTTGGAATACAAATGGATACACTCATTTCCAGATTGCAGACCTCGCTGCATCATGTACAATTTCTCTTAAAAGCACACAGGGAATGTACTCAGCACGAGGTCTGGATGCCTCTACATCTGTCTCCCTCCAGGTCCCCAGTAAGACTCCACACAGGTACAGCTGTAGGATTAGGCCCTCAGCTGAGTGTCCAAGCCAAGTCCTCCAGCACCCTCTCTGTAAACCCAGTGCATGTCCCTGCCCCAAACAGCTGACATAATTACTCAGAGATTTGATTTGCACACATGCGCACACACACTCCTGGGAAAGGTTGGCACAGGTTTACTATCTTTGCCCCGCTCTGCCCAGACTATAAGGTAGTTACCACCACCACCAGACACTCCACAATCAGCTACTCTAAGGCCCTTAACAAAAGGTGTCCAATTATACTGTACAATATTAATACTAATACAAATGGTAGTAGTTCACCAAGACTGCTAGGCCCAAAATCTGGACACTTAATTAGCAACAAATCTGACTAATGAAAAAACAAGAACACTTTCTACATCCATCAGAACTGAGTAATAATACTCAAAAAATAAAGTTTACAAATGAAGAGCGACATAAATAACATGAAAATATAACCATAACCAAAGAAAGAGTGAACAATCTGAAGCCTTTACAAATATTACAAAAATGTACCTCACAGGAGTCATTTTTTCCTTCTGCAAAAGAGAAATTAACATCTGGGTCAACTTCTTTTAAATTATTAATTTCACCAGACTTTTAGTCATGTAGTCTTGTTTCATGGATACATCAAGCCATAAAAAGCTATACATCTCAAAAAATAGTAAAAAGTGAAGGGATAAATCAAACCTAAAAACAGGTATGTACTTCCAAAATAGAGATGAGAAATGCGTACCTTCCAAGGGGGCCGAATGAGTATACGCATTTATAGGTCTCCAGCATGCACAAGGATCAGACTGAAATTCTGTAGCTAAACAGATTAAACTAAACCCAAAATATATTTTGCCTTGAACTTCCAAGATGGCTGCACACTGAACAGCAGCAAAGTTTCAGCTCTCCCAGTGTGAAAAAAAGAAAAGTACAGTTTTGAACCTACCATAAATGTAGATGTTCGAGGATCCACATTGCTGCAGTCCTAACCATCGGGGTAGTCCGCTGTCCAGTCGGCCCGAATACCAAAGTATATGGCTGACGTCGGTCAAGGCGCATTAGACTGATGTCAGGACGTCAGGGTACTAATGCGCATGACCGACGTCATATCCTCAGTCTTTTCTTGCCCCAGATGTCAGAAGACCCTAAAAAGACAAGGCCCAAACCAAAACACCAAAAAGCCCTGCATCAAACATATATACAATATATACAAATGTACAAGAATATATATATATATATATATATTAGCCCACACCACCACCCCTAAACACAGAGGGAAGGAGGGAGGAAAATTGGACTGCAGCAATGTGGATCCTCGAACATCTACATTTATGGTAGGTACAAAACTGTACTATGTTCTTCATTCCACATTGCTGCAGTCCTAACCATTGGGTAGAATCCCAAAGCAGAGGTAAGGGAGGCTGGCAAATCATAAGGAAGCAGGAGCTGTCAACATGCCTTGCAAAATAGCTGTGGCAAAACCAGCCCTAGATTTAGAGTAGAGAGGAAGGTGGTAATGCTTAGAGAAAGTATGCACTGAACTCCAAGTAGCTGCCTCCAAAATATCCTTAGTCGCCACCCCCCGTAGAAATGCTGTTGAAGTGGCAGTAGCCCTAGTGGAATGAGGCCTAATCCCAGCTGGAATCTCCTTGCCATGATGGGAGTAACAAAATGAAATGCAAAACCCAATCCACTTAGAAATAGTTTGCTTAGACACAGGCTTGCCCTGAGAACTCAAAGCAAAAGAAACAAACAATTGCTGAGACTGCCTGAAATCCTTAGTCCTGCTTAAATAATAACGCAACTGCCTATGTACATCTAAAGTGTGCAAAATCTTTTCCCCCTTATTTTGGGGATCTGCATAGAAAGTAGGCAAATGAATAGTTTGGTTTAAAGCCACACTAGAAACCACCTTAGGCATAAAGGAAGGATTAGTACGTAATGATACCCTATCCTTATGGAAAATCAAAAGGGGCTCTACTGCCATAAGGGCCTGCAACTCAGAAACCCTTCTTGCAGAAGTAATAGCCAACAAAAAAGCAGTCTTCCATGACAAGTATTTCAAGTCAGCAGTAGCCGCAGGCTCAAAAGGTTGTAGAGTAAGTTTTTCCAACACAAAATTGAGATCCCAAGCAGGAGTAGGAGCTCTACGTGGGGGTCTTATATTCTTTGCCCCTCTAAGAAACTGCTTGAACAAAGGATGCGAAAACAATGGTGGGTCACAATCATAGTGAGCTGAAATTGCTGCAGCATGAATCTTAATGGAAGAGAAAGACAAACCTTTGTCCAGTAACTCAGTAAGATATTGAAGAGCCACACTCAAATTAGGCTCAGAAATCTCCAAATTCTTTGCTGCACTCCAAAATAAAAATCTCTTCCATTTTTCTGTGACACTTTTCTTGTACTAGGTCTTCTAGCTTCCATAATCACATTTAAAACTTGTTGAGGAAGTTGAGACCTGCTGTGTTTCAACACAGAATATGCCAGGCTGTTAGATGAAGAGAGTGAAGCTTGACACTGAGCAGGTGACCGTCCTTCTGAGATAACAGATGTGGAATCAAAGGTAAAGGCCATGGGGGCTGCCTTACCAGACTCCTTAGTAGTGGGTACCAGTGTTGCCGAGGCCAATCTGGAGCTATTAAAATCATCCTTGGCTTGTCTTGTCTGACCTTTAGGAGCACCTTTGGAAGAAGAGGCAGAGGTGGAAAGGCATACACATGAAGATTTTTCCAACTGAAAGAAAGAGCATCCACTTTCCAAGCTGTATGATGAAACCCCTTTGTGCAAAACTTTGGCAGCTGGTGGTTTAGTGGAGAAGCGAACAGATCTATGTCTGGAGTTCCCCATGACACTGTCAATTTCTGAAATACATGAAGATCCAGTTTCCACTGTGGGGATCCATGATTTGCCTGCTTAACACATCTGCTAAGGAGTTCTGTGCTCCCGGCAGAAACCTTGCCTGAAGAGTTAGTTGCAAGCTGAGTGCAGTCTCCCATAAAATCATTGCTTGCCTGCATAGAGGATAAGAATGTGTTCCCCCTTGTTTGTTGATGTACCACATGACAGTTGTGTTGTCTGTTAGAATCAACACCTGCCCAGGAAGAAGTAACTCCTTGAAAGCCATTAATGCAAACTGGACTGCTAACATCTCCTTCATGTTGATATGTAGATGCTGTAGTCTGGCAGGCCACTTGTCTTGTATCCACTTTCCATTTAGATGAGCTCCCCAAGCAATGTCCCAGGCATCTGTCGTTAAAATCTGACTCGCCTCTGGCCGGGTCACAGAGAGTCCCTTGTTTAGGTGACATTCCTGAGCCCACCACAAAAATTCTTGTTGAATGCAAGGTATTATTTGAATGACAGTGTCCAAATCCTGGCAGTGCTGTGTCCACACATTTTTGAGATACCATTGCAGCTTCCTCATATGCAGTTTGGCATTGGGAAGCACCAGAATACAAGATGTCATGAACCCTAAGGCTTGAAGGACTGTCCTTGCAGTCAGCCCGGACTGAAGAGATAGTTGATGGAAGTAACTGGAAAGATTCTTTTGTTTGTCCGGGGTTAAAAGGCCATCTGGGCTGCTGTATTCAGTCTCACACCCAGAAAGCACATGTCTTGAGAGGGTACTAGACTGGACTTTATTTCGTTCACAGAATACCCTAGGCATCTTAGCACTGCTATGACATATTCCAGATGCTGTAGAAGATCTTCCTTTTCTTGAGCCAGAATCAGGCAGTCGTCCAAGTAAGGATAGATTTGAATTCCTTTTAGCCTGAAGTAAGCTATCACTGGAGCCAGAACCTTTGTGAATACTCTGGGTGCAGTAGATAAGCCAAAGGGCAATGCAGAGAACTGATAATGAGAATTTCCAGCTCGAAAACGCAGATACTTCCTGCAACTTAGTCTTATAGGCACATGAAGGTAAGCTTCCTTGAGATCTAAAGTTACCATCCAATGATCTTTGCCCAGCAGAGGTAAAAGCTGTTGTAACGTCAACATCTTGAACTTGGGAATGTCCAGATAAGTGTTGAGGATAGATAAATCCAAAATTGGTCTCCACGTGTTCCCCTTCTTTGGTACTAGGAACAGGCGAGAATAAAATCCTAGGCCCCTTTCTGGTACAGGGACTGGCTGAATGGCCCCTATTTGGAGTAACAGAGAAATTTGCTTGTGAGCCTCTTTCCTTTGTGGAGGGGGAACGTCTGGCATGCCTTTGAAAGGGGGCAATGTATGGAAATAAAACCTGTAACCGTGGTGAATGATATCCAACACCCATCTGTCTTGAGTGATTAAATCCCAATTTTCTTTGAAAAGAGACAGTCTTCCTCCCAAAGGAGCTGCCAGACGAGAATCTACTGGCAGCTGAAAAGGCAGGTCATTGGGTCTGTTTACGAAAGGACTGACCCCTGCCCTCACCAGAAGTCTGAGCAGGTGAACCCCTGTTCTAGGCCTAAAAGAACCTTGAGCTCTGCCCCTACCACGTCTAGACCTACCCCTAGACTGGGAATCATAAGCAGGATATGTCCATCCCTTAGTAGGCCAATTTCTACTAAACTTCGGTGGCTGCACCTGCACAAAATCTTTAACAGTTTGCATAGACTTAGCTTTGTCCTCCATTTTCTTTAAAACTGCTTCCACAGGCGAACCAAATAACACATCAGACTGTAAAGGAGCATCCAAAATCCTAGTCTTAACATGCTCTGCTAAATTCTGATCCCTCAACCAGGCATGCCTGCGAAGAACAGAACTAGTGGCAGCCACCCTCGAGGAGGCCTGCACAGCATCAAAACCACATTGCAAAGAATGCTTACCCACTTGTTCAGACACATGAACTAAATCCAGCAACTCTTTACACTCTATACCTTCCGCCAAAGCATCCACCTTAGATTTCAATTGTGAAAGGAGATAATTTTGATATTTTAGCATGTGAAACTGACAATTCAACGCTCTCATGGCTAAAGTGGAAGAAGTATACACTTTCTTTCCCCACCTATCCAAAGCCCTTGCCTCTTTATCAGTGGGAACAGGATTTTTAACAACAGAGGCCTTAACACCTTTAGGCCCCTGAGAAACAGTTTCCGGGTCCGCCCTAGGACTCTTAAACAGATACTTATGAGCTTCAGGCACCCTATAGTACCTATCAGGTTTAACAGGGGCAGGAGGCAAAGAATCAGGGTTCAGGGAAGCCTCTGCAAAAACATCTTCCACCACATTCAACACATGAGGTATAGCTAAGGGCCTATGCTGGGGTAAAAATAAGAATTCCCTAAGCCTTTTCCTGGAATCAGAGTAATCTCGGCCTTCCCATTTAAAGTGCTCCCTCATGGAATGCAGAGTCTCTGAAAATGAGAAATCCTCAGGAGGAGAAGCTGTAGGAGTGGAATCATCCACATCAGAATCAGAATAAGGAGGATACTCCTGCAAGTCTTCCGCAGAAGACTCAGAAGCCTCTGAACACTGTTCAAAACTCTCAAACTCAGGTTCCACCCTAGGCCTCTTATCAGGAGGGGGCATAGAGCCTCTAATCATAGTAATTAAATCTTCTGCCATTTTAAGCATATGTTTCTTAGGCACAGAACCTGAAGTGCTAGGAGAAGCCCCCACTGAAGCTAAACTTGGCCTACCTCTCAAAGAAGTTTTGGAAACAGAAGGAGAGGCTCTAACTACCTTGGGAAGAGAGGGAAGAACAGTTACCTGAGAAGCCCCCTCAGCCTGGCCTACCTCCTGAGAGGGCACATCCTGTAACAGTAAAGTCTCTGCCTGAGACTCCAAAGAAACTCCTGGCAAAACCTCTGGCTCCACTGAGCCTTCTAAAGAACCGACGTCCGGGACTGCCGGTTCATCAACCCTAGGCTTTGCTGTTTTGTCCTTGCGCATTTTGAAGCGGGCGTCGGAGCATCCGACGGCATTTTATAATTACGCTTCCCAAACACTAACCTGGCACAGTCTAACCTTCTCTTAATAGTGCGTTTGTTAAATCTAGCACAAGAGCGGCAACCAACAACGGCGTGCTCAGGCCCTAAACAAGGTATACACAAAGTATGGTAATCCCTATGAGGTATCTGCTTCCCACAAGAAATACAGTTATTCACTTTTTCTGACATCCGGTTAAATACTGAGGCAAGAAAAAACCAAAATGTTCCCCAACGGGGTACTTAGCCAACTTTGATTCGGTCTGAAACTCCGGCTTCGGAAATTTTTCAGAACGCCAACCTGCACTCGCAAAACTGCTTCTGCATCGGACCATGCGGCAAAAAAGACGGAGGATATGACGTCGGTCATGCGCATTAGTACCCTGACGTCCTGACATCAGTCTAATGCGCCTTGACCGACGTCAGCCATATACTTTGGTATTCGGGCCGACTGGACAGCGGACTACCCCGATGGTTAGGACTGCAGCAATGTGGAATGAAGAACATCTGAGAAATAGCCAGTGATATTCCCAACTTGAATAAAATTCAGTTATGGGCTAGCAAGTACATTGCCTGGATGTCAGCAAAAAGAAATTTAGGGAACTTTAAAGAAAATCAACCAGAAAAGGTGAAGAGAAAACACTGCCTGGGAAGAATCCTGCAGCTGTTCAGCAAAAAGCAGTTTAACCTTCAGCTTTGGTACAAACAAGAGACGGCCTCCAGTAATTTACAGGAAAAAATAAATAAAATGTACTCACGTGATTAAAATAAAATGAAACACTGCAGGAGTACCTCAACTCCAACAACAAAAAGCTGGAAAATTAGAAACTGCTTTAACTAGCTATTCAGATGAAAAAGATAAAATTGCAAACTCTGAGTCTGAAACGAAGAAAAGGCTGCCTGAGTATGAAACTTCTCAAGAACAGCAGTTTCAACACATAGCGTTAGAAGACAAGCATACAGAAAACCAGACATTTTCTGTTGTAACACAGAAACTAGAAGAAATGGACTACATTAATGTTATAAAAGCACAAAAAGGCAATTAGACTGGTATTCCACACCAGCATTTCTCAACTGAAAGGGCATACTGAGTGCATGCCCCAAACTTAGCCATTAGAAAGCAGCCAAGAACTGTAATAATGAAGATGCAATCACAACAGCAGAAATATTTGATCCTGACTAAAATGCGGCAGAAGGGCAAAGCATTAAAAACTGGAGACAGCACAGTGTTGATAGAAAATGATTATTCACTGTACACCAGGCAAGAGAAGAAAATTTATCACAGCAATCAGGGAATGTAGAGAGGCATGTGTGAGATTCAAGCTGCTGTACCCAGATGTCTTCAGAATATTTTTCCTGGAAGATCAGAGACATTTTTGGTTGCAGAACAGTAAGGAAGAAACAAAAAATGTTTAACAAAAAGTGAGATAGCAAAGATAGCAAAGAGAAGGGGGACTCTGCTGCTCAATCTTCTGACAATAAAGCTGATAGACTGTAGCAGCGATACCTTTTCCAATGTTCCAAAGGAAAATGAAACAAAAAGGCACAGGAGTTAGCTAGAAGGATTAGGTGTAGGTATACCCTGGACTTAATCAAAGCACAGTCTGGTGTTAGGAGATTGAGATGAACAGGAAGAGACCAGTAACATTGGAATTAGTGAATAAATGGGAGACACTAAAGCACTGATTACATCTGTGAACTACTAAGAAAAATTGGCTCAAGACGACTAGAATTTTGTTGACTTATTAAACTTGTGGGTGGATTGTAAAGCATGCATCCTACTTTACATCATTAATGTTTAGAAAGTACAGTTTTGTACCTACCATAAATGTAGATGTTCGAGTGTATTCACTGCTGCAGTCATTACACTTGGGTTATACTGCCGTCAGGGGGTCCCCGCAGTCGGTCAGAGTTCCAAAGTCTTGGTCCGGCGTCGGTTGCTGTCGCTTCTTCCCAGACATCAGTGCGCCAGGGGTATATAAGATGCAGCCGACGCCATTTTCTTCAGTTTTTCTTGCCCCAGATGTCAGGTGCCCCCAAATAGGTAGGCAATACATATTGCTAATAAAACGTACATAAAAAGTAAAACTAAAACCTTCAGTTACCAGCAAATACACCACATAGGTAGTATAGGGTAGAAAGGTATAGATAAGTCCCAGCTAAGAAAGAGGGGATGGAGGGAGGGTAACCTGGACTGCAGCAGTGAATACACTCTAACATCTACATTTATGGTAGGTACAAAACTGTACTATGTTCATCGTGTTTCACTGCTGCAGTCATTACACTTGGGTTGAATCCCAAAGCTGAGGTAGGGTGGCTGGTTCTATAGAGGATTTGGGGTGGCTATGAGCCAGCTCTGGATTTAGAATAAAGAGGCAAGTGATAATGTTTGGTAAAGGTGTGCACTGAACTCCAAGTTGCAGCTTCCAGGATATCTTTGGTAGGTACTCCTCTAAGGTCGGCAGTTGAAGTGTCTGTTGCCCTGGTGGAATGTGGCCTAATGTTGCTAGGTACAGTTTTCCCATGCTGTGTGTAGCAGAAACGGATACAGTGTCCTATCCACTTTGAAATGGTCTGCTTTGAAATAGCCTTTCCCTGTGATCCTGCAGCATATGCTACAAACAATTGCTCAGTTTTCCTGATGGCTTTTGTTTTGTCCAAGTAGAAACGTAGCTGTCGGTCTATGTCCAATGAATGCAGAAGTCTCTCCCCTTTATTCTGGGGATTTGGATAAAAAGTTGGCAAATGAAAAGTTTGGTTAAGAGCCACACTGGGTACCACCTTTGCCATAAATGAAGGGTTTGTTCTTAAAGAAACCCTGTTTTGGTGAAAAATTATGAAAGGCTCCACTGCCATTAGTGCCAGTAACTCTGAGACTCTTCGTGCTGAGGTAATTGCCAGAAGCAGAGCAGTTTTCCATGATACATATTTTAATTCTGCTGAACTGGCTGGATCAAAAGGAGGTTAGTGCTCTCCGGGGCGGTCTTATGTTTTTGGCCCCTATGAGGTACTGTTTTAGCAATGGATGAGAGAAAATAGGAGGATCTGTGTTGTAATGAGCCGAGATGGCAGAGGCTTGGATCTTAATGGATGAAAAGGATAGGCCTTTGTCCAGCATCTCAGTTAAGTATTGTAATAGCTGAGGAATATTTGGGACAAGAGGGTCAAAGCTGTGAGCCTGGTTCCAGGCACAGAATCTCTTCTACTTTTCTGAGTGAGATTTCCCGGTGCTAGGCCTCCTGGCCTCCAAAATGACATCCATAACAGCTTTAGAGAGAGGTGTTGTCTGCTTCACTAAGGAATCTGCCATGCAGCCAGGTTTAAGGTTTTGAGCTGGCTGTGCAGGATCTGATTGTTTTGTTGAGTCAGAAGATGTGGAGTTTGACGTACAATTCACAGTGGGCCTTGAGCGAAGTTCTTTAAGATTGGGTATCAGTGCTGGCGTGGCCAGTCTGGGGCAATCAGGATCATCTGTGTTTTTTCTTGTCTGGCTTTTAGGAGTACCTTTGACAGGAGAGGCAGTGGTGGGAAGGCATAAACTTTTAGGTTTTTCCAGCTGAACGAGAGAGCATCCACTTTCCATGCTTGTGTGTGATAAGTCCTGGTGCAGAATTTCTGTAGTTAGCAATTCATTGGGGAGGCAAAAAGATCTATGTCTGGGCACCCCCATTTTTGCGTTATCATGCTGAATACTTGTGGATTTAATTTCCACTTGTGAGGATCCATGATGTTTCTGCTCAAGTCGTCTGCCAGAGTATTTTTCTTTCCTGGTAGGAATTGTGCTTGCAGATGAACTTGATAGGTTAGAGCTGTGTTCCACAAGGTCATGGCTTGTTTGCATAGGGGATAAGAATGAGTGCCCCCTTGCTTGTTTATGTACCACATAACTGTGGTGTTATCTGTCTTTAATAATAGTTGTCCTTGATGCAAAAGGTCCTTGAAGGCAGTTAGGGCATTTTGTACAGCTAACATCTCTTTTTGATTGATGTGAAGATGCATTTGGTCTGCAGCCCACTTGCCCCGAATACATTTTCCTGCCATGTGTGCTCCCCAGGCGTAATCCGAAGCATCTGTTGTTAGTGTCTGCCTGGCTGTGGGTAGAGTGAAAGGATGTCCCTTGTTGAGGTGACATGCCTGTGCCCACCATCGAAACTCCTGTTGTAGGCAGGGAATTAGTAGTATTACTGCTTCCAAAATGGGACAGTGAAGTCCAAACACTTTTTTGGTACCATTGTAATTTCCTCATATGCAGTCTGGCATATGGTATTAGTAGTATGCAGGATGCCATGAATCCCAAGGCCTACAGAATTTTTCTTGCAGGGAGTTGGGTTTTTGTTGCCATCAATTGAAAGTACTGAGTCAGTTGTCCTTGCTTGTCTGGCGTGAGATAAGCCCATCTGGGCCGTTGTATTTAAGCTGGCACCTAGGAATATTATCTCTTGTGAGGGCACTAGTTTTGACTTCTTTTTGTTTACTGTGTATCCCAGGCAAATGAGCAACCTTTTTACAAATGCCAGATGCTTCAGAAGAATGTCTTTGCTCTGTGCTTGAATAAGGCAGTCGTCCAAGTATGGATATACTTGAATTCCTTTTTGTCTGCAAAACGCAATTACTGGTGCCAGGCACTTTCTGAAGACCCTGGGCACAGTAGATAAGCTAAAGGGCAGTGCAGAGAATTGGTAGTGCATTGAACCAGCTATGAATCTGAGATATCTTTTGCAATTTTGTCTGATAGGGACATGCAGGTATGCCTCTGAGGTCCAAAGTAACAAGCCAAGCCTTCTTGCCCTGCATGGGAAGAAGCTGCTGTAGTGTCAACATTTTGAATTTCGGAACATCCAGGTAAGTATTTAGAGTAGGAAGGTCTAGTACGAGTCTCAAGGCTTTGTCCTTTCTGGGGACCAGGAAAAGTCTTGAGTAAAATCCTTGTCCCTGTTGTGGCACTTTTTGAATAGCTGTCATGTCCATGAGGGCTGTAATTTGTTTTTGTGCCTCTGCCCATTGATTTTATGGCAGGTCTGGCATTCCTTTTAGACTTGGTAGAGTGTGAAAGTGGAACATGTAACCTTAAGACACAATATTCAGAACCCATTTATCTTGGGTGATTATATGCCAATTTTGTGAAAAAAGTGCTAGTTTTCCCCCGAAGGGAGCTGCCAAAAGGTAAGTGCTTGGCATTCGAAGGGGGAAGTCATTGGGACAGTTTCCTATAAGGTTGTGACTTGTCCACCTCCTTTTGGGGTTGAAGCACCCCACTGTCATGGTCTGTAAGAGCCTTGGGGCTGAGAACTGCCTCCTGGGCGTCTGTATCTGCCTCTTTGTGGTCTGACACTGGAATGGACCAATTCTTTGAAGGCCAATTTCTGCTAAATCGAGGTGGCTGTACCTGTAAAAATTCCTTCACTGTTTGCATAGATTTTGCCTTATCCTCCATTTTCTTTAATACCTCTTCTGCCTTAACACCAAATAAAATATCCTGCTGTAAAGGAGCATCCAATAATTTTGCCTTAACATGATCAGGTAAACCTTGTTCTTTTAACCAAGCATGCCTTCGAATCACAGATCCTGTAACTGCTGCTCTACAAGAAGCCTCTAATGAATCAAAACCACATTGCAGAGTATGTTTTCCCACTTGTTCAGCTGCATGCAATAAATCCTGCATTTCCTTATAGTCAGGATGTTCTGAACTTGTAAGCATTTTCTGTTTTAACAGAGACATTAAATATTGTTGGTATTTAAGCATGTGAAACTAGCAATTTAAAGCTCTCACTGCTAAGGTTGCAGAAGTGTAAACTTTCTTCCCCCATCTGTCTAATGCTCTAGAATCCCTGTCAGAGGGAACTGGATTTTTAGCTGTGGAAGCCTTTACCCCTTTGGGACCCTGGGAAATGGTTTCTGGGTCAGCAACAGGGTTTTTATAAAGAAATTTGTGAGAGTCAGGGACTCTGTAGTACCTGTCTGGCTTGACTGGAGCAGGGGGTAAACAATCAGGATTTAAACTGGATTCAGAGAACACATCATCCACAATATCTAACACTGGCGGAATAGCAAGGGGCCTGTGCTGAGGCAATAAAAGAAAGTCTCTGAGCCTTTTCTTTGATTCTGAGTAATCCTGGCCTTGCCAATGGAAATGCTCCCTCATGGTATGTAAAGTTTCCCCAAAAAGAGTAATCCTCAGGAGGAGAGGCTGAAGGAATTGATTCTTCAGCATCAGAGTCCTCATAGGGGGGTAAAGAGTATCCCTGGTCTGAAGAGGAATCAGAAGAAATGGAAACCTGGTCAGAGGAGTCATAGTCTGCATCCTGCCTAGGCCTTTTATCAGGAGGGGGATGGGAATCCCTGATAGTCTTCGGCCATTTTGAGCATCTGTTTTTTAGGCATGGAGGCTTGTCCAGGTGAATGCTGTACTTGCTTCTTTGTCTTTAATGGAGTTTTAGACTTGGCTGTAGTTTTTATGGTAAGCTGTGAAAGTCTGAAAACACCCTCAGAAGCCGATGCCTGCTCAGCGGCACCGGACCCATCTGAGGGGTTAGTTTCCGTAGGCCCAACACCTTGAGTTTCCAGAGGCCTAGACATCTCCATGTGGGAGTCGGAGGCGGCCTGTGGCTCTGAGGTAGCGGGTGTCAGGGGCTGCGAAAGCGCCTCACTGAGAACCGGCGAACCGACGACTGGCCTAGAAGAGGCTTCATCATCAGTTTTGGGCCTCGGATGCCTGTCCTTATTCCTTGTCTTTGCGTTTTTTGTGTATTCCGGTAGTCGGTTGTTCCGACGGCATGGTATAATTAAACCTTCGGCCAAAGTAATGGCGAGCAAAGTCAAACCGACGTTTAATAGTACGCTTGTTAAATCTAGCACAAAACCGACAACTAGTGACGTCGTGGTCTGGGCCTAGGCATGGAATACAGTAAGAATGAAAATCCTTATGAGGGATTTGCTTCCCACAAGAAATACAATTATTAACCTTTACTGACATCGGTCTGAGGCAAGAAAAAGTTTCCCCAACGGGGTACTTAGCTTTACTGAAGACTTCGGTTCTGAAATTCGAATTGAAAATCGCAGGAGTCGGCCGACCGGCACATGCGAACTGCCTTTGCTTCGGGCACCACGCGGCAAGACAGACTGAAGAAAATGGCGTCTGCTGCATCTTATACACCCCTGGCGCACTGACGTCAGGGAAGAAGCGACAGCAACCGACGCCGGACCAAGACTTTGGAACTCTGGTCGACTGAGGAAATGCCTGACAGCAGGATAACCCAAGTGTAATGACTGCAGCAGTGAAACGTGATTAACATGGACACTTAAGGAGAGAGTAAGAAACATTTTTTTGCTTTTATTAGTACTTCATAAAAAATCATGACAAAATGCATGTTATACATATGTAGTAAAGCAGTTTTGTATATTGTGTAGTCAAGAGCTATTTTAAATGTGTTAGGTTCTTTTAAGTGACTGCTGTACATGTTAAAGATAGTACAGTACTTTTTTAGTTGTAAGAGACATAGGCTTTACAGTACAACAAGAGAAATGGGGGGCAAATTAAGTTTAATGTTAATATGCTGTGATCACTGGCTGCTGGGGATGTAAAACTGTGTCGATTATATGAAGAACTGAGTTATTTTCGCAGTTTTACAAGGGTGAATGTCAAGGTTAATGCCCTTGGCTAAGGCTGTAAACACTTTTTTGTAAGCAAATAGGCCTGAAAAATAAGACAAAATGAAAGTCATGAAAAACGCCAAGTTTCTTATATCTGCAAAGATATTAGCTTGTTTTATTTTATTTTTTTTCAATAGCAAATGTTCTGTGGGAGTCAAAGTCTGAAGCTGAAGGCAGTTCTACATTCTGTTCTAAGTGAAATTTACAGAGATTCTTAGTCAACTACTTTCACATGGAGATGAGCTGTTTGCAAGTGCATGCAATTCATTTAGAGAGTTCTGAGCATTCTTTGCCAAGGGAAATGCACAATTTAAATGACAAGCAGTTCAGTGAAAAATAGTGTAAAAATTATGGAAAGTGAATAATAGGCATACTCCATAGCAGCCTTAATACTTTAATATAACAATGTACAATTTATTTTATTTAAAGACAACCAGTGCACATTTTTAGGGTAAAAGTTAATGTCTTCTGAAATCATACATGCTGATTTTCACATGTAAGAACAGAACATACAACACTAACATCTGCTTTAGCATGGGCAACCTTACCTTTAGGTTAGGTAATGACTGAGTGCATCCATAGATTTGGTGGCAGATGTTCCTACCTGAAAGGTTAAACTTCACTTTTTTGAAGATGTGCACGGTTGTGTGCCCTTGTCCCAAGTTCATATGGGATGGGAGTGTTCTGATAATGTACTGTTTGGTTTGAAGGTTTCCATAAAAAGTATTGAAAATGTGATATAGGTTCAAATGGAGATAAAGAAATACTGTATAAAAGATCAGCCTGCCAAACATTAGTGTGTACATGTACCACAAAGTTGGTAATGCATATTCAAAAAAAGTTATGTAAAACAAGTGGAAAATATCAGTTTAAATAATGCCTATGCTAATATCTTCTGGTAACATAAATGGCTCACGTATATACACAAAAAGGAAAGAATATTGAATTGTATTTAGAAATGTAGAGTGCAAACAGCAATGCTGTAAGACAGAGTTGGAAAAAAATAAGCATGTGAATTTGACAAAGAAAGGATTTCATGACAGATATTCAGCAGAATATCAGGGACAAAGTAAACGGGAAGTAATTATACTAATTGCTAGTGGGGCTCCTATAGCGACAGAAGAAAAACAAAAGACAATAATGGTAGATTTGTGGTAGTAAGGGGCTACTGGCCAGGGAGTAGGATTATGGTGACAAATTTATATTCCACCAAAATTGCTGTTACGGAGTGTAACAAAATCTAGTGAGAAATAAAGTACAGTTTTGTACCTACCATAAATGTAGATGTTCGAGGATCCACATTGCTGCAGTCCTAACCATTGGGTAGTCCGCTGTCCAGTCGGCCCGAATACCAAAGTATATGGCTGACGTCGGTCAAGGCGCATTAGACTGATGTCAGGACGTCAGGGTACTAATGCGCATGACCGACGTCATATCCTCAGTCTTTTCTTGCCCCAGATGTCAGAAGACCCTAAAAAGACAAGGCCCAAACCAAAACACCAAAAAGCCCTGCATCAAACATATATACAATATATACAAATGTACAAGAATATATATACTAGCCCACACCACCACCCCTAAACACAGAGGGGAAGGAGGGAGGTATTGACTGCAGCAATGTGGATCCTCGAACATCTACATTTATGGTAGGTACAAAACTGTACTATGTTCTTCATTCCACATTGCTGCAGTCCTAACCATTGGGTAGAATCCCAAAGCAGAGGTAAGGGAGGCTGGCAAAACATAAGGAAGCAGGAGCTGTCAACATGCCTTGCAAAATAGCTGTGGCAAAACCAGCCCTAGATTTAGAGTAGAGAGGAAGGTGGTAATGCTTAGAGAAAGTATGCACTGAACTCCAAGTAGCTGCCTCCAAAATATCCTTAGTTGCCACCCCCCGTAGAAATGCTGTTGAAGTGGCAGTAGCCCTAGTGGAATGAGGCCTAATCCCAGCTGGAATCTCCTTGCCATGATGGGAGTAACAAAAAGAAATGCAAAACCCAATCCACTTAGAAATAGTTTGCTTAGACACAGGCTTGCCCTGAGAACTCAAAGCAAAAGAAACAAACAATTGCTGAGACTGCCTGAAATCCTTAGTCCTGCTTAAATAATAACGCAACTGCCTATGTACATCTAAAGTGTGCAAAATCTTTTCCCCCTTATTTTGGGGATCTGCATAGAAAGTAGGCAAATGAATAGTTTGGTTTAAAGCCACACTAGAAACCACCTTAGGCATAAAGGAAGGATTAGTACGTAATGATACCCTTATCCTTATGGAAAATCAAAAAGGGCTCTACTGCCATAAGGGCCTGCAACTCAGAAACCCTTCTTGCAGAAGTAATAGCCAACAGAAAAACAGTCTTCCATGACAAGTATTTCAATTCAGCAGTAGCCGCAGGCTCAAAAGGTTGTAGAGTAAGTTTTTCCAACACAAAATTGAGATCCCAAGCAGGAGTAGGAGCTCTACGTGGGGGTCTTATATTCTTTGCCCCTCTAAGAAACTGCTTGAACAAAGGATGCGAAAACAATGGTGGGTCACAATCATAGTGAGCTGAAATTGCTGCAGCATGAATCTTAATGGAAGAGAAGGACAAACCTTTGTCCAATAACTCAGTAAGATATTGAAGAGCCACACTCAAATTAGGCTCAGAAATCTCCAAACTCTGTGCTGCACTCCAAAATAAAAATCTCTTCCATTTTTCTGCGTACACTTTCCTTGTACTAGGTCTTCTAGCTTCCATAATCACATTTAAAACTTGTTGAGGAAGTTGAGACCTGCTGTGTTTCAACACAGAATATGCCAGGCTGTTAGATGAAGAGAGTGAAGCTTGACATTGAGCAGGTGACCTTCTCTCTGAGACAACAGGTGAGGAATCAAGGGTAAAGGCCATGGAGGCTTCCTTACCAGACTCCTCAGTAATGGGTACCAGTGCTGCCGAGGCCAATCTGGAGCTATTAAAATCATCCTTGGCTTGTCTTGTCTGACCTTTAGAAGCACTTTTGGAAGAAGAGGCAGAGGTGGAAACGCATACACATGAAGATTTTTCCAACTGAAAGACAGAGCGTCCACTTTCCAAGCTGTGTGATGAAACTTCTTTGTGCAAAACTTTGGCAGCTGGTGGTTTAGTGGAGAAGCGAACAGATCTATGTCTGGAGTTCCCCATGACACTGTCAGTTTTTGAAATACATGAAGATCCAGTTTCCACTCGTGGGGATCCATGATTTGTCTGCTTAACACATCTGCTAAAGAGTTCTGTGCTCCCGGCAGAAACCTTGCCTGAAGAGTTAGTTGCAAGCTGAGCGCAGTCTCCCATAAAATCATTGCTTGCCTGCACAATGGGTAAGAATGTGTTCCCCCTTGTTTGTTGATGTACCACATGACAGTTGTGTTGTCTGTTAGAATCAACACCTGCCCTGGAAGAAGTAACTCCTTGAAAGCCATTAATGCAAACTGGACTGCTAACATCTCCTTCATGTTGATATGTAGATGCTGTAGTCTGGCAGGCCACTTGTCTTGTATCCACTTTCCATTTAGATGAGCTCCCCAAGCAATGTCCGAGGCATCTGTCGTTAAAATCTGACTCGCCTCTGGCCGGGTCACAGAGAGTCCCTTGTTTAGGTGACATTCCTGAGCCCACCACAAAAATTCTTTTTGAATGCAAGGTATTATTTGAATGACAGTGTCTAAATCCTGGCAGTGCTGTGTCCACACATTTTTGAGATACCATTGCAGCTTCCTCATACGCAGTTTGGCATTGGGAAGCACCAGAATACAAGATGCCATGAACCCTAAGGCTTGAAGGACTGTCCTTGCAGTCAGCCCGGACTGAAGAGATAGTTGATGGAAGTAACTGGAAAGATTCTTTTGTTTGTCCGGGGTTAAAAAGGCCATCTGGGCTGCTGTATTCAGTCTCACACCCAGAAAGCACATGTCTTGAGAGGGTACTAGACTGGACTTTATTTCGTTCACAGAATACCCTAGGCATCTTAGCACTGCTATGACATATTCCAGATGCTGTAGAACGTCTTCCTTTTCTTGAGCCAGAATCAGGCAGTCGTCCAAGTAAGGATAGATTTGAATTCCTTTTAGCCTTAAGTAAGCTATCACTGGAGCCAGAACCTTTGTGAATACTCTGCAGTAGATAAGCCAAAGGGCAATGCAGAGAACTGATAATGAGAATTTCCAGCTCGAAAACGCAGATACTTCCTGCAACTTAGTCTTATAGGCACATGAAGGTAAGCTTCCTTGAGATCTAAAGTTACCATCCAATGATCTTTGCCCAACAGAGGTAAAAGCTGTTGTAACGTCAACATCTTGAACTTGGGAATGTCCAGATAAGTGTTGAGGATAGATAAATCCAAAATTGGTCTCCACATGTTCCCCTTCTTTGGTACTAGGAACAGGCGAGAATAAAATCCTAGGCCCCTTTCTGGTACAGGGACTGGCTGAATGGCCCCTATTTGGAGTAACAGAGAAATTTGCTTGTGAGCCTCTTTCCTTTGTGGAGGAGGAACGTCTGGCATGCCTTTGAAAGGGGGCAATGTATGGAAATAAAACCTGTAACCGTGGTGAATGATATCCAACACCCATCTGTCTTGAGTGATTAAATCCCAATTTTCTTTGAAAAGAGACAGTCTTCCTCCCAAAGGAGCTGCCAGACGAGAATCTACTGGCAGCTGAAAAGGCAGGTCATTGGGTCTGTTTACGAAAGGACTGACCCCTGCCCTCACCAGAAGTCTGAGCAGGTGAACTCCCTGTTCTAGGCCTAAAAGAACCTTGAGCTCTGCCCCTACCACGTCTAGACCTACCCCTAGACTGGGAATCATAAGCAGGATATGTCCATCCCTTAGTAGGCCAATTTCTACTAAACTTCGGTAGCTGCACCTGCAAAAAATCTTTAACAGTTTGCATAGACTTAGCTTTGTCCTCCATTTTCTTTAAAACTGCTTCCACAGGCGAACCAAAACACATCAGACTGTAAAGGAGCATCCAAAATCCTTGTCTTAACATGCTCTGCTAAATTCTGATCCCTCAACCAGGCATGCCTGCGAAGAACAGAACTAGTGGCAGCCACCCTCGAGGAGGCCTGCACAGCATCAAAACCACATTGCAAAGAATGCTTACCCACTTGTTCAGACACATGAACTAAATCCAGCAACTCTTTACACTCTATACCTTCCGCCAAAGCATCCACCTTAGATTTCAATTGTGAAAGGAGATAATTTTGATATTTTAGCATGTGAAACTGACAATTCAACGCCCACATGGCTAAAGTGGAAGAAGTATACACTTTCTTTCCCCATCTATCCAAAGCCCTTGCCTCTTTATCAGTGGGAACAGGATTTTTAACAACAGAGGCCTTAACACCTTTAGGCCCCTGAGAAACAGTTTCGGTCTGCCCTAGGACTCTTAAAAGATACTTATGAGCTTCAGGCACCCTATAGTACCTATCAGGTTTAACAGGGGCAGGAGGCAAAGAATCAGGGTTCAGGGAAGCCTCTGCAAAAACATCTTCCACCACATTCAACACAGGAGGAATAGCTAAGGGCCTATGCTGGGGTAAAAACAAGAATTCCCTAAGCCTTTTCCTGGAATCAGAGTAATCTTGGCCTTCCCATTTAAAGTGCTCCCTCATGGAATGCAGAGTCTCTGAAAATGAGAAATCCTCAGGAGGAGAAGCTGTAGGAGTGGAATCATCCACATCAGAATCAGAATAAGGAGGATACTCCTGCAAGTCTTCCGCAGAAGACTCAGAAGCCTCTGAACACTGTTCAAAACTCTCAAACTCAGGTTCCACCCTAGGCCTCTTATCAGGAGGGGGCATAGAACCTCTAATCATAGTAATCAAATCTTCTGCCATTTTAAGCATATGTTTCTTAGGCACAGAACCTGAAGTGCCAGGAGAAGCCCCCACTGAAGCTAAACTTGGCCTACCTCTCAAAGAAGTTTTGGAAACAGAAGGAGAGGCTCTAACTACCTTGGGAAGAGAGGGAAGAACAGTTACCTGAGTAGCCCCTCAGCCTGGCCTACCTCCTGAGAGGGCACATCCTGTAACAGTAAAGTCTCTGCCTGAGACTCCAAAGAAACTCCTGGCAAAACCTCTGGCTCCACTGAGCCTTCTAAAGAACAGACGTCCGGGACTGCCGGTTCATCAACCCTAGGCTTTGCTGTTTTGTCCTTGCGCTTTTTGGACGAAGCGGGCGGAGCATCCGACGGCATTTTATAATTACAATGCTTCCCAAACACTAACCTGGCACAGTCTAACCTTCTCTTAATAGTGCATTTGTTAAATCTAGCACAAGAGCGGCATCCAACAACGTCGTGCTCAGGCCCTAAACAAGGTATACACAAAGTATGGTAATCCCTATGAGGTATCTGCTTCCCACAAGAAATACAGTTATTCACTTTTTCTGACATCCGGTTAAATACTGAGGCAAGAAAAAAACCAAAATGTTCCCCAACGGGGTACTTAGCCAACTTTGATTCGGTCTGAAACTCCGACTTCAGAAAATTTCAGAACGCCAACCTGCACTCGCAAAACTGCTTCTGCATCGGACCATGCGGCAAAAAAGACTGAGGATATGACGTCGGTCATGCGCATTAGTACCCTGACGTCCTGACATCAGTCTAATGCGCCTTGACCGACGTCAGCCATATACTTTGGTATTCGGGCCGACTGGACAGCGGACTACCCAATGGTTAGGACTGCAGCAATGTGGAATGAAGAACATCTGGCTTTCAGCTAGGAATATTACTTGTACATAGAGAATGGAACTTGATTTGCAATACTGAGGCTGTATAAGGGGGATCTAGAACAAAAAATATAACAAAAAAATGGTAGATTTAAGAAATTTATGAAAATATTTGGTAGGGAAGCCATGAATTCAGAAGTAGGATCTCAGAATTTACATATCATTCACCAAGATACAATAACTGGACTAGACTAGATAGAAATTATACTTCACAGGAAAATGTGCATTTAGTTGAAAGCTTCAACACACATACATTAACTATTTCAAATCATGCACCAATAAAACCTACGATAAAATGCACGGTAAGGAAGTAAAAATGACACGCTGTCACTTTACCGTCTAATTATTAACTTAAGGAATGAGTAGTGAAAAAGTGTTACTAGGAAAGTTAGAAATTCCTTCAGAGTGGGATAAAATGAGAGTTCAAAAATAGGGTAACGATGTAAAAGAGAGAAATATGGTTAAGCAGTAATAGGAATTACTTGAGAGGTTGATAAAGGTTAAAGTACTGCAGAATAAGGGGAATCTCACATAAAAAGAACAGCAGCAAATGCAGAGTGCTAAAGAGAAATTAAGGAGAATTTGGGTAATATGCACACATTTAGAAAGACTGCTGTTAAGCAACTATTTTTTTTGCTAACTCCAGAGCACAAAATCCTTTACGACAATGATGTAGCCAACAGAAAGTAGAAAGGGTTATAGCCAAACTTAGGAAGCCTATAACAAGAAAAATACCCAGAGATCCTGTAGAGGTATTATAGATATTTTGAAAATGTTATCCAAATTTGCATAAGGCAAAGAAATGTTCATAGGTTCATAGATTAGTACTAGGCTAATTGCCCTTGTAGGCCATTTCAAGCCTAGCCAGTTACCCCATGTGAGAAGCAAACCCTGCACCTTGTGTCCGCAAGGTAAACACCTTAACCTTTATGCCAACCTCCCACTATACTTTTATGTGGAAATCAAGAAACTGTACAAATGGAAATATTTTAGAAGACTTAAAGGTAGACGAGTCTCAACAACTAACAGTTAAGATAAGAGGATATGAGATAAAAAATGGTCGTCTACAATCTGCAGGAAAGTCTCCAAACACAGATGGTACTCCTGTGCAAGTCTGGAAGTCATGAGGCAAGAAAGTGATAAAGCTCTGTAAGATTTTGTTTAAAGGTACTTACAATCAGAAGCAGCACCAACATCCTGGAAGAAAGCTGCAGTGGCTGTACTACCTAAAGACAGTAAAAGATCCATCAAACCCGGGCACATATACACCCATTTCAAATTTAAACTCTGATTATCAAGTGTTTACAGCTATGTTAGATAAAAGAATGGCAAAGGTGTTGCCAAACTTGATTGATCTGGATCAATGCGATTTTGTGAAAGGGAGCCAAACAATTAACATTAATAGAACAATGATGATTCAGAGGGAAGCAGAATATAAGAAAACACCATTGTCGGAGGGTCTTAATGCAGAGAAACCATCTGACAAAGTAAAGAGACTTTAAGAGAAGGACAACGGAAGAAAGTAAAGTTGTGTACCTACCATAAATGTAGATGTTCGAGTGTATTCACTGTTGCAGTCATTACACTTGGGTTATCCTGCTGGCAGGCAACCCGCAGTCGGCCTGAATTCCAAAGTCCTGGTCCGGCGTTGTTTGCTGTCGCCTCTTCCCTGACGTCAGTGCGCCAGGGGTATAAAAGATGCAGTCAACGCCATTTTCTTCAGTTTTTCCTGCCCCAGATTTCAGGTGCCCCCAAAAGGGTAGGCTGCAAAAATTATGATCATAAAAAAGCATGCACATAACCTTCATCTACAAGCAAATACACCACAAAGGTTGTATAGAATAGATAGGTACAGATAAGTCCCATCAAAGGAAAAAGGGGGATGGTGGGAGGGTAACCTGGACTGCAACAGTGAACACACTCGAACATCTACATTTATGGTAGGTACACAACTGTACTATGTTTATCGTGTTTCACTGTTGCAGTCATTACACTTGGGTTGTATCCCAAAGCTGAGGTTGGGCGGCTGGGCCTAAATAGAGTTTGGAGTGGCTATAAGTCCCTGCAGAACTGCAGTGGCAAAGCCTGCTCTGGATTTAGAGTAGAGAGGTAAATAGTAATGCTTTGTAAAAGTGTGCACTGAAGTCCATGTTGCAGCCTCCAAAATATCCTTGGTTGGTACTCCTCTGTGGAAGGCTGCTGAAGTGGCTGCTGCTCTGGTGGAATGTGGCCTAATGCCCTTGGGCACTGATTTGCCATGTTGTGAATAGCAGAAACGAATGCAGTGGCCTATCCATTTTGAAATAGTCTGCTTTGAAATGGCTTTTCCTTGGGAACCTGCAGCATATGCCACTGACAGTTGTTCAGTCTTTCTGAAGGCTTTAGTCTTGTCCAAGTAAAAGCGTAGCTTTCTGTGTATGTCCAAAGTATGCAGAAGTCTCTCCCCCTTATTCTGTGGATTTGGATAAAATGTAGGCAAATGTATGGTTTGGTTAAGAGCCACGCTGGACACCTTAGGCATAAATGTGGGGTTTTGTCCTTAGAGAAACCCTGTCCTGATGGAAAATAATAAAAGGTTCCACAGCCATTAGTGCATGTAACTCTGAGACTCTTCTTGCTGAAGTTATTGCTAGGAGAAGAGCGGTTTTCCATGACAAGTATTTTATCTCTGCTGTATTGGCTGGCTCAAAAGGAGGCAGTGTGAGTTTTTCCAAGACAAAATTGAGGACCCATGTAGGTATTGGAGCTCTCCTTGGAGGTCTTATGTTTTTGGCCCCTCTGAGAAACTGTCTTAGCAGTGGATGAGAAAAAATAGGCGGGTCCGTATTGTAATGAGCTGAAATGGCAGAGGCATGGATCTTAATTGATGAGAAGGATAGGCCTTTGTCCGGCATCTCAGTTAGGTATTGCAAAATCTGAGGAATATTTGGTCCAAGCGAGTCAATTCCCTGCGCTTGGTTCCAAGCACAGAATCTCTTCCATTTTTCTGCATAAGATTTTCTGGTGCTGGGCCTCCTGGCCTCCAAAATAACATCCATAATTGATTTAGAGAGAGGTGTGTTCTGAATGATTACATTATCCGCCATGCAGCCAGATTTAGGGTTCTGAGTTGGCTGTGCAGGATCTGATTGTTCTGTTGGGTCAGCAAATGAGGTATTAGAGGCAATGTCCAGGCTGGGCCTTGAGACAAGCTCTTTAGGACTGGGTACCAGTGCTGGCGTGGCCAGTCTGGGGCAATCAGTATTTTTGGCTTCTCTTGTCTGACCTTTAGGAGTACCTTGGAGAGGAGAGGCAGAGGAGGGAAGGCATATACTGTAAGGGCTTTCCAGCTGAATGAAAAAGTGTCCACTTTCCATGCTTGCTTGTGATAAGTCCAAGTGCAGAATCTCTGTAGCTGGCAGTTATGAGGGGAGGCGAATAGATTTATGTCTGGGCATCCCCATTTCCCTGTTATGTTGAAGATTTGTGGATCCAGTTTCCACTCGTGAGGATCCATGAGGTTTCTGCTTAGTTCGTCTGCCAAAGTATTTGCCTTTCCTGGCAGGAATTGTGCTTGCAGATGTACTTGATAAGTCAATGCTGTGTTCCACAAAGTCATGGCTTGCCTGCAGAGGGGGTACGAATGTGTGCCCCCTTGCTTATGTACCACATGACTGCAGTATTGTCTGTCTTTATCAGTAGTTGTCCTGGATGAAGTAGGTCCTTGAAGGCTGTCAGGGCATTTTGTACAGCTAGCATCTCTTTTTGATTGATATGAAGATGCATTTGGTTTGTGGGCCATGTGCCCTGAATACATTTTCCTGCCATGTGCGCCCCTCCAAGCATAATCTGATGCATCTGTTGTTAGTGTCTGCCTGGCAGTGGGTAAGGTGAATGGCTGTCCCTTGTTGTGGTGATAGGCCTGTGCCCACCATTGAAATTCCTGCTGCAGGCAGGGAATGAGATTTATTACAGTTTCCAGGCTGCGGCAATGTTGAGTCCAAACACTTTTATAGATACCACTGTAGTTTCCTCATATGCAGTCTTGCATATGGAATTAGTAGAATGCAGGATGCCATGTAGACCAGAGCATGCAGATATTTCCTTGCAGATAACTGGGTCTTTGTTGCCATGTCTTTGAAGTAAGAAGTCAGATGCCTTTGTTTGTCTGGTGTGAGATAAGCCAACTGTACAGTTGTATTTAAGCTTGCACCCAGGAATATTATCTCTTGAGAGGGCACTAGTTTTGATTTCTTTTTGTTTACTGTGTACCCTAGGCAAATTAGTAATATTTTCACAAACGCCAGATGCTGTAGTAGAATATCTTTGTCCTTTGCTTGAATAAGGCAGTCATCCATGTAGGGGTATACTTGAATTCCTCTGTCTGCAAAATGCAATTAATGGTGCCAGGCATTTTGTGAAGACCCTGGGCGCAGTAGATAAGCCAAAGGGCAGTGCAGAGAATTGGTAGTACATTGAGCCAGCTATGAATCGGAGGTATCTTCTGCAAGATTGTCTGATTGGGACATGCAGGTATGCCTCTTTGAGGTCCAAAGTTACAAGCCAAGCCTTCTTGTCCAGCATGGGGGGAAGCTGCTGTAGAGTCAACATTTTGAATTTTGGGACGTCCAGAAAAGTATTTAGTATAGACAGGTCCAGAAATGGTCTCCAGGCTTTGTCCTTTCTTGGTACTAAGAAAAGTCTTGAGTAAAATCCTTGTCCCTGCTCTTGTTGTGGCACTGGCTGAATAGCCACCCATGTCCATGAGAGATTAAACTTGTTTTTGTGCCTCTTGCCATTGATTGCGTGGCATGTCTGGCATACCTTTTGCCTTTGGAAGGGTGTGAAAGTGGAACCTGTAACCCTGAGAGACTATGTTTAAGACCAATTTTTCCTGGGTGATCTTGTGCCAGTTTTGTGACAAAAGTGCTAGCTTTCCCCCCAAGGGTGCTGCCAAAAAATAAGCGCTTGGCATTGGCAGAGGGAAGTCATTGAGACTGTTTTCTATAAGGCTGTCATTTGTCTTCTCCGCTTTTGGAGGTAGAAGCACCCCATTGTTTGGGCCTGTATGAGCCCTGGGGCTGTTGCCTGCCTCTAGGGCGTCTGAATCTGCCTCTTTGTGGTCTGTCTGACACTGGAAAGGACCAATTCTTAGAGGGCCAGTTCCTGCTAAATCTGGGTGGCTGTACCTGTAAGAAATCCTTTACTGTCTGCATAGATTTTGCCTTATCCTCCATTTTCTTTAACACCTCCAATGCCTTAACACCAAACAAAGTATCATGCTGTAATGGAGCATCCAATAATTTTGCATTAACATGATCAGGCAGATTCTGTTCCTTTAACCAAGCATGCCTTCTAATAACAGAACCTGTAACAGCGGCCCTGCACGAGGCCTTTAGTGAATCATAGCCACATTGCAAAGTATGTTTTCCCACTTGTTCGGCTGCATGCAATAAATCCTGCAAATCGTTGTTCTCAGTACATTCAGAATTTGTCAACATTTTTTGTTTTAACAAAGACATTAAATATTGCTGATATTTGAGCATATGAAACTGACAATTTAAAGCCAGTACAGCCAAGGTAGCAGAATTGTAAACTTTTTTCCCCCATCTGTCCAAAGCCCTGGAATCTCTGTCGGAGGGGACAGGGTTTTTGGCAGAAGCAACCTTGGCCCCCTTGGGACCCTGTGAGATAGTTTCTGGGTCAGCAGCAGGGTTTTTGTAAAGAAATTTATGGGTGTCTGGGACCATGTAATATCTGTCTGGCTTGACAGGAGCAGGAGGTGAAGAGTCTGGAGACAGGCCGGACTCTGAGAAAACATCATCTACTATGTCTAGAACATGGGGAATTGCAAGAGGTCTGTGCTGAGGAAGTAAAAGAAAGTCTCTAAGTCTTTTCTTGGAATCTGAATAATCCTGGCTCTCCCAATGGAAATGCTCCCTCATGGTATGCAGGGTTTCCCCAAAAGAATAGTTCTCCGGAGAAGCTGAAGGAATAGAATCTTCAGCATCAGAATCCTCATGGGGAGGAACAGAATATCCCTGATCAGAAGAGGAATCAGAGGAAATGGAAACCTGATCAGAGGCATCATATTCAGTGTCTTGCCTAGGCCTCTTATCAGGAGGGGGATGGGAACCCTTAATCAAAGTAATTAGGTCTTCGGCCATTTTGAGCATCTGTTTCTTAGGCATAGAAGCCTGTCCTGGAGAATGCTGTACTGGTTTTCTTGTCTTTAAAACAGTTTTAGACTTTGTCTTGGATGCTGAAGTAGGCTTTATATAAAGTTGTGTAGGTCTGAAGACACCCTCAGAAGCCGATGCCTGCTCAGCGGTTCTGGACACATCTGAGGGATTAATTTCCGAAGGGCCAATACCTTGAGTATCCAGAGGCCTAGCTGTCTCCACGTGGGAGTCGGAGGCGGCCTGTGGCTCTGAGGTAGTGGGAGTCAGGGGCTGCGAAAGCGCCTCACTGGGCACTGGCGAACCGGCGACTGGTCTAGAAAAGGCTTCGTCATCGGTTTTGGACCACTGATGCTTGTCCTTGTCTTTATCCTTGCGTTTTTTATGAATTCCGGTCATCGGTTGTTCCGATGGCATTATGTAGTTAAACCTTCTGCCAAAATAATGAAAAGCAAAATCGTACCGACGCTTAATAGTGCGTTGGTTAAATCTAGCACAAAACCGACAACTAGCAATGTCGTGGTCAGGGCCTAGGCAAGGAATACAGTAAGAGTGGAAATCCTTATGAGGTATTTGTTTCCGACAAGAAATACAATTGTTAACTTTTTCTGACATCTGTCTGGAGCAAGAAAAAAGTTTCCCCAACGGGGTACTTAGCTTTATTGAAGACTTCGGATTTGAAATTCAATTTCGAAAATCTCAGGAGTCGGCCGACCGGCACTTGCGAACTGCTTTTGCTTCGGGCACCGCGCAGCAAGAAAGACTGGGGAAAATGGCGTCGGCTGCATCTTTTATACCCCTGGCGCACTGACGTCAGGGAAGAGGCTACAACAACAGACGCCGGACCAGGACTTTGGAATTCAGGCCGACTGCGGGTTGCCTGCCAGCAGGATAACCCAAGTGTAATGACTGCAACAGTGAAACACGAACATCTTCCAATCCCTGATACAATAATAAGGTTAATTACAGGATATGAGGAGGATCAGAAGCAAGAATTGAAGTGGAAGGTCTCCTCTATGATAACTTGTGTTTGAACACAAGAACTGGACAGGGGATGGCCAACTTCCCCTTTGTCATTTGCACTACATTTAGCGCCATTGGCAAAGAATAACAGTTAGAAATGCAAGGATATATCTGTATCAAGAAAAGTTGGCTTTATTTGCATTATTTTGTACCTGATAAACCCATCAAAGGATCTCAGTGTTGTGGAACACGAGTCAGTTTCATGTATTTTCAGGATATAAAATTAATGAGGATAAAACAAAGGCTACAGCCGTAAATTTTGAACCAACAACACTTATGGGGACACAATGTTGTTGTCTTTCGGCTTTTCCCGGTTAGGGGTCGCCACAGCGGAACTCCGGTCCGCTAATGATTGGCAGTAGATTTTCACAAACGCCAAGGTGCCTGCTTGAAGTTCAACCTTCAGCGAAGGCACACCCATTTACGCATGTCTTTCCAACGCCCACCCAACCGCGGGGAGGACATGCAGACTCCACACAGGAGGCACTCCCCGCACTCCAGCAGAGAATCGAACGGGAGAACCTCTATGCAGTATTTAGTTAGGAGTACGGATTAAAAAGGCTTCTGTTGTGGCAGCTAAGGATATGTGGGAAGAGACTAAACAAATGACAATACAAAAACTAAGAAACTGGAAGCTCTCATTTATAGATATGGATAGCAAGATACAGATAGTGAAAATATTTTTAGTCCCTTTAGTGTTAAATACCAGTCAGGGATATTTTTGTCAACCAGAGGAGAAGTTGTAGGCAATAACACACAGTTGAAGGAATATTACTGGAAAGGGAGGGGGCAAGAGTTAAGTCAGAAAAGTTGATCTTTCAACAGAACAAGACTGTTTAGAATTACCTGATATGAAGGGACATTTCAGAGCTATAATTAAGACTCGTATAAATAACACAAGCAGAATGTTATAATTCAAAATGAAGAGAAGATGATGGAGTAGGGGTGGGTTCGAGAGAGAGTGGAATTCTGTATGCAGATGCTTAAGAACCACCACCACATAGAATATTATACTCGCAAAGTTACATAAAGCATTCTATGAACTAAAAACAAGAGAATGCAGGATAAAGATTTTGTTAATAGGGATGATCCCAAGCAGGGGTACAGAAAATAGGCAAGAGGGTTGAAACTTACTGGAGAAAACTGACAAAGGAATCAAGGTACTGGGAGCAAATAACTAGAAAGGGAAAGGTAATAGAGTGGGATGAGGCCAAGAACACATTTGGACTGCAGGCTAGAGACTGCCTTCCCTACCAGGTATTGCTACTGGAATATAAACAGAGAGAAAGGGAGGGGAGAGGAGAATCTTAAGTGAAAGACCTGCTCTGTTAACAGTTTTTAGTTGAATCTAGAACAAAACTGCTGTTAATAAGAGATCAGTAGGGCATAAAAATACTGCATGAAACTATAAGAAACAATCAAAGGAGGTTAGAAAAGATTGAGCAGACACAAAAAATACATGGGAGGACATATGTATGGCACCCAAGTATGCAACAAAGTCCAGAAAGTTTAGGATCTTTGCTTTTAAGTTTTTGCAAAGGTATTTTCATACTCCAAACACACTTCAAAGATTTGTTTCCCTCAGAAAGACAGCAAATGTTGGAGATGTGATGGGGAAGAAAGAGTTACGTGGGAACATACAGTTTGGGAGTATAAGAAGTTGGCAAATCTTGAAAAAATTCCTACAGAGTACTCTTTCTGAAATATTGAGTGAGCAAATGGCTGTAACTATGAAACTGATTCTCTTGAAATGGGACACAACTGGACATAGTAAGGCCTTACCAAGATTAATTCTGTTGGCTGCCTGCACAGCAATTACCAGAAAATGGTAATCAAAGTCTAAACCAACTGTATTTGAAGTACTGAATATTATATGAGGGATAAAATAACTAGAAGATGGATCTTTAGACAAGGAAAGGAGCAAATTACATAGAAATAAATGGAAATTGTGGGAAAATACATGCAGAATAGTGTTCAGGACTTGGAGGAGTGAAGTTTAACAGAATGCAGGCGTTCAACAATTTATGTAAAGTTGGATGCTGTTCATTACAAGAAAGAAAATATATGTGATGTATAACATCTGTAAATGGAAAAGAAAGTTAATATGGTTGGTTTTCTTTTCTGTTACTGTATTTTTGCTAATGACTTGTATGATAATTTTATAAAGATGTTAAAGGATTAATAACCAAAACAAAAAAACTACATATACAGGTTTATCACCAACTTGCAACATCTCATAATTAGCATCCACACTAATGATGCTTACCAACTCTAGGTTTCCAAAAACAGCAAGTTGTTTTCTTACCATAATGACAAATCTGTATAGTCGTGGTTCATCTTTCTTACCACTACAATTGAAATGCTAGCTTTGTCTGCTTAGGACTAACCTACATTTTCCCAGGAGCCATAAACAGGAAAGATGGGGACAGGAGTCCTTCCCCCTTTCTTGATGACATACCTGACTAACCTTATGTTGTCAGAGTGTATGTCAATCACCTCCACGATAGTTAATTCAAAAAAAAAAAAAACACTATAGGTGAAGGGAACTGCTCTCATTTCCAGAACAGAAAGTGCAGACTGGCCTCGCTCTGTGTACACCCTTCCTAGGACCATCTGTCCTGGGATGCATCCCCCATCATCTGGTGGTATGGGCATTTAGAAAGGGCTGTCCAGAGAAAGGCTAGAGTTGAAAAGCCACTACATACCAAGTGCCTCTGACACAACATGGAAATACTGATTTGACTGATCATTAGGGCTTATGCGCTGGCTCTACTGAGTCCAGATGGTCCACAGAAGGCCCTTCACTGGGTACCCAGCAAATGGTATAAGATCATAGCTGCCATGAGATCAAACTCTTAGACAAACTGCTGCACAGTATGCCTCAGAATGAGAGATCCTGGACAATACCCTCAGCCTTTCACAGGAAAAGCTACCCTTGCAAAAAAAAAACAATCATTTATTACATGGCTCACATGTGCAGCTTGGCAAGTTTTGCCATCACCCCTAAGAAATTAAACTGCAGCACAAGAGAATCCTAGGTGGGCATCAGTTCCTCTATGGTCAGAGTGGCAAGGATACGAAAAGAAAAAACCTACACAAGCATGTGTTTGCTTTTTTATAACTGTGGGTGTATGCATTGCACCATGCAAAATTTGAACTTAATAAACGTGCTTGGGGAAAAAAAGTCCATCCCCCAAGAAGTCAGCTGCAGAGTTTTTACACCGGGGTGTATTAAGCCCCTGTTCTATGAGTGTAAACCCAATCTATAAGGTAAAGCTTGTGGTAACGGTCCTTGGCCACTTCCTAAAGAAGGAAGAACCACTGCTCCCTGGGCCAAAAGGGAATCACCATCACTACCTCTGTAAAGATCTTCTGGATCTTTAGAAGAAACCTAGGTATCAGCTGGAAAGCATACAGGATAATTTTCTCCAAGTGAAAGAGAAAGCATCCATCTTCCAAGCCTGTTTGTAGCCAATCTTTGGCTAGAATTTCTCTCTTTTTTTCTTTTTTTAAAACAAGAAACATCTTTATTATCACGTATGACATAAGCACTCATACACTTATATAAATGAAAACAAACCATGTAACAATTATAGTTGCAAACGTTATACATCACTTATACATCCAGTCACTGTCAAACATTACACAGCTCATTCAAATCTTGCCTTCTCTAAGTTACTCCTCTACATGCACTATTCCCATAATTCCCATTTTTTTCTATTTAATTTCCTCCTACTCTTTCCTAAAGATCCAAATACCACCTGCTTTCTCTCTGTTACTATATTAACTACTTCTAGTACAGTTGGGTTAAGACTTTGATTTCCATTTTCTAGTAACTGCTTTTTTTTTTTTTTACCAGCCACCATAACTAGACTCAGCAAGACCTTACTATGTCTAGGCAATTCAGATTCTGTACCATGGCTCAAAAAATCATTCCCATAGTTGCACCAATTTGCTCACCCAGCATCTCTGACAGAGTATTCTGCAGGGAATCTTTAAAGTCTGTCAACTCGTTACACTCCAGGAAAATATGCTTCCAATTATCTCTCTCTTTTCCATCACACCTCCAACATTTGCTGTCTACCAGTGAAAAAATTCTTTTGAATCTACTTACAGTATAAAAATACCTATGTAAACACTTCCAAATAAAGATCCTAAATCTTCTAGACTTTGTTGCATATTTGGGAGACAGAGATATACCCCCCACTGTTTCCTTGTGAATGGCCTATCCAATCTCTCTTACAAATCTTTTCTAACCTCCTCCAACCGATTCCTATAGCTATCATGCAATATTTTCGATGCCCTTTTAATCATTCCTTTTTTTTTTTTTTTTTTTTTTTTTAAACAGAAGCTTCTGTTCTAGATTCTACTAGAAACTCTACCAGTGCTGGTCTTTCACTTAGTATCCCATATTTCTTTCTTTCTCTTTGCCTATACTCTTGATATCAATCCTTGACAGGGAAGGCAAGCTCTAGCCTGCAGTCCAAATTATTGGCCTTTCCATCTCTAATTATTTGCTCCCAATAGTTTGGTTCTTTTGCCTGTTTTCTCTAATAAATTCCAGCCCCCTCTTGCCTGTCTGTACCCCTATCAGCAGAATCCTTTTGACATTCCCATGTTGGCTCAGTTCTTAGAATACTTCCTGCTACTTTATGAATATAATATTCTGTATAGTTATTCTCCTTAAGGATCTGCATCTTAAATCCCAATCTCTCCTTGTTTCTTGAGTTTCCCCCCATTTAATCATCCCCTTCCATTATGAATTATATACACTGCTTGTGCTATTTATAGGAACCTTAAACGTGCAGCTCTGAAATACCCCCTCAAATCAGGTAATCCAAACCGCCTTGCTCTAGTGAAAGAATGAGCTTATCCAACTTGACTCTTATTTTCTTCCTCTCCCAGATAAAATCCTTTAGCTCTTTATTAATTGCTATCCACATCTTGATAAAAATACACCTGACCAGTTTGTAAACCTAAAGGGACTAGAATCATTTTAACTGCTTGTGTATCTTGATATCCATATAGCAAAGCTTGCAATTTAATCAGTTTTTGTATTATCTTTTGTTCAATTTCTTCCCACATATCCTTAGCTGCCACAACAGAATCCTTTTTAATCCATACTCCGAAGTACTTCATTTTATCATGTCCCCATAAATATGGATATTGCTGAACCAATTCATGTGTGGGTACATAAGAAGTAGAATTTCTTTTAACTGTCTAATTTGAAGAGAAACCATCAGATCGAGTTGAGATGTACTCCACAGTTGGACAGATTCCTGGAAAACCCTCATGTGCAGTATCCATTCAATAGAGTCTATCTTAGTCTTGCTTGGTTTCTCTGCTGCAATGTTCTGCACAGACAGAATGCATGAACCCTGAAGAGTCAAACTAAGCTGAATTACTACCTTGCACACTGTCATGGCAAGTCTGTAAAGAGTTTAAGATAGGGTCCTGCCATCCAGTTTATGAACTACATCACTGTGGTGTTGCCTGTAATAACTTGCAGAGGTCCAGGAGACCAGAGATGATTTAAGGCTTTCAAAGCATTTATTACTGTACTAATCTCAGACAATGATGTGTTTCTTTCTGTCCTGTTTGTTCTGCATATCTGGCTTTTTAACAACTTTTGAATCCCCCCCCCCCCCCCCCCAGTAAAAAAACAAAATTATGTTGCGAAAGACTGAAGAAGAAGAGAAAAGGAGACCTGAACTGAGAGAGAACAGGTCCACCCACTAGAGTGCCTTCCTTCGTGAAACCTCAGAACTGGAATCTGAAAAGATAAACAGGTTCATAGAAAAACATTAGGCAGTCTGTAGACCATAACACAAAAAGCTAGCAAAGTAAAAAAAACAATTCAATTCAAAGTTCTTTCGAGCCCCATGGAGGGCAAGACAAGATAGACCGGGAAGAATATGAGGATGTCCATCTAATTAGCTAGATTTATCCTGAAAGTGGCATGGATGCTACTCTGACATGTAGTGAAAGTTTGTTCTAGAGCATAGGGGTACTATGGGATATGAATCCAGCATGTTAACATGTCTTATTCAACTGCTGATGGTTTAGTTCCTTTAACAGCATAACAGAGATACAAGTACAGTACAGTTGTGTAAGTAAACCCACAGTAACAGGAGATGTTTGAGTAATCAAAGATGCAGTAACCTTAGCTATTTAGGGTATATCCTGCCAAAATATAAGTCGGACAGCTATCAAACCAGTCTGTTCCAAATGAGCGGACTAAAGACAGGTTTGGGCACCAAGCCCTTCAAAGCTTTCTTACCAACAAACAGGGGGTGGCCGAGTCCTGAATGTACAATGCTAGGAACAACAAAAAATAAATGTCCACACCCTGGCATGAGCAACACACCAGCAAATGAGGAGGTTGGAGGGAGCAGCTACTGCAGCAGTAATCATACGAATATCTACTGTTATGGCAAGTTCAACATACACAGCTGTACTATGGTCTTTAAATTGATTACTGCTGCCCTAGAATTCGCTACACATATAGATTATCACAGCAAACTATACTTGGGAGAATGAAGGACAAGGGTCCATAAGACCCTGGACAATGGTCTTAGCAAAATTAATCTAGACAGAGAGAAGGAATCAGACTTATTGTGCTTTGTAAAAATACGTACAGAGTACCAAGTGGCAGCTTCTGGAATCCAACACTTTCCAAAAAGCCATAGATGAAGACAAGGTCAAGCACATATATCAAATCTCTGAACCTGAGGTTCCTCTTGTACTAAGCACGATTACTATTATAACACATCAACAGAGTCAATCTAATCAGTCACATGACAGTCTAAACCAAGCTCACCCTTCTATTAGTGAGTAAACAATCCAAACCTTGCAGAACTCTACTTCACAATGACAGGAAGAGCCGACATCAAAGGCTCACACACAAACATTGTTATGGACACTTGGCTGCCACAATCCAGTTAACCCAGTGATAACTTTTCTTACACTTCCTGCTTAAAAACCCGAAGGCCAAAAGGATTGTGAGGCCCACTTTCGTCTGCATTCATAATGAACATCAAGATTAAATAAATAAGCTTTTTCTCTTCTGCTCCACTTGTGGTTTCTATCCTCCCTAAGCTCACCATATGATACATGCATTACTTTTACATGTGTGCTGCTCCAGTCATACTCCCCACCTGACAACGTCCCAGAAGCGGGTTGTGCTTGGTGCCAGAAGTGACCTCCAGTGGTACTCACCCCTCATCACTGGGTAAGTGAAAAAATAAAACTAGTGGCCTTGACCCTGCCTGCAACAGTTTTGTTGTGGTGAGTATAACTAAAGGGAATAGCCTGAGACAACCATTTGTAAACAGTCTGCTTTGACACAGGCTGTCCCCTCCTCTTACCTTCACAAGAAATGAACAAATGATTGAAAAGATTTAATTCTGTCAAGATAGTACCTGAGCAGTCTGTGAACATCCAAGGTATGGACATCCTCTCTCACTCATTTTTAGGTTCAGTAAAGAAAACAGGGAGCTGGACAGTTTGTCAATGTAAACTCTGACCCCACTTTAGGTATAAAAGAAAGATTAGTTCTCAAAAAAAAAAAACAGCCTGGTTAACATTTTTTATTTATTTATTTATTTATTATTTTATTTTACATTTGTTTACCGGGCTAGTCTAGCTGGATATATTTCCATTTTCAGTAGAGGCCCGGGGAGAAAAGCTCCACATAAAACATAACAAACAGACATGATAATAATACACACATAGAATACACAGAAAAAGATTGAATAAAAATTGATAATAATAAAAATGGTAATAAGATCAATAAAAATTAAGGCACATAATCAATAATAGGCAAGACTATGATTAAATCAGATTCACAGCATCTTACTTAATACTAACAGGCTATATCTTGATGCTTCTGCTATAAAAGAAAAAGTACAAGTAGGCGGAGAAGTAAAAGGAGTAGTGTTAGGTAAAAAGAAGGGGGGTGAAAGTAGTTAAAAAGTAAGAGAAAAAGGGCTAGCAATAGGAGATAAGAGAGGAGAGAGAAGTAGGTAGAGCAAAAGGATTAGAAGGAGGAAGGAAATAGACAGTAAGTATAAGCACTCAGTAGGGTTAGAGGTCAGGTAAGGGGGGGGGGGGGAGAAATCAGTCAGGTGTATTACATGAGCAAAGCCAGTGATTTTGGAAGTACAGTTTGATTTGTTGTTTGAAGAGGGGTAGAGATGTGATTAGAGTTATATCCCTAGGTAGCAAATTCCAAGCTCGGCCTACAGTATTACTAAATAGAGAGTCTCCAGCAAGGTTGTGAGCCTTTTTAGGTTTGGTCAAGAATTTACAAGAGGAGTGAAGGGAGGTAAGATTATTATAAGGGAGTAAAAGCTGTGATAGTATAGGGGTGTTATCAGGTTGGTACAGTATTTTGTGGGCAATAGTAAGTTGTGAGATTATAATATAGTTTTGTAGTTCTAGCCAGCCTAAAAGTTTCAGGTTAAGGCAGGGATGGGTTCTGAAAGGGTTACCAGTGGCGAAACGGGCAATGTTATTATAGCAAGTTGCTAGTTTGTTTAGGTTAGTTTTCTTGAGGTTAGTGAAGATGGGAGAGGCATAGAAGAGAGTAGATAAAAGATGGGAGTGGGCAATAGTAGCTCTAGCTGATGGGGTGAGGAATGGTTTAATACGGTATAAGGATCCTATCTTTCTATTTACTGATTTGATAGTGTTGTTGATGTGTTGATCAAAAGAGAGATTGTTATCAATGGTTATTCCTAGCAGTTTAGTTGTAGAGTCTGGAGAGATGACAGTGTTGTTGTTTGACAAGATGGTGAAATTAAATGGGGGGGTACGAATAGTAGGGGTGAAAAGAAGAAGTTTGGTTTTTTTAGCATTAAGGAGAAGATATCGTCTAGTAAACCATGTTTCTACAGTGTTAAAGATATTTTGGGTTTGTGAGATTAAATCAGAAGAAGAGGATGCAGAGCAAATAATAGTGGAGTCGTCTGCATATTGAATACAGGTGGCTCGAGGAAGAAAAGCGTGGAGGTCATTGATGTAGAGGGAAAAGAGAAGTGGACCAAGAATAGAGCCCTGAGGAACTCCGATAGAAATGGGCAGTAAGGAGGAGATATGGTTGTCCCAGAGAACGGCTTGTTGTCTGTTGTTGAGATAAGAACTAAACCATTTGATGGTAAGTGTGTCAAATGAGAGGGATTTAAGGATGTTAATTAAGGCAGAGTGGTTAACCATGTCAAATGCTTTTGAGAGGTCAATGAATAAAGCAGAAGAGAAAAGATTATTGTTGCGATTGTTGTTTATGGAGTCTATAAAAGAAAGGAGAGCAGTAGTGGTGCTATGGTGGGGTCTAAAGCCATGTTGACAGTTAGATATAATATTGTGTAAAGAGAGATACTGTACAAGTTGCTGATGAATACATTTCTCCATAATCTTTGCTAAAGGTGAAAGAAGGGCAATGGGTCTAAAGTTGGAGTAGTCAATACAGTTACCGCCTTTATGTAGTGGGATAATATGAGAGATTTTCCAGATATCAGGGATAGTTTCCCTCTTGGATGGTCCTATTTATGAGTATAGCTATTGGGTATGCAATTTCCTTGGCTGCTTTTTGTAGAAAAAGGGAAGGGAGTTTGTCAGCAGAGGGGGTACAGGGTTTCAGTTTAACAATAAGTCTATAGATGAAAGAAGTAGAGATAGGTTGTAGAGAGAAGTTATAAGAAGAGTCTAATAGATTGTTTGGAGGATAGAAGTCATTAGTGTTCAGTTGTTTAGCAAGAGATTGAATAGTTTCAGAGAAGAAAGAGTTAAACGCATTTGCAGTTTGGTAAGGGGTGTCAGGGTCAGCATTTAGTGGGGAGGGAGTTTTGGCTGTTCCTGGGGATAGGAGTCTATTGATAGAGGACCAGAATTGTTTGGGGTTATTGGAATGTGTCTCTTGAAGTTCACAGTAGAACTGTCTTTTGTCATTGAAAATAGCTTTTTTGGTAAGGTTTCTAAGTTGGCAAAAAAATCAGAGCTGATTCTGTGGGATCTCCATTTGGCCCAAACTTTATTTTTAGAGAGGATTAGTTTTTTTGTATCACTTGAGAGCCATGGGGCTGTGTTTGATTTCATTCTAATGGTACGCTCAGGAGCATGTTTATTTAGAATGGAAAGAAAGGTAGAATTGAAGAATGAAACAGCTTCATTAAGTGGCAGTGTTTTTAAGGGGTTCCAGTTACATGCTCTGAGTACGTTTTGAAATAAGTCAGTTTTAAAATGTTTGGTGGAGCATAGTTCTCATATTGGGGAGGTGTAGAATGTCAGTCTTTTCTCTTGTAATGTAGGTTAAACAATGATCACTGAGATCATCAGGCATAGTTCCTACTTTGTATGTGATATTGACTTTGTTTATGAGTATCCAGTCTAAAATAGTTTGTTTCCTGCTTGATTTGTTAAGCCTTGTAGTAGAGGTAATGGTTTGGGTGAAACCATTTAGGTTAATGTGAGAGGTGGGATTGTCAGCATTAATGGTATTCCAGTCTATATTAAAGTCGCCAAGAATTATAGTTTCTTGAGTCTACTGAAGTAGTGTAGCAAATGCCTCATGTACACACTCAACCCCCTATTCTAAATCATTCAAGTACTATCTGTGAGAGATGCACCTACATTTTGAATTTGGAATTACAGATCTCTAATGCAACAGACAGCAATAGAGTGGGTTGTCAGCCCACCTACCGCAATTCCTACTCATGACACGCAGCATACACATAAGACCACTATATGCGGAGGTGCTTGCAAAAAAATCTACCTAAACACCACAGATGTCCAAAACCCATACATACTAAACCACAACACATACATACTAAACCAACCATAACACCAAAAACACACAATACACATAATGACAACAGCACAAGTGTCTCACCATCAAAGCCCATAAGGAAATGCACATCCACTCCAAATACCTTAGTCACAGGAGACTCTATAGTGAGACACAGATGTCCCTCTCACAAGGCTAAGCAAGAAGAAAGTCATGGTCAACTGTCTTTCTGGTGCCAAGATTTGTCAGATCACGCAGGCACTAATATCTCTCAACAAGTACTATTATGATTCGGTCATATTACATTTTGGTGTGAATGAGTTGAGACAAAGCTTCCTAACTACATGATGAGAGACATGAATGAGCTCTCTGATTACGTGTCACAGGCAGGTATGTCCCTAACCTTGAGCAGCATATTACTCTCGCCTAGGATAATACCGCAACATAAACAGAAAACCATCAACTTTAATAATTGGCTTAGCTTCTGGTGTCATTTTAAGGGTATCCAGTTTCTGTCAGCCTGGAATAACATGACAGACAGACCTTGATGCTTTGCCAGAGATGGTTTTCATCTGTCACCCCTGAGATCTCAGCTGCTGGCAAAGGCTCTTGCTAAGCCCATAGTGCCTTTTTTAGGCAAAGTCACAAGGACAAAATTCCCGATGTAATTTCATCAAAAAAATAACCTCAAGGTTAGGCTGCTAAATGCTAGGAGTCTTAGCATAAAACTCCACTCAATGGAAGCAGTTCTCACCTTGGAAGATGCAGACACTTGTGCAGTCACAGAGACCTAGTTCAAGGCTGTGGAGAGCACCCCAGCCAAACTGGGTTACACCTCCATCCACACGTTCAGACCACAAACTGAAGGCATGAAAACTAAAGGAGGCGGTGTATCAATTCTCATTAAAGATAAATACACCTCCAGGTTGGCTAAAGTGTATGATTCTCTGGAGATACTTCAGGTGCAATTAACTGTTGGCAGGACACCTCTTCAAGTCATTGCCAGCTACAGGACCTCCTCCATTAATCAAGACACCCACTCTACCTATTTGGATCTACTTGACTTGATCAAGATAGATGAGAACACCATGGTTTTGGGCTACTTCAATTACCCATCCATTCAATGGGTAAACTGCTCGTTCTCAAACTCACTTGCCCAAAGGTTCCTTGACTTTGTTAACTCCAATGCCTTTGACAAACTGGTTGGCACCCCCGTAAGGGGCACTAACATCCTGGATATGGCACTTACCAATATGGGAGACCGCTGTAGCACCCCCACTGTGAAATCTTCCCTGGTGACATCTGACCACAAATTAGTCTCATTTGAAGTAACTATTACACCTGCCCCCCCTCCCCCCCCCCCCCCCCCAGCAAGTAGACAAACCTTTTCCAAAGCAAATTATAGCCTCTTACGGGATAGTATAAATAGCTTCACTGCACCTCCCACCTCAGATGGAACTGGTAACTACACAGAGTTCGACATCAATGCTTTATATAAAAACAGTACAGTTGTGTAGATGTTAGAGGGTATATACTGTTGCAGTCATTACATTTGGGTAATCTGCTGGCAGGTTACCCTCAAGTCAGCCTGATTAACAAAGCCTTGGGTCCTGCGTTGGTTGCTGTCCCTTCTTCCATGACGTCAGGTCATCAGGGGTATAAAACATGCAGCAGATGCCATTTTCATCAGTTTTTCTTGCCTCAGATGTCAGGTGCCCCTCAAATGGGGAGCAAAAAATATATATATATATGCATGTAATTTAGAACACACAAAATATACCTCCAAATAAAAGCAAATATAACAAAAAGGCTTTTGAGCATAGTAACAGAAAGAAGAGGTATAAAAAGAGAAAAGAAGGGGGCTGGCAGGTGGGAAACCAGGACTGCAACTACACTCGAACATCTACATTTATGGTAAGTGTACACAACTGTATTATTTTCTTCGTGTTTCACTGTTGCAGTCATTACACTTTGGTAGAATCCCAAAGCTATGGTTGGGAGGATGGAATTACACAGCATTAGGAGCAGCTATAAGGCCCTGCAGTACAGCAAGCTTTCTGCTCTGGATATAGAGGAGAGGGGTAAATGGTAATGCTTGGTGAACGTATGAACTGAGCTCCAGGTAGCAGCTTCTAGAATGTCTCTGGTAGGAACCCCAATGAGAAAGGCTGTAGAACAAGATGCAGCCCTGGTGGAATGGGATCTGATCCCCTTGGGGACAGTTTTGCCATGAAGCATGTAGCAGAAACGAATACAATGGCTTATCCATTTTGAAACTGTCTGCTTTGAGATAGCCCTTCCCTCTGCCCCTGCAGTAAATGCCACCAGTAGTTGCTCAGATTTTCTTAGATATTTTGTCCTGTTCAAGTAGAATCTTAGTTGTCTGTGTACATCCAATGAATGCAGAATCCGCTCCCCCTTGTTCTGTGGATTTGGCAAAAAAGTTGGCAGATGAATGGTCTGATTAAGAGCCACACTAGATACCACTTTAGGCATAAAGGATGGATTGGTCCTGAGCGCTACCCTGTCCAGGTAGAAAATAATAAAAGGCTCCACTTCCATGAGAGCCTGTAGTTCTGAGATCCTTCTAGCTGAAGTGACTGCTAAAAGAAAAGCCGTCTTCCAAGAGAGAAATTTTATGTCCGCAGTAGCAGCTGGCTCAGAAGGAGGTAGGGTGAGTTTTTCCAACACAAAATTGAGGTCCCATGCAGGAGTTGGTGCTCTCCTGGGAGGTCTTAAATTTTTGGCCCCTCTGAGATACTGCTTTAGCAGGGGATGAGAAAAGAGGGGAGGGCTCTGTGTTGTAATGAGCTGAAATGGCAAAGGCGTGGATTTTTATGGAAGAGAAAGATAGGCCCTTGTGAAGCATCTCAGTTAAATATTCCAGAATCTGAGGAATATTGGGCATTCCTGTGCTTATTCCTCGTGCCTGATTCCAGGCACAGAATCTTTTCCATTTATCAGCATAAGATTTTCTAGTACTAGGCCTTCTACTTCCAAAATGACATCCATCACAGGTTTGCTGAGAGATGTAACTGGTGAAATTAGTTGATTAGCCATGCTGCAAGATTCAGAGTTTGGAGCAGAATGTGTAGAATTTGAAAGTTCTGCTGAGACAGTAGATAAGGTGTCTGAGGCAGGTACCACAGAAGAAGGTGCGACGTATTGCATAGGAGCGGGTACCAGTGTTGGAGAGGCCAGTCTGGAGCAATCCGAACAATTTTTGTTTTTTCCTGTCTGACTTAGAAATACCTTGGAGAGCAAAGAAAGAGGGGGAAAAGCATAGACTGATAGGTTTTTCCAGCTGAAGGATACAGCATCCATTTTCCAAGCTTTTTTGTGATGGATTCTTGTGCAGAATTTGTCCAACTGATAATTTTGGGGTGAGGCAAAAAGATCTATGTCTGGGCTCCCCCATTTGCATGTCAACATGCTGAAGATGTGCGGATCCAGTTTCCATTCGTGTGGGTCCATAAGATTTCTGCTTAGTTCGTCTGCCAGAGTATTTTGCTTTCCTGGCAGGAATTGAGCTTGTAGATGTA
Organism: Protopterus annectens; assembly: GCF_019279795.1. NCBI lineage: Eukaryota > Metazoa > Chordata > Ceratodontiformes > Protopteridae > Protopterus > Protopterus annectens. The sequence continues at coordinate 540,794,876 of NC_056725.1, read as the reverse complement.
TTTGATAAGTCAAGGCTGTGTTCCACAAGGTCATGGCTAGTCTGCAAAGGGGGTAGGAATGGTTATCCTCCTGCTTGTTTATGTACCACATGACTGTGGTGTTGTCCGTCTTTATCAGTAGTTGTGTCCTGGATGAAGAAAGTCCTTGAAAGCTGTCAGAGCATTCTGTACAGCTAGCATCTCTTTCTGGTTGATATGCAGGTGCATTTGATTTGGGCTCCATTCGCCCAGAATGATGTGCATCTCCCTGCCAGATGCGCCCCCCATGCATAGTCTGATGCGAATGTAGTCAGGGTTTGGGTGGCAGGGGGTGGAATGAATGACCGTCCCTTCTTTTGGTGGCAGGCCTCTGTCCACCATAGGAACTCTTGCTGTAGGCAAGGAATGATAGGAATCATTGTTTCCAGGCTCTGACAATGTTGAATCCATAAGCTTTTTAGGTACCATTGAAGTTTCCTCATATGCAGTCGTGCATATGGTATTAGAAGAATGCAGGAAGCCATGAACCCTAAGGCCTGCAGAATTCGTCTTGCAGATTAACTGGGTTTTTGTGGCCACTAGTTTGAAGTAAGTCATCAACTGGATTTGTTTCGTCTGGCGTGAGGTAAGCCATCTGGGCAGTTGTATTCAAGCTTGCACCCAGGAATGTAATTTTTTGATAGGGTATCAGTTGTGATTTCTTTTTGTTAATAGTGTACCCTAGGCAAGTTAGAAGCCTTCTTACAAATTCCAGATGCTGTAGAAGAGTGTCCTTGTTTTCTGCCGGAATTAGACAATCGTCCAGATAAGGATAAATTTGAATGTTTCTTTGTCTGCAAAATGCAATTACTGGTGCCAGGCACTTTGTGAAGACCCTGGGCACAGCAGATGAGCCAAAGGGCAGTGCAGAGAACTGGTAATGCAAATAGCCTGCTTTGAAGCGGAGGTATCTTTTGAAAGATTCCCTGATTGGGATATGCAGGTAAGCCTCAAGTCTAGAGTTACCAACCAGGCATCCTTGTCTAGCATAGGCAGTAACTGTTGTAGAGTCAGCATCTTGATCTTTGGAATGTCCAGGAAAGTATTTAGAATGGATAAGTCCAGAATTGGACGCCATGATTTGTCTTTTCTGGGTACCAGGAAAAGTCTTGAATAAAAACCTTGTCCCTTTTCCTTTTCTTGTACTGGTTGAATAGCCCCCATATTCATGAGGGACATAACTTGTTTCTGGGCCTCTGCCCACTGATTTGGAGGCAGACCTGGCCATCCGTTTGGAATTGGCAACGTGTGGAAATGAAATCTGTATCCCTGGGATACTATATTTAAAACCCACTTGTCCCGGGTAATTAGATGCCAATTTTGTGCATGAAGTGCTAGTTTTACCCCCAAAGGGGCTGCTAAAAGATAAGTGCTTGGAAATGGCAGTGGAAAGTCATTGAGACTGTTTACCGTAGGGAGGTGCCTTGCTACTTCCAGATTTGGAGGTGGAGGCAACCCATTGTTTTGTTGTGTAAGTTCCTTGTGACTGAAACCTGGAGCCTTTGGAGTGTCTGGGTTTGACCTGAGCAGCTCTGGTGTTTACTGGAAAGGACCGATTCTTAGTAGGCCAGTGCCTACTGAACCTGGGTGGCTGCACTTGTAGGAATTCCTTTACAGTTTGCATAGATTTAGCTTTGTCTTCCATATTTTTCAAAACTTATTCTGCCTTATTACCAAATAGACTGTCCTGTTGTAAAGGAGCATCCAACAATTTTGCTTTAACATGATCAGGCAGATTTTGCTCCTTGAGCCAAGCATGCCTTATCACATATCCAGTTACAGCGGCCCTGCAAGAGGCCTCCAAGGAATCAAAACCACATTGCAAAGTATGCTTTCCAACTTGTTCAGCTGAATGCAATAAGTCCTGTAACTCTATTTTCCACACAGTCAGAAAGCAACATAATTTTCTGTTTAAGTAAGCCCATGACATGCTGCTGATATTTAAGCATATGAAATTGACAGTTTAAAGCCCTGATTGCCAGGGTTGCAGACGTGTAAACCTTCTTACCCCATCTATCCAGCGCCCTGGAGTCTCTATCAGAAGGGGTAGGATTTTTAGCAGTAGAAGCATTAACACCTCTGAGACCCTGAGAAATTGTTTCAGGGTCAGCAGTAGGGTTTTTAAAAAGAAATTTGTGTGAGTCGGGAACCTGTAATATCTGTCTGGCTTACTAGGAGGCAGGGAATCAGGAGCCATGCTGGATTCTGGGAAAACATCAACAACAATGTCTAGATCAGGAGGTATAGCCAAAGGCCTGTGCTGAGGAAGGAGGAGGAAATCCCTAAACCTCTTTTTGGATTCTGAAAAATCCTCACTCTCCCAATGAAAATGTTCCCTTAAGGTATGCAAAGTTTCGCCAAAAGAAAAATCCTCAGGAGGAGAAGCAGAAAGGATGGATTCTTCTGCATCAGAATCCTCATAAGGTGGAATAGATAATTCCTGATCAGAAGAGGAATCAGAAGAAATGGAAACCTGATCTGAAGATTCATAATCAGTGCCTTGCCTAGGCCTCTTAGCAGGAGGGGGTTGGGAACCCCTGATCAAGGCATAGGGGCCTGTGCATGTGGCGCATGCGTCGTTTTTTTAGTCATAGAATTTGGTTTTGGCCTTGTATTTGAAGATGGTGTCGGTTTAATATACAAATCTTTAGGCCTGAAAACACCCTCAGAAGCCGGTGCTTGCTCAGCAGCTCCGAACCCATCGAAGGTAGAGACATCCGCGGGTTCAATACTTTAAGAGTCTCGCAGTATACCGGACTCAGAATGGGTCTCAGTAGAGGCCTGCGAATCTAAAGTAGTGGGTATCAGGGGCTGCAAAAGCACCTCACTGAGTACCGGCGACTGGCTTCGGAGAAGCTTCGTCATCAGTTTTGGACCTCGACGGTCTGTCTCTTTTTCTTTGCGTTTTTTGTAAATTCCGGTAGTCGGATTGCTAACCGACAACATTTCAGGGCAGTTAAATCTTGAGCCAAACTATTTAGAAGCAAAAATATACTGATGCTTAATAATGTGTTGGTTAAATTTAGCACAAAACTGATAGCAAGGCACGTTGTGGTCAGGGCCTAGGCAAGGAATACAGTACAAATGAAAATCCTTATGAGGTATTTGCTTCCCACAATTAATACAGTTATTAACTTTTACTGACATCGGTAAGGAGCAAGAAAAACTTTCCCCAATGGGGTACTTAGCTTTAGGTTGAAGACTTCAGTTCTGAAACTCAAAAATGAAAATTTCAGGAGTCGGCCGACTGGCACTTGCGAACTGCTTCGGGCACCGCACGGCAAGAAAAACTGATGAAAATGGCGTCGGCTGCATGTTTTATACCCAGACGACCTGACGTCATGAAAGAAGGGACAGCAACCGACGCAGGACCCAAGACTTTGTTGATCAGGCTGACTGAGGGCAACCTGCCAGCAGATTACCCAAATGTAATGACTGCAACAGTGAAACACGAAGAACATCTGTATGACTACACTGACTCGGCCGTACCTGATTGGACTAAAACAAGCTCTTCAACGAGGTGCAAATCTGCCTGGTGGACAACTGCCATTAACAGGCTTTACAATAAAAAGAAGAAATTGTTGTCTAAAAGTAAGAGGGAAGGGGCCCTAAACTGGAAGCACTCCATCCTCAGCTTAAACAAGCCAGCAAGACTTCTTGTGAATTCCTCCAAAGCAAGTTACAAATCCATATTAGCTTCCTCAACCAAGTACAATCATAAGGTGTTCTTTCGTTACATCCGTACCTAAAAGGAAAGGCACAGATTTGCGCCAAACTGGTAGTTAATATCACATATACAAAGCCTGTGGACACAGCTAACCTGTTAGCAGACAGGTTCTGCAAAAACTTCACTCCCCTGTCCCCACCACACATACCAGATGACATCCCTACCACCTGTCCCCTACTTGTATCTCTAAAGAGCAGGTCGTAGATACTATCTCTAAAGCCAAAATCACTGCATCTATGGGACCTGATAACATCCCTGGCTGCATCCTACATGGGCTCCAACAACAATTAGCAACACTATTGAGTACTCTCTCTTCAAATCATAGTCTAAACACGGACTTTGTCTCAGCTGAATGGAAAACAACCATCATTATCCCCTTGCACAAAGAGTGCTTCACTGACCCTGGGAACTGTAGGCCTATTACCCTGACTAGCCTTACCTGCAAGGCCCTGGAGCGAATCATCATGGACCTGATCAAAAAAGCTATAGGTAATCTCCAGACACTTGACCCTACTCAGCTTGGATTTCTCAAAGGAAGAGCATGCCTGTTGACCATGGTGAACTTCTTCATGACGGTCACCAAGGCCCTGGACAAGGGGAAATCTCTGCATACAGCCTACCTAGAGTTAGTCAAGGCTTTTCACACTATACCCCACTCAGACATCAATGACAAACTCACCCAGCTAGGTATCGACCCTTACATCATTAGGTGGTTTGTAAACTGGCTCACTGCTTGAATCCACACGGTCAAAGTAGGGGAATCAAACTCCAACAAGACCTGTAACCAGTGGTGTTCCACAGGGATCAGTCCTGAAACCTCAACTGTTCGGAATATATTTCTCCTAAGTACAAGCAAAAATTAAGTTTGTGGCCGACAAAGTTTGCTGATGACTGCAAACTGGGAGCGGTCACAGAATCTCCAAACGATATCAACACCCTACGAGAGGGTCTTTCACAAATAAATGATTGGTGCCCAAGTCACGGTCTCAAACTCAATGCAAAAAAATGTATCATCCCTTTTGGTAAGGGCGATGTTCCTGCTAACTACCACATCAACAGCAACACTAAGTACACACACAGTGGTGAGAGACCTGGGCACACAGGTTGACAGCAACCTTACCTATGATCACCATATCTCCACAGTGGTACGAAGGGCATTCTCTGTTGCTCATCTCATAAGTAAGGGCACTGCCTCCAGAAAAAAAAAAAAAAGAAAGTTATAACCTTCCTGTACTCTTCCCTCATCAGCCCAATAATTGACTACAATGCCCCTTTTGGTATGTACCTTTCCAAGCACCTGCACCAATTGGAGAACCAACAAAGGTTCCTCGTGTTAGATTCAAGGTCTTCAGCATCTGTCCTATGTGCATCAGCTGAAATCATTGCCATTTTATTCTGTTTCATACAGACTACTCAGAGGCAATCCCTGTCTTGCGTATAGGGCAATCTCTAACTCTGCTTTAATGGAAATCCAGCATATCCATACGTCAAATGGCACAGAGGTTACTTAATCTGGTATGTGACATTAACTGAACCTGCTGGAGGGATAGATTTGCCTCCCAGGAGGTTACCACACCTTTGGAACAGACTCCCACTTAATGTTAAACACAACGCCTCATCGGCCCTTTTCAAACGCAATCTGGACGACTGGATAGGTAACTGTAAATTCACCCCAGGGGTTCCACCTGTGCCTCTCTTGTACAGGGGTAATAGGTGCTGATCGTGAAAACAAGGGTAACTTGGCTACGCTTATAAGGGCCCTAGGGCCATTACACATTAACTTCTTACAATCCTATGATACATCCCATGGGCCTCCATCACAGGAGGTTTAAGGTATCACAAACTCAAAACTCTAACTTGGCTGGGTTTTTCTACCGTTTTTATTAAATATGGGAAAAATGTAGATACCCTGTACTTGCAAAGAGCTATAAGTGGAGTTAGAAAATTTGTGAATACTTTTGGTGCAGTGGAAAGTCTGAACAGTAAGGCAGAGAAATTATCATGTGATCCAGATATACAAACCCTTAAGAAATGCCTGAAGTCTGGATAAATAAAGATGTGATAAGCATTGTTTAAATCTAATCTTACCAGGAAACTTGAATGAGGAACAAAAGGTAACAGATTATGAAATTACATCATTTTGAACTTAAGCAAAATCATAAACAGGCTTAGGAAAGATAGATCAAGAACTGGTCTCCAAGTACTTACTTTCTTTGGCACAAAAAGGATCCTTGAATAAAAACCTTTCCCCACCTGTGGAGGAGGAAAAGGTACTATCCCTCCCTGGGTCAGCATGTGATTAACGACAGGTGGAAGTCTAGTCTGATGGATGGGGAATTACCACCTGGAAATGAGGAATTTACTCCCACTGCCATCTGTAAACACAATGGCTACTCTTCAGAACCTATTTGTCTGAAACTATCTGCTTCCAAAGAGAAAAGTGGAGATTCAAACTTTCTGGAAGGGAAACTGGGCCACCAGGTTGGGATGCGGGACAAGGTCCTTTGAATAGTCATGCTGACTTGTTGGACTGTCCTTGGTTTGGGGGTTGCCTGAAATCTTTTTGGAACACCCTTGCCTTTTCTACTTAAACATCTGTTTACCTGCATTTTATTGGGACTGTTTATTTTGTCTTTGTTTTACCCAAACTGAATGAGGGGTTAGAGAATCCCTTTAAAAATTTGGAAAAGGAGTACAAAAAAAAATAACTTTGACAATCCTTGTATCAACTTACTCCTTTTTTCACACGTTTTTATCACCGCTGTACCAGAGGAATTAAAAATATTCTATCCAAAGGAGAATTTAAAAACTCATTTTTAGATCTGGGAGATTCTGAGAATACAGCCAGGCAAACGTCTTCAAAACAGTACCAGTAGCCATAGCCCTGGAAGTACTAAAGTACAGTTGTGTACACTTACCATAAATGTAGATGTTTGAGTGTATTCACTTGCTGCAGTCATCACACTTGGGTTATTTGCCTGCAGGCAGCCCTCAGTCGGCCCGAATACCAGACTCTTGGGATTTCTGCGTCAGATGCTGTCACCTCTACCATGACGTCAGGTCGTCAGGGGTACAAAACATGCAGCCAACGCCAATACATCAGTTTTTCTTGCCCCAGATGTCAGGAGCCCCCAAAATAGGAAGCAATCACATGGTGTAGAACACCTTCCAGTAAAAAGTAAATACCATTTCCATAAGATATGGCCAAAACAAGACGATAAGTAGAAGGTATAGAAAAGACAGGGGGCTGGAGGGAGGGTAACCAGGACTGCAATACATTCAAACATCTACATTTATGGTAAATGTACACAACTGTACTATGTTCTTCGTGTTTCATTGTTGCAGTCATCACACACGGGTTGATTCCCAAAGGTGAGGAAGGGTGGGGGCAGTCAAGAAGTATTAGGGCTGGTTAGCCGGCCTTGTAAGACTACTGTAGCAAATCCAGCTCTGGATTTAGAAAAAATAGGTAAGTGGTAATGTTTGGTGTAACTCAAGGTTGCAGATTCCAGGATTACCCCTGGTAGGGGACTCCCCTAAGAAATGCTGCAGAGGTTGAGGTAGCCTACTGGAATGAAGTCTGATCCCCTGTGGGGTAGTTTTTCCATGGTGTTTGTAGCAGAAATGGATGTAGTGAGCTATCCATTTAGAAATGGTTTGCTTTGAAATGGCCTTGCCCTCTGCCCCTGTAGCAAAGGTGACTAGCAGCTGGTCAGATTTTCTGAAAGGTTTAGTCCTGTCAAGGTAGAACCTGAGCTATCTGTACACATCCAAGGAGTGCAGGATCCTTTTCCCTTTATAGGTTCATAGGTTCATACTAGGCTATCTGCCCTGGGGCAATTATAAGCCTAGCCCGATTCTGTATGGCTTACGCCACCCCTTGAATTGAGTATACTGTGCCCTTTTTAAGGTTTAGTTTACTGTGCCTCTGTCTAATAGTGACACGGGAGTAATCCCTGGGACAAACCTACGATCCCCCATCCACTTATCGAGATTCTTCTTGAAGAGATTCAGTGAGGTGCTCTGCCTCACATGAACTGGAATTCTATTCCAGAGCGAAGGGAGCCTCTGGGTTATGAACCTGTCCCTCCAGCAAGTTCTATTTATTTCTGTGCTGAGGTTCAAGTCCCTCGAGTGTGGCTCTAAGGGATTTAGATTTACTGAGGTGGAGCATGTCCATTAATTCTGGATTTGACCTAGTTTTGTATGTCAGGCATACATCGCCTCGAAGTAGGCGGTATGCAACTGAGTAGAGCTGGAGTTTTTTTTAACAGAGCAGCATATGGCATCTGTTTGAGACCCTTGATCCTCTTGGTGAGATACTTTTGGGGTCTTTCTAATTGCTGCAGGTGTCGGGTAAGGTACATCCCAAAAGGGCATTGTATTCTATGATGGGCCTGATGAGGGATGAATAAAGGGGCACGATTACCTCTCTTGATCTAGATGTCAAACCCTTCGTGATGAGGTGGGCTATGTAGAAGGTCTTTCTAACCACTTTGGTAATGTGGTTTTCAAAGGAGAGATTGCTATCAACTTGGGTCCCCAGGTCCCTAATAACTTTCTCTGTACTTAATGGGTTTCCGCCTATGTGGTAATTTGTGGGCACATTGTTTTTGCCAAAGGGTATGACTATACATTTTTTGGCATTTAGCTTTAAACCATGGCACTGGCACCAGTTATCTGTCTCTGTGAGACCTTTTTGAAGGATGTTTGTGTCAGCTGGAGAGTTGATTATTGCGCCCAGTTTGCAGTCTGCGAACTTGGTGAGCCATAGTCCTCCCACGTTTGCCTGTACCTCGGAAAAGTATATACCGAACAAGAGTGGTCCCAGGACAGAACCCTGTGGGACGCCACTTGTGACCGGTTTCGAGTCTGACATGGCTCCAGCAACTCTCACTCTGTGGGTTCTGTCTTTGAGCCAGTTTGCGACCCATCTTGTGACATAGGGGTTTATATTTAAGCTGGATAGCTTATCTATGATGCCCGAGTGGGGTATTGTGTCAAATGCCTTTGCAAGGTCCAGATAGGCTGTGTGGACTACCTTCCCTTCATCTATGGCTTTGGTGACTGTTTCAAAGAAGTCAGCTAGGTTCAAAAGGCAGGATCTGCCCTTGACAAAGCCGAACTGGGTAGGATCTAGTGTCTGTAGGTCCCCAATGTCTTTGTTTATGAGCTCCATGATGATCCTCTCCATAGCCTTGCAGACTAAGCTAGTCAGGCTTATGGGGCGATAGTTTCCAGGGTCCGTACAGGCTCCACCTTTGTTGAGTGGGACCACTGTTGCTGTACGCCATTCTGTGGGCACATATCCTGTAGTGAGGCTGAGATTGTATAGCTGTTTTATTTGAGGGATTAGTTCCTCTTGTAGTTCATGTAGGATGCAACCTGGGACGCCATCTGGTCCCATGGAAGCAGTGTTTTTTGCTTTGGAGAGGGCAGCCTTCACCTGAGCATCTGAGATGTTTGGGAGGCAGCCCTCTGCCGGGATAGATACTTGTTCTTTTGGGGGGGGGGGGGTGAAGTCTGCACTGAACCTGTCTGCCAGGATATTGGCGATGTCTGTGGGTTCAGTGTATTTTTTGTCGTTTAGAATCAACTCAGAACAAGTCTGGGAGTTGCATCCCAGGTTTCTAACATAACTGAAAAAAGCCTTATGATTGTCTTTGGTGTCCTGTGCAATTTTTCTCTCGAAGCTGGCCTTGGAGGATTTTATGAGGGATAGTAATTTTTTGCTAGTACTGATCAGAGATGCCTTCCCTATTAGGGATTTTGCTCCATCATGTAGTAGCTTCCTCCTTCTGTTGTACAGTTTATTTATGGCAGGGGTCCACCAGACTGGATGCCTGCCTTTGGATGATTGGGTCTTGGTTTTGTTTGGGATAGCATGATCCATGCATTCCCGGAGATGTCCATAGAATGCATTTATATAGGATTCTGCAGTTTGGGCTGTAGTTTCCACTGGCCCTGGGGCCTTGAAGGATTCCACTTCGGTTTTGAGAAGAGAGAAGTTCGCTTTTGAAAAGTTTTTCACTGTGGTTTTCTGGGCTGGGGGTGGGGTCGGGATGTGGACATCCAGCGAAATTAATTTATGGTCTGATCTTACCAATGAGGGATATACTTCTGGTGTGGAGCATAGAGTCTCCATGTTGGTAATGATCAGGTCTAGTATGTTGTCCCCTCTTGTGGGAGTGGTGACTAGTTGTTCCATAGCATTTGAGTTTATAATTTCCAGGAATCTTTGGGCTAAGGTGCTGGGGCTTGAGTAGTGCTTCCAGTCAATGTTTGGGTAGTTGAAGTCGCCCAATATAATGGTGTTCGGAGAGATCTTCATGTTCTCCAATGTTTTCAGGAAAGCCGAATGGGATTCCTGACTTTGAGAGGGTGGTCTGTAGGATGCTATAAACTGAAAAGCAGTCTTGCCCACTGTTAGTTGCACATGGATGGTCTCCGATACTTTGTGCAATGCCACTAACCTGGAGGTGTGGATATCCTTGATAAATATGGAAACTCCCCCTCCTTTTGTGGTTCGGTCCGGGTTTTGGGGCCGAAAAGCATGATATGAGGTATAGCCTGGTAGTGCTGGGGTGCTCTCTGGAGCCTTGAACCAGGTTTCTATCACTGCACAAATATCGATGTTCTCCATACTGAGGAGAGCTTCGAGTGCATGCATCTTGAGGTTAAGACTTCTGGCATTTAGCAGCATTACCCTTAGTTTCTTGTTCCTTATGCTGTCTATGGGGGTGGGTTTGACTTTTGAGCCTTGCCTAAAAAAGGCACTATGGGGGTGGCAAGAGCCTTTGCCAATATCCGAAAGCCCAGTGGTGACGGGTGCAAGCCGTCCCTAGCGAAGCAACGTGGCTTGTCGAGCATGTCATCCCAGGCTGACAGACACTGGATCCCCTTTGAATGACACCAAAATTTTAGCCAGTTGTTAAAATCGATCATTTTGTCTTTGTACTGTGGCATCATTCTAGGTGAGGGTAAGATGCTGCTCAAGGTCAGGGTCATACCAGCCTGGGCTACATGATCAGAGAGCTCCTCTATGTCTCTTTTCATGTAGTCCAGGGAGGTGCGCCTCAGGTCATTCACACCAGCATGTACAATGACGGAGTCATATTTGTATTTGCTTTGGAGTGACCTGAGTGCTGCTGTGTCGGATCCTAGCACCCGACAGGCAGCTCACTGTGACCTTCTCTTTATTCAGCCTGGTGAGCGGGGCGTCAGTGTGTCTGACAATAGAGTCACCTATAACAAGAGTATCAGGTGTGTTATTCAGCCTTAAGGGCTGTGGCTGCTTGGCACACTGACTTTGTGGGTTATGTGTTGTGTGTGTTTTGTTTTGAGGTAGCGTTTGCTTGGATGTCTGCTTTGGAGGTCTCTGTTGCTTAGGTAGATTTTTATTTAGAGCCTCCGAGTATGTTTTTGTGTATTTATGTGTTTGGTTCGCTGATGTGGTGGGACTATGTGATACTGGAATTGTGTTGTGTGAGGTTACCTTCTCCTCCTGACTGGTTACACCAGTTTTGAGATGAGGGAGCTCAACCTCCAGTTTGGCTAAATAGTTGCATCTCTCACATATATCTGAACCTGTTTGGAGGAGGAGAGGGTTGTCCGTGTACATGAGACAGTTGTAACATTGCCTTAAAATTCCCTGATTCACCAGCTGGACTGGAGAGGAAACCACTGACTGACCTTTGGACATGCTAGAGTAATAGGGAAACTGAATTTAAGACGGACCAATAGAGGACAGGGTAATCGTAGAGAGTATAAGAGTAAGTAGTGCTTATGGTTTAATAGTGCTAACTTGTAGGATTACTTAATTGGACCAGTGAAGGGCCTTAGAATGAGAATATGGTGTTTAAATTGAGAGATAGGGCAGTTCTAAGGGAAAAAGTGAAGAGCAGACTTTGTGGAGCCAGGAATAGTTTAAACCCAATTAGGTGGCGCTGCCCGCTGTTGCGCTATGCTCAAAAACGCGCAAAACCACGCAAGAGTTTTTTAAGAGAGGAAGATGAAGGAGTTTTGGAATTGACCCAGAATGGCCAATAAAACTACAGTTTCAAGTCAGTAACCACTCCCACAGGGGCAGGCAGGCTGCTCAATGTTTTTCACTGCCACTGATCAACAGAGAGACTTTCCTTTAGCCCAAGCAAAAAATGGCCTCACAGAAACTTGCAAACAGTTCAAGAACAGCAAGCCTGTAACTGAACTTTTTTAAATCTCAGAAAAGTGGGGAAAAAAAGCAAGATTTTTTTTTTGTTTTTGTTTTTTCAGAGATAGCAGAGGTTAACAAGTATCAGCAAGTTATAACAGTGCAGTAAATGAACCCACACAAGAGTGCTAGGCCAAAGACAGATAAAATGCAAGTTTTGAGAAAAAAACGATTTTAAAAATAAGTGCAAACAGGAAATTCAGTAAACAGCTCTAGGTTGTGCTCTAAATACAGTTACTAATGCAGAAATCAAATTTAACAAGCCAGAAAATGCTCAAAATAGGCGGCTATGCAGAAAAACTTAGCAAATAAACAGAGGAAAAATACTTAAAGTCTCAAAAGTGGCTCCTTTCTTCTCTCAGCGTTTTCTCCTCTTGGTGGGTGCTTCAACAGCCAACAAGCCTGAAAAGACGCCAAAACCACAAGGCAACCAGGTTTTAAGAGAGGAAGATGAAGGAGTTTTGGAATTGACCCAGAATGGCCAATAAAACTACAGTTTCAAGTCAGGCAAATTAGTCAGTCAGGCTAATCCTATTCTGAGGATTAGGAAAAAAGGTTGATAAATGGATGGATTGGTTTAAAGCCACACTGGATACCACCTTGGGCATAAATGATGGGTTAGTCCTGAGGGGAAACCCTGTCCACATGGAAGACAATGAAGGATTCCACAGCCATAAGGCCCTGTAACGCAGACGCTCTTCTTGCTGAAATGATGTAAGGCTATTTTCCAAGAGAGGAATTTTAACTCTGCTGTAGCAGCAGGCTCAAAAGGGGGGAGTGTGAGTTTCTCTAGTACAAAGTTAAGGTCCCAGGCAGGAGTGGGAGCTCTCCTTGGGAGTCTTAAATTGTTAGCTCCTCTCAGGAACTGTTTGATCACAGGGCGAGAGAAGAGGGGTGGGGCTCAGTACTGTAATGAGCTGAGCTGGCAGAGGCATGAATCTTAACTGATGAGAAGGATAGGCCTTTGTGGAGCAGCTCTGCTAGATAATCTAGGATTTGAGGTAAGGTGGGCAAGGCTGTGTCCTTTCCCTGAGACTGGCTCCAACAACAGTATATTTTCCACTTTTCTGAATAGGATTTCCTAGTACTAGGCCTCCTGGCCTCAAGGGTAACTTCCAGCACTTGTTTGCTGAGGGTTGCTGGTGATGTACTCGGGGAATAAGCCAAGCTGCCAGGTTCAGGGTTTGCAGCTGAGGATGCAAAATCTGTCCCTCCTGCTGGGACAGGAGAGAGGGGGTCTGATGTAGGTGCCAGGGTGGCACTGCTGTCAGACTGCGTAGGAGTGGGTACCAGTGCTGGCGTGGCCAGTCTGGTGCAATAATGATTGTCCTTGGCCTGTCCTATTTGATCTGGAGTAGTACTTTTGAAAGGAGGGGAAGAGGGGGAAAGGCATAGATGGAGAGGTTTTCCCATGTAAAGGATAGGGCATCCACTTTCTATGCTTGGCTGTGGGGAGTTCTGGTGCAAAATTTGTTCAATTGATGGTTTTGGGGGGAAGCAAAGAGGTCCACCTCTGGTGTCTCCCACTTGTGTATTAGAAGTTTGAATGAGTTGGGTTCCATTTTCCACTCGTGTGGGTCCATTAGATTTCTGCTTAAGTAGTCTCCCAGTGAATTGTGTTTGCCTGGCAGGAACTGAGCTTGCAGGTACACTTGACTGCTCAAGGCTGTGTTCCACACAGCCATGGCTAACCTGCAGAGTGGGAAGGAATGAGTTCCTCCCTTCTTGTTTATGTACCACATAACTGTGGTGTTGTCTGTCTTTATCAAGAGTTGTCCTGGCAGGATAAGGTATTTGAAGGCTGTCAGTGCATTCTGTACAGCTAACATTTCTTTTTGATTGATATGCAGGTGAATTTGTCCTGGCCTCCATTTGCTTTTAATGCATTTGCCTGCCATGTGAGCCCCCCAAGCATAGTCTGAGGCATCTGTTGTCAGAGTTTGAGCGACGGTGGGGATGAGTGAAAGGGAGTCCCTTGTTGTGGTTGCAAGCCTCTGCATACCAAAGGAACTCTGTCCTTGGGCAAGGAATGCTAGGAATCACTGTTTCCAGGTCCTGAGAATGTTGACACCAGAGACTTTTTAAGTACCACTGAAGTTTCCTCATATGCAGTCTTGCATATGGAATTAGTAAAATGCATGAAGCCATGAACCCTAGGGCTTTTAGTATTTTCTTGCAGATAGCTGGGTTTGGGTGGCCAATAGTTTGAAGCAATTTGTCAAATAAACCTGCTTTTCTGGAGTGAAGAATGCCATCTGGAAAGTTGTGTTCAAGCTTGCTCCCAAGAATACAATCTTTTGGCTGGGTACCAGATGCGATTTCTTTTCGTTGATGGTATATCCCAGAGACGTTAGGACTCTCTTTACAAACGGCAGGTGCTGAAGTAGCAACTCCTGACTGTCCGCCTAAATCAGGCAATCGTACAAGTATGGGTAAATATGAATATTTCTCTGCCTGCAGTATGCAATGGCAGGAGCCAGGCACTTTGTGAATACCCTGGGCGCAGTAGATAAGCCAAAGGGAAGTGCACAGAACTGATAGTGCATAGAGCCTGCCCTGAAACATAGATATTTCCTGCAAGATTCCCTTATGAGGATATGCAGATAAGCTTCTTTTAAGTCTAGGGTGACTAGCCTGGAGTCCTTGGCTAGCATAGGAAGCAGCTGCTGGAGAGTAAGCATTTTGAATTTTGGTACCACCAAGAAGGAGTTGACCGATCCTGAATAGGGTGCCAAGAGTTCTCTTTTCTGGGCACCAGGAACAGTCTGGAGTAGAAATCCTGTCATTTTTGTTCTGTTGGAACATGTTGAATAACCCTGACACTGAGAAGAGAAAGTACTTGCTTTTGGGCCTCTGCCCACTGGTTTGGAGGAAGGTCTGGCAATCCGCTTGGGCTTGGCAGTGAGTGGAAGTAAAATTCATATCCCTGGGATACAATGTTTAAGACCCATTGGTCCTAGGTAATATACTCCCAGTTGTTTGCATGCAGGGTGAGTTTTCCTCCTAGGGGTGCAAGTACTTGGGCATAGCTAGGAAAGATGAGGGGACAAGTCATTGTGAATTTTTTTCCATAAGGGGGTGGCTTACCACTCCCTGTTTTTGAGGAGCGAGCACTCCACTGTTTAGTTCTGTGCATACCCTGAGACTATAGTCTCTGTGATCTGTTGCCCCTGGGTTTGGACTGAGAAGGCCTGGGATGGACACGAAAGGACCAGTTTTTTGAAGGCCAGTACCTTCTGAATCTAAGTGGCTGTACCTGTAAGCAATCTTTAACAGTTTGCATAGATTTAGCTTTTTCCTCCATCTTTTTAAGAACAACTTCTGCTTTAGAGCCAAACAAACATTCTTGGTTTAATGGAGCATCTAGTAATTTTGCTTTGACATGGTCTGGCAAGATGTGTTCCTTCAGCCAAGCATGCCTTCTCAGAACAGACCCAGTGACAGCAGCCCTGCAAGATGCTTCTAAGGCATCAAAACCACACTGCAAAGTATGCTTACCAACTTGATTTGCAGAATGCATTAACTCATCTAAGTCTTTATTTTCTGCACAATCAGGAATCAACAGCATTTTTGTTTAATTAGTTCCATAATATGCTGCTGGTACTTCAACATGTGAAACTGGCAATTTAAAGCCCTGATGGCAAGAGTTGCAGAGGTATACACCTTTTTACCCAATCTGTCTACAGCCCTAGAATCCCTGTCCGAAGGGGTAGGGTTTTTGGCTGTAGTAGCCTTAATACATTTAGGTCCCTGGGAAATGGTCTCTGGATCCACAGTGGGATTTTTAAAGAGAAATTTGTGAGAGTCAGGTACTCCATAGTACCTGTCAGGCTTTCTAGGAGCTGGTGGTAAAATATCAGGGGTAAGACTGGATTCCATGAAGACATCATCTACAATATCCAGGACAGGGGGTATAGCTAGACGCCTATGCTGAGGCAAGTCTAAAAATTCCCTCACTCTCTTTTTGGACTGTGGGTAGTCCTGGCATTCCCAGCGGAAATGTTCTCTTAGGGTATGCAAGGTTTCAGTGAAAGAAAAGTCCTCCGGGGGGGGGGGGTTTAATCCTCTGCATCTGAATCCTCATAGGTAGATAAGGGTATGTCCTGGTAATTACAGGGGTCAGAGTCACCGGACTCATGGTCTGTAGAATCAGAGGGAAAATCAATTCTTTGTCTTTTAGAGGGGGAAGACTGGCTTCCCCTAATTAAAGTAATAAGGTCTTCAGCCATTCTAAGCATTTGTTTCTGTGGCATTCTTGAGAATGCACTTTAGTCATCTGTTTCCTAGGCGTAGTGCAAACTCTGGGCCTGAGAAATTTGGTAGTTTTAGTCAATGATAAGTCGGTTTAATACGAACATCTAAAGGTCTGAATACACCATCAAAAGCCGGTGCCTGCACAGCTGCACCGGACCCATCCAAGGTAGAGACATCCGCAGGTTCCATAGTTGAAGAAGCATCTCGCGGCATATCGGACACCGAATGGGTCTCAGTAGAGACCTGCGAATCTGTAGAAGTGGGTAACAGGGGCTGCGAAAGTGCCTGAGTACCGACGGACTGGCGACTAGCTTAACAGAAGCTTCATCTGCAGTTGTGGACCTATGCAGTCTAGGTCTTTATCCTTGCGTTTTTTCAGAAGATCTGTAGTCGGATGGCTTATCGAAGCTATTTCAGAATACAGAGAATGAGAGCCAAAGAATTTAGGGACAAAAATAGCCTGACGACGAATAGTTCGGGTGTTGAACAAGGCACAAAACCGACAGCGAGGGACGTCGTGGTCTGGGCCTAAACAGGTGACGCAGTAAGAATGAAAATCTCTGTGAGGTATTTTGCTTTCCACAGGCAAGACAATTGTTAACTTTTTCTGACATCGGTTAGAGCAAGAAAAATGGATCCTCAACGGGGTACTTAGCTTTAGAAGACTTCAGGTTTGAAACTCGAAAAACGAAAATTTCAGGTTGTGGCCAACCAGCACTTACGAACTGCTTCTGCTTTGGGCTCCCGAGCGGCAAGAAAAGCTGATGTAATGGCATCGGCTGCATGTTTTATACACCTGATGTCATGGAAGAGGTGACAGCATCCGACGCAGAAATCCCCCAAGACTCTGGTATTCGGGCCGACTGAGGGCTACCTGCAGGCAGATAAACCAAGTGTGATGACTGCAACAGTGAAACACGAAGAACATCTAAGCTGTACGCATATTTTAAAAGAGTAGTAACTTGTACAACTGAAGAAGCCAAATTATTTAAAGCAGATTTTTCCTCACAAGAAGTAACTGCAGACAAAACCTTCCTCGTACTTTCACAATTAATCACAACATATGACAATTCAATACTTAATATTCATATCCTTATCAAAATAGTAGGACTGATATTAACTGTTTGGCAGTAGTCGGACTAACTACAGCTACAGTTGTTAGGTTAAGTTTGGGAAGAGTGTATAAAAAACTAAAACACTGAGAACTTTATACATTCTTCCCCAAGGGCAGCTGGCTATCAGCCAAACTGCAGGGAGTGGACACACATCCTCCAAAGCTGGCAGAACTGCAGGAATGGGTGAAAGTTCTGGAAATTCCTTCTGTAATAGCTCATGGTATTTTCTGAGGGACTGAGAAGCCTCAGTGTTCTCTCACTGAAAACACTGCCACTTTCTGGATAAAGTTTCAGAGAAAGAAACCCCGGAGGAAGAATCAGAAAATGAGCTCTCCTCAGAGTCTAAATCAGAAATCTGAGGGGGGGGGACTGTATATGTCCGTTCATCTTCCAGTCCAGATTTTGAATCTTGGTTGCCTCTCTTCAGGAAAATAGGTATCCTTCTTTCTTTACCAAAAACCACCTTACAAGAAGGATCAATATCATGAAATAAACCCTTAGCCAAACCCAAAAAACTATTCCCAGCCAAGCAAATTTGAGAAGCAGCAGCATTTTATTTAGTTTTCTGATTCTGACAAGAAAAAATGGTGCCAACAATATTATTAATGGCAGTAGCAAGTTCCTCAGGATCAGGCATAACTTTCTGACAAAACAGGGAAGTCTTCCTTTTTCTTTCTACCAGGACCAACAAGAGCGGCTCTCCCTTGGCCACTGCGGGGACCCCAACAGCTGCAGTGAACATGGTTAACCTCCATTTCATAATGGCTGTATGTACTACACCAAAGGGAACCAGGGTAAAAGATGAGTGGTCTGAAGAAAATAAAATGGCCACAGCAGAGTCAACCACCTGAGACTAAGGCAAAATGGCAGCCTGCTGTGTGGCAAAGACTACTTAACCTTTTCTTTTTATGACTGGAAGGACTGACCATGGAGCTGGTAGCTTGTCTCATAGTCAAGCTGAAAATGGTGCCTCTTTCCCGCAAAAACAAGAAGCAAACGTCGGTAAAACTTAAGTCTTTAAAAGGTTTTTTTTTTGTTTGTTTTTTTTTGTACATAAAAACTGTAAAAAGCACTTTAAATCACTTTGCCACCCCAAAAAAATAAAATAAAAAAGACTTTCCCCACAGAATAATGGTTTTCAATTACTTTAAACAACTTTTTTAAACTAACAGGAAAAAAATGCGTACTCTTTTAAAAGTACAATAGTCTCTGTTGACAGTCCGTTAAAACACAAACCTCTAGCTTAAAAATAACTTTCCTGAAAAGGAAATGATTAACCAACAAATATTTTTTTTTAAATGGAAGGTCTTCCCCAAAGGGAACTTTTCAGCCCAGCAAACAAACAGCACAAGCGAACAGTCGATCACTGAAAGCTTCAGAGCATCATGGAGGCAGGAAAGCTACTTAAGGGCTTTGTCCACACCTGTTTTTTTTTAGTCAGCTCAGCATTTTTGTATTGATAAGTTGTGCTTTCTCCTTTGCATAAAAATTGCACCATCTTAAATCTTTTTCTTTCCCATGTCCATATTTCATGTTCAGATTTCTCCCACTCTGCCTGTTTCCCCTTACTTTGGGGACTCATTGTTTCATCATGCTGTGAAATAACCTGTGTTAGACTTTCTACACTAAATCCATAACTTTATTTTGTATTTGTTTAATTTCTGCTTTACTAATCTTTTGTTCTGCGTTTCCCTTTGGTAATGTTATTTTTTTTGTATAGTGAAATTTTTCATATCTGGGTGCCTTTGCCTGTATTTCTCTTCAAATATCTTTGGAGCGTTTTTTTTTGTATTCATTTAGCTTTCTCCTTTGCATAAATATTATACCATATCAGATCTTTCTTTCCCATGTCCATGTTTCTTTTACCTTTCAAAAATCTCTTGGTTTTGTTTTTTTTTGTTTTTTTTTTGCACGTCCTTAGTGGTTTCTTTTTCCAAATGGTGCAAGGTTTCTTGGTGTATGTAATGTTTTTTGTGAATCTGTTGTATTAATGAACACAAATTTACATTTGAAGCTTTTGACAGTTTTTCTTGTGCAAGTATTTTTATTTCCTCTAATTCTCTGTCTGTCTTCTATCCAGAACTCAAGCGACCAGAACTCTCAAGCAACCAATAAAATTGAACAAATACAATATGAACAATTCAGTTTTTCATGTGCTGCACTCTGTTTTCCCCCCGCAGAAACATACCTTACATTTTTAGAGTTTTAAAAAGGAAGATACAAATAAATTCCCTCTCTCCCCAGCCTGAAAACAAGCCAAATCACTAAAATGTCAACACTCCCATCATATTCAGTTTGCATCAGATTGCGCATTCTCTCTCCGATCTCTCACACACACACAGTCTCTTCAGCTTTCATACACACATTTACTCACTCTCTCCGATCTCACACACACACACACTCTTCAAGCTCCATACATGCATTCATTCGCTCTCTCTCTACACAACTGATCCAATTCCAATGGTCTCATAGATCTTATGGTCTCATAGATTAGTACTGGGCTAACTGCCCTTGCAAGCAATTTTAAGCCTAGCCAATTATCCATTGTGAGACTCAAAACCCTGTACCTTGTGTTTGGAAAGCAAACACCTTAACCATTAGGCCACCCTGAAGTAAATCCACTCAGCGTGCCACTAAAAACCATTCCGCATGTCACGCTTTCTAGCTGAAATATGCTTAGTTATCATTATTCCAGCCAGGCTTTTAATTACTGTATTTCAACATTAAAATAAAATCAATACAGCATTTACAGTATGGTATGGTATAGTAGTACAGGGTACAGTATTCATCAGGTCCATTTTAATAGCAAATCTCAAGCAACCAGGAACTACACTTATTCGGCATCTACCAATTTCCATGGGTGCCAGTTAACGGAGGGTTTACTGTACTTAAATTACATCATGGTAACAATTTTGCTCACAGAAAAAGTGTAAACACTCCTCTTTTGTGGATGATTTAAAACTGTACAGTTCATCAGATGAGGAATTAAAAGCACAACTGGAAGTGGTCAAGAGTTTCTCAAACAATGTAAGAATGTCACTTGGTCTTTATAAATGTGCAACAGCAGCAGTTAAAGCAGGAAAGCTGCAGCACAAAGAAAATCAGTGTGGGACAGGAATGTGATATAAAGGAACTTTAACAGGAGGGAGTGTATAAATATTTCGGAACCGACGAAGAAGCAACAATAAAACTTGGACAAATGCGAACAAAACTCAGTAAGCAATATTTTAAAAGACTAATATAAATACTGAAACCAGCCCTGATATCTAGGAACAAAGCTCAAGCTATAAACCAGTTTGCTCTTCCTGTTCTAACCTACAGTTCTGGGGTGACTGACTGGCCCCAAAAGGTATTGTATCAGTTGGACAGCAAAACAAGAAAAATGTTTCACACTTATCAAATGACATATAAAAATCGGTGTACACACAAGTATATATTTTTTTCATTCCTAATTCTGAGAAGGTATGGGCATACTCTAGATTACATGTATAGATCTGCAATCGTAAGACTGCATACATATCTGCTGGGATCTATGTCTTAAGATCAAAAGCTCAAGAGACTGAACATCAAAATATCTATAGCTCAAAATATTGAAAGCATTTTTAATGCAGGGGCAAGGCCCCTGCGCTCACTACTAATTACATACAGCCAACTCCGAGATTGTGCAATAGTGGAGAAGGGGGCAAATTCCCATGTTCTGTATGTTCTGTATTTTGCGTTTTAGATGTTTCGAGCTTTCGATGTTATGACGCACCAATCTTCTCACCTCATCAGATCCAAACATAGTGAAAGTTCTGAAACATGAAAAGAACAAATCTAAAATGACTTCCCTGCTTAGTTTAGCAGAAGCATATAGGTGTTGAGCAGAAATGGCAATCAAACCAGAAGCAGACAAATCAGCCAGCAACCGAATGTGCCAAAAAGCAAAGGACAGAATACAAGACGTATCAGGAGAGAAGGCAAGAAGTGTGAAAAAGGCATAAATATAGCAGCAAGTACAGGAAACTCCTGGAGCAATCTCATGTCAATCAGAATCTGATGCAAGAAGAATTAAGCAGAGGTGAATTTAAACTAAAAGATCAAAGGTTAATATTGGTGGGCCAAGACAGTGGACTATGTACTTGCTGTTTTACAAAGTCTGAGCATGTGGGAGAAACAGATATATGCAGGCTCTGTAAAAGAGAACTGGAAACAGTCACACATCTTGTTGGGTGTGATACGCTAATGGCAGAGGGCCTATACATTGAAAGGCATAATAATGTAGAAAGACTGTTACACTGGGGACTGTGCAACACAACAATATTGAAATAACTGAGAAATACTGGAAACATGAGACAAAGCATTAGAGAATGAAGAAGTTTACATCATATGGGATCACTCATTACCAACAGTTCAAAAAACACGAGAGAAAGCCAGGTATAGTAGTCCAAGAAAAAAGACAAAAGTACCATTGTTCACCGAGATTCCTACAACCAATGATTACAGTATCTTGCATAGAGAGACACACAGTCATAAAATACTAGGATTTTCAAGCAGAAACAAGGGCAATGTGAACGGAGGATATCTAGATAGTTCCATTAGTAGTAGGAGCAATGGGTCTCTCTATAAAAAAAAATATTTTACTTAAACATGCTACCGATACATGTAACTCCATATGAATTACAGGAGTCACTTCTGGGCATGTTGCAAGTACCGCAAACAGCACTTCTGGCTAACATCATAGACTGAAACAATACTAATTTTACAAAAACTTTAATCATACTTTGACTTAGTAATGGGGTCAATTTCCATCACGCTATTAGAAACCCAAATACCCGAAGATATTAAACCAGCAAATGGCTATCCACTGCACAATAAGAGCTTGTATTCAGATTTACCAGTCTATCAATAATGCCAGTCAATGGTCTTGGTCATGTCTAGATATCCTGTATGTATTGCATAACCACTATCCACTACTTAGGCTAGGTTTTAAAAAAATGATGTGATTAAAGAGGCAGGACCCCTCATGGACAAAGCTGAAGTGCTGAGGGTCCAGAATTAAAAGAAATTATATGTCCAGATTAATGAGGTCTGAGATAATGTGCTCCACAGCTTTACATACAAGACTAATGAGAACAACGGGTCTACACTCGCATAAGGATGACCCAACCATGGACCCTGGAAATGGCATTACAATGGCCATTCTCGATGCTTCTGGAATGTAACCAGTGGGAAGGCTTAAAGAGGTTAATTAGGGGCTCAGAAAGGCCATATTTAGCACTGATAATTCAGGCAACCTGGTATGTTGTTAGGGCCCATGGATGACATACAGAGTTTTTGAAAGGGTTGACAGAACTTGCTCCATATTAATTAAAGGGGGCGGACAAGATTATGGAACCAGTGGAACAGCTACAACTGTTATCACTCTCAAGACTACAGACTTCTCTGCCACTAGAGACAAATGGTTTAAATCTGCAGAAAATACTCCAGCAGTGCAACACTTCAGTGTCTTCCACACATTCAGACCATCAGCTGTACAGACAGGGATAAAAGGTGGAGGAGTCTCTATATAATCAACAAGCATAACTATGTAGGTTAAACAGGACAATGCCCTGGAATTTATCCTAGTGCAAATCACCACAAAGTCTCATACCATACCCATATCCCAACAAGCTATATGTTACAGTCTATGTCCTTAGAATCACATGGCTCATATCTACACCTACTGGAGGCACTCACCACTAAAACAAATACTCTATTCATGAGAGAATGCAACTACCCCTGTTATAGACTGGGAAACGTACACTGCCTTAGCAGCAGGCACAATTATTCCTGGTCTTTAAAACACAAATATTTTTTCATATAACAAACATTTTTATTAAATCATGTATGACATAGGCGATCTTATATTTATATAAATGAAAAACAAAAAATTGACACCACTTTAGTTGAAAACATTATACATAACAGACACCATTGAAACAGCTGTAGTAGCAAACATTATACATCACTTATAATCTTTCCAGTCATTGTCAGTTAAGCATCTAATGGCTCATTCAAATCATCATCTTCTTTCTGCTTTTCCCGGTTAGGGGTCACCACAGCAGATCACCTGTCCACTTCATGACTGGCAGTGGTGTTTTACGGTGTCGAGTTGCCAGCTCGGCACCCAACCTTCCACAAGAAGCCACACACACACAGGCACTCACACCTAGGGCCAATTTAGAGCATCCACTCCACCTACAGCATGTCTTTGGGATGTGGGAGGAAACCGGAGCACCCGGAGGAAACCCATGCGACCACAGGGAGGACATGCAGACTCCGCACAGAAGGCACACCAGCTGAGGATTGAACCGGAGAACCTCTTGCTGTGAGGCGACAACGCTAACTGCTGCACCACCGCTGCCGCCCATATGGCTCATTGAAATCCTGCCTCTTAAACCTCGTACCTTCTCTGCATATACTGTTCACACAATTCCCATTTTTTTCTATGCAGTTTGCTCCTTCCCTTTTCTAAAGATCACAATTCCAGTTATTTTATCTCTGTTACTATATTCACTATTTCTAATAAAGTAGGTCTAGACTTAGATTTCCATTTTCTAGTAATTGCTTTTTTTGGCAGCCACCATAATTTGACTCAGCAAGGCTTTACTGTGTCTAGGCAATTCAGATTCTCTAGCATACCTCAAAAAAAATTATCTCCCCGGTCAATTCAATCTGCTCACCCAGCATCTCCGACACAGCGATATGCAGGGAATCCCTAAAGTCTGCCAAGCTCACTACATTCCCAAAAAATATGTTCCCAGCCACCTCCTTCCTGCTCATCACACCTGCAACATTTGTTATCCACCTGAGGAAAAATTCTTTGGAGTCGACTTGGAGTACAAAAATACCTATGTAAGCACTTCCAGGCAAATATCTTAAATCATCTAGACTTCGTTACATATTTCAGAGCTACACATATACCCCCCCCCCACATTGTCTCTTTGTGAATTGCTTATCCAATCTCTCTTCCCAATCCTTTCTAAGCTCCTCTGACTGATACTTCGTTATCATGCAATATTTTAAATACTCTACGAATTGTTTCTTTAATGGCAGCTTCTATTCTAGATTCTATTAAAAACTCTGCCAGTGCTGGTCTTTCATTTAAGAGCCCCTTTTCTCTTTCTCTGTCTATATTTGGATATCAATCCTTGACAGAGAAGGCATTCTCTAACCTGCAGTCCAAATAAATTCTTGGCATCTTCCCATTCTGTTGCCTTTCTTACTCAAATTATTTGCTCCTAATACATCATTTCCTTTGCCAGTTTCCTCCAATAATTTCCAGCCCCCTCTTGCCTATTACCTGTATCCCTAACCACAGTCACCTCTATCAGCAGAATCTCTTTTCTCTCTTCTCATACTGGTTTATTTCTTAGAATGCTTCCTGCTATTTTATGAATATAATACTCTGTATGATTTTTGTTGCCCTCTAAGAGTCTGCATCCAAAATCCTATTCTCTCCTTATTTCTTCAGCTTCCCTCAAGTACCATCATTATTCCTTTCCACTTTGAATTATACTTTTCTGCTTGTGCTATATAGAACAGCCTTAACTGTGTTGCTCTAAAATACCCCCTCAAATTGGGTAATCCTAGTCCGCCTTGTTCCATTAGAAGAATCATCTTATCACACTTGACCCTTGCTGTTTTCCCTTCCCAGACAAAAATTCTTCAACTTTAACTGCTATCCACAGCTCCTCCTCTGGTTGATAAAAATATGCCTGACCTGTGTACAAGACTAAAGGGACTAAAAACAATTTAATTGCTTGCCATCTTTGTATCCATATCAATATAACAATGCTTCCAGTTTCTCAATTTTTGTATTATCTTCTGTTTAGTCTCTTCCCACATATCCTTAGCTCTCACAAGTCTCATTTCTAATCCATACTCCTAAATACTTCATTTTATCATGTCCACATAAATATGGATAATGTTGGACCAATTTGTGTGTGGGCACATCATTTACTGCTATTGCCTTTGTTTTAGCTTCATGAATTTTGTATCCCAAGAAGATCTCTGTCTTAAAATATTCCACAACACTGTAATGTTCCTTTCTGGTTTTCTCATGCGTAAAACATCTGCAAATACAACAAGCATTTCATGACTACCGTACCAATTACATCCTTGAATTTCTGAATCCCTTATTTTCTTTGCCATTGGTTCTAAATATAATACAAAGGGGAAAGCTGACAACCCTGCCTGGTTCCTATACTCAGAGAGGACCCCACCCACTTTAATTTTCGCCTCTAATCTCTTATACATACTCCCAATCAACCTTATAATTGTAACAAGAAAAGCAAATATTTCCACTGACCTGCTCATGAAGATCCAGTCTACTCTGTCAAATGCTTTCTCTGCATCACCAACAACATTGGTATTTTTTACATTCTGCTTCCCTCTGGATCATTAATGTTCTGTAAATAGTGTCAAATGTTTGCCTCCCCTCCACAAAACCACAGTGATCCATTATCTATTAATTTTGGTATCACCTGTGCCATTCTTTTAGCCATTATAGACAAATACTTTACAATTATGTTTTAGTATTGAAATGGGCCTGTATGAAGCTGGATCCGATAGATCGTTACTGTCTTTTGGCATTGCCGTTACCACTGCTTTCTTCCAGGATGCCGGTACTTCTCTTAAAATACTGTTAAAACCTTCCTGATCTTTGTACTTCTCTTAAAATACTGTTAAAACCTTCCTGATCTTTATCAGTTTCCAAACTTCCACAGAATACCACTGATTCATGGGGACTTTCCTGTAGATTCATTATACATAGCTACTTTTAGCTCATCTCTTCCTATCCTGTCAGTAAATTGAGCCTCATCTGCCTCTAACCTTGGCATATTTAATTTTTCCATAAACATTTCCATTTGTACCTTTTCTTGATTTCCATATTTCTCTGCTTTATACAAACTTTCATAAAACTTCCAAAATATTTCTAATACTTCCGCAGGATCTCGGTTCTCTTCCTCGTTACATTCTCCCTAAGCTTAGTGACAGCACTTTCCACTTTCTGTTGCCGGAGTCACTGTGCTAAAAGTTTTGTGCTCTAGAATTAGAAAAACAGCAGCTTAACAGCAATATTTCTAAACTAGTGTAAGTTATCGAGGTAATTCCTTATTTTCTGTTTAGCATTCTTAAGTTGCTACTTTTCTTGTTCTGAGAGACTCCCTGTAGTTTGCAATACTTTAACATGTCAGTCCCTCTAAATAGTTCTCATTACTTCTTAACCATCTCCCCCTTTCCTTTATTTCCACCCTAGTTTTAAACTCTAATTTTATCCCACTCCCTAGCTTTATTTTCAAAAAAAAATCTTCTCTAGCAGCTCCTGAATTAAGTCCAAAACCCATTCCTTAAATTCCTCTTTTTTCAATAGACAGGTGGGAAAGTGCTTCCTGGTGCTTTTATTTTAGTTATTATTGGCACATGATCTGAAATAGTTACTGGGTGCATTTCAACACTTCAATTAAATGCACATGTTCCTGGATGATATAAATTCTATCTAGTCTAGCCCAGCTTTTGTATCTTTGAGAATATGTAAATTTACTCTGAACTCCTAGTATCGAATGCACATCTTTCATGCCAAACATTTTCAGAACTTTATTCAAAAATCTACCTTCCTTCTGTTATATTTTCCCTTCTAGGCCCCCAAGAGATATCTTCACTGTTGCAAACTAAATTCCAGTCTCCGACTGTAAGTAATATTCCTTGCTGAAAGCTAATTATTTCTCCCAAAATTTTCTTAAGCTACATTATAGCAGTTTTAGGTGGAATGTAAATGCATGCCAGTGTAATCCTCCTCCCTTGCAAGTAGCCCCTCAGTATTATACATCTTCCATTGTCTTTTTTTCCTCTATCACTATTGCCACCTCTTGAAATTAAGTACTCCTCTTTTCCTCTGCCCCAGACATTCCACTGAATAACCATCCTAAAAACCTTTCTTTATCAAAATTCATATGTTCAGTTTTCCAGGTGTGTCTCCTGTAGCACAGCTATTTGCACTCTACATTTTTAATATAGTTCACTACTACTTCTTGTTTATATCTGACAGACCATTTAGTTTGAAAGACATTACAGAAAAAAAAAATTTGCTTCTATACTTAACACCTTTTATGTGTAACTACTTTTTTTGTTAAATGTCTAGTTCCAATTTTTATGTTACTTTCATATACTGTTCGCCATGTTGGTCTTTTAATCAATTGTTTCTTGCCATATCCATTTAGGTTCTTAAGTATTATCACAGCCACGCCTTCTCGCAATCACGTTATTTATGCTATTGATGCCTTCTTTTCTCCACAGTCTATGCACGGTGGAATAGTTATCAAAACAAAAACCCACACAGCATAATATGGGTCTGTCACTACTGAATCTGAGCAGTCAGCAAAACAAAATGTCTCTGACCCCAGTACCTAACAAAACCTTTGTTTCACAGTCGCACCTGGTACTTTGAGTTCAAACTTTTTAGGTACTTCTCCATGACCCTGTTTGTGATCTTTCCCTCCCTCTCATCACAGCTAAAACTTTTGACAATATTTAAATACATCCAGATTTCTGGCTTAAGCCCTAGTAAACGTGTCTGAAACACCCCAGACACAGATGTTTCAACGTGATTGCGAAAATGCATGGCCTTTGAATGAATATGCAAAACATTGAACCCAATTACAATTGGGAAACAGACCCTTAAGTACAGATAGGACCAAAGCATCAAAAATAACCTAGTGCAGCATGTCCTGGACACAATGCTGCAAAGTGACCCAAAGCAAAAAGAAAACAGCTGGAATGAGAAAAAAAACAGCACAAGACCACCCATGATCTGTACTACCTACACAGCTAAACTAAAGGCTGCAGTCCAAGTCTGGCAAAGTTAAAACATATTTAATTCTCAAAAGTGACAAGGAGGGTGCAGAAGTTAAGTACAGTCCTGGCAGCAGGGAAAAGGGAAGGGTACTTCAACCACACATTCTTGCTATCACGTTATTTATGTTAATGAGAAAGGAGTCAATAACATAAATAACGTGATTGCGAGAATACGCGGTTGCTCTAATACACAAGTATCTCCATTTGAGCCTATGTCACATCTCACATAACCTTTTGTTTTTTTGAAAGTTCTCAAACAGAACCAAGCCCCCACCAAAACAAACTATCAACTTACACAAAACTATGTACATCTTCAAATACTGAAGTTTTGCTTCCTAATTAGAACAAAAGTTCTAAGTTGATAGCCACACAGACAGGCTAGAGTTAACCAAAAAGAAAGGTTAGTCATGCTATGATGCATGGTACAGCCTATGCTATTAGTAAGTGATACTAGTAACTATTTGATTCTAGCTTTATAGGTCTCCCAGCTGAGAAAACACTTAAATGCTTTCAGCAAACACTTTCTCCAAGCCATTTCTCTTTATCAAATGGTCTTCTAGTGACATACAAACCAGACACAACTGCTAAGGATATCTTGTTTATCAGAAAAAAGCCTGATAATATTCAATACGCTTTCATTGACATGCTTTGTAATAAACATGTTACTTGATACTGCTTTGGGTCTTAACCCAGTCATTTCACTATGCAAGCATGGGAAAAGCACACGGATTTTTCTTTTGTCATACTCTCTTAACCAGACTGTCTTCCCAGTTTGCCTTCCCCTCGCCCTTCTTCTTTACATTGCAATGCCTACATTTATTAAAACTGAACAGAGAAAGAGAGAAGGGAGAAGGGAGAAAAGAAAAAAAAAAAACAAAAGCACCTGATTATATTAGTACACCCACTGCATTTAAAAAAATTAGAAAAGTTGACCAAGTCTAACTGAGTTTGTCTTATCTTAAAGCTCTCCCAGCAGGGAGAACCCAACTGCGTTTAGAGAACATTATGTCGTAGCCAATTTCTCTTTTCTTATTCCCTCAGCCAATCCCCTTCCACCAGACTGTCTCCACGGAGACGAGAACCAGACAGTTTATCTTTATCAGACGGTTTCCATTGAAAAATGATGACAAGCTGTAGAACAGCGAGTAGGTAGGTATACATACATTTGCTAGGAAAAAAAGCCTCATAATATTCTTTCATTTACTTGCTCTCTTACAACTAATCAATCTAAGGTCCTTAATCCAGTCATTTCCCCATACAAGATGAGAAAAAGCACATTCATTTTAACTTTGTCATGACTTTTTAACCAGGCTTTTTTTTTTTTTTTTTTTTTTTTTACATTGCATTGCTTGTATTTCTCAAAATTGCATGAGAGAGAGAGAGAGAGAGAGGGAGGGAGGAGGGGAGAAAAAAACAGCACCCATTTATAATCCACATTACACTTAAAAACAGCATGCAAAGAAAACCATACACCACAAATATAGTACTATTAAGAAAATGTTTACTTACAAGTTGGCTTTCTCCCCTCTCTTCCCCTCCCCAAAGCATTTTTCCAAACATTAATGACATCAAGTAGGGCATATACTTTAGAGTCCCCCACAAGTCCAACAAATTTTGAAAAAGTCCAATATTCCCAGATTTTCTTGTTCTATCATACTTCACAAACATAATTATTGCATTTTAACCCCACAGTAACTTACTGGTTTTATTACTGTTCTCCATCAAATCCAGTCTCTGCTTCATTTCCAACATATTCTTGATTCTTCTAGTCAACTCTCATACTCCCTTCCTTCTCTCCAACATTTTCCACTGAAATACTGGAAGAGGTTTCCCAGGTACAGTCTCTCTCTGGTCTTTCCTACCAGAACAAGAAGCAGAATCTACTGTTTCACAACTCACTTTTTGTTGGACAAACTTTTGTATTTCCTCCTTAGCATGCACTTCATCAAAAATGATTATGTCACTCCAAAGAAGAATAAAATTAAGACAGCTGGATACAGTAGTTTAAATCTCACACCTGCAGCTCGACATGGCCTGAATAGTGGAATGAATTTACTCCTCTTCTGCCTGTTGTACAATGAGTAATCATTCTCCACAAACACACTGCTGTCTCACACTTTTAGTATTTTATCCTTCGCCAGAGTTTTGTCAGAATCAACTTCTTCTGCTGGCACAATACTATTAAAGGTCTAGGTTGCTTTCTTATAGGTAGGTGTGGAGCATACACACAATATGATCTTTCAACTAACAACTCCGACTGTGGAATACCAGTCCAGTTGCTTATTTGTGCTTTCATAAAATTAATGCAGCCTGTTCCATCCAGCTTCTCTGATACAGTTGAAAATCTCAGGTTTTCCCTATGTGCTCTGTCCTCTAATTCTATTATTTTTTGAAACATCTCTTCCTGAGCAGTTTCATATTCAGCCAGCCTTTTCATTTCAACCTCTGATTTTTGCAACTTTATCATCTCATCTTAATATCTGTTTAAAGCTTCTTCCATTTTTCCAGCCTTTTGTTGTTTGTGCTGATATAATCCATCAGTGTTTGGTTCATTTTAACCAGGTCTGTATGCAGTTGTCTTGCATCTTCCTGTAGATTACTGGAAGTCATGTCTGAAGGTTGGATTGCCTTTTGCTGAACAGCTGCAGAACTTTCCTGTCAGCATTTCTTCATCACTTTTTGTAGCTGATTTTTTTCCAGGTCTTCTGTACTTACTGCTGGCATCCAGGCAGGGCACTTACTAGCCAGTTACTGAAATGTACCCATAAATACAAGTCTACTGGCCTTCTCTGCTGAATTTCTGTTTTCACACTGGGAGTGCTAGAACCACTAAGCTGTTACTCAATGTGCAGCCATCTTGGAAGTCCCTGTAAAAAAACAAATATTCTTGACCAGATAATGTGCACACCTACCAGATGTTCAAACATACTGGTCCTGGTACTCGCCAATATGGAAGAGTTCTAAACTCCAAAACAACTCGATGGATTGCTATCTGGTTCACAAACAGAACCCAGGTAGTCAGGATTAGTGACATCACCTCCACTAAGACACCAATCACCTGACACTGCACATATTTGGCATCAACATCTTAGTGGAAAAAGCTAATGTCAAGGACTTCTGGTTGAACAAGTTCACACATGACTAATTTGGGAGTTATCACCCCCCCCCCCCCAAAATGAAAATCTTACAGGAGATTTGAAAAAGTACAGCTGTGTACACTTACCACAAATGCATATGTTTGAGTGTATTTACTGTTGCAGTCATCACATTTGGGTTATCTGCCTGCAGGTAACCCTCAGACAGCCTGAATACCAGAGTCTTGGATTCCTGCATCGGATGCGGTCTCTTCTTCAATGACGTCAGGGGTAATAAAATATGCAGCCAACGCCATTACATCAGTTTTTCTTGCCCCAGATGTCAGGTGCCCCCACAATGGGAAGCAAATATATGTTATGGTACACCAACATCAAAAAGCAAATACACCAGAAAGCTTAACTACACCAAACAAGAAGGAAAGGTAGAGCCAAGAGAAGTCAGGGGGCTGGAGGGAGGGTAACAAGTACTGCAACAGTGAATACACTCGAACATCTACATTTATGGTAAGTGTACACAACTGTACTATGTTCTTCGTGTTTCAGACTGTTGCAGTCATCACATTTGGGTTGATTCCCAAAGCTAAGGAAGGGAGGAGGAAGTTAGAGAGCATTAGGGCCAGCTATTAAGCCCTGCAAGACTGCAGTGGCAAAACCAGCTCTGGATTTAGAAAAAATAGGCATGTGGTAAGGCTTGATGAAGGTATGTACAGAACTCCAGGTAGCAGCTTCTAGGATGTCCCGGGTAGGGACTCCTCTGAGAAAGGCTGTAGAGGTAGATGCAGCCCTGGTGGAATAGGGTCTTATCCCTTGTGGGGTAGGTTTTCCATGGTGCTATATGGCATGGTTCCATAGCAGAAATGAATTCAATGGGCTATCCATTTAGAAACGGTTTGCTTTGAAATGGCCTTCCCCTCTGCCCCTGCAGCAAAGCCAACTAGTAGCTGTTCAGATTTTGAGAGGCTTAGTCCTGTCCAAATAAAATCTAAGTTGTCTGCGCACGTCCAAACGGTGCAGTATTCATTCTCCTTTGTTTTGTGGATTCGGGAAAAAAGGTAGGCAAATGAATGGACTGATTTAGGGCCACACTAGACACCACCCCGGGCATAAAAGAAGGACTGGTCCTGAGGGAAACCCTGTCTGCATGGAAGATAATTAAGGGCTACACTGCCATGAGGGCCTGTAATTCAGACACTCTTCTTGCTGAAGTGATGGCTAGAAGGAAGGCTGTTTTCCAAGAAAGGAATTTCAGCTCTGCAGTTGCAGCCGGCTCAAAAAGAGAGTGAGTGAGCTTTTCCAATACAAAGTTAAGGTCCCAGGCTGGAGAAGGGGCTCTCCTGGGGGGGGGGGGCTTAAATTTTAGGCCCCTCTGAGGAATTGCTTTAGCAGGGGGTGAGAGAAGAGGGGTGGTTCAGTATTATAATGTGCTGAAATGGCAGAGGCATGAATTTTAATTGACGAGAAGGACAGGCCCTTGTGGAGCATTTTTGTTAAATACTGAAGTACATGAGGTAAGCTGGGCACCCCCCCCCCCCCGAGTCTGGCTCCAGAAACAGTATCTTTTGCACTTTTCAGCATAGGATTTTCTAGTACTAGGCCTCCTTGCCTCCAGAATGACATCTAGCACCTGCGTACTGAGGGATGCTATTGGAGAGCTCAAGGAATTAGCCAGGCTGCAAGGTTCAGGGTTTGAAGCTGAGAGTGCAGAATCTGGCCCGTCTGCTGAGACAGCAGGGAAGGGGTCTGAGGCAGGTGCCATGGTTCCAGCAGTGTCATACTGCGCAAGAGTGGATACCAGTGCTGGCGTGGCCAGTCTGGTATAATCAGTATTGTTCTTGGCTTGTTTTGTTTGATCTTTAACAGAACATTCGAGAGGAAAGGCAGACATAAACCAAGAGGCTTTCCCAGCTAAAGGACAGGGCATCCACTTTCAAACGACTGACTGTGGGAAATCCTTGTGCAGAATTTGTCCAATTGGTAGTTCTGAGGGGAGGCAAACATGTCCATCTCTGGAGTCCTCCATTTGTTCCTCAAGAGGTTGAATATTTTTGGTTCCAGTTTTCATTCATGTGGGTCCATGAGATTTCTGCTTAGGTCATCCGCCAGAGAATTTAGCTTGCCTGGCAGGAATTGAGCTTGTAGGTGCACTTGGTAGCTAAGGGCTGTGTTCCACAGAGCCATGGCTAGTCTGCAGAGAGGGTACAAGTGGGTTCCCCCCTGCTTGTTTATGTACCACATAACTGTGATGTTGCCTGTCTTTACCAATAATTGTCCTGGAAGAATGTGGTCTTTGAAGGCTGTCAGAGAATTCTGTACAGCTAACATTTCTTTTTGGTGATATACAGGTGTATCGGTCTCTGGTTCCATTTGCCCTGAATGCAATGCCCAGCCAAGTGAGCCTCCCATGCATAGTCTGATGCGTCTGTTGTTAGGGTTTGGGCGGCAGGGGGTAGAGTGAAAGGGAGCCCCTTGTGGTAGCAGGCCTCTGCCCACCAAAGGAACTCTGTCTTTATACAAGGAATGATAAGGATCACGGATTCCAGGTCCTGAAAAAGTTGACACCATAGGCTTTTTAGATACCATTGTAGTTTCCTCATATGCAGTCTTGCATATGGAATTAGTAGAATGCAAAAAGCCATGAACCCCAGGGTTTGCAGTATTTTCCTTGCAGATAAGCTGGGTCTTTGTGGCCAGTACTTTGAAGTAGGTTGTCAAATAAACTTGTTTCTCTGGAGTGAGGAAAGCCATCTGGGAAGTTGTGTTCAAGCTTGCTCCCAGGAATACAATCTGTTGGCAGGGTACTAGGTGAGAATTCTTTTCGTTTATGGTGTACTCCAGTGAGGTTAGAAATTTCTTTATGAATGCCAGATGTTTTAATAGCAAGTCCTGGCTTTCGACCTGAATCAGACAATCATCCCATTATGGGTATATCTGAATATTTCTCTGCCTGCAAAATGCAATGGCTTCAGCTAGTGAATACCCTGGGTGAAATAAATAAACCAAAAGGAAGTGCAGAGAACTGATGGTGCATGGAGCCCACTCTGAAGCGTAGGTATTTCCTGCAAGATTCCCTTATTGGAATGTGCAGTTAAGCTTCTTTTAAGTCTAAGGTTCCCAACCAGGCATCTTTGCCTAGCATAGGAAGCAGCTGTTGAAGTGTTAGCATTATGAATTTTGGGATTACCAAAAAGGTGTTTAGAATAGAGAGGTCTAGGATAGGAGGCCAGGAGCTGTCTTTTCTGGGTACCAGGAAAAGTCTTGAATAAAAACCTTGTCCTCTTTCTTCTGCTGGGACAGGTTGAATAGCCCTGATACTTACAAGAGTGAGAACCTGCTCTAGAGCCTCTGCCCACTGATTTGGGGTTGGTAGTGTGTGGAAGTGGAATCTGTATCCTTGGGAAACTATACTCAAAACCCATTTGTCCTGGATAATGAGTTCCCAGTTTTTTTCATGCAGGGCGAGCTTTCCTCCTAAGGAAGCAGGCAGTTGAGCAGGGCTTGGAAGAGTTAAAGTTAAGTCAGTGTGCCATTTTTCCGTGGGGGGGTGCCTTACTACTCTCTGCTTTGGAAGTGGGAGCCCCCCCACTGCTTAGGCCTGTGCGTAGCCTGAGACTGTAACCTACGTGGTCTGATGTTCCTGGGTTTGGACTGAGAAGGCATGGAAGAGGCTGGAAAGGACCAATTCTTTGAAGGCCAATGCCTACTAAATCTGGGAGGCTTTACTTCCTGGAAATCTTTAACAGTTTCCATAGCTTTAGCTTTTTCCTCCATCTATTTGAGGACTTCTGCTTTGTTGCCAAACAGGCGGTCTTGGTTTAAGGGAACATCCAGTAATTTAGCTTTAACATGATCTGGCAAGGATTGCTCCTTAAGACAAGCATGCCTTTTAAGTACAGACCCAGTGACAGCAGCCCTGCAAGATGCTTCTAGAGTCAAAACCACATTGCAAAGTACGTTTACCAACTTGTTCAGCAGAATGCATTAAATCCTGTAATTCTTTTTGTTCAGCACAGTCAGGAATCAACATCATTTTCTGTTTAAGTAGTCCCATAATATGCTGCTGGTACTTTAACATATGAAACTGGCAGTTTAAAGCCCTA
Source organism: Protopterus annectens (assembly GCF_019279795.1). Taxonomy (NCBI): domain Eukaryota; kingdom Metazoa; phylum Chordata; order Ceratodontiformes; family Protopteridae; genus Protopterus; species Protopterus annectens. The sequence continues at coordinate 540,759,480 of NC_056725.1, read as the reverse complement.
ATGGCCGGCCAAAGTAGCAGAAGTATATACCTTCTCACCTCATCTGTCCAAGGCTCTAGAATCTCTACTAGAAGGGGTAGGGTTTTTGGCAGCAGTAGCCTTAATGCATTTTGGTCCTTGGGAAATGGTGTCAGGATCCGCAGTAGAATTCTTGAAGAGGAACTTGTGAAAGTCAGGTACTCTGTAATACTGGTCAGGTTTTCTGGGAGCTGGAGGTAAAGTGTCTGGGGAAAGGCTAGATTCTAAGAAAGCATCTACAATGTCCAGAACAGGAGGGATAGCTAAAGGCCTGTGCTGAGGGAGGAGTAAGAATTCCCTAAGTCTCTTTTTGGAGTCAGAGTAATCCTGGCTTTCCCAGTGGAAATGCTCCCTGAGTGTGTGCAAGGTTTCACCAAAAGAAAAATCTTCTGGTGGGGAAGCAGAGGGAATGGAATCCTCTGCATCAAAATCCTCATAGGTAGATAAGGGCAAATCCTGGTAATCAGAAGAAACAGAAATATCAGATTCCTGATCAGAAGAATCAGAAGGAAAATCAGTTCTGGGTCTCTAAGAGGGGAAAGGCTGGCTTCCCCTAATTAAGGTAATAAGGTCTACAGCCATTCTAAGCATTTGTTTTTTAGGCATATGGGGCTGAGCATGCAGTCTGAACGTCTGTTTTCTAGGTGTGGGTCGAGTTTTAGACCTGGATGAAGAAGATGGTGTTGGTCTGAAATGCAAGTCTGTAGGCCTGAATACATCCTCAGAAGCCGCTGCCTGCACAGTGGCTCCAGACCCATCCAAGGTAGAGACATCTGCAGGTTCCATAGTCGAAGAAGCATCTCGCAGCATACCAGACTCCGAATGGTTTTCAGTAGAGGCCTGTGAATCTGAAGTAGCGGGTATCAGGGGTTGCGAAAGCGCCTCACTGAGTACCGGTGGACTGGCGACTAGCTTCAAAGGCAAACCAAAACTTTAGGAAAATAGGATTTTCTAGTACTAGGCCTCCTTGTCTCAAGAATGATATCCAGCAGCTGCTTACAAAGGGTTGCTAGAGGTAAGTTCAGGGGATTAGCCAGGCTGCAAGGTTCAGGGTCTGAAGCTGAGGGTGCAGAATTTGGCCCCCCTGCTGGGACAGCAGGGAAGGGGTCTGAGGCAGTTGCCATAGTTGTAGCACTGTCAGACTGCGACAAAGAGGATACCAGTGCTGGCATGGCCAGTCGGTGTAATCAGGATCGTCCTTGGCTTGTCCTGTTTGACCTTTAGTAGAACCTTCGAGAGGCAGAGGGGGAAAAGCATAGACTGAAAGGCTTTCCCAGGAGAAGGACAGGGCATCCACCTTCCAAGCTTGGCTGTGGGGAGTACTGGTGCAGTATTTGTTCAACTGATAGTTCTCAGGGGAAGCAAACCGGTCCACCTCTGGTGTCCCCCATCTGTTCCCCAAAAGTCTGAATATTTTGGGTTCCAGTTTCCATTCGTGTGGGCCCATGAGATTTCTGCTCAAGTCGTCTGCCTGTGAATTTAATTTGCCTGGCAGGAATTGCACTTGTAGGTGCACTTGGTTGCTCAAGGCTGTGTTCCACAGAGCAATGGCTAGTCTGCAGAGTGGGTAGGAATGTGCTCCCCCCTGCTTGTTTATGTACCACATAACTGTGGTGTTGTCTTGTCTTTACCAATAGTTGTCCTGGAAGAATAAGGCCTTTGAAGGCTGTCAGAGCATTCTGTACAGCTAACATTTCTTTTTGATTCATATGCAGGTGCATCTGCTTTGGGTTCCATTTGCCCTGAATGTACTGCCCTGCCATGTGAGCCCCCCATGCATAGTCTGATGAGTCTCTTGTTAGTGTTTGGGCAGCAGGGGGTAGAGTGAAAGAGAGTTCCTTGTTGTGATTGCAGGCCTCTTCCCTTAGACAAGGGATGATAGGAATTATTGTTTCCAGATCCCGAGAATGTTGACACCATAGACATTTTAAATACCACTAAAGTTTACTCATATGCAGTCTTGCATATGGAATTAACAGAATGCAAGAGGCCATGAACCCCACAGCTTGCAGTGTTTTCCTTGCAGATAGCTGGGTATTGGTGGCCAGTAGTTTGAAGGAAGTTGTCAAATAAATTTGTTTCTCTGGAGTAAAGAACGTCATCTGGGAAGTTGTGTTCAAGCTTGCTCCCAGAAATACAATCTGTTGTCAGGGTACGAGGTGTGATTTCTTTTCATTGATGTACCCCAGTGAAGTCAGAAGTCTCTTTACAAATGCCAGGTGCTGTAGCAGCAAGTCCTGAATTTCTGCCTGAATCAGGCAATCGTCCAAGTATGGGTAAATATGAATACTTCTCTGCCTGCAAAAAACAATGGCTGGAGCTAGGCACTTTGTGAAAACCCTGGGCACAGTAGATAAGACAAAGGGAAGTGTAGAGAACGGATACTGTATAGAGCCTGCCCTAAAGTGAATGTATTTCCTGCAAGATTCCCTTATGGGGATGTGCAGGTAAGCTTCTTTTAAGTCTAGGGTTGCCAGCCAAGCATCCTTGCCTATCATAGGTAGCAGCTGTTGGAGAGTTAGCATTTTGAATTTTGGAACCACCAGAAAGGTGTTGAGAATAGATAAATCCAGGACAGGACGCCAGTAGTTTTCTTTTCTGGGAACCAGGAACAATCTTGAATAAAAGCCTTGTCCCCTTTGTTCTGCTGGGACAGGTTGAATAGCCTTGATGCTGAGGAGAGAAAGTACTGCTTTTGGGCCTCCGCCCACTGGTTTGAGGGAAGGTCTGGCCATCCACTTAGGGTTGGGAGCGAGAGGAAGTGGAATCTGTATCCTAGGGAAACAATGTTTAAAACCCATTTGTCCTGGGTAATGTATTCCCAGTTCTTTGCATGCACAGCGAGTTTTCCTCCTAAAGGTGCAAGTACTTGAGCAAGTCTTGGGGGAGTTGAGGATAAGTCATTGTGCAAGTTTACCATAGAGGGGTGACTTACTACTCCCTGTTTTGGATGTGGGAGCACCCCACTGCTTAGTTCTGTGCATAACCTGAAACTTAAGTCTTGGGGGTCTGCTGCCCCTGGGTTTGGACTGAGAAGGCCTGCAAAGGACCAGTTCTTTGAAGGTCAATGCCTACTGAATCTAGGTGGCTATACTTGTAAGAAATATTTAACAGTTTGCATAGATTTAGCTTTCTCCTCCATCCTTTTGAGAACAAACAAAGACACAAAACTACTTGTGCATCGAGATAAAATCTGCAAATACTACCAAAAATGCAAAACTCCCAACTCTCTTGCCGAATACAAGCAACTGCGAAATCAAGTAAAAACATAAATGGTCACTGACCGCAAATCCTACTACCTTAAACTTCAAAATAATCATAAAACTAACCCCAGAAAATGTTGGAATAGTATTTCATCAATATTATCCCCAGGCAAAAAAGATAACCCTTGCCCTGACCCAGACACACCAGACCTCCACCTAGCTACCCAATTTAACTCCGTTTTCATTGACTCCATAGGCAAACTCACCTCTTCTTTCCCTAACAACATCCCCCCCAACTTAACTGATAAAAACTTAACATCCATGAACCCTAAGTCCTCCCATTTTACTCTCAAATCCATTCCTAACCACACTATAAAAAAGCTCCTACAAAAGATAAAACCTTGCTCTAATGCCCCAGATGACATTCCATCCAAATTTCTCCAACTAGCTGCTGATGGCATAGCCCTTCCAATCAGCATCCTAATCAATCGCTCCATTCAGGAGTCCTATGTACCATACCTCTGGAAAAAAGCCTTCATCAGCCCCCTCCATAAAGGAGGTACAAAACTGTTCAAGCTCCATCTTTCGCCCTATTGCTATATCCTATTCCCTATCTCGAAGATACTCAAAAAATGTACTCACCTCCAACTATTACCCTACCTATTCCACAACCAACTCCTAACTCCTACCCAACACGGGTTTATACCAGGACATAGCACCACCACTGCCCTTCTTTCCTTCCTCGAAATCATTAACTCTGCTCGTGACTCTGGGAACATAGTTTCTATGCTCCTCCTCGACTTATCTAAAGCTTTCGACAAGGTCTCTCATGTGCTTCTACTTTCTAAACTCTCCCATCTTAATCTCTCCTCTTCGTCTATCAAATGGTTCTCCAGCTCTCTCTCAGCCAGGGAACAAGCTGTAAAATGGAACTACTGCACTTCCTCTTTCCTTCACACCCCAACAGGTGTACCCCCAAAGCTCTATTTTGGGTCCTTTACTATTTAACATTTTCATCAATGATTTCTACCAAAAGATCCCCAATGCTAAACTGGTGCAATACGTAGATGACTCCACTATCATCTGCTCAGCCAAAATTCTTCCTTTACTAATAAACCTTACGCAAGAAGCCCTCTCCTTCAGAGTCCTGGATGCTTGACAATCACCTAGCCCTAAATGCCTCCAAATCTAAAATAATGATCTTTACCCCTTCTAGACATACTGCTGCTGACAAAGCATCTTCTCTATACTTAGCCTAAACAAATCAGCTATTGAAATAGTTCCCCATACAAAACTTCTTGGCGTCCTTATCAATGACCAGCTAAAATTTGATATCCACCTACAACCAATATTAAAAAGACTCATCAAAAACTTTGTATGCTTTATCGACACAGGCGCTACCTTTCTCTGCCTTCTAGACAACTCCTATCATCTACCCTCCCTTTTGTATGGAGCTCCGCTACTCTCTAAAATCCAATCATCCCTAAAATCTAAACTTTCCTCATGTTATAACAAAATTTCACCAAGTTTGCCACAGGATCCAAATCCTCTAATCACCAATGCAACTCCCTACATGCTCTAAAGTGGTTGGAACTCCCAAGCTACCTAAATTTCATTCAACTAACTATAGCACACAAGCTAATTTTCAAACCTTCTAACTATCCATCACTCTCCTCTTCCCTAAAACGTCACCAGTCACATAGAACACTTAGATCCACAAATCAGAACCTCTTAGAACTTTACAAGCCTTTACACGCACCAGTGCAACTTCTACTATCATTCTCCCTTGCCAGATTACAGAAATCTCTTCCCCCTTACATTAGAATTACCCCTAACCTGCCATCCTTTAAAACCCTACTCCACTCTCACCTCTACTCCCTCTGGGAGTGCTCCTGTACCCATCCTACCTGATTCCTGATACCTATCCCTATTCTATTCTACTCTAATCTCTGCCACTGCTTCAATTCATCTCTCTAAAATTCCTTTGCCTAAATACATGTAGTGTATTAAATGAACATAAATGTATTGTTTTTGCTAATATTTTATAAGTGATTGACTCAGCTCATATATTTCAAGATATGTAAAATCTTGCATTCCTGTATACTGAATGTTAAACTGTTCTCATATGCTGTACTAATACATTGTATATTGTATATTGTCTTTCTGTCTGGAGCTTTTCTCCTGGGGCCTCCATTGAAAACGGGCTACCTTGGCCCGGTTAAACTGAAATGAATAATAAAATAAACAACTTCTGCTTTACTGCCAAATAAGCGCTTTTGGTTTAAGGGTGCATTCAGTAATTTTGCTTCGACATGATCTGGCAAGTTTTGTTCCTTAATCCAAGCATGCCGTCTAAGAACAGACCCAGTGACAGCAGCCCTACAAGATGCTTCTAAAGCAAAGCCACACTGCAAAGTATGTTTATCAACTTGGTCAGCAGAATGCATTGACTCTTGTAAATCTTTGTGTTCTGCACAGTCAGGAATCAACATCATTTTCTGTTTAATTAGCCCCATAATATGCTGCTGATACTTTAACATATGAAACTGTCAATTTAAAGCCCTCAAGGCCAGAGTAGCAGAGGTGTATACCTTCTTACCCCCATCTGTCTAAAGTCCTAAAATCCCTATCATCTAAAGCCCTAGAATCCCTGTCAGAAGGGGTAGGATTCTTGCCAGTTGTTGTTGCGTCTTTCGGCTTTTCCCGGCCAGGGGTCACCACAGCGGAACTCCAGTCCACTAATGATTGGCAGTAGATTTTTACATGCCGAGTTGCCAGCCCTGACGCACAGACGATCTAGCTGAGAATCGAACCGGACAGAGTCTTACTGTGAGGCGACAACGCTACCGCAGCACCACCACCGCAGTAGGATTCTTGTCAGTAGTAGCCTTAATGCCTTTTCGTCTTTGGGAAATGGTCTCTGGATCCACAGTAGGATTCTTGAAAAGGAATTTGAGAGAGTCAGGTACTCTATAGTACCTGTCGGGTTTCCTGGGAGCTGGAGGCAAAGTATCCAGGGTAAGGCTGGATTCCAAGAAATCATCATCTACAATATCGAGAACCAGAGGGATAGCTAGAAGCTTGTGCTGAGGCAGGTCTAAAAATTCTCGGAGTCTCTTTTTGGACTGAGAGTAGTCCTGGCTTTCACAGCGGAAATGCTCCCAAGAGTATGAAGGGTTTCAGCAAAAGAAAAATCTTCTGGAGGGGAAGCAGAGGGAATGGAATCCTCTGCATCAGAATCCTCATAGGTAGATAAGGGTATGTCCTGGTAGTCAGAAGGAACAGAGATATCAGATTCCTGATCAGAAGAATCAGGAGGAAAATCGGTTCTAGGTCTCTCTGAGGGGAAAGCTGGCTTCCTCTAATTAAAGTAATAAGGTCTTCAGACATTCTAATCATTTGTTTTTGAGGCCTGTGGGCCTGAGAAAGCACTTTGGTTATCAGTTTCCTAGGCGTAGTGCAAACTTTAAGCATGAGAAATTCAGTATTTTTGGCTCGAAACAAAGTCATCGGTTTAATATGAAAATCGGTAGACCTGAATACACCATCAGAAGCCGGTGCCTGCACAGCGGCTCCGGACCCATCCTAGGTAGAGACATCCGCAGGTTCCATAGTCGAAGAAGCATCTCGCGGCATACCGGACTCCGAATGGGTCTCAGCAGAGGCCTGCGAATCTGAAGAAGAGGGTATCAGGGGCTGCGAAAGCGCCTCACTGAGTACCAACAGACTGGCGACTAGCTTAACAGTAGCGTCGTCCGCAATTTTGGACCTATGCGGTCTGTCTTTATCCTTACTTTTTTTGGAAGATTGCTAGTCGGATGGCTTACCGACGCCATTTCGGAGTACGGAGATTGAGAGAAAAACTATTTAGCTACAAAAATTGCCCGACGACGGATAGTTCAGGCGTTGAGCAAGGCATAAAAACCGACGGCGAGGGACGTCATGGTCTGGGCCTAAACAGGTGACGCAGTAAGAATGAAAATCTCTATGAGGTATTTGCTTTAAAAGGCAAGACAATTATTAATTTTTTCTGACATCGGTTAGAGCAAGAAAAAGGGATCCCCAACGGGGTACTTATCTTTTAGAAGACTTCAGGTCTTAAACTCGAAAACGAAAATTTCAGTAGTCGGCCAACCAGCACTTGCGAACTGCTTCTGCTTCGGGCACCGCACAAGAAAAACTGGTGTAATGGTGTCAGCTGCATGTTTTATACCCCTGACAACCTGACGTCATGGAAGAAGCGAGAGCATCTGACACAGAAATCCCAAGACTCTGGTATTCAGGCCAGTTGAGGGCTACCTGCAGGCAGATAACCCAAATGTGATGACTGCAACAGTGAAAAACGAAGATCATCATAAAGATATCTACAGAGGAAGTATCAGCAGTTTACAAGGAAAATGTCACTAAATTATGATCTGATTTAACAAGGCTTGATGATACATATGGAGGTGTGCAAGAGGCCATATTTCACAGCTACGTGGGGCCCAGGTAGGCCCAGAAAATGTTCCCTATCCATAAACAATGAGACAGGAGAAAGTACAGTTGCTTAAGTAACAGTAGATGCTCGAATGATCACAACCGAAGTAGCCTAAGTTGCGTGTTACATCCTGCATAAGATTTCACAGGCTGCCAGCTTCCAAAACTTCAGGGCATCTTTCATGCCCCCAAACCATTAGTCGGCTTGAGAAAGTAAAATTTCTGCAAACTGCATCCAGTGAAGACCTGTACTTAGTGCAATAATCACAATGCAGGAGGGACTTTGGTTACCAACTTACTGGAGTCACACTAATCTTTAGCATTCTTCAACTGGCCTTCCAGCACACAAGCTGCAAATAAAGTCTGACTCATTGATACAGTAGATGCATTCTCCCTTCCTATGCTTGGCTACAAAATCAGCAGTAAGCAGAACTCTGTATAGTCAAATGGTAGTCACTTTTCATGCAAGTTAATTAGAAACACACAGTTTAAAAATAATACCTTTACATATGTAAGGCTGAAACTTCCGCTGTAACAGAGAACATTTTTAATAAGGACAAGGACTCAAAACAAAACCTGAGAGGTCTCCCTGCCATCAATAAAAACAGAAAGAAAACTAACATACATGACTTCCATGCACCAGTTTTTACAGTGCAGTGACCTAGAAGCCATATTACCACCTCCGTCAAGTATTCTGCTCTCAACAAAACTCAGAGAGAATGTTTCATAAAGCTGGTAATGCATGCAGTGCTTTGTGACACCCACCTAGTTATGACCACCGCTAACAAAGTTAAGAACATCCCAAGGAAAGTACAGTTGTGTACACTTACCATAAATGTACATGTTCGAGTGTTTTCACTGTTGTAGTCATTACATTTGGGTAATCTACTGGCAGGTTGCCCTCAGTCTGCCTGAATATCAAAGTCTTGGGTCCTGCGTCGGTTGCTGTCTATATATATATATATATATATATATATATATATATATATATATATATATAAGGAAAGAGAAGCTCTAGAAAAAAGGGGGATGGTGGGTAACCCGGACTGGAACAGTAAATACACTCGAACATCTACATTTATGGTAAGTGTACACAAATGTACTATGTTCTTTGTGTTTCACTGTTGCAGTCATTACATTTGGGTAGAATCCCAAAGCTATGGATGGGAGGCTGGAACTAAATAGCATTAGGAGCGGCTATAAGGCCCTGCAGAACTGCAGTGGCAAAGCCTGCCCTGGACTTAGAAAAGAGAGGCAAATGATAATGCTTTGTAAAAGTATGAACAGAGCTCCAAGTAGCAGCTTCTAGAATGTCTTTGGTTGGCACCCCTCTGAGAAAAGCTGCTGAGGTAGATGCAGTCCTGGTGGAATGTGACCCGATTCCCATGGGTACCGTGATGCAAGTAGCAGAAACGAATGCAGTGGCTTATCCACTTTGAAATAGTCTGCTTTGAAATAGCCTTCCCCTCTGATCCTGCAGCAAATGCCACCAGTAGCTGCTCAGACTTTCTTAGAGATTTGGTCCTGTTGAAGTAAAATCTTAGTTGTCTGTGTACGTCCAAGGAATGCAGAATCCTCTCCCCCTTGTTCTGCGGATTTGGGTACAAAGTTGGGAGGTGAATAGCTTGGTTAAGAGCCACACTGGATACCACCTTAGGCATAAAGGAAGGATTAGTCCTGAGGGACACCCTGTCCGGGTAAAATGTTATAAAAGGCTCCACAGCCATGAGGGCCTGTAGTTCTGAAACCCTTCTTGCTGAAGTGATTGCCAGCAGGAAAGCTGTTTTCGAATATAAAAACTTTATATCCTCAGTAGCTGCTGGTTCAAATGGAGGCAGGGTGAGCTTTTCCAACACAAAATTGAGGTCCCATGCAGGAGTTGGTGATCTTCAGGGAGGCCTTAAGTTTTTGGACCCTCTAAGATACTATTTCAGCAGAGTATGAGAAAAGATGGGAGGCTCTGTGTTGTAATGAGCTGAGATGGCAGAGGCATGGATTTTTATTGATGAAAAAAATAGGCCCTTGTCAAGCATCTCAGTCAAGTATTGTAAAATCTGAGGAATATTTGGCTTTGCTGTGTCTGTTCCTTGTTCCTGGTTCCAAGCACAGAATCTCTTCCATTTATCAGCATAAGATTTTTCTAGTACTAGGCCTTCTGGCTTCCAAACGGACACCCATCACATACTCACTGAGAGGTGGTGTTTGAATAATTACATGATCAGCCATGCTGCCAGGTTCAGAGTTTGGACCTGACTGCGGAGAATTTGATTGCTCTGCTGAGACAGTAGATGAGGTATATGAGGCAAGTACCAAGGACGGAGTTGAGACATATTCCTTAGAATTTGGTACCAGTGCTGGCGAGACCAGTCCGGGGCAATTAGGATAATTTTTGGTTTTTCCTGTCTGACCTTCAGTAAGACCTTGGGAAGAAGAGGCAGAGTAGGAAAGGCCTAGACTGATAGGTTTTTCCAACTGAAGGATAGGGCAGCCACTTTCCATGCTTGTCTGTGATAACTCCTTGTGCAGAAATTGTCCAATTGATAATTTTGGGGAGAGGCAAATAGATCTCTGTCCGGACTCCCCCATTTCTCTGTTATGCTGAAGACTTGGGGATCCAGTTTCCACTCGTGAGGGTCCATAAGATTTCTGCTTAGATCGTCTGCCAGAGTATTTTGTTTTCCTGGCAGGAATTGAGCTTGAAGATGTACTTGGTTAAGTCAAGGCTGTGTCCCAAATGCCATGGCTAGTTTGCAAAGGGGGTAGGAATGTGTACCCCCCTGCCTGTTTATGTACCACATAACTGTGGTGTTGTCAGTCTTTATCAGTAGCTGTCCTTGATGAATTAAGTCCTTGACGGCTGTCAGGGCATTCTGAACAGCTAACATCTCTTTCTGGTTGATATGCAGATGCATTTGTTCTGGGCTCCATATGCCCTGAATGCATCTCCCTGCCAGGTAGGCCCCCCAAGCATAGTCTGATGTGTCTATAGTTAGGGTTTGGGTGACAGGGGGTAGAGTGAAAGACTGTCCCATGTTCTGGTGACATGTCTCTGTCCACCAAAGAAACTCCTGTTGTAGGCAGGGAAGAAGAAGAATCACTGTTTCCAGACTGACAATGTTGACTCCATAAACATTTTAGATACCACTGTAGTTTCCTCACATGAAGTCTTGCATATGGAATTAGTAAAATGCAGGACGCCATGAACCCCAAAGCCTGCAGAATTTGTCTTGCATATAACTGGGTTTTTGTTGCCATCTGTTTGAAGTAAACAGTCAGCTGCCTTTGCTTGTCTGGCGTAAGGTAAGCCATCTGGGCAGTTGTATTCAAGCTTGCACCCAGGAATGTAATATTTTGAGAGGGTACCAGTTGTGATTTCTTTTCGTTTATTGTGTACCCTAGGCATGTTAGAAGCCATTTTACAAACGCCAGTTGTTGAAGAAGAATGTCCTTGTTTTCTGCTTGAATGAGACAGTCGTCCAAGTAAGTATAGATTTGTATGCTTCTTTGTCTGCAAAATGCAATTACTGGTGCCAGGGCCTTTGTAAAGACCTTGGGCGCAGTAGATAAGCCAAAGGGCAGTGCAGAGAATTGGTAATGCATAAAACCAGCCTTGAAATGGAGATATCTTTTGCACGATTCCCTTATTGGGATATGCAGCTGTGCCTCTTTTAAGTCTAGAGTCACTAACCAAGCGTTCTTGTCCAGCATGGGCAGAAGCTGTTGCAAAGTCAACATTTTGAATTTTGGGATGTCCAAGAAAGTTCAAAATCGATAAATCCAGTATTGGGCGCGAGGCATCTTCTTTTCTGGGTACCAGGAACAGTCTTGAATAAAACCCTTGCCCTTTTTCCTGTTCTGGTACTGGTTAAATAGCCTCCATATCCATGAGGGACGTAACTTGTTTCTGTGCCTCTGCCAACTGATTTTGTGGCAGATCTGGCCAACCATTTGGAATTGGCAAAGTATGGAAATGAAATCTGCATCCCTGGGATACTATGTTTAATACCCACTTATCCTGGGTTATTAACTGCCAATTTTGAGCATGAAGTGCTAATTTTCCCCCCTAAGGAGGCGGCCAAAAGATAAGTGTTTGGTGATGGCAGAGGGAAGTCATTGAGACTGTTTACTGTAGGGTTGTACTTTGTTTCCACCAGATTTGGAGGTGGAGGCACCCCATTGCTTTGACCTGTAAGAACCCTGTGATTGGTATCTAGAGCCTTTTGAGTGCCTGGATTTGCCCTGTGAGGCTCTGTCGGACACAGGAAAGGACCAGATTTTTGTAGGCCAGTGTCTACTGAATCTGAGTGGCTGCACTTGGAAGAAATCTTTTACAGTTTGCATAGATTTAGCTTTGTCTTCCATTTTCTTTAAAACTTCTTCTGCCTTATTACCAGAGTATCATGCTGTAAAGGTCCATCCAACAATTTAGCTTTAACAAGATCAGGCAGATTTTTGCTCCTTGAGCCAGGCATGCCTTCTAATCTCACAGATCCAGTAACTGTGGCCCTGCAAGAGGCCTCCAAGGAACCAAAACCACATTGCAAAGTATGCTTTCCAACCTGTTCTGCTGCATGCAATAATTCCTGTAATTCTTTATTTTCCACACATTCAGAAAATCAACATCATTTTCTGTTTCAATAATCCCATAACATGCTGCTGATATTTAAGCATATGAAACTGGCAGTTTAAGGCCCTAATTGCAAAGGTTGCAGACGTATAAACCTTCTTTCCCCATCTATCCAGCGCCCTGGAATCTCTATCAGAGGGGGAAGGATTCTTAGCTGATGAGGCCTTTACACCTTTGGGACCCTGTGAGATAGTTTCGGGGTCAGCAGCAGGATTTTTGAATAAAAATTTGTGGGAGTCAGGAACCCTGTAATATCTGTCTGGCTTACTAGGAGCCGGAGGTAGGGAATCAGGAGCTATGCTTGATTCCGAAAACACATCAACAATGTCTAATACAGGAGGTATAGCCAAAGGCCTAAGAAGGAAATCCCTAAGCCTCTTGTTTGATACTGAGGAATCCTGACTCTCCCAATGAAAATGTTCCCTTAAAGTATGCAAGGTTTCGCCAAAAGAATAATCTTCAGGAGGAGATGCAAATGGGATGGATTCCTCTACATCTGAATCCTCATAGGGTGGTACAGAAAATTCCTGATCAGAAGAGGAATCAAAAGAAATAGAAACCTGATCTGAAGATTCATAATCAGTGTCTTGCCTAGGCCTCTTATCGGGGGGGGGGCTGGGAACTCCTGATCAAGGTAATTAAGTCTTCAGCCATTTGTTTTTTAGGCATAGAGGCCTGAGCACGTGGCTCATGTATCAGTTTTTTAGCCTTAGAAGTTGCTTTTGTCTTTGTTTTTGAAGCTGGCGTTTTTTTATACAAATGTTGAGGCCTGAAAACACCCTCAGAAGCCGGTGCCTGTTCAGCGGCTCCGGACCCATCCAAGGGAGAGACATCCGCGGGTACAATACTCTGAGAATCTCGCATGCCGGACTCCACATGGGTCTCGGTAGAGGCCTGCGACTCGAAAGTAGCGGGTATCAGGGGCTGCGAAAGCGCCTCACTGCGTACCGGCGACTGGCTTAGGAGAAGCTTTGTCATCGGTTTTGGACCTCGACGGTCTATGTCCTTTTCTTTGCGAACTCCGGTAGTCGGATTACTATCTGACGACATTTCAGGGTAATTAAATCGGATTCCAAAATATTTTGAAGTAAAGATATTTCCGACGCTTAATAGTGTGTTTGTTAAATCTAGCACAAAACTGACAGCAAGGCACGTTATGATCTGGGCCTAGGCAAGGAATACAGTACAAATGAAAATCCTTATGAGGTATTTGCCTCCCACAAGTAATGCAATTATTAACTTTTACTGACATCGGTAAGGAGCAAGAAAAAGTTTCCCCAATGGGGTACTTAGCTTTAATTGAAAACTTCGGTTCTGAAACTCAAATGCGAAAATTTCAGGGGTCGGCTGACGGGCACTTGCAAACTGCTTCTGCTTCGGGCACCGTGCGGCAAGAAAGACTGAAGAAAATGGCATCGGCTGCATGTTTTATACCCCTGACGACCTCACTTCATGGAAGAGGAGACAGCAACTGACGCAGGACCCAAGACTTTGATATTCAGGCCGACTGAGGGCCAAATGTAATGACTGCAACAGTGAAACACGAAGAACATCCTAGAAAAAGTAAGCAATGTCCCAGATTTGTCCATAGTCGTTATCTAACATGCAAAATGTGATAAAAACGCAACATAAATGGAACATTTCTAAATATTCTTTAAACTGGAGCAAGACAAAAAAGGGAAACTGCAATACCATTAGAGAGATGCTTTACTATCTTGTCTCTAAACAGCCAAACTAACAACTTTTACACTTACAAACAAAACAATGTGAAATATTCTAATAATGTTGCTGCAGGGTTGGACAATATTGGGTTCTAAATACTTTAAGTCTCAGTGTCACAAGCAAAGCTGTTTTAAGCATTTCTGACCCATTTCAAGGTACGAGTTTTATGACCTCCAAGTTCTAAAAAAAACATGCATTTTAAATACTATCCAAAAACAGAGTAATAGGAAGGCCCATTTCATTTATCTGCTGCCCAGTACCTTCTCAAACTCTCAAGGAATCTAGTTTTACCATCTACATACCATTTGCCAAGAAAAAATAACTTCACCATGTAAATAACGCTACATTACTTGAGAAATACACATTTTTAAATGATAAATGTGATGACAAAAATGAACTTCACACAAGCAGCAGGCACAACTTTACATAAATGTGCTTTTACCTTCTACAATACATGTTAGAATGAACCATGTTTAGATTCCATAGCAGAACTCTATATGGAACTGTAGTTTTTGAACCTCAAATGTCACCCTTTGAGAAGGCAACAAATCTAATCCGCAAATGCATCTTATTTTACCAGTAAACAGCACTGCATTGTGTGTGTATATACATAAACATATGCATATACATATACACACACAACACACATCTCAATACACACGCATATATCCATACATACCTACGTATATTCTCATTTACATAGTACATATATTGATATATACACATCTGTACACACACACACACATATATATATATATATATATATATACACACACACACACACACACAAACATAAGTAATAGACAGGTATACACAGTGTACAGACACACATACACAGCAATGTCTACAGTACTACATAAATACTTAAAGTTTTAACTTTAAATTTCCACAATTACAAAGTTGCTTATAAGTTCACCTGAAATTGCAGAATGATAAAATAGCATGAGGCAACAGTACACAATAACAAAAATAAAAAATCATTTAGGCATAAAAAACTGCAAAGCACCACTTTCATGCAGATACATGAACTACCATCTGCAGACTGTAACTACTTCCATGAATACAGAGCTACTTAAAAGCAGTACAAGCTTAATAAAGTTAGGCTTAAGTAATACCTCTATTGTGGGATGAGTACTGTGTTTGTATGCAGTATACAAAGGAAACTGTATCTGAAAGACTTTTGCCACACACAATAATAGTTTCTCTTTTTCTTCAGTGCTCCATACGCTGGAAGTTTCAGTGCAGTTTTCAAATTCCTCACATGTGCTACCAATTCTTGCAGAATCCGTTTTGCTTTCTAGATTCTTCTGGTCATCCGTATAACCCGTGTCATCTTCAGGTTCTTTCTCTACATTTAAAAGTTCATCACTTTGATGACCTGAGTCTTGCCAACCCAAACTCAAGTTATTAGTGCAACTTTTACAGAGCTGGTCCCGTAAACACTGAACTTGGGCAATCACAAAATTAATTAGAGAATAAATTACTTGGCTGAAGATCTCAAGATGCTTATACTCCTTGAAGCAGCAAAGACATTGCCTGAATGAAAATAAAGGGGGGAAAGGAAACAAATTAATGAACATATTTTCCAAGAGTTCAGGGCTGGCAATCAATAAAACAAAATAACTCATAAGTATGGTCAATCAAAAACCCACAAACTATGAGAAAGTGGCCAAATATAGTATGCACACAATCTGCAACAGATGCTTCGCATATTTTACAGACAAACTTTATTATAGTCACAAAAATGCAACACACACGTATGTATCCACGTGTGAAAAAATATACATGTATATATGTGTGCATATATCAAACATACTCACACATGAGTGTGTTTGTAATATCTCTAAGTGGAAAACCAGATTGCCAAATCTGCAGCAGTAAAGCAAAAGATTTTAATGAACAAAATAAAAAAGGTCAACAGTAAACAAGACTAAACTATATTCACACATTTGCATACATGAGCATACACAACTAAACAGCCTGAAACAATGGTTAAGGAAGTTAATGAAACTGGTTGGCTTTTCAAATATGCTGCATTGCTATCAATGCCACAAGCATTTTAGCATATGTATATGTGGACACCTTCTTTTCAATCTTTTGTGCACCTGGAAATTACATTAAATACATAAGAATTAGACTCAAGTCAGATATTGATCACGTATAACTTTAGAACTTTGAAACATGAACATGCAGTCTGATGAGAAATATTATAGATTCTCAGATTTTTACCGTTAAATATTCACTGTTTTCTAATCATCCAATCTAATATTTCACTGTAGCATAACAGAATAAAAAATATAGTACAGGATCACTGAAAAGCAGTATCAGTATACGGATGGCACTGGATAAAGGACCAAGGAAGTTGAGAAAAGAGAGCAGTTTATCCCATTAAATAGGGGGCAGAAGCAACACACAAGTAAATCTGTTTACTAATAAGGGGGAAAAACAGATGCAAAGAGGGATTTTTTTCTCAGAAGATGGAGAGGTTAACAGTGGAGTGTCACTGAAAACAATGCTGGCATTAAAGTTTTTCAGTGCCTGCCCTCGTGGTATAGAGAGGTGGAGCCCTGACTATAATCTAGGTGACAGAGATTTTGGTCAGTGGCTTAGACACTGGAAAAGCCACGCACTGAGGGAGAAGAATGAAGTGGCATGGCCAGCTCACCTGTTTGGTGGTGAGGGGGGGTATGTGTGCTCAAGGAAATGTACAGGGAAGTATGTTTTTCCCTGGTGCAGACAAGATAAACTATTCGCCTAACTTCAGGACTGGGGGGGGGGGGGGCAGAGATACTTACTGCAACACCCCTTGTGAAAGTAAGGGTAGACAGGATCTTAAGTCCACAGAAAGGACCCCCCCCCTTTCTTGTTCAAGAAAAAACAAGAGTGGGGATACAGGGCCTAAATGAAAAACCTTGAACTACTCTGACAGCTGTCTTAATGATGGTCCCTCCTAATTGCATCTTGGGACAAATTACCAGGAAGGGGCTGATGATCGAAAGACAATGGGAGGGAAAATGTACAAAAAATGTTGTGTTTTCCATGTTAGACATGGCAATGGACATTAAAAACATTGCAACTTACTTGCAGATAACACTAAAGGAGCCAGTGAATAACAGCAAATCCTACAAAACTTCAGGTACAACACTTTGAGAATTGGGCTGAGAAGATATCAGAAGCTTTACTTTCAGACATTCCTATTTAGTCCCACCACAA
Source organism: Protopterus annectens (assembly GCF_019279795.1). Classification (NCBI taxonomy): domain Eukaryota; kingdom Metazoa; phylum Chordata; order Ceratodontiformes; family Protopteridae; genus Protopterus; species Protopterus annectens. Next base: position 540,742,221 of record NC_056725.1, on the reverse strand, counting down.
TTCTCCAGCTCTCAATTATAACCTATGCTGTTTGACATTAGGTCCAGCTGAAATTTCCTCCTACCTGGTAAGTCTCAACCCTTAACAGTTAAATAAAAACACCAACTCTGAAAGAATTGCAAAGAATGTATTAAATATGAACAAAATGGACAGCTGTGTAAGTTAAACTTACCTGTAAAACTAGAGATAATGGTAAATTAGTCTCTTCCTTATTTCTAGACTTGTTTAAAGCCTTTGACATAGTTTGTCACAGCAAACTTCTTCAAATGTCCTCACCTGGTCTCTCTCAGCCAACTCTTCTATGGCTTAAAAGCTACCTGTCCAGTAGGTATCAGTCTGTAAAATGGCACCCTACACACACTACTTCCTAGTCGCCACAGGTGTACCACAAGGCTCTATGCTTGGTCCCCTTCTCCAACATTTTCACCAACACACACTATACTTCCACACAACAGGCCAACCTAATAGAATACGCAGATGATTCCACTCATTTGCACATATGGCAACATGGTACACCTACAAAAAATTACTCGGGAAGCTTTAGCAGCCACTAAAACATGGCTTCGTAACTCAACTCATGCTCAACCCAAAAAAGAATAAACTACTATTTTTTCCCCCTAAATCCCTCTCTCGTGAAAAAAATAAATTTAAAGTCCCCTCTGATAGTACAACCACTGAAGTCACTTCTCATAGCAAACTAATAGGGGTGATAGTGGATGACAATCTCGCATTCGACTTCCATATACACAATTGCATAAGAAAAACTCATCAAAAACTACAGATGCATTACAGAGCCAAACACCTCTCTCATCGAAGCAACTAAAACTACACTTTCAAGTATTTATCTCATCTGGAATCTTCTTTATGGTGCTCCCATCCTTAACCTCCAGGCTTTACAAAAACTGAAACGAACATTGTTATAACAAGGTTGCTAAATTTGCAGGACTACCCCTTTCAGAACCCACCACTGTACAGCACTGAAAACCCTAAACTGATAGAACTGCCACATTAACGAACATATACACAACTTATCACCCATAAAATAATCCAGCATCCATCTGCCTGTCCAGCATTAAAGCATTAAATAAAATATTCAACACAACTATGTTCCCAAACTCCCGTCTATAAGCCTAGCAAATCTACTGGGTGCTGTCTATACTCCTTCAAGGTTATTAAGGCTTGAAACTCTCTACCTGTATCCATCAGGTATACCCACCCTACCATCTGTCAAAACCACTCTGAAAGACTTACCTAAAATCTACCTCTGTTCTTGCTCAAAACCAGGATAACCTATATATCCCTAAAAGTGAGCAAGTACCTTTATCTTCCTTATATCGCCTTTCTCTTCCTTCATCACTTACTTCCTTACCACTAATTCTCTTTTCTAAAAGCCCATTTTTTCTTCACTTCATATTGCAATTGCTATTTGTATTACACTAATTTACCTTTAATTTCTCAACTCTACAATTTCTCTAAATATTAAAAGATGGTCATATACCTTATATCGATTCTTAACCAAAGTTTTTATATTATATCTAATTTGTTATAATTATTTAAACTGCATATGTTTTTGAAGATTGTAAAATTTTCTTAAAATGTTTTGTAATAATTTGGAGCTTTTCTCCCTGGGCCTCTGTTGAAAATAAGCTTCTACCCAGTCAAACTTTCCCGGAAATCAAATGTCAATCAATCAATAAATAAATAAATACAATCAATCAATCCGAAAACAAACAGTGATGTTAGAATGATCACTGCTGCAGTAGCTTTAGCAATATGGGTCACATCCTGTCAAGGATATAATGGCTGGCCAGCTTCCAAAGCTTTAGGGCACCTCCCACATCCTCAAACTGTCAAACAGCTCGAGCTGACCTAAAAGAAGTCTGAGTGTGAAGCCCTTCAGAGTTCTCCTGACAACAGCAAGAGGGAGGCTGAGCCCTGTAGGGACTATCCCAGGAACAACAAAACAAATGTCCACACACCCCGGCATAAAATCATACTAAAAACAAAGGGGGATGGGGCAGGGAGGGTGCAACTACTGCAGCAGTGATCATTCAAACATCTATTATGGTAACTTGAACTTTATAACTGCACTATGTTCATTATATTGAAAAGTGCTGCAAGTAGCCTTAACTATGGTTATCTATCCATATAGCTAACTATATCTGGGAGGTGGAAAGAGAAGAGTTCAGAAGATCTTGGACAATGGTCCTAGCAAAGCTTGATTCTGGATGTAGAAAAAAATCAACTTTATAGTGCTTTGTAAAATTATGCACAGAGGACATAGTAGCAGCTTCTAAAACATTTTTATAACCTATCCCTTTCCAAAAAAAGGGATAGATGAAACCAAGGTCCTGGTAGAGTGGGACTTGACAATGCATGGAATGGTTTTGTTACAGTATAACAAAAGTTAACAGCCTTAGACAACCATTTGGAAATAGTCTGCTTTGACACAGGTTTTCCCTTCTTACCATCACTAGAAATAAAGAAAGTACAGTTGCGTACCTACCATAAATGTAGATGTTCGAGTGTATTCACTGTTGCAGTCATTACTCTTGGGTTATCCTGCTGGCAGGCTACCCTCGGTCGGCCAGAATTCCAAAGTCTAGGTCCGGCTTCGGCTGCTATCGCCTCTTCCCTGACGTCAGTGTGCCAGGGGTATAAAAGATGCAGCAGACACCATTTTCTTCAGTTTTTCTTGCCCCAGATGTCAGGTGTCCCCAAATTGGTAGGCTGAAAAAATATGCCAATAAAAATACATGCACAAAAATAACATTCCCTTTGTCTACAAGCAAATACACCAAATAGGTTGCATAGGATAAAGAAATGCAGAAAAGTCCCAGCAAAGAGAAAGGGGATGGTGGGTGGGTAACCTGGACTGCAACAGTGAATACACTCGAACATCTACATTTATGGTAGGTACACAACTGTACTATGTTCTTCGTGTTTCACTGTTGCAGTCACTACTCTTGGGTTGAATCCCAAAGCTGAGGATAGGCAGCTGGGCTATATAGGATTAGGAGAGGCTATGAGGCTCTGCAGAACTGCTGTGGCAAAGCCTGCTCTGGACGTAGAGTAAAGAGGTATGTGGTAGTGCTTTGTGAAAGTGTGCACTGAACTCCAAGTTGCAGCCTGTAAGATATCTTTGGTTGGTACTCCTCTGAGGAAGGCTGCTGAAGTGGCTGCTGGTCTGGTGGAATGAGGCCTAATGCCCTTAGGCACTGATTTGCCATGTTGAAAATAGCAGAAACAGATGTAATAGCCTATCCATTTAGAAATAGTCTGTTTTGAGATAGCTTTTCCTTGTGATCCTACAGCATATGACACTAAAAGTTGCTCAGCTTTTCTGAAAGCTTAGTTCTATCCAAGTAGAAACGTAACTGGCTGTGTGTGTCCAAAGAACGCAGAATTTTCTCACCCTTGTTCTGTGGATTTGGATAAAAGGTAGGCAAGTGAATGGTCTGGGTTGAGGGCCACACTGGATACCACCTTAGGCATGAATGTAGGGTTCGTCCTCAGAGAAACCCTGTCTGGATGAAAAATGATAAAAGGTTCCACAGCCATGAGTGCTTATAACTCCGAGACTCGCCTTGCAGAGGTTATTGCTAGGAGTAGGGCTGTTTTCCAGGATAAAAAATTTATATCTGCTGTTGAAGCTGGCTCGAAAGGAGGCAGTGTGAGTTTTTGAAATATATAATTTAAGTCCCAGGCCGGAATTGGCGCTCTCCTTGGAGGCCTAATGTTTTTGCCCCCTCTAAGGTAATGCCTTATTAAAGGATGAGAAAAGATAAGTGGTTCCGTATTGTAATGGGCTGAAATGGCAGAGGCATGAATCTTAATTGATGAGAAAGAAAGGCCTTTGTTCAGCATCTCAGTTAGGTATTATAAAATCTGAGGTATATTTGGTACACACATGTCAATGCCTTGTTCCTGGTTCCAAGCACAGAATCTCTTCCATTTTTCTGCATAAGATTTTCTGGTACTGGGCCTCCTGGCCTCCAAGACAACATACATAACAGCTTTTGAAAGAGGAGTGATCTGAATGGTTACATTATCCGCCATACTGCCAAATTTAAGGTCCTGAGGTGGCTGTGCAGGATCGGATTGCTTTGTTGGGTCAGCAAGTGAGGAGTTTGAGGCAATATCCATGCTGGACCTCAAGACAAGCTCTTTAGGACTGGGTACCAGTGCTGGCGTGGCCAGTCTGGTGCAATCAGTATCATTTTTGGCTTCTCTTGTCTGACCTTTAGGAGTACCCTGGGAAGGAGAGGCAGTGGAGGAAAGGCATATACTGTTAGATTTTCCCAGCTGAAGGATAGGGCGTCCACTTTCCATGCTTGCTTGTGATAAATCCTTGTGCAGAATCTCTGCAATTGGCAGTTGTGAGGGGAGGCAAATAGATCTATGTCTGGGCATCCCCATTTCCTTATTATCATGCTGAAGACTTGTGGATCCAGTTTCCATTAGTGGGGATCCATGAGGCTTCTGCTTAGTTAGTCTGCCAGAGTATTTGTTTTTCCTGGCAGGAATTGTGCTTCAAGTGAATTTGAAAAGCCAATGCTGTGTCCCATAAGATCATTGCTTGTCTGCAGAGAGGGTAGGAATGTGTACCTCCCTGTTTATGTACCACATGACCGTAGTATTGTCTGTCTATCAGCAGTTGTCCTTGATGAAGTAGGTCCTTGAAGGCTGTCAGGGCATTTTGAACAGCTAGCATCTCTTTTTGATTGATTTGAAGATGCATCTGGTTTGCAGGCCATTTGCCCTGAATACATTTTCCTGCCATATGGGCCCCCCATGCATAATCTGATGCATCTGTTGTTAGTGTCTGTCTGGCAATGGGTAAACTGAATGGCAGACCCTTGTTGTGGTGACAGGCTTCTGCCCACCATCGAAACTCCTGTTGCAGGCATGGAATGAGTGCAATTACTGTCTCTAGGCTGTGGCAATGCTGAGTCCAAACACTTTTTAGATACCACTGTAGTTTCCTCATATGCAGTCTGGCATATGGAATTAGTAGAATGCAGGATGCCATGAAACCCAGGGCCTGCAGGATTTTCCTTGTAGATAAGTGGGTTTTTCTTGCCAATTTCTTGAAGTAATTAGTCAGTTGCTTTTGTCTGGCGTGAGATATGCCATCTGGGCAGTTGTATTTAAGCTTGCACCCAGGAATATCATCTCTTGAGAGGGCACTAGTTTTGATTTATTTTCGTTTACTGTGTACCCTAGGCCAGTTAGTAATCTTTTTACAAATGCCAGATGCTTTAGAAGAATGTCTTTGTTCTCTGCTTGAATTAGGCAGTCATCCAAGTAGGGATATATTTGAATTCCTCTGTCTGCAAAATGCAATTACTGGTGCCAGGCACTTTGTGAAAACCCTGGGCGCAGTAGATAAGCCAAAGGGCAGTGCAGAAAATTGGTAATGCATTGAGCCAGCTATGAATCTGAGCTATTTTCTGCAAAATTGTCTGATTGGGACATGCAGGTATGCCTCTTTTAGGTCCAAAGTTATGAGCCAAGCCTTCTTGCTCAGCATGGGCAGTAGCTGCTGTAGAGTCAACATCTTGAATTTTGGAACTTCCAGAAACGTATTTAGAATAGACAGGTCCAGTATTGGCCTCCAGGTTCTGTCTTTCCTGGGTACTAGGAAAAGTCTGGAGTAAAATCCTTGCCCCTGCACCTGTTGTGGTACTTGCTGAATGGCCCTCATGTCCATGAGGGCTGTAATTAGTTTTTGCGCCTCTGCCCATTGATTGTGTGGCAGGTCTGGCATACCTTTTGACCTTGGTAGAGTGTGAAAATGGAATCTGTAGCCTTGGGACACTATGTTCAGGACCTATTTGTCTTTAATTGTTTGCCAATTTGATTAAAAAAGAGCTAGTTTTCACCCTAAGGGGGCTGCCAAAAGAAAAGTGCTTGGATCTGGCAGAGGAAAGTCATTGGGACCGTTTCCTGTAAGGTTGTGATTTGTCTTCTCCGCTTTTGGAGGTAGGAGCACCCCATTGTTTAGGCCTGTATGAGCCTTGGGGCTGAGATCTGCCTCTGGGACGCCTGTATCTGCCTCTTTGTGGTCTGTCTGACACTGGAAAGGACCAATTTTTAGAAGGCCAGTTCCTGCTAAACCTGGAAGGCTGTACCTGTAAGAAATCCTTGACTGTCTGCATGGATTTTGCTTTATCCTCCATTTTTTTCAAAACCTCTTCTGCTTTAGTACCAAACAAGGTATCATGCTGCAATGGTGCATCTAATAATTTTGCTTTAACATGATCAGACAGATTCTGTTCCTTTAACCAAGCATGCCTTCTAATAACAGAACCTGTGACAGCGGCCCTGCACGAGGCCTCCAGTGAATCATAACCACATTGCAAAGCATGCTTTCCCACTTGTTCAGCTGCATGCAATAAATCCTGCAATTCCTTGTTCTCGGAACATTCAGTATTTGTCAATTTCTGTTTAAGCAGTGTCATTAAATATTGCTGATATTTAAGCATATGAAACTGACAATTTAAAACCCTTACAGCCAAGGTAGCAGAAGTGTATACTTTCTTCCCCCATCTGTCTAGAGCCCTGGAATCCCTATCAGAGGGGACAGGGTTTTTTGCAGTGGAGGCTTTAACCCCCCCTTGGGACCCTGAGATATAGTTTCTGGATGAGCAGCAGGGTTTTTATACAGGAATTTATGAGAATCCAGAACCCTGTAGTATCTGTCTGGCTTAGCAGGTGCAGGGGGTAAAGAGTCAGGGGACAGGCTGGACTCTGAAAATACATCATCTACAATGTCTAAAACAGGTGGATTAGCAAGGTGTCTGTGCTGAGGAAGTAGCAGAAAGTCTCTGACCCTTTTCTTAGATTCAGAATAATCTTGGCTTTCCCAGTGGAAATGCTCTATCATGGTATGCAGGGTTTCCCCAAAAGAATAATCTTCAGGAGGAGAGGCTAAAGGAATGGATTCTTCAGCATCAGAATCCTCATAGGGAAGCATGGAATAATCCTGTTCAGAAGAGGAATCAGAGGAAATAGAAACCTGATCAGAAGAAAAATAGGTCTCTTATCAGGTGGGGGATGGGAGCCCCTGATCAAAGAAATTAGGTCTTCGGCCATTTTGATCATCTGTTTTTTTAGGCATGGTAGACTGAGTAGGAGAATGCTGTACTTGTTTCTTTGTCTTTAGAGCTGCTTTAGTCTTTGTCTTTGAAGCTGAAGATGGCTTAATATATAGTTGTGTAGGTCTGAAGACACCCTCAGAAGCCGATGCCTGCTCAGCGGCTCCGGACCCATCTGAGGGAATGATTTCCGAGTGTCCAGTACCTTGAGTATCCAGAGGCCCAGTCAGCTCCACGTGGGAGTCGGAAGTAGCCTGTGGCTCTGAGGTAGTGGGCTCCAGGGGCTGCAAAAACGCCTCACTGAGAACCGGCAACTGGCCTAGCAGAGGTCTCGTCGGTTTTGGACCACGGATGCCTATCCTTTTTCCTTGTCCTTGCGTTTTTTTGTAAACTCCGGTCGTCGGCTGTTCCGACAGCATTATATAATTAAATCTTCGGCCAAATTAATGAAATGCAAAATCGAACAGACGCTTAACAGTGCGTTGGTTAAATCTGGCACAAAACCGACAGCTAGCAATGTTGTGATCAGGGCCTAGGCAAGGAATACAGTAAGAGTGAAAATCCTTATGAGGTATTTGCTTCCCACAAGAAATACAATTGTTAACTTTTTCTGACATCGGTCTGGAGCAAGAAAAAAAGTTTCCCCAACGGGGTACTTAGCTTTAATGAAGACTTCGGTTCTGAAATTCAGATTTGATAATCTCAGGAGTCGGCCGACCGGCACTTGCGAACTGCTTTTGCTTCGGGCACCGCGCGGCAAGAAAGACTGGAGAAAATGGCGTCGGCTGCATCTTTTATACCCCTGGTGCACTATCATCAGGGAAGAGGCGACATCAACCGACGCCGGACCTAGACTTTGGAATTATGGCCGACCGAGGGTAGCCTGCCAGCAGGATAACCCAAGAGTAATGACTGCAACAGTGAAACACGATGAACATCTGAACCAAAGATCTGAGAGATATGTTCTGTCAAAAAAGTACCAGAGTTGTCTGTGGACATCCAAGGTATGGAGTATCCTTCCTCCCTTATTTTTAGACTCGGTAAAGAAAATGGGAAATGAATAGTTTGGCTTAAAATAAACTTCGGTACAACTTCAGGCATTAAAGAAGGATTAGGTCTTAAAGAAACCCTGTCTCTACGGAAAATGAGGTAGGGTTGACTCACCATAAGAGATTGCAACTCAGACAGCCTTCTTACAGAGGTCAGAGCAATCAGTAAACTGTTTCCCATGTTAAGAACCTCAAATCAAACAAATTAGTTGATTCAAAGGAAGCAAGTGTTAGCTTCTTTAACACAAAATTAAGATTCCAAGAAGGGGCCCCACTGGTTCACTTTGACAGCCTCTTAAACAAAACCACTTTCAAGAACATTTACTCGTGAGATTTCCTTGAAAGAGCATCATCTATGGGCAGGCGTGCTAAAATGGCCAATAAATGAACTCTGACAGAGGAATAAGAAAACCTATAGGCAGTGACTCATACAGATATTGTAAAACAAGAGAACAAGTATCCCTGAATGGCTGGTGTTTATGTTGCTGGCACAAATTAGAAAAACTTTTCTATTTGCTAATACAGAATTTTCTACTAGCAGGTTTTCTTGCCTTTGTTGGTACCTGCTGCACATCCTCATTAAACAGGTGCTTACAGGTAATCAAGCCCTTATCATCCAGGCAGTCAACTGAAAATGACTGAAGTTGGAGTGCTTCAAACATCTGTATTATTGTATGAGAGGATACAGTCTGTGAGGAAGCTTGTGGTAAGTGCCCCTTGCCATTTCCCAAAAAAGGAAGAACCACAACTGCAAAGCCCAGAAGGGAGTCATTACAATGATGTTTGGGGATTCCCTCTGAACCTTCAGAAGTTCATAAGTGGAAAGGGTGAAAGCATAAAAAAACTTTCCTGTCCAAAGAAAAGGCATCTGTCTTCCAAGCCTTCTTGCACTGAGCCCTGAAACAGGACCTTGCCAGCTGATTATTCAAACAGGATGCAAAAAAGTCTACTCGAGGAACCCCTCACACACTGATTAAATGTTGGAAGATCCACTCCCCCCCAATCTAGTCTCTATTTGCGAGGGTCTGCCCTGGTCCTAATCAACTCATCTGAAATTCAACTTTGCTCTGCTGGAAATGAAGGATGCCTTTAGAGTGAGATTGTGCTGTGAAGTTACATGAAAAACTAATATGGCTAGTCTGCAGAAAGGGTTCCCACATGACTATGACTATTGTATGAAACCACTTTGAAGCGGTCCAAGGATCCAAAGATGGTTCAGAGTCTGGAGTGCTTTAATCAGGGTAAGCATCTCCTAGATACTTATGTGGTTGCATCTGTCCGTGGTGTCCCACACCCCTGCGCTTTTATCCCTCATGAGGCTGCTCCCTAAGTAAAGTTCATAGCATCTGTGGTGACTGCTTTGGAGCAGGGAGAGAGGATGGGAGTCCTGAATTTAAGGATATCTGCTGTCGCTGTTAAAAGATTTCTCTTCTGTCAAACCCCAGTACTGTAATTTGAAAAGATGAAGGGTGATAATGTCGGGACCACAGACACTTCAGATATCACTGCATCGTTATCATGTGAAGCTTTGCCAGAGTTATTATGAGAGTCACAGATGCATGAGACAAGTCCTGAGGTATTCCCTCACAGTGACCGGAGTCTAAGGGGAAAACCTTAGAAACAGATCTAAATAAAAATCTTTTTCCCTATGGAAAAAAAGATCTTTAAATTCTTGTGACTAGATGACATCCTAGGAGTGTCGAGACAGACTTGGCCGTTTCCCCTGGAATCCCAGCTTGCGCAAGAGATTTCTAACCTAACAGAGACTGCAGGGTCTTTTTCAAAGTATAAGCAAAGATAAGCAAGTAATTTAAATATGGAAAAATGTGGATACCTTATAGCCTGCGATGAGCTATAATTGGAGCTAGACAATTTGTGAACAGTCTTGGTATAGTGGGTAGTCCAAACTAAGGCAGAGAACTGATAATGTGATCCACAAATACAAAACATTAAGAAACATCTGAAGGTCTGGATGAATACGGATATGAGGATAAGCATCTTATAAGTCTAGTGTTACCAGGAAACTTGAGACAGTACGTAACAGATTGTGAAGTGACATCACTCTAAATTAGGGCACTATCATAAACAATTTTAGTAAAGAAATATCCAAAACTGGTCAAGCATTTTCTTTCTTTGGCACTAGGAACATCCTTTTTTAAAGCACTTTCATTAAATTATCAATTAAGACATGGCAAACATACATAAACAGAAAAGAAAATACATCATTTTAACATTTTTCCATTTAAATACAATATACACCACATACACTTTGCTACTATCATTATTCCATTACAAAAAAATGATGAATTCCTGCCTTCCATTAAATCTCTCTCCTCCTCCTGAACACTAGGTATGCATTGTTGCCACAATTTCCATTTAGTTCTATGCAATTTCTCCTTTCTTTTTCTAAAGAGCCTTCTTCCAGTTCTTAATCTGTATTATAATATTCAATACTTCAAATACAGTTGGTCTACACTTTGATTTCCATTATCTAGTATTTTTTTGGCAGCCAAAAGAATTAAGCTTAATAAGGCTTTACTACATCTATACAATTCAGATCCTGCATTCCAGTATAAAAGAATAGTACAGTTGTGTACACTTAGCATAAATGTAGATGTTCGAGTATATTCATTGTTGCAGTTATCACACTTGGGTTATCTGCCTGCAGGTAGCCCTCAGTCGGCCTGTATACCAGAGAGTTAGTATTTCTGCGTTGGATGCTGTCACTCCAGGACTGACGTTAGGGGTACCAAAACAGGCAGTCAACACCATTACATCAGTTTTTCTTGCCCCAAATATCAGGAGCCCCCCAAATAGGGAGCCAAGTTATGGTGGGGAAAACACCACCAGTAAAAAGTAAATACCAATACCAATACCCCTGAAAAGGGTGAGCAATAGTCAGATAGGGGAGAGAGAGAGAAACCAGGACTGCAACAGTGAATACACTTGAACATCTACATTTATGGTAAGTGGACACAACTGTACTAGGTTCTTCGTGTTTCACTGTTGCAGTCATCACACTTGGGTGGATTCCCAAAACTGAAGAAGGGTGGAGGCAGTCAAGAAGAGTTAGGGCTGGCTAGTATGCCTTGCAGGACTGCTGCTGCAAAACCTGCCCTGGATTTGGAAAAGATAGGCAGGTGGTAATGCTTGGTGAAGGTGTGTACAAAACTCCAGGTAGCAGCTTCCAGAATGTCTCTGGTAGGGACTCCCCTGAGAAATGCTGTAGAGGTAGAAGTTGCCCTAGTAGAATGTGTTCTGACCCCCTGATGGGCTGGTTTCCCATGGTGCTTGTAGCAGAAATGGATGCAGTGTGCTACCCAACTGGAAATGGTTTGTTTTGAAATGGCCTTGCCCTCTGCCCCTGTTGAGAGGCTGACTAGTAACTGGTCAGATTTTCTGAAGGGCTTAGTCCTATCAAGGCAGAATCTGAGCTGTCTGTGCACGTCCAAGGAGTGCAGGATCCTTTCCCCTTTATTTTGAGGATTAGGGAAGAAAGTTGGCAAATGGATGGACTGGTTTAGAGCCACGCTGGACACCACTTCAGGCATAAAGGAAGTGTTAGTCCTGAGGGAAATCCTGTCAGCATGGAAAATAATGAAGGGTTCCACAGCCATAAGTGCTTGTAGCTCAGACACTCTTCTAGCTGAAGTGATGGCCAGAAGCAAGGCTGTTTTCCAAGAGAGGAATTTTAACTCTCTTGATGCTGCAGGTTCAAAGGGGTGGGAAGCATAAGCTTTTCCAGTACAAAGTTAAGGTCCCAAGCAGGGGTGGGTGCTCTCCTAGGTGGCCTTAAGTTATTTTCCCCTCTCAGGAACTGTTTGATAAAAGAGGGTGCGAGAAGAAAGGTGGCTCCGTGTTGTAATGAGCCAAAATGGCTGAGGCATGTAGCTTAATGGAGGAGGACAGGCCTCTGTGGAGTAGATCTGCTAAGTAATCCAGGATCAGAGGCAGGGAGGGCAGAGTTGTGTCCTCTACTTTAGACTGAATCCAGGAACAGTACCTTTTCCACTTATCAGGATAGGATTTTCTTGTACTAGGTCTTTTGGCTTCAAGAATGACGTCCAGCACCTGTTTGCTTAGGGTTGCTGGGGCAGAATTTAAGGAATAAGTCAGGCTGCAAGATTTAGGATTTGCAGTTTCAGATGCAAAATCAGTCCCTCCTGCTGAGAGAGCAGGGTTGGGTTCTGTTGTAGTTGCCAGGGTGGCACCGGTGACAGGCTGCACAGGAGTGGGTACCAGTGCTGGTGTGGCCAGTATGGGGCAATCAGAATTCTCCTTGGTCTGTCCTGTCTTATCTTCAGTAACACTCTCGAGAACAGGAGCAAAGGGGGAAAGGCATAGATTGAGAGATTTACCCACTGCAAAGAAAGGGCACCCACTTTCCAGGCCCTGCTGAGGGTTCGTGGTGCAGAATTTGCTGAGCTGGTGGTTGTAGGGAGAGGCAAAGAGATCCACCTCTGGGGTCCCCCATTTCTGAATCAAATGGTTGGAGGTGCTGGGCTTCAATTGCCCCTCGTGTGGTTCTAAGAGATTTCTGCTTAAGTCGTCTGCCAGTGAGTTTTGTTTCCCTGGCAGGAACTGAGCTTGCAGATGGACTTGCATGTCCAAGGCCGTGTTCCATAGGGCCATGGCTAACCAGCAAAGTGGGTAAGAGTGGGTTCCCCCCTGTCTGTTGATGTACAAAATAACTGGGTGCTCTCTGTTACTAGAAGTTGTCCTGGAAAGAGTAGGGATCTGAAAGCTGTCAGGGTATTCTGCACAGCCAGTATCTCTTTTTGGTTGATGTGCAGATGAATTTGAATGGAGCTCCAGTGGCCCTGAATGCATTTGAAGTCCAAGTGTGCTCCCCAGGCATAGTCTGATGCGTCTGTGGTTAGGGTCTGGGCGACGTCGGGTTGAGTAAAGGGGAGTCCCTTGCTGTGGTTGCATGCTTCTGCCCACCAAAGGGACTCTGTGCTTAGACAGGGTACGATAGGAATGACTGTTTCCAGGTCCTGAGAATGTTGGCATTGAAGTTTACTCACATGCAGTCTTGCATATGGAATAAGCAGTATACAGGAGGCCATGAACCCTAGGGCCTGCAGTATTTTTCTTACAGATAGCTGGGTTCTGGTGGCCATTTGTTTGAAGTAGGCTGTCAGATATACTTGTTTTTCTAAGTGAGGAATGCCATCTGGGATGCTGTGTCCAAGCCTGCTCCCAGGAATACAGTCTTTTGACTGGGTACCAGTTATGATTTCTTTTCGTTGATGGTGTACCCCAAGGAAGTGAGAAGGTTTTTCACAAATGTCAGGTACTGCAACAGCAATTCCTGACTGTCCGCCTGAATCAGGCAGTCGTCCACATACGGGTAAATTTGGATATTTCTCTGCCTGCAGTAAGGAATGGCAGGAGCCAGGCATTTTGTGAATACTCTGGGTGCAGTGGATAAGCCAAAGGGACGTGCAGAGAAAGTACATTTGTGTACACTTACCATAAACGTAGATGCATGAGTGTATTCAATGTTGCAGTCATTACATTTGAGTAATCCTGCTGGCAGGTTGCCCTCAGCCGGCCTGAATTTCAAAGTCTTGGATCCTGCGTCGGCTGCTGTCGCCCCTTCCCTGAAGTCAGGTCATCAGGGGTATAAAAGAAGCAGGCAACGCTATTTTCTTTAGTTTTTCTTGCCCCAGATGTCAGGTGACCCCCAAAGGGTTGCCAAAATTTATATACGTATAATTACATGCACCAATATAAAATTTACCTTCATCTACAAGCAAATACACCAAATAGGTTGTAAAAATCAGAGAAGGAAAGATAGGTTCCATCAGAAGAAAAGGGGGATGGTGGGTGGGTAACCTGGACTGCAAAAGTGAATACATTCTAACATCTACATTTATGGTAAAAGTGTACACAACTGTACTATGTTCTTCGTGTTTCACTGTTGCAGTCATTACATTTGGGTAGAGTCCCAAAGCTACGGTTGGGAGGCTGGAGCTAAACAGCATTAGGAGCGGCTATGAGGCCCTGCAGAAAGTACAGTTTTGTACCTACCATAAATGTAGATGTCCGAACTGGATAGCATCTGCAGTCATAACAAATGGGTTGTCCTGTCGTCAGGCAGCCCTTCGGTCGGCCGGATTCCAAAGTCTGGGTCCGGCTGATGTCGCACTTCACCCGACGTCATCTCTGCTGGTCTTCGGGTATAAAGGCATCAGCCGACACCATTTTCCTCAGTGTTTCTTGCCCCAGATGCCAGTTGCCCTCTTGGAAGGCTAAATTTTGGATAAATGCCAATGTTTCCAAAAAGGTAGAAGGCAAACACAAAAAATAAGCATGTATGTACATATATACAAACAAATACACCATAAGAGACTCCCCACCCCAGCTAGCTATTAGGAGGGTAAATACTGTAGGAGTACCACAGAGGGGAAGGAAGGAGGGTAATCCTGACTGCAGATGCTATCCAGTTCGGACATCTACATTTATGGTAGGTACAAAACTGTACTATGTCCTTCATGGATGCATCTGCAGTCATAACAAATGGGTAGAATACCATAGCCAAACTAGGGGAGGAGGAATAAAAATTATGGTGTAGTTAGGATCCCTTGCAGTACAGCAGTGGCAAACCCTGCTCGGGATCTAGAGTATAGAGGTAAATTATAATGCTTGGCGAATGTATGCACGAAGGTCCAAGTAGCCGCCTCAATAATGTCCTTGGTTGCCACTCCTCGTAAGAAAGCTGTGGTAGTGGCTGTAGCCCTTGTAGAATGAGGTCTTATGTTCTGTGGAATTGGTTTTCCATGGTAGGAGTAACAGAATCTTATGCAATTTCCTATCCATTTGGAGATTGTCTGTTTGGAAATTGCTTTTCCTTTCCTTCCTGTTGCATAGGCTACAAAAAGCTGGTCAGTTTTTCTGTTACTTTTGGTTCTGTCCAGGTAGTAGCGTAACTGTCTATGTACATCCAAGGTATGCAGCATTCTTTCCCCCTGTTTTGTGGATTGGGAAAGAAGGTAGGTAGGTGGATTGCCTGGTTTAAAGACACTCTGGATACCACCTTAGGCATAAATGTAGGATTAGTTCTCATGGACACCCTATCTTGATGGAAGATTAGGAAGGGTTGCACTGCCATTAAGGCCTGTAGTTCCGAAACCCTCCTTGCTGAGGTAATAGCCAGTAGGAAAGCAGTTTTCCATGACAGGTGTTGTAGATCTGCTGTTGCTGCTGGTTCAAATGGAGGGAGTGTCAACTTTTCTAGCACAAAGTTCAAGTCCCATGCTGGTAATGGTGGTTTCCTAGGAGGTTTTACATTCTTGATCCCTCTGAGGAACTGCCTGAGTAGAGGATGTGAGAAGACAGGTGGATCAAAGCTGTATTCTGCTGAAATAGCTGATGCATGTATCTTGATGGAGGAATAGGACAGGCCTGTATGTAGAAGCTCTGCCAAGTACTCCAGAATGTTAGCAATATCTATGTTCGACACATCTTTTCCTCTTTCAGTACTCCAAATGACAAACCTTGTCCATTTTCCTGCATAGTTCCTTCTTGTTGAAGGTCTGCGGGCTTCAAGGATAATGTCTTTAACCCTTTGGGAAAGGTCTGGGTTAGTTGTTGCTATGTGATGTTCCAGGCAGTCAGTTGCAAGGTTTTTAGGTTTGGATGCATGATGTTGTAGTTGTTCTGAGTTAACATCAAAGGCATCAGGGGTATTGACCACATTTTCTCCCGAGACATGCTCCTCAGCAATGGGTACCAGTGTTGTCTTGGCCAGTTCGGAGCTATCAGGATTATCCTTGGACGTTCCTCTTTGATTTTCAGTAGTACCTTGTGCATCAAGGGAAGTGGTGGAAATGCATATGCTGTCAGGCCTTTCCAGCTGAAGGATAGAGTCCACCTTCCATGCAAGTGGGTGGAATGTCCTTGTGCAGAATTTTTGAGCTGGTGATTGAGTGGGAAGCAAATAGATCTATTTGTGGCATTCCCCATTTCTTTGTGATGGCCTTGAAGATGTCGGTGTAGCATCCATTCGTGAGCATCCGAGGTGGTTCTGCTTAAAATGTCTGCTAGGGTGTTCTCTTTTCCGGTACAAATATTGCCTGTAACTGGATGTTGTAGCTGAGAGCCAGATTCCAAAGGTCCAAAGTCATTCTGCATAGGGGTATGAATGAGTGCCTCCCTGTTTGTTGATGTACCACATGACTGTGGTGTTGTCTGTCCTTATCATCAAATGGCCTTCTTTGAGGAATGGTCTGAATTTTGGATTGCCAGTTTTACTGCCAGCATTTCTTTTGGTTTATGTGCAGGTGCAGCTGGTCCTGAGTCCACAATCCTTATGCGCATTTGTCCAGCATGTGCCCCCATCCTAGGTCTGAGGCGTCCGTTGTGATGGTTTGGCTTGCTCGAAAGTTGTGGAAGGGTAAGCCTGGGTTTGACTGGCATGCTTGAGCCCACCATAGGAACTCCTGTTTTAAGCATGGGATTAGTGGTATTTCTGTTTCTAAACTGTGCCTGTGTTGAGACCATAAATTATTCTTTAGGTACCACTGTAGCTTTCTCATATGCAGTCTGGCATGTGGGACCAAGATTATGCATGATGCCATGAAGCCCAAGGCCTGCAGAACTTTTCTTGCTGTTAGTTTGCTCTGCTTTGTTAATGCCAAGAAGTAAAGAGGGAGCTCTTTTTGTTTTTCTGCAGTTAGGAATGCCATTTGTTTTACTGTGTCCAATTCCGCGCCCAAGAATGTTCTTGTTTGGGATGGTATCAGCCTTGACTTTTGTAAATTGACTGTGTATCCCAGGGCTTGTAGCAAGTAAATGACCCTTTGTAAATCTGTTGTCAGCTTGCTTTTGTTGTCCGCTTGTAACAGGCAGTCGTCCAGGTATGGATAAATTTGGATTCCCTGTACTCTGCAGTGAGCGATTACTGATGCCAGGCATTTTGTGAATACTCTGGGCAGTAGATAAGCCAAAGGGCAATGCTGAGAATTGATAATGCTCTGATCCTGCAAGAAATCTGAGGTATCTTCTGCAATTTGGTCGAATGGGGACGTGCAGGTATGCCTCCTTGAGATCTAGAGTTACCAGCCAACACTCCTTGCCCAGCATGGGAAGAAGTTGCTGTAGGGTCAGCATTTTGAATTTTGGGACAATGATGTATGTGTTTAAGATGGACAGGTCGAGAATAGGTCTCCAGCTTTTCTCTTTTCTTGGCACTAGGAAGAGTCTGGAGTAGAATCCTTTGCCCTGTTCTGTTATTGGTACTCTTTCCACAGCTCTCATCTTTGTTAATTCCGCTATCTGCTGCAGAGCTTCTATTTTTTGATTTGGAGGCAGGTTTGGCATTCCTCTTTTACTGGTAAGGTGTGGAAGTGGAACCGGTAGCCTTGGGCTATGGTTTGCAAAATCCACTTGTCTTTTGTGATATAGTGCCAATTTTTCAAAATAAGGCTAACTTTCCGCCTAATGGTGCTGCTATTTGCTCCCTGGTAGGAGTCAGAGCCAAGTCACTGTGATTGTCCTGTTGCAGTGGCAGTGGTTGTGTCTGTGCCTCGGTTATTGCCTTGCCACTGTCGTCCTCTGTAGGCACCTCCTCTGGATTGATTTCTGCCTCTAGGCGTCTATTCCTGCCCCTTTGGGATCTTGTGGAGTCAGGAAAGGACCAATTTTGGCAGGCCAGTTCCTGCTAAACCTTGGGGCTGAACCTGTAAGAAATCTTTAACTGTTTGTACAGATTTTGCTTTTCTTCCATTTTCTTCATTACCTGCTGGGCAGGTTCGCCAAATAGACTGGCCTTATCCATAGGAGCATCTAATAGCTTTGCTTTAACATGATCCGGTAAGACCTGTTCTTTCAACCATGCATGCCTTCTTATCACTGTGCCAGTCATGGCTGATCTAAATGAAGCCTCCAGTGCATCATAGCCACATTTTAAGGAATGGTTACTAACCTGTTGGATGTTATTCACCATTTCTAATACATATTTCTTATCTAAAGATTCATCAGAGGACAGTTTCTTAGTTAACTGATCAAGCATAAACTCTTGGTATTGGATCATGTGAAACTGACAGTTTAAAGCTCTAGCTGAGAGAGTAGCAGAGGTGTAAACTTTTTTCCCCCATCTCTCTAAGGACCTGGATTCCCTTTCAGAGGGAATAGGGTTTTTTGCTGTGGTCGAGGCTACTGCCTTAGGCCCCTGGGATATAGTTTGGGTCTGCAAGTGGGGCCTTGTATAGGTGGTGATGAGTGTCTGGCACCCTGTAAAATCTATCTGGTTTGGCAGGGGCTGGAGGTAAAGAATCAGGTGCAGTGCAGACATCATTAAATGCATCGTCCACAACAGGCAGAACAGGAGGTATAGCTAAAGGCCTATGTTGTGGTAAGTGCAGAAAAGTCCTAAGCCTTATTCTTGAATCTGAGAAATCTTGTCCCTGCCATTGGAATTGTTCTCTCATGGCATGTAAGGTTTCCCCAAAGGAAAATTCCTCTGGTGGAGAGGCAGCTGGAATGGATTCTTCAGCATCGGAATCTTCATAAGTGGAAAAAGGAGCCTCTGGCTGGTCTGAAATGTCTGAGTCATCCGCAGAATCATCAGAGGACACTGACTCGGGGGGCTCTGCTCTAGGTCTCTTTTCTGGGGGCTGAGAGGCCCTGTCTGGGTGAGATTGGGATCCCCTAATTAAGGATATTAAATCTTCTGCCAGAGTAAGCATTTGTGAACTAGAAGTGGGCCTGTGTGAGGGGGGTTTAACAGGCACTGATCTAGCAGATTTGGCTGCTTTAGCCCTGGCAAAGGCCTTAATAGACATGGCTGCAGGAGGCCTAGCAGCACCACGTGCTGGGGTAGAGACATCCAAAGGGATGGTGTCTGATAAATCACTAGGAACCACAGTTGTAGGCAAAATTTCTGAGGCCGATTCAGGTAAGGTAGCAGGAGCCTCAGTAGTAGTCATGGATTCGGCTGAATATTGACCAGTTTTCTCGGTTTCGGCCGAAACCGAGACACTCGTGGCTTGCTTAACCGTGGTTTCGGCCGAACCGCGGACCGCGAGTGTCGGTCTTTTCTTTGCGTTTTTAACAATTTGGGTAGTCGGAGGATCCGGCGGCATAATGTCGCAAAATCTGAGCGAAAAACTGTTCAGCAAACTCCGACCGCGCCTAAGCGTTGTCGGTTGAAGGAAGCACAGGCCGAACAGGCTGCTACGTCGTGGTCTGGGCCTAAGCAAGGCAGACAGTAAGAGTGGAAATCTTTATGAGGTATTTGTTTCCCACAAGTTAAACAGTTATTGACTTTTTCTGACATCGGCTGAGGCAAGAAAGAGTCCCCAACGGGGTACTTAGCTTTCTAGAAGTCTTCGAAGTAGTATTCGGTAGTAGTAATCTCTGGATCTGACCGACCGGCACTTGCGAACAGCTTCTGCTTCGGGCGCCACGCTGTAAAAAAGACGGAGGAAAATGGTGTCGGCTGATGCCTTTATACCTGAAGACCAGCAGAGATGACGTCGGGTGAAGTGCGACATCAGCCGAAGCCGGACCCAGACTTTGGAATCCGGCTGACCGAAGGGCTGCCTGACGACAGGACAACCCATTTGTTATGACTGCAGATGCATCCATGAAGGACATCTGCAGTGGCAAAGCCTGCCTTGGATTTAGGGTAGAATGGCAGATAGTGCTTTGTAAAGGTGTGCACTGAGCTCCGAGTAGTAGCCTCTAAAATGTCCTTGGTAGGTACTCCCCTGAGAAAGGCTGCCAAAGTGGCTGCAGCTCTGGTTGAGTGTGGCCTAATGCCCTTAGGTACTGGCTTGCCATGGTGTACATAGCAGAAACGAATGCAGTGGCCTATCCACTTTGAAATAGTCTGCTTTGAGATAGCCTTTCCTTGTGATCCTGCAGCATATGCCACTAGTAATTGCTCTTTCTGAAAACTTTGGTTCTGTCCAAGTAGAATCTAAGTGGTCTGTGTACGTCCAAACAATGCAG
Organism: Protopterus annectens; assembly: GCF_019279795.1. Lineage (NCBI taxonomy): Eukaryota > Metazoa > Chordata > Ceratodontiformes > Protopteridae > Protopterus > Protopterus annectens. The sequence continues at coordinate 540,722,111 of NC_056725.1, read as the reverse complement.
AATTCTCTCCCCCTTGTTCTGTGGATTTGGATAAAAGGTTGGCAGGTGAATAGTTTGGTTGAGAGCCACAATGGACACCACCTTAGGCATAAATGTTGGGTTTGTCCTCAGAGAGACCCTGTCTGGATAAAAAATGATAAAAGGTTCCACAGCCATGAGTGCCTGTAGCTCTGAAACTCGTCTTGCAGAAGTTATTGCTAGGAGCAAAGCTGTTTTCCAAGATAAAAACTTTATATCAGCAGTAGCAGATGGATCGAAAGGAGGGAGGGTGAGTTTTTCCAAGACATAGTTGAGGTCCCCATGCAGGCATTGGTGATCTACTTGGAGGTCTTAAATTTTTGGCTCCTCTGAGGTACTGCTTTAATAAGGGATGAGAAAATATTGGTGGTTCTACATTGTAAAGAGCCGAAATGGCAGAGGCATGAATTTTAATAGATGAAAAAGATAGGCCTTTGTCCAGCATCTCAGTTAAGTATTGCAAAATCTGAGGAATATTTGGCACAGCTGTATCAGTTCCTTGTGCCTGGTTCCAAGCACAGAATCTCTTTCATTTTCTAGCATAAGACTTTCTAGTACTAGGCCTTCTGGCTTCCAAAATGACATCCATCGCAGCTTTACTGAGAGGTGTGTTTTGTATGACTACATTATTCACCATGCTGTCAGGATCTGTTTTGCTGGGACAGTAGATGAGGTATTTGAGGTAAGGTCCAAGCTGGGCATTGAGACAAGCTCCTTAGTATTGGATACCAGTACTGGCGGGGCCAGTCTGGGGCAATCAGTATCATCTTTGGCTTCTCCTGTCTGACCTTTAGGAGTACCTTGGGGAGGAGAGGCAGAGGGGGAAATGCATATAACTGACAGGCTTTTCCAACTGAAAGATAGGACGTCCACTTTCCATGCTTGTCTGTCATAAATCCTTGTGCAGAATCCTTTTAGTTGGTAGTTGTGAGGGGAGGCAACTAGATCTATGTCCGGGCATGCCCACTTCCTTGTTATCATGCTGAAGACTTGTGGATCCAGGTTCCACTCGTGGGGATCCATGAGGTTTCTACTTCGTCTGCCAGAGTATTTTTCCTTCCTGGCAGGAATTGTGCCTGCAGATGTACTTGGTAAGTCAATGCTGTGTCCCACAAAGTCATGGCTAGTCTGCAAAGGGGGTAAGAATGATGACCTGCTTGCTTGCTTATATACCACATGACCATGGCGTTGTCTGTCTATCAGTAGTTGTCCTGGATGAAAGTAGGTCCTTGAGGGCTGTCAGGGCATTTTGAACAGCTAGCATCTCTTTTTGATTGAAATGTAGATGCATTTGGTTTGAGGTCCATGTGCCCTGAATGCATCTTCCTGCCATGTGGGCCCCCCAGGCATAATCTGATGCATCCGTTGTTAGTGTTTGCCTGGCTGGGGGTAATGGGAATGGCTGTCCCTTGTTTTGGTGACAAGCCTTTGCCCACCATCGAAACTCCTGTTGCAGGCAGGGAATGAGAGTAATCATAGTTTCCAGGCTGTGGCAATGTTGAGTCCAAACACTTTTTAGGTACCATTGAAGTTTCCTCATATGCAGTCTTGCATATGGAATTAGTAGGATGCCATGAAGCCCAAAGGCTGCAGAATTTTTCTTGCAGATAACTGGGGCCTTTGTTGTCAGCATTTTGAAATAAGTAGTCAGTTGCCTTTGTTTGTCTGGCGTGAGATAAGCCATCTGGGCAGTTGTATTTAAGCTTGCACCCAGGAATATTATCTCGAGAGGGTACTAGTTTTGATTTCTTTTCATTGACTGTGTACCCTAGGCATGTTAGAAGTCTTTTTACAAATGCCAGATGCTTTAGAAGAATGTCCTTGTTCTCTGCTTGAATTAGACAGTCGTCCAAGTAAGGATATATTTGTATTCCTCTTTGTCTGAAGAATGCAATTACTGGTGCCAGGCACTTTGTAAAGACCCTGGGCTCAGTAGATAAGCCAAAGGGCAGTGCAGAGAATTGGTAATGCATTGAGCCAGCCTTGAATCTGAGGCATCTTCTGCATATTTGTCTGATTGGGACATGCAGGTATGCCTCTTTTAGGTCTAAAGTCACAAGCCAAGCGTTCTTGCCCAGCATGGGCAGAAGCTGCTGCAAAGTCAACATCTTGAATTTTGGTATATCCAGGAATGTGTTCAAAATAGATAGGTCCAGTATTGGCCTCCACACTTTGTCCTTTCTGGGAACCAAGAACAGTCTTGAGTAAAATCCTTGTCCCTGCTCTTGCTCTGGTATTTATTGAATGGCCCCCATGTCCACGAGGGATGAGACTTGTTTTTGTGCCACTGCCCATTGATTTTTTGGCAGATCTGGCCAGCCGTTTGCCTTTGGCATTGTATGGAAATGGAACTTGTAGCCTTGTGACACGATATTTAGGACCCACTTGTCCTGGGTTATAATGCGTCAATTTTGAGAAAAAAAGTGCTAATTTTCCCCCTAAGGGTGCTGCCAGGAGATAAGTGCTTGGTGCAAGCAGGGGGTAGTCAATGGGACTGTTTCCTGTATGGTTGTGATTCATCTTCTCCAGCTTTGGAGGTAGAAGCCCCCCACTGCTTTGAGCGGTATGAACCTTGCGCCTGGAATCTGCCTCTAGGGCATCTGGATCTGCCCCTTTGAGGTCTGTCTGACACAGGAAAGGACCAATTCTTTGTTGGCCAGTGTCTACTAAACCTAGGTGGCTGTACTTGTAAAAAATCTTTGACCGTTTGCATAGATTTAGCTTTGTCCTCCATTTTCTTTAACACCTCTTCTGCCTTAACACCAAACAAAGTATCATGCTGTGAAGGTGCATCTAATAATTTAACTTTAACATGATCAGGCAGATTTTGTTCCTTTAACCAAGCATGCCTCCTAATTACAGAACCTGTAACTGCGGCCCTGCAGGAGGCCTCTAAAGAATCAAAACGGCATTGCAAAGTATGCTTTCCAACTTGTTCAGCTGCATGCAGTAAATCCTGCATTTCCTTGTTTTCTGCACATTCAGAGTTTAACAACATTTTCTGTTTAAGCAATGCCATGACATGTTGCTGATATTTGAGCATATGAAACTGAAAGTTTAAGGCCCTTATATCCAAGGTAGCAGATGTGTAAACCTTTTCTCCCCATCTATCCAGTGCCCTAGAATCTCTGTCAGTGGGGGTAGGGTTTTTTGCAGTGGAAGCCTTAACTCCTTTGGGACACTGATAAATAGTTTCTGGGTCTGCAGTAGGGTTTTTAAAAAGGAATTTATAAGAGTCAGAAACCCTGTAATATCTGTCAGGCTTAAGAAGAGATGGAGGTAAGGAGTCAGGGGTAAGACTAGACCCCGAAAACACATCATCTACAATGTCTAACACAGGTGGGATTGGCTAGTGGCTTGTGTTGAGGTAGTAAAAGGAAATCTCTGAGCCTCTTTTTAGATTCTGAAAAATCCTGGCTCTCCCAGTGGAAATGCTCCCTCATGGTATTGTAAGGTTTCCCCAAAAGAGTAGTCCTCTGGAGGAGAAGCTGAAGGTATAGATTCTTCAGCATCAGAATCCTCATAGGGGTGAAGAGAATATTCCTGATCAGAAGAGGAACCAGAAGATATGGAAACCTGATCTGAAGATTCATAGTCAGTCAGTCTCTTGCCTAGGTCTCTTATCAGGAGGGGGATGGGAACCCCTGATCAAGGTAATCAAGTCTTCGGCCATTTTGAGCATCTGTTTTTTGGGCATAGAGGCCTGACCACGTGGCTCTTGAGTTTGTTTCTTTGCTTTGGAAGGTGCTTTAGTCTTCGCCTTTGAAGCTGAATTCGGTTTGATGTAAAGATGTTTAGGTCTGAATACCCCTTCAGAAGCCGGTGCCTGCTCAGTGGCTCCGGACCCATCTGAAGGGATAATATCCGAGGCTCCAACACCTTGAGTTTCCAGCGGCATGGGAGACTCCATGTGGGAGTCGGTAGCGGTCTGTGACTCTAAAGTAGCGGGCGTCAGGGGCTGCGAAAGCACCTCACTGAGAACCAGCGACTGGCTTAGGAGAAGCTATGTCGTCAGTTTTGGGCCTCGGTTGTCTATCTCTTTCCTTTTCTTTGCATTTTTTGTGAACTCTGGTAGTCGGATGGCTATCCGGCGACATTTCTGGATAATTAAACTGGCGTCCAAAATAGTTTAAAGCAAAATCATACCAACGCTTAATAGTGCGTTGGTTAAATCTAGCACAAAACCCACAACCAGAAACGTTGTGATCAGGGCCTAGGCAAGGAATACAGTAAGAATGAAAATCCTTATGAGGTATTTGCTTCTCACAAGAAATACAATTATTAACTTTTTCTGACATCAGACTGGAGCAAGAAAAAAGTTTCCCCAATGGGGTACTTAGCTTTTTTGAAGACTTCGGATCTGAAACTCAAACGCGAAAATCTCAGGAGTCGGCCGACCGGCACTTGCAAACTGCTTCGGGCACCGCACGGGGAGAAAGACTAAAGAAAATAGCGTCGCCTGCTTCTTTTATACCCCTGACGACCTGACGTCAGGGAAGGGGCGACAGCAGCTGACGCAGGACCCAAGACTTTGGAATTCAGGCCGGCTGAGGGCAACCTGCCAGCAGGATTACCCAAATGTAATGACTGCAACAGTGAAACACGAAGAACATCTGATAATGCACAGATACGGCCCTGAAACTTAGATACTTCCTGCATGACTCCCTTATAGGGATGTGCAGATAGGCTTCTTTTAAATCTAGGGTGACTAACCAGGCATCCTCGGCTAGCATAGGCAGAAGCTGTTGTAGAGTAAGGATTCTGAATTTTGGTACCACCAAGAAGGTGTTGAGAAATGAAAGATCCAGGATTGGGTGCCAAAAGCCCTCTTTTCTGGGTACCAGGAAGAGTCTGGAATAGAATCCTTGACCTATCTGTTCTACTGGGACTGACTGAATAGCTCTGATGGAGAGCAGGGAAAGAACTTGGCTTTGAGCCTCTGCCCACTGGTTTGGAAGAAAGTTTGGGAACCCTCTTAGGGTTGGCAGTGAGTGGAAGTAAAATTTGTACCCCTGGGATACAATGTTGAGGACCCATCTGTCTTGTGTGATAGAAATCCAGTTTTTTGCATGAAGGGCAAGTTTTCCTCCCAGGGGCACCAGCAATTGGGCAGGGATGGGGAGTGGAGAAGTCATTGTGAGTTATTTCCATAAGGAGGTGGCTTACCACTCCAAGCTTTGGGGGTGAGAGCACTCCATTGCTTAGATCTCTGCATACCCTGAGACTGTAGTCTGGGTGGTCTGTTTCCCCTGGGTCTGGCTTGAGATGGGCTGGAAAGGACCAGTGTTTGGAAGGGCAATGCCTACTGAATCTAGGGGGTTGCACTTGTAAGAATCCTTTAACAGTCTGCATTGACTTAGCTTTTTCTTCCATCTTTTTAAGAACCTCTTCTACTTTTGTGCCAAACAAACTGTCCTTGTTCAAAGGAGCATCTAGTAACTTTGATTTGACATGGTCTGGCAAAGTCTGTTCCTTGAGCAAAGCATGTCTTCTCAGTACAGAACCAGTGACTGCTGCCCGGCAAGATGCTTCTAGGGCCTCAAAGCCACACTGCAAAGTATGCTTGCTGACTTGGCTTGCAGAGTGTATAAGCTCCTGCAAATCTTTATTTTCTGCATAGTATGTAAAGGTAGCCACTTTTTGTTTAATAAGTTTCATAATATGTTGCTGGTACTTCAGCATGTGAAACTGACAATTCAATGCCCTTCTAGCAAGAGTTGCAGAGGTATATACCTTCTTACCCAATCTGTCCAAAGCTCTGGAATTCCTGTCTGAAGGGGTGGGATTCTTGGCTGTAGTTGCCTTGATACCTTTAGGCCCCTGGGAAATGATATCTGGGTCAGCAGTAGGATTCTTGAAAAGAAATGTGCGAGTGTCAGGTACTCTGTAGTACCTGTCTGGTTTCCTAGGGGCAGGAGGTAAAGTTTCAGGAGTAAGACTAGATTCCATAAAAACAACAACTTCAAGGACAGGGGGTATTACTAAAGGCCTGTGCTGTGGCAAGTCTAGGAATTCTCTGAGTCTCTTTTTGGACTGAGGATAGTCTTGACATTCCCAGTGGAAATGCTCTCAAAGTATGTAAGGTTTCACCAAAAGAAAACTCCTCTGGAGGGGAGGCAGAGGGAATGGATTCCTCTGCATCTGAATCCTCATAAGCAGATAAACAGCATGTCTCCATAATCAGATACCTCAGAGTCATCAGACTCCAGGTCTGTTGAAGCTACAGGGAACTGGTCTCCTTTCCTCTTAGCAGGGGAAGACTAACTTCCCCTAATAAACGTAATAAGGTCTTCTGCCATTCTAAGCATTTGTCGTGGCATGGGAGTAGGTGCATGCCCTTTGGTCGTCGGTTTTCTAGGCGTAGCACATACTCTAGGCCTAAGAAACTCAGTAGTTTTAGATAAAAAAAAGTAGTCTGTTTGAGTTGAACATCGGTTGAGCGAAGAGCTCCCTCAGAAGCCAGTGCCAGCACAGCGGGTCCGGACCCATCCAAGGTAGAGACATCCGCAGGTTCCATAGCTGAAGAGTCTCGGAGCATACCAGACTCCGAATGAGTCTTGGTAGAGGCCTGCGAATCCACTGAAGCAGACATCAGGGGCTGTGAAAGCACCTCACTGAGTACTGGCAAACTGGCGACTAGCTTAACGGAAGCGTCGTCAGCAGCTTTGGACCTATGCAGTCTGTCTCTTTGTCCTTACTTTTTTAGAAATATTGGTAGTCAGATGGCTTACCGAAGCCATTTTGGAATACGGAGATTGAGAATGAAAGAATTTAGTGACAATGAGAGCCTGAAGACGAATGGTTTGGGCGTTGAACAAGGCACAGACAGACAGCGAGGTACGTCGGGGTATGGGCCTAAACAAGTGATGCAGTAAGAATGAAAATCTCTGTCTCATATTTGCTTTCCACAGGCGAGACCAATTGTTAGCTTTTTCTGACATCGGTTAGAGCAAGAAAAAAGAATCCCCAACGGGGTACTTAGATTTAGAAGACTTCAGGATTATTCAATTCGTAAACGAAAATTCAGGTAGCGGCTGACCGGCACTTGTGAACTGCTTCTGCTTTGGGCTTCTCGGCAAGAAAGACTGATGTAATGGCGTCGGCTGCCTGTTTTTATACCTCTGACGACCTGACGTCAGTCCTGGAGCGACAGCATCCAACACAGAAATACTAAGTCTCTGGTATTTGGTCCGACTGAGGGCTACCTGCAGGCAGATAACCCAAGTGTGATGACTGCAACAGTGAAACACGTAGAACATCATTTCCTTGCTTACAGTCACTTGCTCACCCAATATTTCTGATAGAGTACTCCATAAGGAATTTTCATAGCCTGCAAGCTCATTACACTCCCAAAACATATGTTCCCAGCTACTTCACACCTCCAACATTTAGAAAGAAAATAAGCTCACTTAGTGTCAGACTCTTCTGCACCACCAGTACAATAAACCAAACACTTGACCAAATTCTTGTACGTGTAAAATCCTGACTTGCAAAATCAGCTCTTATTTTAAGCTTGCCCAGTAACAGAAGGAAAGGTGGGATGGCAGAAATCCAGTCACAGCAACAATTCTCCTTGGTTTTGATACACTGAACAAAGCTGTCAATCTTCATGGTAAATAAACAGCTGATCCTAACTCATGACGGTCCTTGCCCTGTCAACAGATTATCTCAGTTGTCTGAGAAAATCCAGAGTATTTAAAATTCACTCTCCATTACTTCTTGGATTATACAAGATTGTAATGTGGACAGTCTTCTTGCGTAGGTCAGAGCAATGAGTAGCACTGTTTTTTAAAGTTAAATCGGCCTGATGAGCTGGTTCTGTTGTGAGAAAAGATCTCCTTTTATACCCAGCCTCATGTCAGCATTTAAAAGATGTTCTTCATATCCATCCACCTAAAAGACAGAGGTGGCTCCTCCGTGGGATCTCAAGTTTGTTTTAGAGAAACTTTCCATTTGAACCAACTCATCAGGCTGAACTGATTGATGGTCTCCCCTTATTTTATTTGGTTTGGTAAAGAGAAGGAGATGACTGAATGCATTTAAAGTAAATTCTGAAACCATTTCATACACGAAGGAAGGAAGGAAGGATGGATTACTTTTTAAGGTTACCCTGCCTCTATGAAATACGAGTAAGGGCTGGAGCCCACCATCAAAGCTTGCAACACAGATACTTGCCTAACCGAAGTCAGAGCAGTGAGTAAAACAGCTTCCCATAATAACTTCAAGCCAATTTGATAAATTGGTTCAAAGGGCGGTACAGTGGGTTTTTCTACAATACAGCTGAGATCCCATGGAGAAGATACCTCTTTTCAAAGTGGATGGATATGAAAAAATGCTTTACCTAGAATAAGAGGAAAGAAGGAGCTGAAGGCATACAGACAAAAAAGGCTAAAAGATGGATTTTAATAGATAAGTAAAGGTATGATTTCAAAAATTCACACAGACAGTGGAGAACCAGTGGGAGCTTTTTGCATGGTTGGGTCCTGGTTCTTCTTGTGGCATCAACTAGAAAATATCTTCCCTTTCACCAAAAAGGATTTTTTAGTTGCAGATTTTCTAGTCTCCTTTAATACCTGTTGCACATTCTCTGAGAAAATATGACTAGTGAGATCACAATTTTAACACCCAAGCAGTCAAATAAAGGTTCTGCTGGTTGGAGTTGATTAGTGATCCTTGTCTTATGTCAGCACACTCCAAGTAAAATTGTGGTAACTGCCATTGGCAATTATCATGAGAAGAAATAACCAATGTTGTCAAGCCGAGAGAGAGATACCAAAATAACCTCTGGAGAGTCCCTTTACATCTTTGGTTAGCAAAGAAAAGGGGAGAGAAACATGTCTCTCCATAAGAATGAAAGGAATCTGTCTTCCAGATCTTTCTGCAAGGCATTCTGGACTATATTTTAACTGTCTGTTATGAACAGTGGCAAACAAATCTATCTGGACAATTCCCCAAAGGTTGACCACTTACTGGAAGACCCCCTGGGTACAACATCCATTTGTGGGAGATCTGCTCAACTCATCTGCAACTATGTTCTGCTGTGATGAAATGTAAGCAGTCTGAATGGATAGACTGCTAAGTTAGTTTCTCAGGCTATCACAGCTAGTCTGCATAAGTCCTGACTCCTCCTCTTTTTTATGTGCCATGTCACATTGTTGTTGCCCATGATTACCAACAGATGTCCTACAATCCACACATGGTTCAAGGTCTTTAATGCATTAGTCAAGGCCATAATCACTGATATTTGTGCATGTTTTTTCCCTTGAGATGGTATTCAAGTTCCTTGTACTTAGAATCTCTGAGATACTGCATCCCATGCAAACTCTGATGCATCTGTGGTTACAGAATGAGAAGTGAAAGGAAGTGATCCGAATTCAATACGGTCTGCTCTGTCTACCATATAAAAGTCCTTTCTTGCCAAAGTTCAGCACTGGAAATGTTTCAGGATGCTACTGCAGAGACCACACAGTCTTCAAAAACAACCATATTTTCCTTGTGTACTCTAGGCTAGTAGAACCATCATGATAGTGGAAGACATGTACTGAAATCCTGAGAAAATACATTGTGGTAGGTGGTGACTGCAGGTAAACTCTAGTAAATATAGATGGTAAAATGCAGTCTTTTTGGGGCAAGTTATAAAAAGGAATGTGTTTAGGACTCTCCCTAGAAATGTCAGGCTGTGCAAAAGGATAAGAGAGGACTTCTACAGTAAGAGGTAAAACCTATGTTCTGAAACAAGTTTTGACAAAAAGATATTCTTGACACTTTTGAAAAATGTAAAAGTCTGTAAACTACAGCAATCATCTAAGTGGGGAAATGTGAATTCCCTGCAATCTGAAGAAAGCAATTACGACAGCCAGGTATTTTGTGAACACCTCTGGAGCTGATGAAAGCCAACAGGGTAGAGAGAACTGAAAATGCAAACTAGAAATGGAAAATATTAAACAGGGTCTGAAGTCTCTGACAGGATAGGCATTTTTAGATATCCACTGTCACCAAAAAGCAGTTGGAGGGATAAGGAGTAAAAATCACGTGAAAGGTGAGCATTTTGATTTTCTGAAGTTTTATGAAGACATTGAGAAAACAGGCATAACATGTCTCCAGGTTCCCACTTTTTTGGGTACTAGGAATACCATAGAATAAATTCCTTTAGCTTGATGTGATTCTGGAACTGGTTCCATGATGCACTGAGAAAGTATGAGACAGAATGGGAGGAAACAGGCAAGTTAGATTTTCTGGGTGTGAAAACTGGAATGTCTGGAAGGAGAGAGCTCCAGTGTCACTTGTATCCATTCTGAACTATTTCTAGTACCCAGGGATCTGTTATTTCTAAAGAGGGGAATAGAGATAAAGTATGCTTACTAGATTGACGAGATGAAATGTGGGGTGGAAGGAAAGGACAGTCGTGCATTTTTCTTAGTCTGGGAAGGTATCTGGGCTCCACTTCCTTTCCTCTTTTGATCTTGCCATTTTGTATACAGATGTTTACCAGATTTCTAACGGGAGTATTTAAAAGACTTCCTCAAAAAAAGGGGGCCCAGGACTGGACTGTTAGTTCCTGTTGTACTGTTGAATGGATGATTGAAACATTTGTAACTTCTTGGATACCTTCCTCAAATCTTTTTTACAAACTTCAGCTAAAGAGGTAACCAATAAAACTTCTGTGTCCAAGGGGGAATAAAGTACCTCTACACATTCACATCTACAGGAAGACTTTGTGCTTTAAGACATTATCTGCACATTACAGAACCTGTGGCAGCTGCTCAGGAAACTAAATCAGCTGTGTTGTATATCAGCACCTCAAGGAATGCTTGGTTATTTGACAGCCAAAAGAAATTGTGCTGCACATGGATGACTATCGCACGGGAAGGTCAATCATCAACAGTTTCAGTTACACTGGCAAATGTTGCCAGCAGATATTCAGCCATGTGAGCTTGACAACCAACAGTCCTAAAAAGCTAGGGATGTTTTTTCCTCCCCTAATTAACAAAAGCCTTTCCACTCTCTTCCAATGGAAAAAGGTTACTGGTAGCTAACATTTTGGAACCAACCTCCTTGGCAAAATAAAGAACAGCTGGCTCTGCCAAAAGGTTACAATAGAGGAATTTATGGAAGTGATTCACTTTGTAAAGCCTCTATGGCTTTTGGGCACAGGAGGCAGACGTCTGAAGAGATACATGCAGCAAGTGTTCTCCAGAGGACCAATCACAGGAGGAATGGCAAGAGGTTTAGTGGTATCAACATGGAGTACATAGTATCTCTTCTGAGTTTGATTCCTCCCCCACCCACATTAGAAGAGGTCCTCTATCCTAGAAATAATGTACAAAAAAAGAAGTTATGTCTTACCATAACGTTCCATTTGTATTGTTGATCCTCGTTCATTCCTTACATGTGGGTATCCGTTCCAACCTCAAAACTGAGCCGGCCATCTTCCAAGCTTGCACCAGCTACAAACTCTCGAGCCAAAAACTCTTACCCAGAATCCCCCTCTTCCCGTTACCACAGATTGAGCTTGCAAGTCAAAAGAAGGTAGAGGCTACCTCTAGGCAATTGACCTAACAGAACCAGATGGTGAGATCCACTAGAAGCCACAGGAGGGGGAAGAAGGGAGGGTCGTAATGACTAAAAGCACAGTTGTGTACACTTACCATAAATGTAGATGTTAGAGTGTATTCACTGTAGCAGTCAATACATTTGGGTAATCTGCTGGCAGGTTGCCCTCAGTCGGCCTGAATTCCAAAGTCCTGGGTCCTGCATTGGTTGCTGTCTCCTCTTCCATGATGTCAGGTCGTCAGGGGTATAAAACATGCAGCCGACGCAGTTTTCTTTAGTTTTTCTTGCCCCCGATGTCAGGCGCCCCCAAAAAGGTAGCAAAATGCATCAATATAAACTTTACCTTCATCTACAAGCAAATACACCACATAGGTTGTAGAAGATAGAGAAGGAAAAACTCCAGAATACTTGTACCAGAAGACTTGTGGATTTAGTTTCCACTCGTGAGGATCCATAAGGTTTCTGCTTAAATCGTCTGCCAGAGTGTTTTGTTTTCCTGGCAGGAATTGCGCTTGAAGATGTATATGGTAGGTCAAAGCTGTGTTCCACAGTGCCATGGCTAATCTGCAAAGGAGGTATGAGTGTGCGCCCCCTTGCTTGTTTATATACAACATGACTGTGGTGTTGTCAGTCTTTATCAGTAGTTGTCCTGGATGAAGTAAGTCCTTGAAGGCTGTTAGGGCATTTTGAACAGCTAGCATCTCTTTCTGGTTGATATGCAGATGCATTTGTTTTGGTAACCATATGCCCTGAATGCTTCTTCCTGCCATGTGGGCCCCCCAGGCATAATCTGATGTGTCTGTTATAGTTTGGCTGGCAGGGGGTAGAGTGAAAGGCCATCCAACGTTTTGGTGACATGCCTTTGCCCACCATAAAAACTCCTGTTGCAGACAGGGAATGAGTGGAATCATTGTTTCCAGACTGAGAATGTTGACTCCACAAACTTTTTAGGCACCACTGAAGTCTCCTCATATGCAGTCTTGCATATGGAATCAGTGGGATGCAGAATGCCATGAAGCCCAGAGCTTGCAGAATTTGTCTTGCAGAAGACTGCGCATTTTTGCCATAAGTTTGAAGTAGTCAGTTGCCTTTGCTTGTCTGGCATGAGGTAAGCCATCTGGGCAGTTGTATCCAAGCTTGCACCCAGGAATGTTATCTTTTGAGAGGGTACCAGTTGTGATTTCTTTTTGTTTATTGTATACCCTAGGCATGTTAGAAGCCTTTTCACAAACGCCAGGTGTCAAAGAAGTGTGTCCTTGTTCTTTGCTTGAATGAGACAGTCATCCAAGTAAGGATATATTCGTATACTTCTTTGTCTGCAAAATGCAATTACTGGTGCCATGCACTTTGTCAAGACCCTGGGCACAGTAGATAAGCCAAAGGGCAGTGCAGAGAATTGGTAATGCATTAAGCCAGACTTGAATCTGAGGTATCTTCTGCACGATTGTCTTATTGGGACATGCAGGTATCCCTTTTTTAGGTCTAAAGTCACCAGCCAAGCATTCTTGCCCAGCATGGGCAGAAGCTGCTGCAAAGTCAGCATTTTGAATTTTGGAATGTCCAGGTATGTCTTAAAAATTGATAAATCCAGTATTGGCCGCCAGGCCTTGTCCTTTCTGGGTACCAAGAACAGTCTTGAGTAAAAACCTTGTCCTGTTTCCTGTTCTGATACTGTCTGAATGGCCCCCATATCCATGAGGGACGTAACCTGTTTCTGTGCCTCTGCCCATTGATTTTTTTGGCAGATATGGCCAGCCATTTGCCACTGGCAAAGTGTGGAAATGGAATCTGTATCACTGTGATACGATGTTTAGTACCCACTTGTCCTGGGTTATTAACTGCCAATTTTGAGCAAAAAGTGCTAATTTTCCCCCTATGGGTGCTGCCAAAAGATAAGTGCTTGGTGTAGGCAGAGGGAAGTCATTGGGATTGCTTTCTGTAGGTTTGCGCTTTATCTCCTCCAGATTTGGAGGTGGAAGCGCCCCATTGCTTTGACCTGTATGAATCTTGCGCCTGGTATCTGGAACCTTAGGGCGTCTAGATTCGCCCCTTTGAGCTCTGTCTGACACAGGAAAGGACCAATTTTTTGTAGGCCAGTGTCTACTGAATCATGTTGGCTGCACTTGTAAGAAGTCGTTAACAGTTTGCATAGACTTAGCTTTGTCTTCCATTTCCTTTAAAACCTCTTCGCCTTAATACCAACCAGAGAATCATGCTGTAAAGGTGCATATAGCAATTTAGCTTTAACATGATCAGGCAAATTTTGTTCCTTTAACCAGGTATGCCTCCTAATCACAGATCCAGGAACTGCGGCCCTGCAGGAGGCCTCTAAGGAATCAAAACCACATTGCAAAGTATGCTTTCCAACTTGTTCAGCTGCATGCAATAATTCCTGCAATTATTTATTTTCTGCACATTCTGAAGTCAACATCATTTTCTGTTTCAGCAATCCCATAACATGTTGTTGGTACTTAAGCATATGAAATTGACAGTTTAAGGCCCTCATTGCCAAGGTTGCAGATGTATAAAACTTTTTTCCCCCATCTGTCCAGTGCCCTTGAATCTCTGTCAGAGGGGGTAGGATTTTTTGCTGTTGAGGCCTTAACTCCCTTTGGACCCTGTGAAATAGTTTCAGGATCAGCAGCAGGGTTTCTAAATAAAAATTTATGCGAGTCAGGGACCCTGTAACATCTGTCAGGCTTACTGGGAGCTGGAGGTAAGGAGTCAGAGGTCAAGCTTGACTCCGAAAACACATCATCCACAATGTCTAAAACAGGGGGAATGGCTAAAGGCCTGTGCTGAGGGAGGAGGAGGAAATCCCTGAGCCCCTTTTTTGATTCTAAGAAGTCTTGACTCTCCCAGTGAAAATGCTCCCTTCAAAGTATGCAAAGTTTCTCCAAATGAATAATCCTCAGGAGGAGATGCAGATGGAATAGACTCCTCAGCATCAGAATCCTCATAGGGAGGTAGAGACAATTCCTGATCAGAAGAGGAATCAGAAGCAATAGAAACCTGATCTGAAGATTCATAATCAGTGTCTTGCCTAGGCCTCTTATCAGGAGGGGGATGGGTACCCCGATCAAGGAAATAAGGTCTTCAGCCATTTTGATCATCTATTTTTTAGGCATAGAGGCCTGTGCACGTGGCTCATGCGTCATTTTTTTTAAGTTTTAAAAGTTGCTTTTGTCTTTGGTTTTGCAGCTGTCATCGGTTTGATATACAAATGTTGAGGTCTAAATACACCCTCAGAAGCCGGTGCCGGCTCAGCGGCTCCGGACCCATCCAAGGGAGATAAATCCATCGGTCCAATACCTTGAGTATCTTGCGGCATGCCGGACTCCACATGGGTGTCGGTAGAGGCCTGCGACTCGAAGGTAGCGGGTATCAGGGGCTGCGAAAGCGCCTCACTGAGAAGTGGCGACTGGCTTAGGAGAAGCTTCATCGGTTTTGGATCTCGACTGCCTTTCTCTGTCCTTTTCTTTGCGTTTTTTATGTACTCCGGTAGTCGGATTGCTATCCGACAACATTTCTGGGTAGTTAAATCTGTTTCCAAAATACTTTGATGCAAAAAAATATACCGACACAATGGTGCGTTGGTTAAATCTAGTACAAAACCGACAGCCAGGCATGCTGTGATCAGGGCCTAGGCAAGGAATACAGTATAAATGGAAATCCTTATGAGGCATTTGCTTCCCACAAGTAATGCAATTATTAACTTTTTCTGACATCGGTAAAAAGCAAGAAAAAAGTTTCCCCAACGGGGTACTTAGCTTTAGTGAAGACTTCGGTTCTGAAACTCAAACCTGAATATTTCAGTAGTCGGCTGACTGGCACTTGCGAAAAGTTTCTGCTTCGGGCACCGCGCGGCAAGAAAGACTAAAGAAAATGGCGTTGGCTGCATGTTTTATACCTTTGACGACCTGACGTCATGGAAGAGAAGACAGCAACAGATGCAGGAACCAAGACTTTGGAATTCAGGCAAACTGAGGGCAACTTGCCAGCAGATTACCCAAATGTAATGACTGCAACAGTGAAACACAAAGAACATCGAGGATCAACAATACAAATGGAATGTTATGGTAAGATATAACTTCTTTATCTGATATTGTTAATCCTCATTCAGTCCTTACCTGTGGGACAGAGTCCCCAGCTACCTTTAGTCCTGGAAGGCTCTCATGGAAGGACATTCCGGAGCACCATAGAACCAAAAGATGCTCTTCCCCTGGAGGCCAAATCCAATTTGTAATTATTGATGAAGGTATGAGGGGTAGCCCAAGTTGCAGCTGCACAAATGTCATGTAAAGAGGCTCTGGCATGGAAGGCATAAGAAAGTTGCCACCGACCTTGTAGAATGAGCCTTTATGGTAGCAGGTAATGGAATATTACGTTTTCTATAAATAAAGGTAATGCAGTCTTAACCATTTAGCCAATGTGACCTTAGTAACAGCACATCCTAATCTAGGCAAAGAATAGGCCAAAAATAACTGGTCTGATTTACGAGAAGCCTTAGTCCTGTTCAAGTAGAAGCAAATTTGCCTGTGAATATCTAGGGCATGTACGTAATACTCTCCTCTGTTTGAATGATTGGGGAAGAAAACTGGCAAATAAATGGTTTGACTAATGGACATTTCAGAGCTCACTTTTGGCAGAAAGGAATGATTAGTTCTCAATGACCCTCTCTCTCTATGAAAAATCAAATATGGTTCTCTTGATGCATAAGGCTTGAAGCTCAGAGATGCGTCTGGCAGAAGTAATGGCAACCAAAAACAAGGTTTTCCATGACAAATATCTGAGGTTGCAAGAAGAAGCTGGTTTGAAAGGTGGCATTGTCAAAGCTTGTAGGACTAATGACCGGTCCCCATGGTTGAGTAGGTTCTCTTAAAAGGGGGTCTTAGATGATTCACGCCTTTTATGAAAGTCTTGCATAATTTGTGTGACATAAGAGAGTCTTGGACACTATCATGAAAATTAGATATTGCAGCCAAATGAACTCTAATGGTAGAGGCAGATAGACCAGACTGAAATAGGGTAGACATATTCCAGTACTATCGACACTGGTGCTGAAAAAGGATCTACTTGTTTTTCTTTCAACCAAAAAGTAAATCATCTCCACTTGCTGAGATATGTAATTCTGGTGGAAGACTTATTAGATGCGATAATGTCACGTACATGCAAAGAAAGATCATTCTGCCTGGCAATCAAAGGAATTGGAGGATCCAAGCTGTGAGCTTCAGGTTGTTCAAGTTGGGGTGAATCAGATTCTGCGGATGGGAGATCAACCCCGGGGTTGGATGGAGAATCCACGATTGATTTAGCAGGTGAAGCCAAAGGAAGGGAAACCAAATCTGACAAGGCCAATATGGTACTATGAGGATTACACTTTGCTCTTCAACCGGCGGGCTTTCTTCAGAAACTGGGGAATGAAGGGGAGAGGTGGAAATGCATAAAGCAGACCCGAGGGTCAATCGTGGACTAGAGCATCCTTGGGTGACTGTCCCGGAGGGGGAAGCAGGGGGAAATAGTTGCTGCATTTTCAGCTTGTCGGGGATGCAAAGAGGTCGCAGCAAGGAAGACCCCAGCGGTTGAAAATCTCCGCCGCTATCAAAGGATTCAGGGACCACTCATGAGGTTGTAGAATACACCTGCTGAGTCTGTCTGCTATCATGTTGGAACTCCCGGAAATGTGCATTGCTAGAAGAAAGTGGTTGGTAGCCATCGCCCATTGCCATATCCTCATGGCCTCTCGACAGAGTGGGTAAGATTTGGTTCCACCTTGTTTGTTGATGTACCAGACCACCGCCATGTTGTCTGATTGTATCGCAACAGTCCCAGACGGCAGCAGGGGATGGAATGCTTGCACCTCCCTCAGCTCTAGAACATTTATATGCAGATGGGCCTCCATTTCGGACCAAGTACCTTGGACCGTCTTGTCCCTGAAATAGCCCCCCCACCCCATCAGGGAGTTGTCCGTGGTCACTGTAGTCTTGGGCTGTTGGGGGGAGAAGGGGCGAGACCATTGTGACGGATTGTGCACCATCCACCAATTTAGATCTTGTTTGCATCTGTGAGTTACCCAAATCTTGGCTGAAAAAGGGTACTGAAAGGGATACCACTGGGTGAGCAGTAGCCATTGTAGAAGCCTCATGTGAAACCTGGCCAGGGGGACAATCGTAATGGAGGCTGCCACAGAACCCAACAACTGGAGAACAGAATGAACTGTGGATTTCTCCCTTGAAAGGATTGGAATTCTTTGTTTTCAAGATGTCCCCTATGAATTCTGTGGACTGAGATGGGGTGAGATTGGATTTTTGCCAGTTTATGGTTATGCCCAGCCTTTCTGCAGTGAGGAGAGACTATGCCAGGGCTTCTTCCAATAGATGTCTGTTGGGGCGGAGATGAGCCAGTCGACTAGGTATGGAAACACCTGGAATCCTTGTAGTCGCAAGTGAGCTGTGATGACTGCCATGCACTTTGTGAACACTCTGGGGGTTGTAGAGAGTCCGAAGGGCAGTAAACTGAACTGGTAATGACTGGCTCCCGCACGGAAACAAAGGAATCTTCTTGATGGTCTGTCCACTTTTATGTGGTAGTACGCATCTTGAAGATCTATCGAGCACATCCAATCATCTTTTTCCAAAAGTGGAAGGATAGACTGTATTGACACCATCCGGAATTTCTGTACTTTTACAAACTTGTTCAATACACGGATCCAAAATTGGCCCCCAGTCCTTGGTTTTCTTTGGCACAAAATAGTGTTGAGTAGAATCTGGATCCTATCTGGTCTGGAGGGACTATTTGGATGACTCTTTCTTTGCAGCTTTGAAATCTCTAACCTTCTTCCCTTTGACAGGGTGGAACGTCGGGTAAGCTTGTTAGGGGAGTGGGACAAAGGTCGAAGGGGATATGATAACCTCTGCCTATTATCCTTTGTACCAAAGAATCGGTGGTAATGGTTAGCCAGGCAGAAGGGTACAAAGAGAAACAACCCCCAACCACTTCCAGAGGAAAGCAGTTGGGCCGCTCTTCAGGAGCGCTGGTAGAATTGGCCAGGGAAAGAATCCATGGAACCCAGGTTACACGGACCCCCTCTGCCCCAAAAGGGGCGTCTTCCCCGAGAGTTTCCTCCTCTGCCTCTAGGGGAGAACTTGGCCTGTGTGTCATGGAAAGAACCTTAAGACTTTTTGTGCCATATCTTCCCACTCTTCTGGTTTCTGGAGAAAGCCCGCTTGAGGGGAAGAACAGACACCCACAGCAGAAAGGGTCTTACCATCCTGTTCACATCTGGTCAGTGCTTTTAACCTTAGGTCTAAACGACGAGGCTTCGATGGGAGCGTTGAGAAAGGAAGCCTTGAAGGGTTCCGCGAAATTACACAAGCGCATCCAAGCATGTCGTCTCAGAACAATGCCTGAACTAGCCTCTCTAGCTGCTCCTTCTGATGCGTGAGACATCAGGCGCATGGAGGAGTTAGATATTGATTCGATGGTGGCTAGCTGAAAGACCACTTTGTAATGGACCTCATCAGACACAGCTCCAGCCAAAGTTTCAGAGAGTTCAGAAATTAAGTCTCTCTGAAGCCTGGTAAAATGTGTCATAGTACAGGGACCTGACTGCAAAGGTCACCGATGCAAAAGTACGCTTCCCTATTCTGTCCAGAGCCCGGGACTCTTTGTTGGGCAGATGGGACGGTCTTTCTTCTTCCGCCAGGTCCTTTTTAGTTGCGGCCGCTACCACCAAAGCATATACAGGAAGACCTTTGGACCAATGGGGACCACTAGCAGGAGGGGACAAAATTTTACCTGGCCTCTGGGAAATGGCCTCAACGGTGTCAGGAGCCTTCCACGCATGATGCACAATCAGCCAAACAAGTTCGTAGGCAGGTGGAGTAACCCAGGAAGTAGGGGGCTGGGCACGAAAGGCCTCCAGGAACACAGACTCTTCAGAGGTCGGGTTAGAGGGCTGACAGTCACCTCTCGGTTTAAGGATTTCAAGGATATCATCAAAGGATACCTCAGAGGATGATTGAGGGGACATTCCCCATCAAAGTCTGTGTCTTCAGTAAGGGACTCCTCTGTGGAATCCATGTGCTTTCTCTTGCACAAGCTCTTTTAATGATCTTCCTCAGAGGGAGAAGCTGGGGAAGACAGCTCAAAAGGGGTGTCCTGTGGGAGTACGTCCTGAGGCCCTTGCGCCCGGTGTCTGCTAGGAGCGGCTTGTGTACATTCCAGTCCAGAGGAGGGTGGGGAGAGTGATAGCACAGAATCGCTAACAGACGCCAGAGCCTTCTCCGTAAGCTGGAAGGCCGGTCCACCTGTAGAGGGATAGGAGCCCAGGGCAGGGGTCACCCCTCGCCTAAGTGGCTCAGCCTGCCAACTCGGAGTCCCTGGATGGCTGTGAAATGCCAAAGTACGTATGCCACAGCTGACATCCTGGGCCGTGACAAGACTCTCCTGACACAAAGGCAACTGCAGCTCCTTGGTGAGGTCCATAAAAGGAACCGTAGTGGGGGAAGACTGTGCTATATCAAGGGGCTTCAAAGGCAATGGAGGAGGAGAATAAGTAGGGGTCTTTGGTAAAGGGTGATCACTGCCGAGGAAGGATAGGTCCTGGGAGGCGGGATACCCCTGGCCAAAAGCACTTGATCCACAAGAAGCAATACATCATGTTCAGAGAGGCTCCTAGCAGACTTCACGGACATGGCTGAGGGAGAGTCAGGTCTATCCAAGGACGGAGAAAAGTCTGTGTCTACCACGGAGGTGATCTGCACTGAGAACAACGGAGCTGTAATGGACTGAACTACTGGTGTCTGCACCGAGGAAATCGGTGCCGAAGGCGTGGTCTGCACCGACGATGAGGTCGGTACCGAAGTGGTTGTCGGCGCTAAGGCCTGAGCCGAAAACATCGGTGATGAAAACTGAATGGTCGGTACCGAGAGGGTAGTCGGTGCCGGGTAAGTTGTCGGAGCCAAAAAGGAAATGGGTGTTGAAACATCCATCGACGTCATAACAGTCTGCATCGACTGGACAGTTGGTGCCGGTAAGGGAGACTGAACCGAGGAGCTACTCGGTACTGATGTGGTATGGGGCACACTAAAAAAGGAAAGGCCACAGAAGTACCTCATAAAGAGGATTACTGGCTTCAAACAAATGCCCTACACTGACCGCCTCAAAAAACTCCAGCTTTACTCCGTAGCATATCGCCTACTCCGAGGTGATCTCGGCCTAACATATAAAGCTATGTCAAACCCAGAGCTGTTGGACATGCTACACCTAAAGAAATCCCAATCCCTCCAAGCTACACGCTTTAGGGACCTAAACCTCGTCACCACAATAAACAGGACACACTGGAGGGATAGATTCCTGTCCCAGAGACTTCCTATACTCTGGAACAAGCTACACATCTATGTCAAGCAAAGTTCTTCATTAACACTCTTCAAGAAAAATCTTGAGTGGATGGGAAACAGGACATACAGGGGATCACTTCTGTCTCTCTGCTGGACAGTGGCATAGGAAAATAACTTTTTTGGGTGGTGTAAGCTATGGTACCTTGCTGGCTAGGCTTACGTAGGCCTTTCGGCTGATAGCCTAGTACCTACCTATGAACTATTCGGTGCAGAGGTCTCAGATGGCGCCGATGCCCTCGGTGCCGAAGGTCTAGACACTGAAAGCGCTGGAGCCAAAGAAGTCAAAACCAAACTGAAAAGCTTAGCTTTCTTGGGTCTCTGTTCCTGAGGGTTCTCAGCTGGAGACAACGGAAGAGACTTGGCCTTTTTATGTTCATCACTCTTTTTCTTATGGGATCTTGGAGGGGTTTAAGCCTCCGACCCAGAAATAGCCTCTGACAAAGGAGATTTAAGTAACCCTTTCAAAATTAATTTTTCCTCTCAAACAGCAGCCTGTTAGAGAAATTCTTACAAATCCCGCAAAGCGGGTCAACTGTTAAATGAGGCACACCCAAGCAATAGACACACAGGGAATTGTACATATTTATGTCCACAATCTAAACATCTTTTAAACCCTGGGCTACATTTTTTATCGGTCATGTTTGTTAAGGAAGAAAGAAAAAAACAGAATACCAGCAATGGTACAAGAAATACCAGAAGGTAAGAAGGAAAAGGGGTTTAACAACGATGGTAAAAAAGGAATTACCTCGCAGTAAAAAGAGAGGAAAGGAGTTGAAAAGGATTCGAAAAAGGGCAGTCACTAAATGCGATAAGGTAAGAAATAACTATCCAATAACTTTTTTGTGAAAAAAAAGTTGTCTTAGAACTTAGTATGAAGAAAAAACTGTACTTGGCTCAAGAGAAGTAGCTTGACGCGACCGAATGCGACGCGGCAAACGAAATCTGGGGTAACAGGGAGAGGGGAATTCTGGGTAAGGGTTTTTAGCTCGAGAGTTTGTAGCTGGTGCGAGCTTGGAAGATGGCCGGCTCAGTTCCGAGGTCGGAACCAATACCCACATGTAAGGACTGAAAAAGGATTAACAATATCAGATCAAATATTTCCTCTACAGGGGAATCAGACAACACATTTTCCTCAGGCTCAGACAGCAGACAGTTTGAACAAGAAACCTGGGAATTACAGTTCAGGTCCAGCCTCTTCTAAATCTGACAGTCATTGTCAGAAAGGGAAGGAGAGTTTTTTTTTTTTCCATTTTAAATGTGGAGAAAAGTACAGTTTTGTACCTACCATAAATGTAGATGTCCGAGAGGAATGCATCTGCAGTCCTTACAAACGGGTTGTCCTGTCGTCAGGCAGCCCTTCGGTCGGCCGGATTCCAAAGTCTGGGTCTGGCTTCGGCTGGTGTCGCACTTCACCCGACGTCATTGCGGCAGTTCTTCGGGTATAAAGGCATCAGCCGACGCCATTTTCCTCAGTGTTTCTTGCCCTAGATGCCAGGTGCCCTCTTGGTAGACTAAATTTGGATAAATGCCAAAGTTTCCAAATAGTAGAGAGCAAACACACAAAATAAACATGTATGTACATATATACAAACAAATACACCATAATAGATCCCCCCCAAGCTAGCTGAAGATTGGTAAGTACCCTAGGAGTACCTCAGAGGGGAAGGAGGGTGGGTAATCCTGACTGCAGATGCATTCCTCTCGGACATCTACATTTATGGTAGGTACAAAACTGTACTATGTCCTTCAAGGATGCATCTGCAGTCCTTACAAATGGGTAGAATACCATAGCTAAACTAGGGGAGGAGGTAATGAGAATAGATTATGGTGTAGTCAGGATCCCTTGCAAAACAGCAGTGGCAAAACCAGCACGGGATCTAGAGTATAGAGGTAAGTTATAATGCTTGGCAAATGTATGCACGGAGGTCCAAGTAGCAGCCTCTATAATGTCCTTGGTAGCCACTCCTCGTAAGAAAGCTGTGGTAGTGGCTGTGGCCCTTGTGGAGTGAGGCCTGATGTTCTCTGGAGTTTTCTTTCCATGGTAGGAGTAACAAAATCTAATGCAATTTCCTATCCATTTGGAGATTGTCTGTTTAGAAATTGGTTTTCCTTCTTTTCCTGTTGCATAAGCTACCAGAAGCTGGTCAGTTTTTCTATTGTTTTTTGTCCTGTCCAGGTAGTAGCATAATTGCCTGTGTACATCCAAGGTATGTAAGAGCTTTTCTCCCCTATTCTGTGGATTGGGGAAGAATGTAGGAAGGTGGATAGCCTGATTTAAAGAGACTCTGTATACCACCTTAGGCATAAATGTAGGATTTGTTCTCATGGACACTATCTTGATGAAAGATCAGGAAGGGTTGTACTGCCATTAATGCTTGTAGTTCAGAGACCCTTCTTGCTGAAGTTATTGCCAGCAGGAAGGAAGTCTTCCAGGATAAGTATTGCAAGTCTGCTGTAGCTGCTGGCTCGAAAGGAGGTAGAGTCAGTTTTTCTAGCACAAAGTTCAAATCCCATGCTGGCAATGGGGGTTTCCTGGGAGGTTTTACATTTTTAATTCCCCTCAGAAACTGTCTGAGCAGAGGATGCGAGAAGACAGGAGGATCCAAGCTGTATTGTGCTGAAATAGCTGATGCATGTATCTTGATGGAGGAATAGGACAGGCCTGTGTGGTAGAACTCCGCCAAGTACTCCAGGATGTTGGCTATGTTAACCAGTGTCACATCTTGCCCCTTTGCCGTACTCCAGATGAGATATATTTTCCATTTTGCTGCATAATTCTTTCTTGTTGAAGGTCTACGAGCCTCCAGGATTATGTCTTTAACCCTTTGGGATAAATTTGGGTTAATTTCTGTTATGTAATGTTCCATGTTAGCTGCAGAGTTTTTAGGTTTGGATGCAGAATGTTGTAGTTGTTCTGTGTCAGCAGTAATGGGATCAGGGGCAGTTTCCATATTTGTTCCCGGGACATGCTCCTCAGCAGTGGGTACCAATGTTGTCTTGGCCAGTCTGGGGCTATCAGAATGATCCTCGGACGTTCCTCTTTGATCTTGAGAAGCACCTTGTGCATCAAAGGAAGTGGTGGGAATGCGTATGCTGTCAGGCTTTTCCAACTGAAGGATAGGGAGTCCACCTTCCAAGCAAGTGGGTGGTAAGTCCTTGTGCAGAATTTCTTCAACTGGTGATTGTATGGGGATGCAAACAAGTCTATTTGTGGTAATCCCCATTCTCTTGTGATGGCTTTGAAGATGTCCGGATGCAGCATCCATTCGTGGGCATCTGTTGTAGTTCTGCTTAATATGTCTGCTAGAATGTTTTCCTTCCCTGGTACATAAATTGCCTGTAACTGAATGTTGTAGCTCAGAGCCACATCCCATAGGTCTAGTGCCAGCCGGCATAGGGGTATGAGTGTGTGCCTCCCTGTTTGTTGATGTACCACATAACTGTGGTGTTGTCTGTCCTTATCAACAGCTGGCCTTCGTGGAGAAGAGGTCTGAATGCCTGGATTGCCAATTTTACTGCCATCATTTCTTTTAGATTTATGTGCAGATGCAGTTGGTCTTGAGTCCATAGGCCTTGAATGCACTTGTCCATCATTTGTGCCCCCCAACCGAGGTCTGAGGCATCTGTCGTGATAGTTTGTCTTGGTTGACTTTTGCAGAAGGGCAGACCTGTGTTTGATTGACAGGCCTGAGCCCACCATAAGAACTCTTGCTTCAGGCATGGGATCATTGGAATTTTGGTTTCCAGGCTGTGCTTGTGCTGAGACCACAAATTCTTTAGGTACCACTGCAGCTTTCTCATATGAAGCCTATCATGAGGGACCAGAATTATGCAGGATGCCATGAAGCCTAGAGCTTGTAGCACTTTTCTTGCAGTTAGATGGCTCTGCTTTGTTAATGCCAAGAAATAGAGAGGAAGTTGCTCTTTCTTTTCTGCAGTTAGAAATGCCATTTGTTTTGATGTGTCCAGTTCTGCACCCAGAAAGGTTATTATTTGGGATGGAATCAGCCTTGACTTTTTTGTATTGACTGTGTATCCCAGGGCTTGTAGCAGGTAGATGACTCTTTGTAAGTCTTCTGTTAATTTGTTTTTGTTGTCCACTTGTATCAGGCAGTCGTCCAGGTAGGGATAGATTTGAATTCCCTGAAGTCTGCAATGGCGATTACTGATGCCAGGCATGTCGTGAACACTCTGGGCAGTAGATAAGCCAAAGGGCAATGCTGAGAATTGATAATGCTCTGATCCTGCAAGAAATCTGAGGTATCTTCTGCAAATTGGTCTTATGGGGACGTGCAGGTATGCCTCCTTGAGATCTAGAGTTACCAGCCAAGACTCCTTGCCCAGCATGGGAAGAAGCTGCTGTAGGGTCAGCATTTTGAATTTTGGAACAATGAGGAATGTGTTTAGAGCGGACAGATCTAGAATAGGCCTCCATTTGTTTTCTTTTCTTGGTACCAGGAAGAGCCTGGAGTAAAATCCCTTCCCTTGCTCCATAAATGGTACCTTTTCCACAGCACGCATTCTTAATAATAGAGATATTTGTTTTACAGCTTCTGCCCTTTGAGAAGGTGGTAGGTTTGGCATTCCTCTCTTTCCTGGTAGTGTATGGAAATGGAACCTGTAACCTTTGTCTATAGTCTGCAAAATCCATTTTTCTCTTGTAATGCAGTGCCAGTTTCTTGAAAATAATGTTAGCTTTCCGCCTAAGGGTGCTTCTAGTTGTTCCCTGGTAGGCGGTGCCACCGAGTCACTGTGATTGAGTTGTTGTAGTGGTGGTGGCTGTATCCGTGCCTCGTTGGTTGTTACCCTGCCACTGGCGACCCCTGGATTGGTTTCTGCCTCTAGAGCGCCTATTCCTGCCTCTTTGTGCCTTAGAGGAGTCCGGAAAGGACCAATTCTTGGCGGGCCAATTCCTGCTAAACCTTGGAGGTTGAACTTGTAAGAAATCTTTTACTGTTTGCACAGATTTTGCTTTCTCTTCCATCTTTTTCAGTACCTGCTGTGCGGGGGCACCAAATAAATTGACCTTGTCCATAGGTGCATCCAAAAGCTTAGATTTGACATGGTCTGGTAATGCCTGCGCTTTCAACCATGCATGCCTCCTGATAACTGTGCCAGTCACATGGCTGATCTAAAGGAAGCCTCCAGTGCATCATAGCCACATTTTAAAGAATGGTTACTAACCTGTTGTATGTTATTGTAACATTTCTTGAATATACTTTTTATCTAAAGATTCTTCAGAGGACAGCTTTTTAGTCAACTGGTCAAGCATAAACTCTTGATATTGAATCATATGAAATTGGCAGTTCAAAGCTCTAGCTGACAAAGTAGCAGAGGTGTAAACTTTTTTACCCCATCTCTCTAAGGACCTGGATTCCCTTTCAGAGGGAGGGGTTTTAGAAGAAGTAGCTGCTACAGCTTTAGGGCCCTGGGAGATAGTCTCTGGATCTGCAAAAGGGGCCTTATATAAGTGGTGATGAGTGTCCGGAACCCTGTAGTACCTATCTGGCTTAGCAGGAGCCGGAGGTAAAGTATCAGGAGTAGTGCAAGCATCATTAAATGCATCATCAACAACAGATAGAACTGGAGGAATAGCTAAAGGTCTATGCTGTGGTAAGTGTAGAAAGGTCCTAAGCCTTTTTCTAGAGTCTGAGAAATCTTGGCCCTGCCACTGAAAATGTTCCCTCATAGCATGCAAGGTTTCCCCAAAGGAAAATTCCTCAGGAGGAGAGGCTGAAGGGATGGACTCCTCAGCATCAGAGTCTTAAAGGAGAATAAGAAGCCTCAGGAGGGTCTGTATGTTCTGAATCATCAGAAGAATCATCTGTGGCTACTGGCGCAGGGGGGCTCTGCTCTAGGCCTCTTTTCTGGAGGAGGGAGAGAGGCCCTGTCTGGATGAGGCTGGGATCCACGAATTAAAGTTATGAGATCCTGTGCCAAAGAAAGCATATGGGAGCTGGTGCTGGGCCTGTGAGAGGGGGGCTTGGCAGGCACAGGTTTGGAAGTTTTGGCTGCTTTAGCCCTGGCAAAGGCCTTAATAGACATAGCTGGAGGAGGCCTAGCAGCTCCACGTGCAGGGGTAGAGATATCTAGTGGAATGGTGTCTGATAAATCCTGTGAAATCGCAACAGAAGGCTGGATTTCAGAAGCCGTTTCTACCAGGATAGAAGAGGCCTCGGTAGAAGGCAAGTTATCGGCTGAAGAAAGAACCACTTGCTCGGTTTCGGCCGAAACCGAGACACTCGTGGATTGCTTAACCGCGGTTTCAGCCGAAACCGCGGACCGCGAGTGTCGGTCCTTTTCTTTGCGCTTTTGGTTATTTGCGTGAGTCGGAGGATCCGGCGGCATAATGTAGGCAAAATCGGAGCCGAAAATCTGTTCGGCAAAGTCCGAGCGACGTCTAAGCGTCCGTCGGTTAAAAGAAGCACAGGCTAGACAAGCTGCTACGTCGTGGTCTGGGCCTAAACAATGTGTGCAATAGGAGTGGAAATCTTTATGAGGTATTTGTTTCCCACAAGATAAACAGTTATTAACTTTCTCTGACATCGGCTGAGGCAAGAAAAAGTCCCCAACGGGGTACTTAGCTTTATAGAAGTCTTTGAAGTAGTACTCGGTAGTAGTAATCTCTGGATCTGACCGACCGGCACTTGCGAACAGCTTCTGCTTCGGGCGCCACACGGCAAGAAAGACTGAGGAAAATGGCGTCGGCTGATGCCTTTACACTAGAAGAACTGCCGCAATGACGTCGGGTGAAGTGCGACACCCGCCGAAGCCAGACCCAGACTTTGGAATCCGGCCGACCGAAGGGCTGCCTGACGACAGGACAACCTGTTTGTAAGGACTGCAGATGCATCCCTGAAGGACATCTTGGGAAGTACACTACAAAGAATAAAAAGCTTTGATAAACGTCAAAACAGTACCATCCCTCTTTGGCAGATAAAGTCACTGGTGGAGAAAGATGCTTAGTCTTTTGAATTATCTTTCTAGGTCTGTCTAACGTAAAAGTCCTGTTCTCATCAATCATCCAGACTTCCATCCTTAAAACTCATAATTATCAAGAGCACTTGAGAGAGACACCATCTGTCCGTTTTGAAAATCACTGTATGGAGTTCGCCCTTCTCACTCGAAGGCATATATTCCATTTTTGAGGTTGCGCTACAGTATTGAACCTTAGCTGTATCCCTAGCAGCAGCTCGAGAGGGATCGAAAGCATGCAATGGACAGTCAGAAAACTTTGAAAAGGCGATATCGGAGTCATCCATAAGGGGACCAGATTAGACAGGACAAGGGCAAAACCACTTTGGAAGCCTCTATTTTCCTTTTCATAGGAATTAGAAGGGGGATGTCTGACAAACTCTACTGATGTCCAAGTAGTGTAAGGACCTTAAGTCATTGGTTCTCGAGAAAAATACTAAGGCTGTTAAGTCAACTTCTAATAGTCATGGGAGCAAAGGACAAGTAGATATTACAGGCATAGACATCGTCTCTCACCCCTAGAAAAAACAAGCAAGCTGTGCAGGAAACTTTTATAAATTATCAGTCTTCCACACAGACCATTCCCTTTTTTCTTAGACATAAGAAAAATTTACACAAATGAAGGAAGGTCCTCAGAGGGTTCCTTATCTACCCAGAAGTTCGAATGAAGATGCAGTGAGGACAAAGTCTGATAGATATCACTCGCAAAAAGGTTATGCATTTTGGTGTCTATATGTAAGCTACTACACCAGCACACCTTCGTGCTTCCCTGGAAATACACTGCACATGGAAGGTGCCCAAAAGCTTTACTATACTGACTGAATGTTCAATCTTTAGCAGGATACATCACATGCAGCTGTGTATGACTGCAACAGTAATCGAACGAGTAATATGTAAAATTCCCTTTCCTTTTTTCACTGCCATTCAGAATATAGAACAGAAGAATGGGGAAGCTTTTGTTTGGTTAAGCAGTCTGCTTCTGCTAACTGTCTCAGTGGTTTCTTGGGTTGTTTTGCTACACAAGAAGGTTTAGCAAGTTGATAGTATCTAAAAATGGCACTAAGGGAAGCGGGTCAATAAGGAAGCAAATTTCTTAGCCTGAATGTGCTTCTTCAACTCTGCTAGTCCTAGGTACAGACTTTTATATGAAACAAATTTAGAGGACTGGCTGGCATTCCCTAAAGCTCAGCTAAAATTGGTACAACGGAGAGCATGCATCAGACGTCACCTAAACAGAAAACAAGACTGCAAAATTATGGTACTTTCAATTCTATCTGTTAAAAGAGCTCCAACTGCTAGAGTTCTGGGTTCAACTCCAGTTTTTCAACTGCTGGTGCACAGGTAAGAATCATGCTGGTTTTCTCATCAATACAATGAAATGCCCACCGCAATCCCTGCATTAGGCAGATCCCAAACTTTCTGCTTCACTAAAACGGAAACAGTTTTGAATAGAAATCATCTCTTAGGAAGTGAAGTTTTCAATCACTTGCTTTCATTTAAATTTCTATACCACTCTGTTTTTGTAATCAGTGTTCTGTACTTGCAGAGTGTCAAGCATTAATCAGGTCCATTTTGATTTGGAACCTAAATAAATTTGGTCTAACTTTGTCCTCAGCAGAGTTTCCTTTGCCACAAACTGCATGATTAGGATGAAGATCCCGTAATATTTTCCGCTACATTATATAGAAGAACAAAATTCCACTACAGTAAAACAATTGAGAAATCACAGGTGCTTCAAAACCATCGAGGTACCATAAATAAAATTAGAATGAGAGGTAAGCAGTACACCTACCCAGGTGTCTATACTATAGCAATTAAACTCAGCATGATCCATCACTGACAATGATCAGCACAATCAACTTGTCAGTAAATGACACCAAGACAGCAGCAGCGATGGTGCAGCCAAGTGCTGATGTACGTTTCAGAAGCTCACAGGATTAAAAAAAGAGAGTATTGGATATTTAATAAAAATGTGCAAGACAATATACTTAAATTAAGGAAGTCAACAGAAAACACTGAAAATGGAGCAAATGTTAGTTTCTCAAACACAAAATTAAGATCCCAAGGAGCAGCCAAAGGGTTTTCTAGGAGGCTTCTTTAATGCATTCTCATGTGTACGTTTTTGAAACGATGGGGATTCATGGGCAGACATGGTGAAATGGGTGACAAATGAACCTTAGAGGAGTAAAACAGGTCTTAAGAGAGTAACTCACACATACTGCAAGACTAAAACACTAACCCTGAATGGGTGCTGGATGCTTTGTTGACACCAACTGGAAAACCTTTTCTATTTGCTTATATATGATTTTCAAGTAGCAGGGTGTATTATCCTCCATTACTATCTGTTGCACATGCTCAAAAAACAGGTGCCTATGAAAGGTATTAATCATCCAGGAGTCAGTTGTAGTTGCCTGGAGTCCGGATGTACTAAACACCCTGTTCTAATCCCAGTAAATCCGTCGGTGTAATTGCCTCTAGCCAACTTCAAAAGGGAGGAATCACTGTTGGCTAGGTCATAAGGGAAGTTATCACAATGACCTTTGAGGATTCTTTCAGAATCTTGAAAAGTACCCTGGTTATCAGTGGAAAGGGTGGAAAAGCATCCAAGAACATTCCTGTCCAAGAAAATGAAAAGGTACGTCTTCCAGGCCTTCTCGCATGGAACCTGGTGCAGAATTCTTTCAGCTGACTTTTTAGAGGAGGGAATAAAGGCCCACCTAGAAATTCCCAACAGATGGCTCCAACCTTGGAAGACACCCAACCCAGTTTCCTTTCATGACGGTCTGCCTCTGTCCTTCTCAGCTTGTCTGACACACACCATGCTAACATGGCTAGTCTGCAAAGGGGTTAAGATATTGCCCCCCCCTTACTTGTTTATGTACCACATCACCGTGGTATTGTCTATAAATCCCTGAAGAGATCCAGAGGACCACAAATGATTCAGAGTTCAGTGTTTTTAGAAGGGCTAGAATCTTTATATTTAAATGCATTTGTCTGTCTGTCTTGTCCAGGACATCTTGCACTTTTATCCCCCCTGACACTGCTCCAAAGCAAAGTCCAAGGTGTCTCTAGTGTCTGACAGCTTTGCAGCAGAAGGAGAGAATAGGAGACCTGGATTCGGGGATAAATGTTGTCTCGAACAAGTGATTTCTCTTTTCACAAATCTCATAACTGGAACTCAACACAATGGGTGTTAATTCTGGAACCAGAGAAACGTCAGATACCATTTTTTCTCATATGTAGACTTGCAAGAAGTAAACTGAGAATTATGGATGCCATGAGACCCGGGATCCTGAAGTATTACCTCACCATGACAAGTCTGAGTGGAAAACTCTTCAAATACATCCAAATATAGATTATTTTTCCCTGTGGAAGAAACGTTCTTTGTACTGAGGTGTCCAGCAGACACCCCAGAACACAATCCTGTCTGATGGAGTCAAATAAAACTCTGGAATAAACCTATGGAATGTTCTCTTGGAATCCCAGCCTGTGTAGGTCATCTCTTACCTAGGTGACAGATTCCTGACTAAAAAAAAAACTCTGGAAAGATAATCAAGTCATCTAAAATATGGATACCCTGTAGCCTGCAATACATAGTCAAAGAAGATGGATACTTTGTGAACACTCTTGGAGCAGTGGACAGCCAAAAAGGTAAGACAGAACTAAAATGATTCAAACAAAACTAAGAAACACCTGAAATCTGGATGAACAGGAATTTGAAGTAAAAGCATTCTGAACTTAGGCACTATCACAAACCGATTCAGGAAAGAAAACTCCACTTGTCTGCAGGAATTTTCTTTCTTTGGCACAAAAAATATTCTTGAATAAAACCCTTTACTCAAGTGGAAAGGAAGAACTTCTTTGATTACCCCTTGAAACAGCACATGACTTAGGACAGGAGGAAGAGAAGGGTTTGGTCTATCGGATGGGGGGGACCACTGAAAACGAGAACTTCCTCCCACTGTCACCTGTATCCAACATGGATCACATTCAGAACTCATTTGTTTGGACCAACTTGTTGTCAAAGAGAAATGTAGACAGAGATAAGGGACTGCCAGGGTAGGGGGAGCAAGGTTCCTTATATAGTCATTTTGACTTGTCTGTCCTTTGTTCTATGGGGTTCCTGCTTTCCTTTTGGAACATCTCAGCCACTGTTTTTTAAATGTCTGCTTAGCAATATTCTGCTGAGCCTGTTTACTTTGTTTCTCATCAAAGCTGGACCATGGAGGAGAAAATCACTTGGAAAATTGGAGGAATGCAAAAAATCTGAAAGATTCCCTGAATCAGCTTCTCTCTCTCTCATCATGTTTTGATTCCGTCTGTAGCAGAGGGTACAAAAACTAAATCTCTACCCAAAGTAGAACTCAAAATTTCATTTTTATCTGGGAAGTTCTGATAATGCACAGCCAGGTAAATCTTCTAAAATAAGTACCAGTGGCAACAGCCCTGGAACTAGTATCTACAGAGTCAAACACACACATCAAACAATTAGTAGTGATCTGATAACTAGAAGAAACTGGACTACACAAAGCAGGTTTTTCATCACAAGAGGAAAAGTACAGTTGTGCACCTACCATAAATGTAGATGTTCAAGTGTATTCACTGTTGCAATCATTACAATTGGGGTTATACTGCTG
This sequence comes from Protopterus annectens, assembly GCF_019279795.1. Taxonomy (NCBI): domain Eukaryota; kingdom Metazoa; phylum Chordata; order Ceratodontiformes; family Protopteridae; genus Protopterus; species Protopterus annectens. The sequence continues at coordinate 540,689,527 of NC_056725.1, read as the reverse complement.
GCAGGCTACCTGCAGTCAGCCTGAAATCCAAAGTCCTGGTCCAGAGTCGGTTGCTGTCGCCTCCTCCCTGACGTCAGTGCGCCAGGGGTATAAAAGATGCAGCAGACACCATTTTCTTCAGTTTTTCTTGCCCCAGATGTCAGGTGCCCCCAAAGGCATAGGCTAATTTATGCCAATAAACATGCATGCAGTAAAGTAAGACTCTACCTTCATCTATAAGCAAATACACCACATAGGTTGTATAGAATAGAGAAGGACAAATAAGGCCCAGCAAAGGAAAGGGGGATGGTGGGTGGGTAACCTGGACTGCAACAGTGAATACACTCGAACATCTACATCTACACAAATGTACTATGTTCATCGTGTTTCACTGTTGCCGTCATTACAATTGGGTAGAATCCCAAAGCTAAGGTTGGGCGGCTGGGACTAAATAGGATTAGGAGAGGCTATGAGGCCCTGCAGAACTGCAGTGGCAAAGCCTGCTCTAGATTTAGAGTAGAGAGGTAAGTGATAGTGCTTTGTAAAAGTGTGCACTGAACTCCAAGTTGCAGCCTCTAAGATATCTTTGGCTGGTACTCTTCTGAGGAAGGCTGCTGAAGTGGCTGCTGCTCTGGTTGAATGTGGCCTAATGACCTTAGGCACTGATTTGCCATGCTGTGAATAGCAGAAACTAATGCAGTGGCCTATCCATTTTGAAATGGTCTGCTTTGAGAAAGCCTTTCCTTGTGATCCTGCAGCATATGCCACTAGAAGTTGCTCGGTCTGCCTGAAAGCTTTGGTTCTGTCCAAGTAGAAGCGTAGCTGCCTGTGAATGTCCAAAGAATGCAGAAGTCGCTCACCCTTATTCTGTGGCTTTGGATAAAAGGTAGGAAATGAATTGTTTGATTCAGGGCCACACAGGACACTACCTTAGGCATAAATGTCGGGTTTGTCCTCAGAGAAACCCTGTCATGATGGAAAATGATAAAGGGTTCCACAGCCATGAGTGCCTGTAACTCTGAGACTCGTCTGGCAGAGGTTATTGCTAGGAGCAGAGCTGTTTTCCAAGATAAGAATTTTATATCAGCTGCAGAGGCTGGCTCAAAAGGAGGCAGTGTGAGTTTTTCCAAGATATAATTTTGGTCCCATGCAGGTATTGGTGCTCTCCTTGGAGGTCTTATGTTTTTGGCTCCTCTGAGGTGCTGCCTTAGTAATGGATGAGAAAATAGAGGTGGTTCTGTATTGTAGTGAGCTGAAATGGCAGAGGCATGAATCTTAATTGAGGAAAAGGACAGGCCTTTGTCCAGCATCTCAGTTAAGTATTGTAAAATCTGAGGAATATTTGGTACAATCGTGTCAATTCCTTGTACCTGGTTCCAAGCACAGAATCTCTTCCACTTTTCTGCATAAGATTTTCTGGTGCTAGGCCTCCAAAATAACATCCATCACTGCTTTAGACAGAGGCGTGTTTTGAATGGTTACATTATTCGCCATGCTGCCAGGCTTAAGGTCCTGAGATGGCTGTGCAGGATCTGACTGTCTTGTTGGGTCAATAAGTGAGGAATTTGAGGCAATGTCCAGGCTGGGCATTGAGACAAGCTCTTTAGGATTGGGTACCAGTGCTGACGGGGGCAGTCTGGGACAATCAGTATCATTTTTGTCTTCTCTTGTCTGACCTTTAGGAGTACCTTGGGGAGGCGAAGCAGTGGGGGAAAGGCATATACTGTTAAGATTTTCCAGCTGAAAGATAGAGCATCCACTTTCCATGCTAGCTTGTGATAAGTCCTTGTGCAGAATTTCTGTAGTATGCAGTTGTGAGGGGAGGCAAACAGGTCGATGTCTGGGCATCCCCAGTTCCTTGTTGTCATGCTGAAGACTTATGGATCCAATTTCCACTCCTGGGGATCCATTAGGTTTCTGCTTAGTTCGTCTGCCAGAGAATTTATCCTTCCTGGCAGGTATTGTGCTTGCAGATGTACTTGGTAAGTCAATGCTGTGTCCCACAAAGTCTGCAGAGGGGGTAGGAATGTGTGCCTCCCTGCTTGTTTATGTACCACATGACTGTAGTATTGTCTGTCTTTATCAATAGTTGTCCTGGATGAAGTAGATCCTTGAAGGCTGTCAAGGCATTTTTGAACAGCTAGCATCTCTTTTTGACTGATACGTAGATGCATTTGGCTTGCGGACCATGTGCCCTGAATACATCTTCCTGCCATATGGGCCCCCAAGCATAATCTGATGCATTTGTTAATGTCTGCCTGGCTGTGGGTAAAGTGAAAGGCTGTCCCTTGTTGTGGTGACAGGCCTCTGCCCACCATCGAAACTCCTGTTGCAGGCAGGGAATGAGGGTAGTTATTGTTTTCAGGCTGTGGCAATGTTGAGCCCCCACACTTTTTAGATACCATTGTAGTTTCCTCATATGCAGTCTTGCATATGGAATTAGCAGAATGCAGGATGCCATGAAGCCCAAAGCCTGCAGAATTTTTCTTGCAGATAACTGGGTCTTTGTTGCCAGCATTTTGAAATAAGTAGTCAGTTGTCTTTGTCTGGCGTGAGATAAGCCATCTGGGCAGTTGTATTTAAGCTTGCAACCAGGAATATTACCTCTTGTGAGGGTACTAGTTTTGATTTATTTTAGTTTACTGTGTACCCTAGGCATGTTAGTAATCTTTTTACAAACGCCAGATGCTGTAGTAAAATGTCCTTGTTCTCTGCTTGAATAAGGCAATCGTCCAAGTAAGGATAAATTTGTATTCCTCTGACTGAAAAATGCAATTACTGGTGCCAGGCATTTTGTGAAGACCCTGAGCGCAGTAGATAAGCCAAAGGGCAGTGCAGAGAATTGGTAGTGCATTGAGCCAGCTATAACTCTGAGGTATCTTCTGCATGAATGTCGGATTGGGACATGCAGGTATGCCTTTAGGTCTAAAGTCACAAGCCATGCCTTCTTGCCCAACATAGGCAGAAGCTGCTGCACAGTCAACATTTTGAATTTCGGAATATCCAGAAATGTGTTTAGAATAGACAGGTCCAGTATTGGTCTCCATGCATTGTCCTTTCTGGGCACCAAGAAGAGTCTTGAGTAAAATCCTAGTCCCTGCTCTCGCTGTGGCACTCGCTGAATGGCCCGCATGTCCATGAGGGCTGAAACTTGTTTTTGAGCCACGGCCAACTGTGTGGCAGGTCTGGCATTCCATTTGCCCTTGGCAGGGTGTGAAAATCGAACCTGTAGCCTTGAGAAACCTATATTCAGGACCCATTTGTCCTGGGTGATCATGTGCCAATTTTGTGAAAAAATTGCTAGTTTTACCCCTAAAGGGGCTGCCAGAAGATAAGTGCTTGGTGCTGGCAGGGGAAATTCATTGAGACTGTTTCCTGTATGGTTGTGATTTAGCTTCTCCGCTTTTGGAGGTAGAAGCACCCCATTGTTTAGACCTGTATGAGCCCTGGGGCTGGGATTTGTCTCTGAGGCGTCTGTATCTGCCTCTTTGTGGCCTGTCTGACACTGAAAAGGACCAATTTTTTGCAGGCCAGTTCCTGCTAAATCTGGGAGGTTGTACCTGTAAGAAATCCTTGACTGTTTGCATAGATTTAGCTTTGTCCTCCATTTTCTTCAACAACTCTTCTGCTTTAACACCAAACAAGGTATCATGCTGTAATGGAGCATCTAATAATTTTGCTTTAACATGATCAGGCAGATTCTGTTCCTTTAACCAAGCATGCCTCCTAATGATAGAACCAGTAACAGCGGCCCTGCAGGAGGCCTCCAGAGAATCAAAACCACATTGCAAAATATGCTTTCCCACTTGTTCAGCTGCATGCAATAAATCCTGCATTTCTTTGTTTTCTGCACATTCAGAATTTGTCAACATTTTCTGTTTTAGTAGTGACATAAGATATTGTTGATATTTAAGCATATGAAACTGACAATTTAAGGCCCTTACAGCCAAGGTAGCAGAAGTGTAAATCTTTTCCCCCCCCATCTGTCCAGGGTCCTTGAATCCCTATCAGAGGGGATAGGGTTTTTTGCAGTGGACGCCTTAACCCCTTTGGGACCCTGAGATATAGTTTCTGGGTCAGCAGCAGGGTTTTTATAAAGAAATTTCTGTGAATTGGGAACCCTGTAGTATCTGTCTGGCTTAACAGGAGCTGGTGGTAAACAGTCAGGAGTGAGACTGGACTCTATAAATACATCTACAATGTCTAAAACAGGAGGAATAGGAAGGGGCCTGTGCTGAGGTAGTAAAAGAATCTCTGAGCCTTTTCTTAGATTCTGAGTAATCTTGGCTCTCCCAATGAAAATACTCCCTCATAGTATGCAGGGTCTCCCCAAAAGAATAATCTTCAGGAGGAGCGGCTGAAGAGATAAATTCTTCTGCATCAGAATTCTCATACGGAGGAAGAGAGTATCCCTATTCAGAAGAGGAATCAGAGGAAATGGAAACCTGATCTGAATATTAAAATTCTGTCTCTTGCCTAGGTCTCTTATCTGGAGGGGGATGGGAACCCCTGATCAAAGTAATTAGGTCTTCGGCCATTTTAAGCATCTGTTTTTTAGGCATGGAGGCCTGTCCAGGGGAATGTTGTACTTGCTTCTTTGTCTTTAGAGATGCTTTAGTCTTTGCCTTTGAAGCTGAAGTCGTTTTTACATAAAACTGTGTAGGCCTGAAAACACCCTCAGAAGCAGATGCCTGCTCAGTGGCTACGGACCCATCTGAGGGAATAGTTTCCGAGGGTCCAATACCTTGAGTTTCCAGTGGCCTAGTTGGCTCCACGTGGGAGTCTGAAGCGGCCTGTGGCTCTGAGGTAACAGGCATCAGGGGCTGTGAAAGCGCCTCACTGAGAACCAGCGAACCGGCAACTGGCCTAGCCGAAGCCTCGTCGGTTTTGGACCTCGGATGCCTGTCCTTTTCTTTGTCTTTGCGTTTTTTTACAAATTCCGGTAGTCGGCTGTTCCAATGGCATTATATGATTAAATCTCCTGCCAAAATAATGAAATGCAAAATCATACCGACGCTTAATAGTGCATTGGTTAAATTTAGCACAAAACCGACAACTAGCAACGTCGTGGTCAGGGCCTAGGCAAGGAATACAGTAAGAATGAAAATCCTTATGAGGTATTTGCTTCCCACAAGAAATACAATTATTAACTTTTTCTGACATCGGTCTGGAGCAAGAAAAAAGTTTCCCCAACAGGGTACTTAGCATTAATGAAAACTTCGGATCTGAAATTCGAACTTGAAAGTCTCAGGAGTCGGCCGACCGGCACTTGCGAACTGCTTTTGCTTCGGGCACCGGGTAGCAAGAAAGACTGAAGAAAATGGAGTCGGCTGCATCTTTTATACCCCTGGCGCACTGACGTCAGGGAGGAGGAGACAGCAACCGATGCCGGACCAGGACTTTGGAATTCAGGCCGACTGCAGGTAGCCTGCCAGCAGGATAACCCCAATTGTAATGACTGCAACAGTGAAACACGATGAACATCTGCAGCCAAAACATACCTATGCCCACCATTAGTCAGTAAAAACTAACATGAGCCTGACCATTCAGAATTCTAGAAATCAAAGTTGCAGAAGCATAAAATCCCACCCCCACCTCCAAAATAAATATTAATAGCTTTACCATACTTGTCCGAAGGAGAAGGATTAGAATTACAATGCTAGGCAGCAGCTGGATTAACTAAAGCTGGCTGGGTCAGGTTTGGGCTTAATGTATAAAAATCTGAAAAACTGAGGATCTTTGTACATTCTATCTTATTTGGCTGTCAGGGAAAGTATCGGCTGTGGAAACACATCCTCCAATGCTGACAGCACTGGTGGGGGATGGGTGAGGGTTCTGAACATTCCAGTTACAGCAGGTTATAGTATTTTCTAAAGGACTCAAAGCTCAGTGTTCTCCCCTGAAAACACTGGCACATTCTGGAAACTGTCTTGGACAAAGTGAATCTATCACAGAGAGATTCAGATACCATACTCTCCTCAGTATCCAAATCAGAAAACTGAGAAGAAAAAACTGCATCTGTTCCTTCACATTCCCCTACAGATTCCACATCTTGAACCTCAGAGAAACATTTTTGTTTAACTAGAAATCACCTTACAAGAGGGGTCAAACAGCCTTCACAAGACCCTGAGCCAAGTCCAATAAATTACTCCTGTCCATAGAAATTACCACAGAAGTTAAATGTTTAGTTTTCTGCCTCTATGATAGGAAAGTTGGGGCAAACAGACCCAGTACTGCCAGCTACAGCTTCCCCACTGATGGTCACAACAATCTGACTAATATGGAGCACATTCTCCTATGACAGAAAATGACCTTCTCTTGACAACTAAGGGGAACAGCTTCACAGGTCCTGACTAACCACTGGTCTTTGATGGCTGTATGGACAACTCCAGCAAAATAGGAGGAAAAAGAGGAGTGATTTCAGGAACCAGGTTTGACCACAGCAGGGTCACTCACCTGCAGTTGCGGCAAAATGCCAGCCTGCTGAGACAGCAAAGCCTGCTTAGTTAACTTTTTCTTTTTGTAGATGGAAGAAGGTCCCACTGAAGGAATGGCGGTTAGTTCCATAGTCAAGCAGAAAATGCTGCTTATTTATCAGGGAAGCTTAGCAAGAACAGTCAGTAAAACAGGAAAGTAGCAAAAAAGTCTAATTTTCCCACAAAAAATACTTTAAACAGTTCCCCAGCAGCAAAAAGTAAAATAAACAGCTTTGTCACATAAAAAGTAGTTTGAAACGACTTTTAGCCACAAAAGGAAAAAAAAGTAAACTCCCATTTAAACTTTCAGCCACAAAAGTAAAAAAAAAGTACATTCCCATTTAAAAGTACATAAAATTAAACAAGACTGTCAAGAAAAACACTTTTCCATAGCTTAAAAGCAGTAGCTTTAACAAAAAGAAAATAAAGCTTTAAACAACTTAAAAGTGGAAGGTTTTCTCCCAGAAGGGAAGCTACACACACCCAGCAAAAGAGCAGAGTTAGCAGACAGTCAATCCTATAAAGCCTGCAGAACAGTATGCTTCTTGGTGGCAAGACAGCATTGAAGGGCTTTGCATCCAAATTTGTCTTTTTAGTCAGCTCAGCTCAAGCTAAATAAATGCTTGGGCATATAGAAGATGCTCTAAAGCTTTGGAAGCTGGCAGGTTGTTATATCCTAAACAGGATATAACCTTTACAGATTAGGATACTGCAGCAGTGAGCAATATTATCAACACCACACGATTCCTCTCCCACAGAAGAATCAAGGAAATGAAACTGGAACACCTGGTGTTGGTCAGACAGTCACAATGTGCACAGTGGACTGACCTGAAGGTGAATGGTTCTTTGGCCATAATCAGACAACAGAAGTCTGTTCATCAGACAAAGGACCCTACCCTGAAATGTGCAATACCTTGACACCCACTACCACACACCCAACACTACTGCATCTCAACACAAATGGTAGGAAAGCAGTTCTCCTTGTTCACTGATGTATCAAACAGATATGCAGTCTGAACTGAATTCTCTGCGATAGTGAAACCTTACAGGCCATTAACAATAGAACTACTCTTACTTCCAGGATGTCAATGCTTAAATGACAATGCAAGTACTCTGAATTGTGTTGGGTTTTGTAGTCACCACAACCAAACTTACAGGGGAAATCTATGCGGTTACCCTTAGCCTTAAGAGTCCAAAAGTGGGACAGGCTCCCACTTTGAAGGCTGGATTGGTACAATTTCTACTGCATATGCAATCAAGCTTTTGAAAACAGAAGTGGATGGGAAATGGAATCAAAACGTTGAGACCAGAAACTGTCAGTGAAGGACTCTGATGTGGAGTTTGTCATAACGGGCCATGAAAATAGCAGCTGTCAAGTCCAAAACCTTTTGACAATTCTCCAAAGGAAAAAATTATATCAAGTGAATGAAACAACCAGCTGCTGAAGGGATGATGTCTTGTCTTGGGGCAGAAAGGTCATTTACTGTGATGTTTAAGGGGCACCCTATGAAAATAAGACTGAAACAGGAGCAAAACTGATTTTGGGTGAAAGTCAGTCGCTGTGTTTATGCGCAGACGTAATTTGCTCTTGCCAAAGCACAACTCTGGAGCAAGTCATAGGTGTCAGCTTGCAAAGATCTCATGCAAATGAGACTGTATAGAGCACGTAAATGAAGAATGACAAAAATGTGTGCTATAATCTTATGTACATTAGTGGTTTTCACACCTGTTTGTGATTCACAGTTGACATTTTATGCACTACAGTGTCATATGCATATGCTTTATAAAAGGCGAAGTTGCACCTTTTCTATCTACTTTTTCAAACAATGAAGATACTTGCTACAGCTGTCATCATGTCTATTTCCTAGTGTGAGCTGCTTGTCTCGGTCATGCCAAAATCACAGGCATTCACTGATTCTCACCAGCTGAAAAGGTGCAGATATAAGCAAAGACTTACTCATTTTTAACTTAGCTGAACAAGAAATTCTTGATAAATCTAGAGTGGACAGGGATTTAGTAAGGGCTTTACTGAGTTTGCATGACCCATAGAATAGTTCTGAGGGGATGTGTGGTTTTCCTACATCTGTGGACACCAGGGTATGTATAGCCCTCACTATACATGCAAAAACAAACTGCTGACTTACTGGTTATTTCTCAGGCTTCTGCCTAGAGGATACTTCAGCATTTCTTTGATATTCTCTTGACACGCAAGTATCAGTATATTAATCTGCCACGGTCACCTCTGGACCAAACCAGAACCATGTGTGTCTTTAAAAGAATGAAAAGAATTCCTGAGGTGCTTTCTGCAATAAGTTGTCCCCATGTTGACATCAGGGCTCTATCTGGATCACGGGGGAGGGGGAGTTCGATACCGGAACAAGAAGTGTACCATTTCCATCAAATGCCATGTAGTGCAGGTAGCATAGGGGTGGGATCACTGCATCAACCCAGCATCCTGGCAGCACCCATGATTCTCAAATCTGGCCAACAAGCACCTCTACTTTTTCTACTACTGTGCAAACAGGATGGACATACATGTCGTGTATGTCACCATACTCCACACACGAATCATAATGGCATTCTCCCTTACTTCCATCATTCCCCATGAGCTGATGAAATTCCTAATGTATACCCTTGTAATACTCTAACACAATCTTTATGGCAATGGCTATGCATGAACAATCTCTCAGCACATCTGCTGCTGGACAGCTAAAGCCTTCTGTGTCTCAGGAGCTACATGTGAGATATGCCTTCACCTGGCACTCTTTTGTACAGACATGACAGTGGGTACTGCTAACTAAAATGGTAGTGACTTCAAGGTGCTTGGATTGTTCACAAGAGGCTAGTGCTAAGCTTAACGGCACAGCGGAAGTGTTTCTGGTGCTGACCCAGTTAAGGAGTAAGTGATAGCATAATTACTGAACCTTTGAAAATAAAAATCATTTACCTATAAACATATGATGCACACTTACTTTGCACAGTGAATACTTTCATCTGCGTCTGAAGTTGATGGGCCACCTGATGTTGAAAAATGTTATGGGTTACATATACATAAGTAACCTGTGCAGTACATGTCAGCCTAAAGTATAGCCATCACTTATGCACCATCGTTCCACACTGTATGACTGTCTGCTGCACTGGTCTGAAATTAATGGTGTCCACACCACCTCATATGGTACTTGTGGCATCATCTGCATCACTGTATTCACCTCTTATAGAGAGAGCAGGTGATTTCATTAACTGGAGGAAAGTGTTCTGGCCTAATGGCCTTCAAGGAACACACTCAAATTGTTGGATTACACACGTTGTCAGCCCAAATATTTATCATCATCTTCAAGTCTGCTTAACTATGTTCTGGTGAAATATTCCATAATTGTGTTACCCCGTGTGTAGACTGCCCCGCACCATCTTAGTAATTGGGTGCTAACACTAACTCTCCTACCCATCCCCTAACCATGTACCTTAACATCATTAAAATCTTCCTGTAATACTGCTGCTAAGCAAAACAGACTCAGACACACAAACATTCGCAAACACTACATCTATCCCCTAACCTAACCCTAAAATACACAAGCTTACACACATACAATATCCATCCTTCTTTCATCCCTAACCCTAACTCACTCTCACACACACACACCTCTCACCCCACTTGCATGTATTCCACACCATAGACATATCCACCATTCGGCCATCCGTTCAGTCAACATTAAATCACACCCCTGTGCTTGTCAAATGAACATACTTTCGGTCAAATGCAGGGGAACCATATACATGCATTCATATATAAATATATACACACACGTACACCCAGTAGTGTTGCAGCATTGTTGCAACCTGAAAACACATTTTAGCCCACAATTAACCAGATTCCCACACACAACATAAACATTACAGTTTAGAAATTCAAAATGGAAAAAGTGAATTGCCTGTGGTATTAATTGTGCTCTGTATGACAGTCCGACTTGTACTAAACTGTGGACTGGTAACAACTACTTACTGTTAGGGCTATGTTGTAGGCATTTTTAGGTAATGTAAAACTGATTAATGACACTGCCATACGTTTTTTTTGTAACTGACAGTCATGAAATTAAGGCCACAAATAGACAAAATACAAGTGAAAAAAAAAAATATATATATATATATATATATATATATATATATATATATATATATACACACACATACACACACACACACACACACACACTATATACAATGGTACCCAACACTTTCATTCATGTCAGTCAAACTCTGCAGTTTCCTTAGTTTTGACTATTCCCTCTCAAATCCTTTTAATTTGTTTGCTCTTTTCCTGGACTTTCAAAGACAAATGGGACTCAGTGATGTTAAAAAAGACACACCGAAGTCTACTGGCATAAAATGGGACCAGTTTAGGAATTTAGTATGCAAGTGAGGTTCACCAAAACAGAGCTCTTTGAAATGCACCACTATGCAAGTCTGCAGCCTTTTCTATAGGAGTAAAATTAATTCCACCCCTTGCTGATGAGCGTGGAAGACACTGACCACAAGAAAATGTGTGAGGTAAACTGCAGCTCTTCATCACAGTCCAGTGTGCTACATATTTTGTATACCTATGTACTGTACTGGCAGTCAAAGTTGTACTTGGTCATATTAGTACTGCATCCTTAATAATTGTTCAACACTTTAGAAAACACTACCAATGCTTCTCTTGAAAGGGGGAAAAATAAAAATGAACAAGGTGAAACAGCACATTGAGTTACATTCCTTAATTTCCGCTGGATGAAAGGACAACATGCACTGAAAAGTCTTAACCCCATTACACAACTGTTGTGATTTAAAAAAAAAAAAAAAAAAGATGATGATGAACCAAAATGTTTAAATGTACGTGCATACAAATGCCGCCTCCTTCTGCCCTCACAAAAGTGGCAGCAACAAAACGCCCAGGTATTATACTACAGAACATTTGTCATTTACACAACAAATGAAACATTACTGAAAAGAAAAGGTGGAAGTCTATGCAACTTGCTGCAAATACAGCTGGTAAACCAACCTTCAACACTATCACTTCCATACGTACTACCTGTACATGGGTGTATGGGGGTTGGGCATGGTGATGTTTCATATCTGAAGGTATGTTTTGCAACCTTTTATCCCCTGTACCAGGCTTGCATACTTCAACCTTATTCTAGAAATTCACAAGGTTGAGCTCTAAGCTCTGGCCCTGTGACACTGCTCACCCACCCCTAACCCCCATGTGGCAGACTGTAAACCCGCCATCATCACAAGCTTTCTGACCTGATAAGTTTCAGCAGTTTAGCAGCCAGTGCAAACACAACTTCACCTATAAAATACCTCCTTGAGTGGGCACAAGACACTCTGGCCAATCAGCTCAAACCACCAAGCCAGTGGAAGCCCCCACCCCACAACATAAGGGTTCCCCTTCAGCAGCTCCAGCACAAAAGGGGGTATAATTCAAGTCCACTGAACTAGGGTGAGATCTGTGGTGCACAACTTCTTATCCCCCTTTTGAATCAGTACGTCTCGTGTTCCCCACCAGTGTGAGCCCACCATACTGGTCCTGTCCATCTCCTCTTGTGTGTTATGTCTACTCCATAAGTCTTCCTCAAAGCCCCTCTCCTATACTCTTTCTTCCTTTCCAAACTTCCATCCTGCATGAAAAAGATTTGAAAAACGGGGGAGTCTATCCCCATTAAAATATAGTGCCTTTCCTCTCCCACCTCTTCCAGACAACCCTCTTGATTCTGAGTGCCCCTTGTCTTCTCTTTCCAACACTGTAAGGCCAACACAGGTGCTCACATAAGGACAGCCTTACATTCATTAAGTAACACCTTATAGCCTTTTAACTTTACTTACAACTTTTCCTCAACTCCTAATAGTATATTTGGACTTGCACAGGCTTGCTCTTACTTATCAGCTACAAAACTAACCAAAAGTAATAGTGGCTAGACTCCTGTGGGTTCAGACTAGTTTTACCCTCATTTTGGGATCTTTCAGATGAGCACAACTGTCTGAGCTTTTCTTCAAAGCACTGCACTTTTCCATTGTCAGCACCATTCAGTGGCACTCAGCAGATCTACATAAAAGCACAGCTCTGCTCGTTGCCAATATCCCTTGCACATTGCAAACTGCAGGACTATGTATACCACCTGTTGAGAAAGTACAGATGTATAAATTCTTACCGTAACAGTAGACATCCTTCTCTTTACTGCTGCAGTATTCCTTACAATAGGGATCCCCTGCCAAGGGTAGTGCGACATCCAGTCAGTATACAAAAGACTTTAGGTTGCAATGGATATGCCATACATCACACGTATGCTCCTCGCACATGGCTAGGGCATAAAGGTGACATCAGGATGTACCATCCTCAGAACTGAAAAGCCCCAGTAAGAACGACAGTCCAAGAATACCAGTAGGTAACAAGCACATCCAGAAGGAAAAAAGACCAGGAGGAGGAGGGGGCAGAAGCCAAATACTGCAACAGTGAAGAGAAGAACATCTACTGTTATGTAAGATTTTACACAACTGTACTATGCCCTTCCAATATTACTGCTGCAGTACTCCTTACAATAGGGAGAATAATGGAACTCATAAATAAAGACATAGGGAACTTGCAGACTTTGGATCCAACTCAGTTTGGCTTTGTCAAAGGCAGATCCTGCCTCTTAAACTTGGTTGACTTTTTCGAGACAGTCACCAAGGCCATTGATGAGGGAAAGGCAGTCCATACAGCCTACCTCGACCTGGCAAAGGCCTTCGACACAATACCCCACTCAGGTATCATCGAAAAACTCATCAGCTTGAATGTAAACCCATACATCACAAGATGGGTTGCAAACTGGCTAAGTGACAGAACCCACAGGGTCAGAGTTGCTGGAGCCATGTCAGACTCAAAGCCTGTCACAAGTGGTGTCCCACAGGGCTCAGTCCTGGGTCCACTCTTGTTCGGCATCTACTTTTCTGAAGTACAAGCAAACACAGGAGGGTTATGGCTGACAAAGTTTGCAGATGACTGCAAACTGGGCGCCATAGTCGAAAACACATCTGACACAGATATCCTCCAGAAGGGCCTCACAGAAATGGATAACTGGTGCCAGAGCCATGGCCTGAAGTTAAACGCCAAAAAATGCATAGTCATACCCTTTGGGAAAAACAAGGCTACCCCTAGCTACCATATAGGTGGCAATCCACTGAGCACAGAAAAAGTCATCAGAGATCTGGGGACCCAGGTTGACAGTAGCCCTTCGTTTGACACTCATGTTGCTAAAGTAGTTAGGAAAACCTTCTATATCACCCACCTGATCATGAAGGGATTCACATCTAGATCAAGGGAGGTCATCGTCCCCTGTACTCATCACTTATTAGACCTATGATTGAGTACAATGCCCGTTCGAATGTATCTGACCAGACACCTGCTGCAGCTTGAAAGGCCCCAAAGGTTCCTCACCAAAAGGATAAAGGGTCTCAAAATATGTCTTATGCTGCCCGACTGAAAGAACTCCAGCTCTATTCAGTCTCATACCGCTTGCTCAGAGGTGACCTGTGCCTGACATATAAGGCCATGTCAAACCCAGATTTGATGAATATGCTTCACCTCAAAAAATCTAGATCCCTCAGAACCACAAGGGCGGGAGACTTAAACCTTGACACGGTTATAAATAGAACGTGCTGGAGGGACAGATTCATCACCCAGAGACTCCCTATGCTGTGGAACAAAATCCCGGTACATGTGAGGCAGAGCACCTCTCTGGTCTTGTTCAAGAGGAATCTTGACCAATGGATGGGAGATTGCAGATATACCCCAGGGATTACTTCAGCGTCACTGCTTGACAGAGGCACAGCAAAATGATAGGCATAGTTTTTATTCAAACTAAAGGGGTGGCGAAAGCCACATAACTATGGGCTAGGCTTATAAATGCCCTTGGGCAGATAGCCTAGTATGAACCTATGAACCTATGAACCTATAATACGATAGCTCGGGAAGAAGACTGGGAGAAGGAAGGGCCAGCAGAGCTCTCTAGGAAGCCACCGGGAATGGCCCTAGCAAAACCAGCTTTGGCCCTAGAAACTACATCCAACTTATAGTACTTAGAAAGGTATACACAGAAGTCCAGGTAGCTGCCTCAAGAATATAATTTGTATCTAAACCCTTGAAGAAAGCACCAAAAAAGCCACAGCCCTAGTAAAATGAGCTTTAACAGAAGGAAGGCTATTCTAATGAAAGGAATCGCCAACAGAAGTGGTTTAGAAATCCAAGAAGAAACAGTATGCTTGGAAAAAGCCAAACCCGAAGACCTAGGATGAAAAGAAACAAAAACCTGTTCAGATTTACAAAAAGCTTTAATGTTATCTAAATAACAGAGTTGTCTATGCAAATCTAAGGTGTGCAGAACCTTCTCACTAGCAGACTGTGGAGAAGGGGAAAAAAGTGAGCAAATGAATAGACTGATTAACAGACAATTCATTAACCTCCATGGGCATAAAAGGAAAAATAGTAAAAGGGGATACCCTGTCCTTAAGAAAAATTAAAGGAGGGCACATCCATAAGGGCTTGCAGCTCAGACACCCTTCTGACAGAAGGGCCAAAAGAAAAATAGTTTTCCAAGAACAATGCTGTAAGGAAGCTGAAACAGCAGGCTCAAAAGAACCCAGAGTCAATTTTTCTAAAATAAAATTACGATCCCAGCAAGGAGGGACAGGCTTCCTGGGAGGCCTAATGTGAAAAAGAAGTTATGTAATCACCGTAACGTTCCATGTTGGTAGTCCATCTCACCCTTCATTTTTACATATGGGTTCGGAGCCGATCCTCGGCTCCAGGTCGGCCGACTGTCAAGCTTGAACACTTCTGGTTGGCTCGTGGCTAAGCAGGTATCCCATGGTGCACCAGTGCAATCCCCAGATCTTGTTTGCTGCTCGCTAGAAACAGAAAGAAACCCCTAACCAACAAACCAATACTAAAGGGTCGCCGACCAAGAAATTTAGAGTATTACCTCCAGATCTTCCGGGATGGGGGCAGGAAGGCGGGTTGGTAAAAATAAAGGGTGAGATGGACTACCAACATGGAACGTTATGGTGAGTACATAACTTCTTTGTGTTAGGTAGTCCAATCTCACCTTCATTTTTACATATGAAACAGCGTCCCTAGCGCCTTATTCTTGGATGGCTCATTAGAAGATACTCCTGAGCACCGTGGAGCCAAAGGATGTTCTACCCCTAGAAGCCAAATCCAACTTATGAGTAATGAAGGTGTGAGGGGTAGCCCACGTAGCTACTGCACAAATATGACCAATTGGTACCCTGGCTTGAAAGGCTGCAGAGGTAGACAAGAGACCTGGTAGAGTGAGCCTTGATCCTGTGGGGTAAAGGTCTGCCCTCTGAACTGTAGATGAAAGCTATGCAACTCGAAATCCAGTTAGACAATGTCACCTTAGAAATTGGTAAGCCCAATCTGGAATCGGAAAAAGAAACGAACAACTGGTCTGACTTCCGAAATTCTTTGGTTCGTTGCAAATAAAAACATAGCTGTCTATGAACATCCAGCTGGTGGAAAAGATATTCAGCTGCATTGCTATGATTGGAAAAGAAAACTGGAAGCTCAATGGACTGGTTCAAAGTGGCAGAAGAACAAACTTTGGGAACAAACGAAGGATTGGTACGTAAAGAAACCCTGTCTTTATGAAAGGCTAAATAAGGTGGCTTAATAGACAGGGCTTGTAGCTCAAACACGTCTGGCTGATGTAATAGCTGCTAAAAACACAGTCTTCCAAGACAAATATTTTAAAGAAGATGAATGAGACGGTTCAAAGGGAGGGGATGTTAGTTTGGACAACACAAAATTTAAGTCCCAAGAAGCCACAGGTTCTTGTAATGGTGGTCTCAGTAAGGTGTCTCCTCTCAAAAAAGTCTGCATAGCTTATGAGACATAAGGTTGACATTTGCAGACCCTAAATAAAAATGTGAGATCGCCGCCAATTGTACTTTGATGGTGGCCACGGCAGAGCTCTGCTGAAAAAGCTCCGAAAGGAATTCCAGAATCACAGGAACGGGAGCAGTGTAAGGATCCACTTTCATTTCTGTGCCCAAATAGAGAACGTTTTCCATTTACTGTCATACAGCCTTCTGGTTAAGGGTTTATGCGAGGATAAAAGAATATGGGACACTGATGACGAAACATCATGAAGCCTGACTAGAGATGGAACTGGAGCAGCCAAGCTGTCAATTTGAGGGTGTGGAGAGGGGTGTAGCGAACCCGACATGTCGGTCAATAGATCTGGAACTGGGTCCAGAATCCAAGGATCGTCCGGGAGAAGAGGCTCAAAGAAGGGGAACCAGACGAGGCCAGTAAAAAGCAATGAGGATCAACTTGCTTCCCCAGTCGGTTGCTTTCTGTATCACTTTGGGGATAAGAGGGAATGGAGGAAAAGCACAGAAAAGTCCCGTGGGCCAATGTGGACCAGAGTGTCTCTAGGTGTTTGCCCCCAGAGAGGGAATTAGGGAAAAATAACTGCTGCACTTGGCATTGACTGGACTGGCAAAAAGGTCATAGCAAGGCTGTCCCCATTTTCAGAAAATCTGTTCCACTATTTCCCGTTTCAGAGACCACTCACGGGGCAGTAAAATTGCCCGGCTCATATTGTCGGCTATCACGTTGGTTATCCCCAGAATGTGCGTTGCCACCAGAAAGCGCTAGGAAGAAATCGCCCAATCCCAAACTCGCATGGCCTCTCGACAGAGTGGGTAAGATCTGGTACCGCCCTGCTTGTTGATATACCACACAACTGATATGCTGTCCGATTGTATCACAATCGTCCCTAGAGGAAGAAGGTCCTGAAGTGCTTGCAACGCCAGAAGCACCACTCATCTCCAGAACATTGTTATGCAGATGAACCTCGTGTTCTTGCCATGTGCCATGGACAGTCCTGCCAAGATAATGCCCCCCCACCCGACCTGGGAGGCATCCGTGGTCACAGTGGCAATGGGTTGGGAAGACACAAAGGGAGCTCCCGTGAACAAGTTGTTGGGTGCTATCCACCAACAAAGATCCTTTTTGCAGGATTTCGTCAGCAGAATAGGGTGATTCAGCGCTAGATATTGGAATGACCACTGGGCGAATATTGGAGGATTCTCATGTGCAACCTGGCTAAAGGTATTAACAGAATGGTTGAGGCCATCATTCCAAGAAGTTGAAGAATCCATTTTGCTTTGACCTTCCGAAGCGAAAAAAGACGCTGAACTTGTGAAATGAGGTTTTGTGCTCTTTAGGCGGGAAGACGAACTGTCATATCCACTGTTTACCTCTGCGCATATAAAAATCACAGATTGCGAGGGCAGTAATGCAAATTTTTCCCAATTTATGGAGATCACCAAGTTGAGCACAAAGTTGGATGGTGGCATTCCTGTTTTGGAGTAGTAGATGCCTGGTGGGAGCGGTCAGGAGCCAGTCGTCCAAATACGGAAACACCTGGAATCCCTGACGTCTCAGGTGAGCTGTCACTACTGCCATGCATTTGGTGAACACCCTGGGGGCTGTGGTGAGACCAAAGGGCAGAGCACGAAACTGATAATGGCTGGCTCCCAGCCGGAAGTGCAGATACCTCCTTGACTCCTTGTCCATTTTTATATGGTAGTAGGCGTCTTGGAGATCCAGAGAGCACATCCAATAGTCTTTCCCTAACAACGGGAGTATTGACTGCAGTGTGACCATCAGAAACTTGTCCTTTTTCAAGGATTTGTTTACACTGCTGAGGTCCAATATTGGTCTCCAGTCTCCGGTTAGTTTTGGGACTAAAAAGAACCTGGAGTAAGTTCCGGATCCTGTCTGCTCTGCTGGGACAGGCTGGAGGATTCTTTTTGAGAACAACTTGTTGATCTCTACAGTTACCTGATCCCTGTGATTGGGTGGAACATCTGGGATCTTCTTGGGAACAAATGATGGAAGGGAAAAGGGTATGATATAGCCTCTGGTAACAACTCTTTGTACCCACTTGTCTTGGGTTATATTTAGCCAGGCTTCTGAATACAAAGAGATGCGACCCCCAACTGGCCCCAGAGAAACAGTCGGGCCCCACATCAGGAGCACTGATAAGACCGCCCTCGAAAGGAATCACGGCCTTGCTGGTTATTGCGGACCGCCCCTGCCTCTAGGGCGACGTCTACCATTTCCTCATCTGAAGGAGGATTCACTGTGTCTGCCTGGAAAGGCCCTCTGGGACTTTTTGAACCACATATTACCTCCCCTTTGACCTTTGGGGTATGGGCGAGAGGGGACGGTAAAACGGACTCCCACGGCAGAGAGTGTCTTTCCTTCCTGCTTACACAGAGTGAGTGTTTCCTTCACCTTGGAACCAAACGAGGAGGAACCATCAAATGGGGCACTGATGAAGGTGGACTTAAAAGGCTCCGCAAAGTTACACAAGCACATCCAGGAGTGGCGCCTAAGGGCAACTCCTGAACCTGCTGCTCTGCTCGCTCCATCAGCCGCATGGGAGATAAGCCACATGGAGGAGTTAACTAACGAATTTAGGGTGGAAAACTGAGCAGACATCCTATCAGGGACTCCCTCAGGACAAGCACCCTGTATGGAATCTCCTAACTCTTTGTGGAAATCCCTCTGCAACTTCGTGAAATGGGTAAGATAGTTCAGAGATAGAAGTGCAAAAGCCGCTGAACTAAATACACTCTTCCCAAATCTGTCCATCTGTCGAGACTCCTTGTTTGGCGGATGAACAGGGGAAGAAGTTTCCGCCAACTCCTCCTTCGTGGCCGCCACCACCACCATGGCATCTACGGGAACGCCCTTAGACAAAAATTATTTTCCAGGAGGGGCAGACAGGAACTTCTTTTGGTCTTCTGGGAACTGGCTCCACGGCATCAGGAGTATCCCACACCTTCCGACTAACCAGATCCATTAGCTCGTCGAAAGGTGGAGACACCCAAGAAGTAGAGGGTTGAGACCCGAAAGCCTTCAGGTACTGGACTCCTCATCAGAAGGGTTGACAGTGGGCCAGTCACACCTCTGTTTAAGGATCTCTAGAATGTCCACAAAGGAGACATCAGAGGACGACTTGGGGGACCCCTCCGACTCCTCAAGGTCAGTGTCCGATGTCAGAGACTCATCCTGGGAGTCAATATGCTTCCTCTTGCATACTTTCTTTTGAGGGGGCTCCTAGAAAGGACCTTCTGGGGAGGCCCCAGAAGAGTGGGGGCCACCAGCCGGTAACTCCTGAGGCTGCGGGTCTCTGCTGTCTCCGGAGAGAGTAGGTATGGAGACCGAAGTGGGAGCCCTGGGGGGAAGAGTGCTTGTACCACTGGCAGGGGCTGTAGATTGTGACAGCACACTCCTCATCACCTCAAAAGCAGACTTCTCCGGCTCCGAAGACTGTCCCAGCTCTGAAGAGACAAAGGACGGTGCCAGAGCCCGAGCCATCGGCTCACAGATAGATGAAGGGTCCGAGCTCACCCTGGAGGAAGCACCGAGAGGAAGGCTCGGAACTAAGATAGATTTAAACCCTCCCCATCGGCACCGACAGAAGAGCTTTGGTCCCTGGATACGATGGACGGGCCCGAGCATGTCGGACACGAACTCTGCTCCAATGCAACAGCAAGGGGAGCCAGAACAGAGGGTTCCACCGTTGGTAACAAGCACTCCGGCTCCAAAAAGCCAATGTGGCTTGGAGGAGAAATCACGGATGAGGGCAAAAATGGTTCGAGTGGCTCGAGCCAATGGGGTCGGAGCCAACAAAAATTTAGGCAGAGCAGACAACTTCAGGAGTCTCAGTACTACCCTCTCCACATCTTCTTCCGAAAGACTCCTGGAAGATCTAGAAGATAAAGTTGGGGATCTCGGCCTAGCAGGCACTGGAGATTTGACCAGCAAGGAGACCGGTAGGGACTCTACAGACCGGCTCCAAGCAGACGTCAACTATTTCTAAGGTTTCAACAGTCGGCACCAAAGTACCTGTGACCAACTCTGAAACCACGGTGCTCTCCTTCGGGCTCCGAAGACTGAGGAGTTGATGAGCCAGATTTTGTCAACTTGGAAGGTGGCTCCCAAACACCAGCCGGTGTCAAAGAAGGCCTTTTTGAACCTTTTGATTTTGAGTCAGATCTTGACTTTGAAGACTTAGACGAAGAAGCCGACGAACCAGATAAGGCTTCCTCGAAGGTTGGCTTCAGAAGACCCCCGAGTATCAGTTTGTTCTTTCTCTCCTGTAACACTCTAGGAGAGAAAGCATGACAGAACAAACATGATTCCTGCAAATGGAAGGCTCCCAAGCAGTAAACATAGCTACTGCGGCCATCCATCAAAGACATTTTCTGGGAGCACTTCATATATTTTTTGAACCCAGAGGGTTTGTGCTCCTTGCTATCCTTAGACATTGCAAACACACAAGCAATCAGAGGAGAAAAGAGAAAGAATAACTGAGGACTAGGTCCTCTAATTAAAACAGGCCTAGCCCTGCAGAAGAATTACACGAGTACTAGGTCCTCTAAGTTAAACAGGCCTAGCCTGGTGTAAGAGAAACTAGGTCTTTCAACTAAAACAACAGACAGATATTCAGTCACACAGGAAATTTCTCCAAATAAAAAATACAGTGAAGTAGTAACACGAGGACTAGGTCCTCTAAGTTAAACGGGCCTAGCCCTGTGAAGAACTGGGTCTTCTAATTCAAACAGACCAAGTATACCACACCACACACATTCAAATAAGGTAGGAAAAAATTTGCAACTGTAAAAGTGATTAAGACTTTAGCGGATTCCCCACCAAAGACCACCAGTTAACAATAACCGATTAACAGGAAATTAATCAATATGAGCCCCTACTGATTAAGAATGGAGAAACCGCCAAAACTAACAATCTAGACAAAGCGCAACTGCGCCTAATTACTGATACACAGGATACTACTACTACTGGTCACACAAGGCAATTAAGGTAAAGTCCTATATGTATACTTTCCAGTAAATAGAAAAATGGCGAAACCGCCAAAACTAACGATCTAGGCAAAAAAGCACAACTGCGCTTAACTACTGGTACACAGGATACTACTACTACGGTCACACAAGACAATTAAGGTAAAGCCCTATATAGATATAGATAGATAGATATATATATATATATATATATATATATATATATATATATATATATATATATGTGTGTGTGTGTTTTTTTTTTTTTTTTCCAGTAAATATGCAAAAAAACACTAGTTAATGAAAAAATGCAAAAGACTTAGCCAGAGCCAAGAGAAGCACATCCGAACTTGTCGACATGGCAAATGAGATCTGGGGATTGCACCGGTGCACCATGGGATACCTGCTTAATCACGAGCCAACCAAAAGTCTTCGAGCTTGAAAATCGGCCGAGTCGGAGCCAAGGATCGGCTCCTAACCCATATGTAAAAATGAAGGCGAGATTGGACTACCTAACATGGAAGCCTTTTAGAAAATCATCATTGAGCTTTTTCCCTATTTTCTACATGGGGTCGGGGTATCATGCTATTGCCACCTCTTTCGATTCAATGCCACACTCCTGCCTTCTTTGGCAATCATGCCTGACTGCCGCAGATCTTCTCCCATGCAATCCATCCACCTCTTGGCTGGGCGTCCTTGTTTCCTCTCGCCTTCTTCCTGTCTGTCCCAAATCATCTTCACCAGATTATCTTCTGCTTTTCTGCACATGTGCCAGAACCAGTGTAAGCTGTTCTCTTTGACCTTTTCGTCAATGGGAGCTACTTTGACTTCTGCACTTATGTCCTCATTTCTTCACTGGTCTCACAGTGTGCATCCTATCTCCCTTCTCAGGTACTTAATTTCCATCACCTCTAGCTTCCTCATCTGCTCTGCCTTTACTGTCCAGGTTTCTGTACCATACAGTAGTACTGGTCACACCACTGTCTTGTACACCTTACTCTTCAGCTTCTTTGGCATTCTTCTGTCATAAACTACACCTGAGACGCTATGCCAGTTGGCTGCAGACCCTCTGATTCTAGCTTTAATTTCTTCATTCAGACTTCCCCTCTTCAACCACCGTACCCAGATACTTGAAGTTACTAACCTGTTCCACTATCTTATCTTCGATCTTGATTCTCAGCTTCTTCTGATTTCCCCAATTTGCTGCTATTACCGCTGTCTTATCCGTGCTTCGTTTCATGCCATGCGTCCTCAGTTTTACATTACATTCCCTTACCCTTTGCTGAAGTTCTTGCATATAGTCTGCCTGTAATGCTATATCGTCTGCATGCTGTCCCCTCCAACCCGCTTGCTAATGTAGTCTATCACCAGTATAAACAGCAATAGGCTCAGAGCTGAGACCTGGTACTTACCCACTACAACTGGGAACTCATCTGTGAGACCCAAACACTGTCCATACTTGAGTTACTGGGTCCTTCTAGCAATGTTTCTGGAACTTCAAACTACCACAGTACTGCCCAAATCAGCTTTATTGGGACCTTGTCATACACTTTCTCCAACTCTGGGTATGCCCAGTTGGACTCTTTCTTCAGCTTCTTCTCGACTATCTGTCTCACTGCAAACATCAGGTCAGTTGTGCTGCATCCTGATCTAAATCCAAAATGCTCATCTCCCATCTTACATTCTACTACCCTGCATATCAGTTTATCAATCACCGTCTCTAGAACTTTCATGCAATGTGACAGGAGTTTGATGCCTCTGTACTGCTCACAGTTGTGGGTGTCCCCTTTGTTCTTGTACACTGGCATGAGTATGCCTATTTTCCAGTCATCTGGGATACAACCTTTCTCTCCACACTGCAATGAGTACCCTCAGGAGCCATTTCTCCCCTATCTCAGCCAGCATCTTTATCATACCTGCTGTGACCTAATCTGAGCTTGCTGCTTTCCCTGACTCCATTTTCCTTAGTGCTATTTTACTATTTCTAGGGTAGGCCGTTTCTGGGGCAGTACAGCTTCTGTGGGGTTTTCTTCATTAAGAGGCTGCTGGAAATAATCCTTCCATCTACCTCTGATGTCTTGGACTGGTGAGCAGGTTATTGCCGAAACACTTATGAAGGGTGTCTACCTTCTTTATCTTTCTGTCTTTGCCTTACACCTGATCTAGTTTCTTTGTGACACCTACACAGTCACTTTCCAGAAGCTAGTAGAGTACCTCTGATGCCCTGTTCTTTGTTACTGCAACACCATTCTTAGCTTGTTAGCCAACCGGAATTCTTTCCTAGCCTGGTCAGTCTTTTCTCCTATTACACTGCAGTCCAAATGCCATGAGTCAGTCACTCATTCTGATATATTCCTCACTGCCTTCTGAAGTCACTCTTTCACCACAATTTTCACACCATTTCTAGCCTGTCCTCCTCCTGAGTAGTAGAGACTGGATTCCAAGCCAAGTGACTTCAGTGCACTGCCCTTCCCTCTTGGATACTTGGGATGTCCACTCTCCTCTGTATCACCATGCCCTCCACTTCCAAGCTGCAGCCTATCAGTGAACCTAAATCAAGTATAACAATTCTCAGTTCCTGTTTGGCAGTTTGATTGGTTTTACATCCAGCTTTTACTCAGAGCAATCTCAAGTAACCCAGGCTGGGCAACCAAACATCAGCCAGCAGCTTACTGACCAGGGGCTGCTGAGCTTTATGGCAGGCACACACTGGCCAATTGGGGCACATACGTTCTTCTCACCTTTAGCATGGTTCCCTGGTGTAGGATGAAGTAGGTGGGGCCCTCAACCCATGTATCACAGGTAAATACCCATGCCCATTTTGGCCACATTAGTCAGCATGACCAACTAACCTCCAACCATTTTTTACACCGTTGAGTGGCTAGCCCTTCCACGGTGAGCAGTCTGTGATACCTGTTCTCCTATCTTGAAGATACTGTGCACCATAGTAGATACTCCAAAGAAGTTGATCTGTACAACTCTTCCTCCTATAGGGCACCATGTAGAGTTTGTGCTGCTGCCCAGAGAGCCATTCACTGGCGAGTTTGAGATGGAAACCGCATGTTTTTCAAAGGTAGGAGAATCCCCACACAGACACAAGGAGAACATGCAAACACCAAAGCAGGCATTGGCTGGAGGTCAGGATCGTACCTTTTGGATGGGAGGCTAAGGCCTTGACCATTATGCCAACTGGTCTCTAAGAAACTGTTTCGCCTCAAAGCTAGAGGCTAAAGGGGGAGTCAAAGGCAGGTAAGCAGAGATAGCTGATAGGTGGGCCTTAACAGAAGGATATGCCAACCCAGCATTGAGCAATTCACATAAAGAGAGAACCAAAGGAACATCCACAGTAAATGGATCCAGGTTATGAGAAAGACACCAAACAGAAAATCTCTTCCCTTTGGATAAGTAAGATTTCCTACTACTGGGTTTCCTGGCCACCTGTAGGACTCTAAACACATCCTCAGAAGAAAGGAGTCTGAAGGGTATCAAAACCCTATCACTCACAATGTCAACTCAATAGTGTGCAGGTGGGGATGGATGAGATAACCCCGTTGTCTTGTGCAAGTATGTCCACCTGAGAGGTAATGTGTGATGATTGCCCTAGGTTAGATGCAAAAGAGGGAACCAATGTTGCTGAGCCAAAAAGGAGCCACCAGCAAGAATCTGTCTGCATCCTGTTTTATCTTGAACAGGACTTTCAGAGTGAGAGGAGGGGGAGGGAAGGCATAAAGAAACATCTTCCAAGAAAAAAAAAAGAGAGGGCATCCACCAGAGGTCATGGAACTCTGATGCAAAATAGAGGACGTTGCCTGTTCAGAGGGGAGGCAAATAGAGCTACTTGAGGAGTACCCCACTGGTGGATATGTCCAGAAACGCATCCCTGTGAAGTATTCACTCGTGGGACTGTGTTATGGCCTTTCTCTGAGAATCTGCCATTATGTTCTGATCTGAAGGAATGTAAACTGCCAGAAGGTTCACCTGATACTGGGCAGCCACATCCCAAACCTGAAGGGCCAACTTGCACAGGAAACAGCACCTTGCCCCCCCCCCCCCCCCCCCTTGTGTGTTGACATATATCACTGTGGTATTGTCTGAGAATTTTGAGGGGTCCTGGAAGGAAGAGAGAATGAAAAGCCTGAAGAGCCATCAGAAGGGTTCTCATCTCCTTGACACTGATGTGGCTTTTCTTTTGCCGAAGAGACCAACGGCCCTGCACTTCATAAGGCCAAAGGAAGCTCCCAATCCCACATCCAGGCATCTATGAAAAGTTCCCGAGAGGGGACTGGAGCTTGAAATGGAAGCCCTGGGTTGAGGGACAACTGATGAATCCACCACTGAAGTTGCAGCTTGAGGCATGGAAGGACAGGAACTAAAAAATCTAAAGAATGAAACTGTTGATGCCAAAGTGACTTTAGAAACCACTGGTACAAAACCACTGGACCTTTCTCATGTGGAGCTTGCCTAGATGGACCATAGGAATGGTGGAAGCCATGAACCCCAGAGCCTTCAGAAATTCTCTGGCCATAAATGAAGACAGAGGAAGAAGGGACTGAAAGAAAGCAATGAGAGTTAAAGCTCTGGGAGGAGGCAGGGATGCCAGCTTACTAACAGTCTAGATCCTGCATCCCAGATAAACATGATCTTGAGAGGGAGTCAGGAATGACTTTTAGAAATTTACAGTAAACCAAAGGCATTTCAGGACAGAAATTAAGTGTAGATGCTGAAGCAAGACATCTGGAGAGGCGGCCTGAATAAGCAAGTCATCCAGGTAAGGAAAGATCTGTATCCAATTTAACCTGTAGAAAGGGATCACAGGAGTGAGGCATTTGGTGAAAATCCTTTGGGCAGTAGAGGCCAAAAGGACAGTTGTGTACACTTACCATAAATGTAGATGTTCGAGTGTATTCACTGTTGCAGTCATTGCATTTGGGTTATCCCGCTGACAGGATGCCCTCAGTTGGCCTGAATTCCAAAGTCTTGGGTCCTGCGTCGGTTGCTGTCACCTCTTCTCTGATGTCAGGTCATCATGGGTATAAAAGATGCAGCAGATGCCATTTTATTTAGTTTTTCTTGCCCCAGATGTCAGGTGCCCCCAAAAAGGTAGGCTAAAAATATGTAAATAAAACATACATGCACCAAAATAAGCTTTACCTTCATCTATAAGCAAATACACCACCTAGGTTGCCTAGATTAGAGAAGTAAAGATAAGTTCCAGCAAAAATAAGGGGGGTGGCGGGTGGGTAAGCTGGACTGCAACAGTGAATACACTCTAACATCTACATTTATATTAAGTGTAGACAACTGTACTAGGTTCTTCATATTTCACTGTTGCAGCCATATTTTGGTTGAGTCCCAAAGCTGTGGTTGGGGGGCTGGAGCTAAACAGCATTAGGAGCGGCTATGAGGCCCTGCAGAATTGCAGTGGCAAAGCCTGCCTTGGATTTAGAGTAAAGAGGCAGATTGTAATGTTTTGTAAAGGTATGCACTGAACTCCAAGTAGCAGCCTCCAAAATGTCCTTGGCTGGTACTCCCTTGAGAAAGGCTGCAGAAGTGGCTGCAGCTCTGGTTGAATGTGGCCTAATACCCTTAGGCACTGGTTCGCCATGCTGAGAGTAGCAGAAATGAATGCAGTGACCTATCCACTTTGAAATAGTCTGCTTGGAGATGGCCTTTCCTTGGGATGCTGCGGCATATGCCACTAGTAATTGCTCTGTCTTTCTGAAAACTTTAGTTTTATCCCAATAGAATCTAAGTTTACTGTGTACGTCCAAAGAATGCAGAATTTTCTCCCCCTTGTTCTGTGGATTTGGATAAAAGGTTGGCAAATGAATTGTTTGGTTAAGGGCTACACTGGATACCACCTTAGGCATAAATGTAGGGTTGGTTCTCAGAGAGACCCTGTCTGGATAGAAAATTATAAAGGGTTCCACAGCCATGACAGCCTGTAGCTCTGAAACTTGTCTTGCAGAAGTTATTGCTAGGAGCAGAGCTGTTTTCAAAGATAAGAACTTTATGTCCGCCGTAACAGCTGGCTAAAAAGGCGGTAAGGTGAGTTTTTCCAAGACATAATTGAGGTCCCATGCACGTACTGGCGTTCGCCTTGGAGGCCTTAAGTTTTTGGCTCCTCTGAGGTACTGCCTTAATAAAGGATGAGAAGAGAGTGGTGGCTCTGTACTGTAATGAGCCGAAATAGCAGAGGCATGAATTTTAATTGATGAAAAAGATAGGCCTTTGCCCAGCATCTCAGTTAAATATTGCAAAATCTAAGGAATATTTCGGACAGCTGCATCAGTTGCTTGAGCTTGGTTCCAAGCGCAAAATCTCTTCCATTTCCCAGCATAGGATTTTCTAGTACTAGGCCTTCTGGCTTCTAAAACGACATCCATCACAGCTTTACTGAGAGGTGTGGTTTGTATGGCTCCATTATCCGCAGTGCTGCCAGGTTTAGGGTCCTGAGTTGGCTGTGCAGAATCTGATTGTTTTGCTGGGACAGTAGATGAGGTATTTGAGGTAAGGTCCAGGCTGGGCATTGGGACAAGTTCCTTAAGATCGGATACCAGTACTGGCGTGGCCAGCCTGGGGCAATCAGAATCATTTTTGGTTTCTCCTGCCTGACCTTTAGGAGTACCTTGGGGAGGAGAGGAAGTGGAGGAAAGGCATATACTGATAGGTGTGTCCAGTTGAAAGATAAGGCATCCACTTTCCAAGCTTGTCTGTGATAAGTCCTTGTGTAGAATCTTTTTAGTTGATTGTTTGGAGGAGAGGCAAATAGATCTATGTCCGGGCGTCCCAATTTCATTGTTATGTTGAAGACTTGTGGATCCAGGTGCCACTTGTGGGGATCCATGAGGTTTCAGCTTAGTTCGTCTGCCAGAGTATTTTCCTTTCCTGGCAGGAATTGTGCCTGCAGATAAACTTGGTAAGTCAATGCTGTGTCCCATAAAGCCATGGCTAGTCTGCACAGGGGGTAAGAATGAGTGCCCCCCTGCTTGTTTATGTACCACATGACCGTGGTGTTGTCTGTCTTTATCAGTAGTTCTCCCGGATGAAGTAGGTCTTTGAAGGCTGTCAGGGCATTTTGAACAGCTAGCATCTCTTTTAGATTGATATGTAGATGCTTTTGGTTTGTGGACCAGGTGTCCTGAATGCATCTTCCTGCCATGTGTGCCCCCCAGGCATAATGTGATGCATCCATCGTTAGGCTCGGCCTGGCTGGGGGTAGTGAGAATGGCTTTCCCTTGTTTTGGTGACAAGCCTTGGCCCACCATCGAAATTCCTGCTGCAGGCAGGGAATTAGAGTAATCATTGTTTCCAGGCTGTGGCAATGTTGTGTCCAGACACTTTTTAGGTACCACTGAATTTTCCTCATATGCAGTCTTGCATATGGAATTAGTAAGATGCAAGATGCCATGAAGCCCATGAAGCCCAAAAGCCTGCAGACATTTTCTTGCAGATAACTGGGCCTTTGTTGCCATTTCCTTGAAATAGGTAGTCAGTTGCCTTTGTTTGTCTGGAGTGAGATAAGCCATCTGAGCAGTTGCATTTAAGCTTGCACCCAGGAATATTATCTCTTGAAAGGGTACTAGTTTTGATTTCTTTTTTTGACTGTGTACCCTAGGCCTGTTAAGAGTTTTATCACAAAAGTCAGATGCTGTAGTAGAATGTCCTTGTTCTCTGCTTGTATGAGGCAGTCGTCCAAGTAAGGATATATTTGTATTCCTCTTTGAATGCAGTAAGCAATTACTGGTGCCAGGCACTTTGTGAAGACCCTGGGTGCAGTAGATAAGCCAAAGGTCAGTGCAGAGAATTGGTAATGCTTTGAGCCAGCCTTGAACCGGAGGTATCTTCTGCATGATTGTCTGATTGGGACATGCAGGTATGCCTCTTTTAGGTCTAAAGTCACGATCCAAGCCTTGCTGCCCAGCATGGGCAGAAGCTGCTGTAAGGTCAACATCTTGAATTTTGGTATATTCAGGAAAGCGTTTAGAATAGATAGGTCCAGAATTGGTCTCCATGTTTTGTCCTTTCTGGGTAACAAGAACAGTCTTGAGTAAAATCCTTGTCCCTGCTTTTGCTGTGGTACTTGTTGAATAACCCTCATGTCCACGAGAGCTGCGACTTGTTTTTGAGCCTCTGCCCATTGATTTTTTGGCAGGTCTGGCCAACCGTTTGCCCTTGGCAGAGTGTGGAAATTAAACTTGTAGCCTTGTGACACTATGTCTAGAACCCATTTGTCCTGGGTTATAATGTGCCAGTTTTGACAAAAAAGTACTAGTTTTCCCCCTAAGGGTGCTGCCAGAAGATAAGTGCTTGGCGCAGGGGGGAGGGGGGGGGGTCACTGGGACTGTTTCCTGTATGACTGTGATTTGTCCTCTCCACCTTTGGAGGTAGAAGTATTCCACTGCTTAGACCTGTAGGATCCTTGCAGCTGTGATCTGCCTCTAGGGCATCAGGATCTGCCATTGTGAGGTCTGTCTGAGACTGGAAAGGACCAATTCTTTGTAGGCCAGTGTCTGCTACATCTAGGTGGCTGTACCTGTAAGAAATCCTTGACCGTTTGCATAGATTTAGCTTTGTCCTCCATTTTCTTTAACACCTCTTCTGTCTTAACACCAAACAAGGTATATCTTGTTGCAAAAGAGCATCTAATAATTTTGCTTTAACATGGTCAGGCAGATTTTGTTCCTTTAACCAAGCATGCCTCCTAACGACAGAACCCGCAACAGCGGCCCTGCAGGAGGCCTCCAGGGAATCAAACCTACATTGCAAAGTATGCTTTCCAACTTGTTCAGCTACATGCAATAAATCCTGCATTTCTTTGTTTTCTGCAAATTCAGAATTTGCCATCATTTTCTGTTTAAGCAGTGTCATGATATACTGCTGATATTTGAGCACATGAAACTGGCAATTTAAAGCAAAGAATGAAAATCCTTACAAGGTATTTGCTTCCCACAAGAAATACAATTGTTAACTTTTACTGACATAAGATTGCAGCAAGAAAAAGTTTCCCCAACAGGGTACTTAGCTTTATTGAAGACTTCGGATCTGAAATTCAAATTCGAAAATCTCAGGAGTCGGCCGACCGGCACTTGCGAACTGCTTTTGCTTCGGGCACCGTGCGACAAGAAAGACTGGAGAAAATGGCATCGGCTGCATCTTTTATACACCTGGCGCACTGACATCAGGGAAGAGGCGACAGCAACAGATGCCGGACCAGGACTTTGGAATTCAGGCCGACTGCGGGTAGCCTGCCAGCAGGATAACCCAAGTGCAATGACTGCAACAGTGAAACACGACGAACATCTGGCAATTTAAAGCCCTTATAGCCAAAGTAGTAGATGTGTAAACCTTTTTTTCCCCATCTATCCAGAGCCCTGTAATCCCTGTCAAGGGGGGTAGGATTTTTTGCAGTAGAAGCCTTGACCCCCTCTGGACCCTGAAAAATAGATGTGATAGTGTTCAATCTCGCCGTTTGTTCTTACACATGGGTTCGGAGCCGATCCTCGGCTCCGTGTCGGCCGCTTGCAAGCTCTGCATCGGGAAGAAGCTCGAGACAACCTAATGCCCACAATCCCCTCTGCCTTTACCTCAGATCTAGTTTGCCGCTGCTGCGTTCGCATCACTGGGATCTAGCTCGAGCAACTTCAGATAAGAAATAACTTTATTATTGTTATATTTGAGAAAAAATTTTCTAAAAGTACTTTTTGGTGACATAGTGTATGTGTGTGTGGTAAGGTAGAAATACTCGGTACCGTTAAGTTTAATTAAACTTGTTAGAGTTTTTCGGGGCCTTCCACCCCTTACTTGAATTTGACAACCGGACTGACATATATCGGATTCGACATTTTTTTTACTGGATTTGTCTCTCTACTGGACTTGACCTTTTTTCTCTTACCTGTTTCTTCCTTAAGATGTCTGAGAAAATTAAATCAGGTTTTAAACGTTGCCAGTGTGGCCAAAAAATGTCAGTTACTGACAACCATAGTTCCTGTGTCTACTGCCTTGGCCCTCTCCACTTACAAGAGGACTGTTCAATTTGTCACTCTTTTAGTGGGAGGGTCATGACAGATAGGCGCAGGAAACTCATGGACAGGGGGTTATTAAAACCTTCCTTTCAGGAGGCTCTGGATGCTTCAGACCAGGCATCCAAATCCTCGAAGGAATCGAAGACGTCGGAGCCCAAGTCATCGGCTCCGAGCTCTTCGAGTAAAGTTAGATCACCGGTTCCACAGACTTCGGGGCCGTGTGTTCAACTGGTGTCAGTGCCAGAGCCTCGAGTCTTGGAACCGGTGATGGAGCTCCCTCCCTCGACTCTATTGAGGTCGGCTCCGTCTTCGGTTCCTTCGACCCGTTCTTCTTCTAAGCTCTCCGATATCTATGTGGATCGTGTGGTGCAGAAGTTATTGGAGCATTCGGCCCTATCCAAACTTATTTCGGTTTCCACCCAGTTGGTGTCGAAACTTGAAGGCCTCCCATTGTCTCCATCCATTCCTCCTCCGAGACCTGTCCAGTCTTTGGAGCGGAAGAGGTTGATCTTCTGATTGTGGAGCCCTCGGGTCCAGAACCGTCCTTTCTCGGTCTGTTCCTCTCACCTCGACTCCGTCGGATCCGTACCGAGTCTCGGAGCCGACGATCTGTCCTTGGTTCCGGGGCCGAGAGTCGAACCGACGTTTCGGTTCCGACTCTTCCCCTCGGGGCCTCGGTGCGGATCAATTCGGCTCCGTCCGCGGGTCGATGCCTTCGTGCCTGTCTCGGGATTCTTCCCATTTCTTCGAACCGGAGATTCTTCGACTCGGGACCCGGGGCCTTCGATCTCATGAGGAAGGTGTTGTCTACCCAGACAACCACATCAGTAGAAGCAACCTCTCCTCCCCATAAAGGGCGTTATCCTCCTCTGCACCCATGGCTACATCCAAGCGTCGAGCACCGTGTCTCAGCCACCCCTGGAGGTGCCCCTCTTCCTCGGAGGCTTCTTCGGATGCTCCCCACGAAGAAGTCCCTAGGAAAAGATTGTGTAAGAGGAGACACTTAGATTCTCTACAAGAATCTTTGACATCCGATACTGACTTGGATGAGTCAGAAGGGTCCCCTAAGTCACCTTCAGAAGATGTCTCTTTTTCTGACATATTGGAGATCCTGAAACAGAGAGGTGACTGGCAGTCCCTTCCCCCTTCTGAGGATGAGTCAGTTTTGCTGAAGGCATTCGGTGCTCGCCCTTCCTCCTCCTGGGTCACTCCGCCCTTCGATGAATTAATGGAACTTATTGCTCGAAGGGCGTGGGAGGCTCCTGACACAGTGGAACCAGTCCCTAGGAAGCCCAATAAGTATATCACTGCACCCCAGGACAAGTCTTACTTGACAAAAGGAGTTCCAGTGGACGCTATGGTGGTGGCAGCGGCCACGAAAAAGGAGATGTCGGAATCTTCC
Source organism: Protopterus annectens (assembly GCF_019279795.1). Taxonomy (NCBI): domain Eukaryota; kingdom Metazoa; phylum Chordata; order Ceratodontiformes; family Protopteridae; genus Protopterus; species Protopterus annectens. The sequence goes on along the minus strand of NC_056725.1, from coordinate 540,656,732 downwards.
TCATCTGTCCATCCCCCTAATAAAGATTCTAGGACTATGGACAGGTATGGGAAGCGCATTTTTAGTTCAGCGGCTTTTTCCATGCGATCCCTGAACTATTTGACCCACTTTACAAGACTACAGAGGGATCTAGTCAAAGAGTTGGGAGATACCCTCCAGGGTACTACAGATGCTGCTGTCTCAGAGAAAGTGACAGCGCAACTTAATACCCTTACATCCACTGTGAACTCGTCCATGAGGCTGATCTCTTACGCAGCCGAAGGTTCGAGTAGGGCAGCAGCTTCAGCGATTGCTCTTCGCAGACAATCCTGGATGCGCTTATGTTCATTTGCGGAAGCCTTCAAGTCTTCCTTTACTAACGCCCCATTTGACGGTGCCACTCTTTTTGGCCCCAAAGTAAAGGAGACCCTTACCCGGTGTGAGCAGGAGGGAAAGACTCTTGTCTGCTGTCGGAGTCCATTTTTCCAACCCAACCAGACCGTACCCCAAAGGGCAACGTGGTGGAAAAATGTGGTTTCGAAAACCCCAAGGATCTTTCCCAGGCACACAGGGTGATGCCCCTTCTAGAGGCAGAGGAGGGGGCAGAGGTGGAAGACGCCGCCCTGGCGGCAGAGGGGTCCGTGAGAATCAAGGTGACAGGGATACACTCCCTGGTAAACCTTTCCAGCACTCCTGAGAGGAGGCCCGACTGTCCTGCTCTGGAGGCAGTTGGGGTCGCTAGCTTTATACCCTCAGGCCTGGCAAAACATAACTACAGACAAGTGGGTAAAAGCGTGGTTACCAGAGGTTACAATATACCATTTCTATCCTATCCCATTCCAAAGAAAAGACTCCCAGATGTACCGCCCCATCTCGAGAGCCAGCAGCTATAGAAATTTCAAAGCTGCTAGAAAAGAGTCATCCAACCAGTCCCAGCGGACCAGAGAGGATTCGGGACTTACTCAAGGTTCTTTTTAGTTCCAAAGAAAACAGGGGACTGGAGGCCCATTCTGGACCTAAGCGACCTCAATACCTTCGTCAAGAAAGAAAAGTTCAGAATGGTCACGCTTCAATCGATCCTTCCATTCTTACAGAAGGACGACTGGATGTGCTCAATAGATCTGAAGGATGCATACTACCACATCAAAATGGCCAGGGCATCCAGAGATCATTTGCGCTTCCGGCTGGGTGCCAGTCACTTTCAGTTTCGAGCCCTGCCCTTTGGTCTGACCTCAGCCCCAGGGTCTTCACCAAATGCATGGCAGTGGTAGCGTCTCACTTGAGACGCCTAGGATTCCAGGTGTTTCCGTATCTGGACGACTGGCTCCTTTCTGCCACCACCCAGCGTCAACTAGTACAGGCCAGAGATTACACTCTTCAACTGTGTATTCACCTAGGAATTTCCGTAAACTTCGAAAAATCCTTACTACAGCCATCACAGCGTATCTTATTCATAGGAGCGAATTAGATACACATCAGTTAATTCTAAGACTTCCTCCAGAAAGGATACTTTCACTTCAGACTCACATCGTCTTCTTCTCTTGTCCAGGAAATCCCCAGCAAAACTGGTACTGAAGGTTTTGGGACTCATGTCAGCTTCTCTTATTGCAATACCCTTGGGAAGACTGCACATGAGAGTCCTACAATGGCTACTGTTTGCACAATGGTCGTTCCAACAACTACCTCTAACACACGAGATTCTTATAACGAACACATGCAAAACACACCTAAACTGGTGGCTTCAGACTTGCAACCTTTCCAAGGGAAGACCATTTGTGCTACCCACGCCTACAGCTACGGTGACCACGGACGCTTCCCTGATAGGGTGGGGGGGCATCTTTCAGGGACAGACAGTCCAAGGCGAATGGGCCAATTTAGAGTACAATCTGCACATCAATGTTCTAGAGTTGAGGGCAGTGTTTCTAGCGTTGCAACACTTTGCTCCCCTTCTTCCTCTGGGAACTATTGCAGTTCAGACGGACAACATGTCGGTAGTCTGGTACATAAACAAGCAAGGGGGAACCAAGTCCTATCAGCTATGCAGAGAGGCCATGAGAATCTGGCAATGGGCGGAGTCCACGGGTCGCTTTCTGATAGCAACGCACATCCCGGGGTCATCCAACGTCATAGCCGACAGGCTGAGCAGAGCAATACTGTTACCGCACGAGTGGTCCCTAAAACAGTCAGTTGCGATAAAGATTTTTCGCACGTGGGGTCAGCCTTCCTGCGATCTGTTTGCGTCTCCAATGAACGCCAAATGCAGGAGCTACTTTGCCCTATTACCCCCTCCAGGGAAGTCCCCAGGGACGCACTGATTCACGATTGGCCCCCGGGTCTCCTGTACGCATTTCCTCCCTTCCCCCTGATCTCAAAGTTTCTCCAGAAAGCCAACAACCTACACAGGACAATAATCCTCATTGCCCCATTCTGGCCTCGTCAAATTTGGTTCCCCTTCCTCATGACACACTGCATTCGGGGATCCTGGACCCAGAGCCAGATCTATTGACTCACTCGTCAGGGGCTCCCCACCCCTCGCTCTTGTCCCTCCATCTAGCAGCTTGGCTGCTCCAATTCCCAACTTAGCCAGGTCTGATCTTCTTTCGCCTGCAGTTCAGAATATATTAGTGGCTTCTCATAAAGCTTCCACTACTAAAACATATACTAGTAAATGGAAGCGCTTTGTATTCTGGGCGAATACACAGCAAGTGGACCCTGTTATAGCTCCTTTGAATAAAATATTAGAGTTTTTAACAGACTTGTTCCATCAGGGTGCTTCTCCTGCCACATTAAGAGTTCAATTGGCTGCCATTTCTAATTTCCATGTGGAAGAATGTGGGGCTCCTGTTATGGCCCACAGACTTTGTAAACTCTTTTAAAAGGGGGCTTTTCATATTAGACCACCAATTAGTTCTCCTACGTCACCTTGGAGTCTAAACTTATTATTATCTAAGTTGATGCTGCCCCTTTGAACCAGCCTCCTCTTGCCCATTGAAATTTTTGTCATGGAAGACTCTCTTTTGGTAGCCATTACATCCGCTAGGCGAGTATCTGAACTTCAAGCTCTCTCCATTAAACACCCTTATTTGATCTTTCACTCTGACAGAGTTTCTCTTCGCACTAATTCATCCTTCCTTCCTAAAGTTTGTTCTATTAACAATATTAATCAGTCCATTGAATTACCCACTTTCTTCAAGAATCACTCCAATAAAATGGAGTATATGTTGCACAAATTAGATGTCCACAGACAACTAAGGTTTTACTTGGATAGAACAAAAGATCACAGGAAATCTGATCACCTTTTTGTAGCCTTTGCTGATAACAGAAAAGGAGTAGCGGTTACTAAAAGAACTCTTTCTAAGTGGTTAACTGATTGTATCATCTATGTCTATGATTCTTCAGATCAAACTCTTTTGCACAAACCCAAAGGACATTCCACAAGGTCAGTGTCTACATCCCTGGCTCATGCAGCTCGCCTACCACTAGACGCTATTTGCGGCTGCTACTTGGTCTAAACCACATACATTCATTTCTCATTATAAGGTAGACAAGGTTTCTAGGGACAGGGCAACCTTTGGTTCCACTGTGCTCAAGAACGCCTTCCGTGAGTTCCTCAGGAACAAGGAGCTAGGACGCTACCCATGTGTAAGAACAAGCTAGATTGAACACTATCACATATAGAAGTTATGTCCTTACCATAACGTTCCATGTGGAGTGTTCATCTCGCCTTTGTTCTTACATTCCCACCCTCCCACCCTTAGGAAGAACGTTCAGTTTGGTGCCTGGTCTGGGGCATTCTGCTTCTGCATTGCAGTTGTTGTATATATAGTTGACATGTATATATATATATGTATATATATGTATATATATATATAGACTCTTAGTTTCTGTGCATATGTGTTATTGGCATGAGTGTGCTCTCTCTGACTGCTGGTTTGCTTGCAAACTAGATCTGAGGTAAAGGCAGAGGGGGATTGTGGGTATTAGGTTGTCTCGAGCTTCTTCTCGATGCAGAGCTTGCAAGCGGCCGACACGGAGCCGAGGATCGGCTCTGAACCCATGTGTAAGAACAAAGGCGAGATGAACACTCCACATGGAACGTTATGGTAAGGACATAACTTCTATTTTCTGGGTCTGCAGAAGGGTTTTTGAAAATAAATTTATGTGAGTCAGGGATCCTGTCGTATCTGTCCGGCTTAACAGGAGATGGAGGTAAAGAGTCAGGGGTCAGACTAGACTCCGAGAACACAATCTACAATGTCCAACACAGGTGGGATAGCTAGAGGCCTGTATTGAGGTAGTAAAAGTAAATCTCTCAGCCTTTTCTTAGATTCTGAAAAGTCTTGGCTCTACCAGTGAAAGTGCTCCCTCATGACATGCAAGGTTTCCCCAAACGAGTAGTCCTCAGGAGGAGAAGCTGAAGGAATTGATTCTTCAGCATCAGAATCCTCATAAGGGGAAGAGAACATCCCTGATCAGAAGAGAAATCAGAAGAAATGGAAACCTGATCTGAAGATTCATAGTCTGTCTCTTGCCTAGGCCTCTTATCAGGAGGGGGATGGGAACCCCTGATCAAGGTAATTAAGTCTTCGGCCATTTTGAGCATCTGTTTTTTGTGCATGGAGGCCTGTCCTTGTGACTGGTGAACTTGTTTCTTTGCCTTTAAAGGTGTCTTAGTCTTTGAAGCAGGTTTAATATATAATTGTTTAGGTCTGAATACACCCTTAGAAGCTGATGATGCCTGCTCAGCGGCTCCGGACCCATCTGAGGGAATAGTCTCAGAGGCTTCAATACCTTGAGTTTCCAGCGGCCTGGCTGACTCCAAGTGGGAGTCGACAGCAGCTTGCGACTCTAAAGTAGCGGGCGTCAGGGGCTGCGAAATCGCCTCACTGAAAACCGGCGACTTGCTTAGGAGAAGCTTCGTCGTCGGTTCTGGACCTCGGTTGCCTGTCCTTTTCTTTTTCTTTGCGTTTTTTGTGAACTCCGGTAGTCGGATGACTATCCGACGACATTGTATAATTAAATCTTCGCCCAAAATAGCTTAATGCAAAATTGTACCGACGCTTAATAGTGCGTTGGTTAAATCTAGCACAAAACCGACAACTAGCAACGTCGTGGTCAGGGCCTAGGCAAGGAATACAGTAAGAATGAAAGTTCCTATGAGGTATTTGCTTCCAACATGATATACAATTATTAACTTTTTCTGACATCGGTCTGGAGCAAGAAAAAAGTTTCCCAACGGGGTACTTAGCTTGTAATGAAGACTTCGGATCTGAAACTCGAACACGAAAATCTCAGGAGTTGGCCGACCGGCACTTGCAAACTGCTTCTGCTCCGGGCACTGTGCGGCAAGAAAGACTGAATAAAATTACGTCGGCTGCATCTTTTACACCCCTGACGTCAGGGAAGAGGTGACAGCAACCGACGCAGGACCCAAGACTTTGGAATTCAGGCCGACTGAGGGTAACCTGCCAGCAGGATAAAGTACAGTTGTGTACACTCACCATAAATGTAGATGTTAGAGTGCATTCACTGTTGCAGTCATTACACTTCAGTTATCCTGCTGGCAGGCTACCCTCAGTCAGCCTGAATTCCAAAGTCTAGGTCCGGCGTCGTCTGCTGTTGCCTCCTCCCTGATGTCAGTGTGCCAGCGGTATAAAAGATGCAGCAGACGCCATTTTCTTCAGTTTTTCTTGCCCCAGATGTCAGGTGCCCCCCAAAAGGGTAGGCTAAAAAATATGCCAATAAAACATGCATGCACCAAAATATATTATACCTTCATCTACAAGCAAATACACCACATAGGATGCATACATTAGAGAAGTGCAGATAGCTTCCAGCAAAGAAATGGTGAGTGGGTAACCTGGAATGCAACAGTGAATACACTCGAACATCTACATTTATGGTAAGTGAACACAACTGTACTATGTTCATGTTTCACTGTTGCAGTCATTACACTTGGGTTGAATCCCAAAGCTATGGTTGGGAGGCTGGAGCTAATATAGCATTAGGAGCGGCTATGAGGCCCTGCAGAACTGCAGTGGCAAAGCCTGCCCTGGATTTAGAGTAGAGTGGTAAATGATAGTGCTTTGTAAAGGTGTGCACTGAACTCCAGGTAGCAGCCTCTAAAATGTCTTTGGTTGGTATTCCCCTGAGAAAGGCTGCTGAAGTGGCTGCTGCTCTGGTTGAATGTGGCCTAATGCCCTTAGGCACTGGCTTGCCATGTTATGAATAGCAGAAACGAATGCAGTGGCCTATCCACTGAGAAATAGTCTGCTTTGAGATAGCCTTTCCTTGTGATCCTGCAGCATATGACACTAGTAGTTGCTCCGTCTTTCTGAAAGTTTTGGTTCTGTTCAAGTAAAAGCGTAGTTGTCTGCGGATGTACATAGAAGACAGAGTTCTCTCCACCTTATTCTGTGGGTTTGGATAAAAAGTAGGCAGATGAACAGCTTGGTTAAGGGACACACTGGACACTATCTTAGGCATAAATGTCAGGTTTGTCCTCAGAGAAACCCTGTCTGGATAAAAAATGATAAAAAGGTTCTACAGCCATGAGTGCCTGCAGCTCTGAGACTCGTCTTGCAGAAGTTATTGCTAAGAGCAGAGTTGTTTTCCAAGATAAAAACTTTATATCAGCTGTAGCAGCTGGCTCAAAAGGAGGCAGGGTGAGTTTTTCCAAGACATAATTGAGGTCCCATGCAGGTACTGGTGATCTCCTTGGAGGCCTTATGTTTTTGGCTCCTCTGAGGTACTGCCTTAAAGGATGAGAAAAGATTGGTGGCTCTGTATTGTAATGAGCCGAAATGGCAGAGGCATGAATTTTAATTGATGAAAAGGACAGACCTTTGTCCAGCATCTCAGTTAAGTATTGCAAAATCTAAGGAATATTTGGAAAAGCTGTGTCAATTCCTTGTGCCTGGTTCCAAGCACAGAATCTCTTCCATTTTCCAGCGTAAGATTTTCTGGTACTAGGCCTTCTGGCCTCCAAAATGACATCCATCACAACTTTAGTGAGAGGAGCGTTTTGTATGACTACATTATCTGCCATGCTGCCAGATTTAAGGTCTTTAGCTGGCTGTGCAGAATCTGATTGTTTTATTGGGATAGTATATGAGGCAAGTTCCAAGCTGGGCATTCAGACAAGTTCCTTAGAATTGGATACCAGTACTGGCAGGTCCAGTCTGGGGCAATCAGTATCATCTTTGGCTTCTTTTGTCTGACCTTTAGGAGAAACTTGGGGAGGAGAGGTAGTGGAGGAAAGGCATATACTGCTAAGCTTTTCCAGCTGAAAGATAGGGCGTCCACTTTCCATGCTTGTCTGTGATAAGTCCTTGTGCAGAATCTTTTTAGTTGGTAGTTGTGAGGAGAGGCAAATAGATCTATATCCGGGCATCCCCATTTCCTTATCATACTGAAGACTTGTGAATCCATTTTCCACTCGTGGGGATCCATGAGGTTTCTGCTTAGTTCATCTGCCAGAGTATTTATCTTTCCTGGCAGGAATTGGGCCTGCAGATGTACTTGGTAAGTCAATCCTGTATCCCACAAAGTCATGGCTAGTCTGCAAAGGGGGTAAGAATGAGTGCCTCCCTGCTTGTTTACATACCACATGACCACGGTGTTGTCTGTCTTTATCAGTAGTTGTCCTGGCTGAAGAAGGTCCTTGAAGGCTGTCAGGGCATTCTGAACAGCTATCATCTCTTTTTGATTGATATGTAGATGCATTTGGTTTGCGAACCATGTGCCTTGAATGCACCTTCCTGCCATGTGGCCCCCCCCCAGGCATAATCTGATGCATCCGTTGTTAATGTCTGCCTGGCTGGTGATAAAGTGAATGGCTGCCCCTTGTTCTAGTGACAAGCCTTCGCCCACCATCGAAACGCCTGTTGTAGGCAGGGCATGAGGGTAATTATTGTTTCCAGACTGTGGCAATGTTGAGTCCAAACACTTTTTAGGTACCATTGAAGTTTCCTCATATGCAGTCTCACATTTGGAATTAGTAGAATGCAGGATGCCATGAAACCCAAAGCCTGCAGAATTTTTCTTGCAGATAACTGGGCCTTTCTTGCCAACATGTTGAAATAGGTAGTCAGTTGTCTTTGTTTGTCTGGTGTGAGATAAGCCATCTGGGCGGTTCTATTTAAGCTTTCACCCAGGAATATTATCTCTTGAGACGGTACTAGTTTTGATTTCTTCTCGTTGACTGTATACCCTAGGCCTGTTAGAAATCTCTTTACAAACGCCAGATACTGTAGTAGAATGTCCTTGTTCTCTGCTTGAATGAGGCAGTCGTCCAAGTAAGGATATATTTGCATTCCTCTTTGTCTGCAGAAAGTAATTACTGGTGCCAGGCACTTTGTGAAGACCCTGGGCGCAGTAGATAAGCCAAAGGGCAGAGAATTGGTAGTGAATTGAGCCAGCTTTGAATCTGAGGTATCTTCTGCATGTTGGTCTGACTGGGACATGCAGGTATGCCTCTTTTAGGTCTAAAGTCACAAGCCAAGCCTTCTTGCCCAGCATGGGCAGAAGTTGCTGTAGAGTCAACATTTTGAATTTTGTTATATCCAGAAATGTGTTTATAATAGATAGGTCCAGTATTGGTCTCAAAGTCTTGTCCTTTCTTGGGACCAAGAAAAATCTTGAATAAAATCCTTGTCCCTGCTCTTGCTCTGGTACTTGTTGAATGGCCCTCATGTCCATGAGGGATGAGACTTGCTTTTGTGCCTCTGCCCATTGATGTTTTGGCAGGTCTGGCCAACCGTTTGTCCTTGGCAGTGTATGGAAGTGAAACTTGTAGCCTTGTGACACTATGTCTAGGACCATTTGTCCTGGGTTATGTGCCAATTTTGAGAAAAAAAGTGCTAGTTTTCCCCCTAAAGGTGCTGCCAAAAGATAAGTGCTTGGTGCAGGCAGGGGGAAGTCATTGGGACTATTTCCTATATGGCTGTGATTTGTCTTCTCCACTTTTGGAGGTAGAAGCACCCTATTGTTTAGACCTGTACGAACCTTGGGGCTGGGATCTGCCTCTTGGGCATCCGTATTTGCCTCTTTGTGGTCTGTCTGACACTGGAAAGGACCAATAGTTTGTAGGCCAGTGTCTGATAAATCTAGGAGGCTATACCTGTAAGAAATCCTTAACCGTTTGCATAGATTTAGCTTTGTCCTCCATTTTCTTTAACACCTCTTCTGCTTTAACACCAAACAAGGTATCATGCTGTAACGGAGCATCTAATAATTTTGCTTTGACATGATCAGGCAGACTTTGTTCCTTTAACCATGCATGCCTCCTGATGACAGAACCCGTAACCCTGCAGGAGGCCTCCAAAGAATCAAAACCACATTGCAAAGTATGCTTTCCAACTTGTTCAGCTGCATGCAATAAATCCTGCATTTCTTTGTTTTCTGCACATTGAGAATTTATCAACATTTTCTGTTTAAGCAGTGACATAATATATTGCTGATATTTGAGCATATGAAACTGACAATTTAAAGCCCTTATAGCCAAGGTAGCAGAAGTGTAAATCTTTTTTCCCCACTGTCCACTGACCTAGAATCCCTGTCTGAGGGAGTAGGGTTTTTAGCAGCGGAAGCTTTGACCCCTTTGGGACCCTGAGAGATTGTTTCTGGGTCAGCAGCAGGGTTTTTGAAAAGGAATTTTTGAGAGTCAGGAACCCTGTAGTACCTGTCCGGCTTAACAGTAGCTGGAGGTAAGGAGTCAGGGGGTCAGACTGGACTCAGAAAATACATCTACAATGTCTAACACAGGTGGAATAGCTAGGGGCCTGTGTTGTGGTAATAAAAGGAAGTCTGGGCCTTTTCTTAGATTCTGAAAAATCTTGTCTCTCCCAGTGAAAATGCTCCCTCATGGTATGCAAGGTTTCCCCAAAAGCGTAATCCTCAGTAGGAGAGGCTGAAGGGATAGATATTCAGCATCAGAATCCTCATAGGGAGGAAGAGAGTATTCCTGATCAGAAGAGGAACCAGATGAAATGGAAACCTGATCTGAAGATTCATATTCTCTCTCTTGCCTAGGCCTTTTATCAGGTGGGGGACGGGAACCCCTGATCAAAGTAATTAAGTCTTCGGCCATTTTGAGCACCTGTTTTTTGGGCATGGAGGCCTGTCCATGAGGCTGTTGTACTTGTTTCTTTGCCTTTAAAGGTGCTTTAGTCTTTGCCTTTGAAGCTGAAGTCGTTTTAATGTATAACTGAGTAGGTCTGAAAACACCCTCAGAAGCCGATGCCTGCTCAGTAGCTCCAGACCCATCTAAGGGAACAGTCTCCGAAGGTCCAATACCTTGAGTTTCCAGCGGCCTAGTCGACTCCACATGGGAGTCGGTAGCAGCCTGCGGGTCTAAAGTAGTGGGCGTCAGGGGCTGCGAAGGTGCCTCACTGAGAACCGGCGACTGGCTTAGAAGAAGCCTCGTCAGTTTTGGACCTCGGATGCCTGTCCTTTTCTTTTTCTTTGCGTTTCTTGTGAATTCCGGTAGTCGGATGGCTATCCGACGACGTCGTATAATTAAATCTTCTGCCAAAATAGCGTAATGCAAAATCGTACCGACGCTTAATAGTGTGTTGGTTAAATCTAACACAAAACCGACAACTCGCAACGTCGTGGTCAGGGCCTAGACAAGGAATACAGTAAGAATGAAAGTCCTTATGAGGTATTTGCTTCCCACAAGAAATACAATTAACTTTTTCTGACATCGGTCTGGAGCAAAAAAAAAGTTTCCCCAATGGGGTACTTAGCTTTTAATGAAGACTTCGGATCTGAAATTCGAACACGAAAATCTCAGGAGTCGGCCGACCAGCACTTGCTAACTGCTTATGCTTCGGGCACCGCGCGGCAAGAAAGATTGAAGAAAATGGCGTTGGCTGCATCTTTTATACCCCTGGCGGACTGACGTCAGGGAGGAGGTGACAGTAGCAGACGCCGGACCTAGACTTTGGAATTCAGGCCGACTGAGGGTAGCCTGCCAGCAGAATAACCCAAGTGTAATAACTGCAACAGTGAAACACGAAGAACATCCCAAATGTAATGACTGCAACAGTGAAACACGAAGAACATCACCAAGGCAGAGAGCTAAAAATGCCAGGAAGCAGAGAAACAAAAACTTCCTACAAAGGGGATGAATAGGAATGTGTAGATAAGTATCCCTGCAATCCAGGGCAACTAGAAAAGCCTGAGGAGGTAGCATGGGAAACTAGGCTTGAAGGCACAGCATCTGAAAGGAAGGGACCTTCAAAAAGGTGTTTAGATGACCGATCCAGAATGAGTTTCCAGGTGCCTTCTTTCTTAGGGACCAAGAACATTCTGGAGTAAAACCCCTTCCTCCACAGAGAAGTTGGAACTTCTTAAATTGTTCCCTGGTCAACAAACCCTGAAGCACCTCTGGAAAAAAAAAAAGCAATTGTTCCTGAGAAGGCTGAGAAAGGGCCAAGAAGTGGGGAAGAGATTTCCAAACCACGTAATAACACTGGCGAATTATGGAAAGAATCCTGGAGTCTTGGATGATTTGTAGCCAAATAAGAAGGGATAGAGAAACGTAGAGAAAAAGTAATGTGACCGAACAGAGCAAGGATAGTCAGACAGCACCTGGTTTGGAGTAGGAGGAGTTTGGGTAGCCTTAGCAGAGGTAGTCCTTCTGCCACCCTTTTTGTCTTTGGGGAGGACGAGACAGTCTACGAACAAAGCCAGGCTTGTTAGAATCATTCTTCTGAAACTTGGGTACAGGGGAAACCAAAATATGCTTCAGCTCCTGTAAGGCCTTACCCTTTTCTTGCAGGGACTTAAACTAACCAACAGCAGCGCCAAACAAATGCTTATTATCCAGAGGAGCATCCATCAGTTTAGCCTTGATATCATCAGGCAAAGGCTGAAGTCTGAGCCACAAATACCTCCTCAAAACAGATCCAAATGCAGCAGCCATTGATGAAGTGTCAGCTGCAACACAGTCGTATTTAATGGAAAGGCAAGCTACTTGGGACTACATCCCTAACACAAGAGCAGAGGCCTTTCCCTCAGAATCAAGGGGATGTGAAATAGCCTGGCAGGCTTGACAGAGAAGAGCCAAAACTGGTCTGGTCACGTGTCTGATAGTTAACAGCTCTAAAAGCTAGGGTAGCAGAAGTATACACCTTCTTATCTAGCCTTTCCATGGTTCTACTATCCTTATAAGATGGAAGTAACTTAGCGGAAGGCAACAATTTGGATGGTTTATCCAAAGCAACTGACACTATAGGACAGTCAGCAAAGGGACACTTGTAAAGAACCGTGCAGTCATCAGGTACTTTACAAAACCTATTAGGTTTTTTGGGAGGAGGGGGTTGGGAACCAGAAGCCTGAGAAGCAATAGAAAAAGCATCCAGCAAGGCAGGAGGAACAGGAGGAACAGGAGGAACAGCAAAGGGCCTATGAAATTTCATCTGTAAAAGCTCATAGTACCTCTTCTGAGCAGACACCTGAACACAGTCCCATTTGAAAAAAAATCCATCATTCTGGAAATAGTGTCACCAAACAAAATCTACTCAAAAAGAGAGTCGGGACTGACAGACTCACTCCTCAGAAAGTACAGTTTTGTACCTACCATAAATGTAGATGTTCGAAGATCCACATTGCTGCAGTCCTTACACTTCGGTAGTCCGCTGTCCTCGGTCGGCCCGAATATCAAAGTATAAGGCTGACGTCGGTCAAGGCGCATTTGACTGACATCAGGACGTCAGGGTACAAATGCGCATGACCGACGTCATATCCTCAGTCTTTTCTTGCCCCAGATGTCAGAAGACCCTAGAAATAAAGGTCAAAACCAAAAGACAGCAAACAAACAACCAACCACCCTTACACTAATTATATGTACAATATATACAATATACACAATATTTACAACCCAACCCACACAACCACCTCTAACTACAGAGGGAAGGAGGGAGGTAAATTGGACTGCAGCAATGTGGATCTTGAACATCTACATTTATGGTAGGTACAAAACTGTACTATGTTCTTCATCTCACATTGCTGCAGTCCTTACACTTGGGTAGAATCCCAAAGCAGAGGTAAGGGAGGATGGCCAAACTACAAGGAAGCAGGAGCTGCCAAAATGCCCTGCAAAACAGCAGTGGCAAAACCAGCCCTGGATTTAGAGTAAAGTGGCAGGTGATAATGCCTAGAGAAAGTATGCACTGAACTCCAAGTAGCTGCCTCCAAAATATCCTTGGTTGCCACTCCCCTCAAAAAGGCTGTCGAAGTGGCAGTAGCCCTAGTGGAGTGAGGCCTAATCCCAGCTGGAATCTCCTTGCCATGATGGGAATAACAGAAAGCAATGCAAAACCCAATCCACTTAGAAATAGTTTGTTTTGACACAGGCTTGCCCTGAGAACTCAAAGCAAAAGAAACAAACAACTGTTGAGACTGCCTGAACCCTTTAGTTCTGTCCAAATAATATCGCAACTGCCTGTGTACATCTAAAGTGTGCAAAATCTTTTCCCTTTATTTTGGGGATTTGCATAAAAGTAGGCAAATGAATAGTTTGGTTTAAAGCCACACTAGAAACCACCTTAGGCATAAAGGAAGGATTAAGAACAAAGATACCCTATCCTTATGGAAAATCAAGAAAGGCTCAACCGCCATAAGGGCCTGTAATTCAGAAACCCTTCTTGCAGAGGTAATGGCCAACAAAAAAGCAGTCTTCCATGATAAATATTTCAACTCAGAAGTAGCTGCAGGCTCAAAAGGTTGTAGAGTGAGTTTCTCCAACACAAAATTGAGATCCCAAGCAGGAGTAGGAGCTCTTCGTGGGGGTCTTATATTCTTTGCCCCTCTAAGAAATTGCTTGAACAAAGGATGAGAAAACAATGGTGGGTCACATTCATAGTCAGCTGAAATTGCTGCAGCATGAACCTTAATAGAAGAGAAGGACAAACCTTTGTCCAGTAACTCAGTAAGATATTGAAGAGCCACACAAATTAGGCTCAGAAACATCAAAATCCTTTGCTGCACTCCAAAATAAAAATCTCTTCCATTTATCTGCGTACACTTTCCTTGTACTAGGCCTTCTAGCTTCCAAAATCACATTCAAAACTTGTTGTGGAAGTTGAGACCCTCTATGGTTCAAAACAGAATATGCCAGGCTGTTAGGTGAAGAGAGTGAAGTTTGACATTGAGCAAATGGCTGTCCTCCTGTGACAACAGGTGTGGAATCGAAGGCAAAGGCCATGGAGGCTTCCGTACCAGACTTCTCAGTAATGGGTACCAGTGCTGTCGAGGCCAATCTGGAGCTATTAAAATCATCCTTGGCTTGTCCTGTCTGACCTTTAGAAGTACCTTTGGGAGGAGAGGCAGAGGTGGAAAGGCATACACATGAAGATTGCTCCAATTGAAAGAAAGAGCATCCACTTTCCAAGCTGTGGGATGAAACCTTTTTGTGCAAAACTTTGGCAGCTGATGGTTTAGTGGAGAAGCGAACAGATCTATGTCTGGAGTTCCCCATGACACTGTCAATTTCTGAAATACATGAGGATCCAATTTCCACTCGTGGGGATCCATAATTGTCTGCTCAACACATCTGCTAAGGAGTTCTGTGCTCCTGGCAGAAACCTTGCCTGAAGATTGAGCTGTAAACTGAGAGCAGTCTCCCACAAAATCATTGCTTGCCTGCATAGAGGATAAGAATGAGCTCCCCCTTGCTTGTTGATGTACCACATGACAGTTGTGTTGTCTGTTACAATCAACACCTGCCCTGGAAGAAGTAAATCCTTGAAAGCTATCAATGCAAACTGGACTGCTAACATCTCCTTCAGGTTGATATGTAGATGTTGTAGTCTGGCAGGCCACTTGTCTTGTATCCACTTTCCATTTAGATGAGCTCCCCAAGCTTTGTCTGAGGCATCTGTCGTTAAAATCTGACTCGCCTCTGGCCGGGTCACAGAGAGTCCCTTGTTTAGGTGACATTCCTGAGCCCACCACAAAAATTCCTTTTGAATGCAAGGTATTATTTGAATGACAGTGTCCAGATCCTGGCAGTGCTGTGTCCATACATTTTTGAGATACCATTGCAGCTTCCTCATATGCAGTTTGGCATTGGGAAGCACCAGAATACAAGATGCCATGAACCCTAAGGCTTGAAGGACTGTCCTTGCAGTCAGCCCGGACTGATGAGATAGTTGATGGAAGTAAAGGGAAAGACTCTTTTGTTTGTCCGGGGTTAAAAAGGCCATCTGGGATGCTGTATTCAGTCTTACACACAGAAAGCACATGTCCTGAGAGGGTACTAGACTGGACTTTATTTCGTTCACAGAATACCCCAGGCATCTTAGCACTGCTATCACATATTCCAAATGATGAAGAAGCTCTTCCCTTCCTTGAGCCAGAATCAGGCAGTCGTCCAAATAAGGATAGATCTGTATTCCTCTTAGCCTGAAGAAAGCTATCACTGGAGCCAGAACTTTAGTGAACACTCTGGGCGCAGTAGATAAGCCAAAGGGCAATGCAGAGAACTGATAGTGAGAAGTCCCAGCTCGAAAACGCAGATACTTCCTGCAACTTAGTCTGATAGGAACATGAAGGTAAGCCTCCTTGAGATCCAAAGCTACCATCCAATGATCTTTGCCCAGCAGAGGTAAAAGCTGTTGTAACGTCAACATTTTGAACTTGGGAATGTCCAGATAAGTGTTGAGGATAGATAAATCCAAAATTGGTCTCCACGTGTTCCCCTTCTTTGGTACTAGGAACAGGCGAGAATAAAATCCTAGGCCCACTTCTGGCATAGGGACCGGCTGTATGGCCCCTAGTTGAAGTAACAGAGAAATTTGCTTGTGAGCCTCTATTCTTTGTTGAGGAGGAACGTCTGGCATGCCTCTGAAAGGAGGCAAGGTATGGAAATAAAACCTGTAACCTTGGTGTATGATATCCAATACCCATCTGTCTTGGGTAATTAAACTCCAATTTTCTTTGAAAAGTGCCAACCTTCCTCCCAAAGGTGCTGCCAGACGAGAAGGCTCTGGCAGCTGAAAAGGTAGGTCATTGGGTCTGTTTACGAAAGGATGGACCCCTGCCCTCACCTGAAGACTGTGCAGGAGAACTCCCTGTTCTAGGCCTGAAAGAGCCCTGAGCTCTGCCCCTACCACGTCTAGATCTACCCCTAGACTGGGAATCATAAGAAGGATACGTCCACCCTTTAGCAGGCCAATTCCTACTAAACTTTGGAGGCTGAACCTGCAAAAAATCTTTAACAGTCTGCATAGACTTAGCCTTGTCTTCCATTTTCTTTAAAACTGCCTAAACAGGAGAACCAAACAACACATCAGACTGCAAAGGAGCATTTAAAATCCTTGTTTTAACATGGTCAGATAAATTTTGATCCCTCAGCCAGGCGTGCCTGCGAAGAACTGACCCAGTGGCAGCCACCCTAGACGAGGCCTGTACAGCATCAAAACCACATTGCAAAGAATGCTTACCCACCTGTTCAGAAACATGTACCAAATCTTGTAACTCTTTACAATCAATACCTTCCGCCAGAGCATCAACCTTAGACTTCAACTGTGAAAGGAGATAGTTTTGGTATTTTAACATGTGAAACTGGCAATTCAAAGCCCTCATAGCTAGAGTGGAAGAAGTATAAACTTTCTTTCCCCATCTATCCAAGGCCCTGGCTTCTTTATCTGCAGGAACCGGATTCTTGACAACAGAAGCCTTAACACCTTTAGGCCCCTGGCTAACAGTTTCTGGGTCTGCCCTCGGACTCTTAAAAAGATACTTATGAACTTCAGGCACCCTGTAATACCTATCCGGTTTAACAGGAGCAGGAGGCAAAGAATCAGGATTAAGAGAAGCCTCTGTAAAACATCTTCCACTACATCCAAAACAGGAGGTATAGCCAAAGGCCTATGTTGGGGTAAAACAAAATTCCCTAAGCCTTTTCCTGGAATCAGAGAAGTCCTGACCTTCCCACTTAAAATGCTCCCTCATGGAATGAAGAGTTTCTGAAAAAGAAAAATCCTCAGGAGGAGAAGCAGGAGTAGTAGAATCATCCACATCAGAATCAGAATAAGGAGAGTACTCCTGCAAGTCTTCGGCCGAAGACTCTGAAACATCCGAAGCCTGCTCAAAACTCCCTAGCTCAGGCTCCACCCTAGGTCTCTTATCAGGAGGGGGCAAAGAACCCCTAATCAAAGTAATCAAATCTTCTGCCATTTTAAGCATATGCTTCTTGGGCACAGTTCCAGAAGAACTAGGGGTGACACCAACTGAAGCTAAACCTGGCCTGCCTCTAGGAGAAGCCTTGGAAACAGAAGGAGAGGGCCTAACCACCCTAGGCAGGGAGGGGAGTATAGTAACCTGAGAAGCCCCATCACCCTGGCCTGCCTCCTGAGAGGCCACATCCTGCAATAACAAGGTCTCTCCCTGGGATCCCAAAGAAACCTCCGGTGGAGCCACCGGCTCCACCGACACCTCTAAAGAACCAGCGTCCGGTACGGACGGTTCTTCTAGCCTAGGCTTCACTGCTTTGTCCTTGCGCTTCTTCGAAGAAGCGGGCGGAGCATCCGACGGCATTTTGTAATTGCACCGCTTCCCAAAGACTAACCTGGCACAATCTAATCTCCTCTTTATAGTGCGCTTATTAAATCTAGCACAAGAGCGACACCCAACAACGTCGTGCTCAGGCCCTAAACAAGGAATACACAAAGTATGATAGTCTCTATGCGGTATCTGTTTCCCACAAGAAATACAATTATTCACTTTTTCTGACATCCGGTAAACCACTGAGGCAAGAAAAAACTAAAATATTCCCCAACGGGGTACTTAGCCAACTTTGACTCGGTCTGAAACTCCGAAAACGAAAAAATTTCAGAACGCCAACCGGCACTTGCAATACTGCTTCTGCATTGGGCCATGTGGCAAAAAAGACTGAGGATATGACGTCGGTCATGCGCATTTGTACCCTGACGTCCTGATGTCAGTCAAATGCGCCTTGACCGACGTCAGCTTTATACTTTGATATTCGGGCCGACCGAGGACAGCGGACTACCCAAGTGTAAGGACTGCAGCAATGTGAGATGAAGAACATCCATAACCAAGTGGAGAAGGAATCTGGGAGGAATAAGTTAGGGACTCTTCACCAGAATTAGCATCATCATCAGTGGAATCCTGTGCCATGGGCCTCTTAAGAGGGGTAAAAGACCAAGAAGGAGCTGGTATAGAAACCAGCTGTGGGGGAGTAAGTGTCATAAGGGCATTAAAGCAGGCCTTGAGTGAAGCTTTGCCATTCACTCTGAGGATCTTTAGGAGCAGATGAAATGCGTTTAGTTTTCAGCTTCTTTTTAAGTGGGACGTCAGTCTTAAACAGCTTAGGAAGCTCTGACCCCTGACGACACTATTATTGTAGTCAGAATCTCTTGCCTCACTTATATCCGAGGAACATCCTTAGGGCCTTCAGAAATCAGCCTCTATGGACATGGTACAGTTTGGATCCATGCCAGCCTCCAAAGTGGTCACGACACAGGAATCTGAGAAGGAAACTGGATGACCCTTCAGGCTTTCACCAGCCTCAAGAGACACATTCAGTGGAGGTGGTACAGCTGAAGAATCCAACCAAACTTTCTTGGTTTTGTCCGCAGGTGGCTGACCCTTGGGCTGAGGGGATCCCTCCATATTGTCTTTAGTCAACAGTTTAAATCATCTGTTCTCTAAATAAATAGCTAGGGAAGAAAGCCAGCTACACAATGTCTTAGGGATGAAAGCTTAACAAATCATGGGACGCACCTAAACAAAACAAACACTGCTCGTGACGATCTTTACGGGCAGACTGCCTCCTGCACTGGCACTTCCCCTTTCTGGATGACATGCAACTAACAACCACAGCAAGGCAAAGCAAAGATAAGAAAATCAAAAAAAAAAAACGCGACACTTATCTGAAAAAGGTTAGGTAACCAGCAGATGAGCAAGTCTTCAGACTGATAAAGGTATTTGGACTGGTGGCAAAGTTCTGAGGATGGTACACCCAGACATCACCTTTATGCCCCAAGCCGAGCATGGGGATCGTACATGTGATGTACAGCATCCCCATTACAACCTAAAGGATTCTGTATACTGGCCAGAAGTTGGGGTACCCTTGGCAGGGGATCCCTTCTGTAAGAAATACTTCAACAGTGATATGGAAGGACACCGAATGCTACATCAAGAGAACAGAACAGTGAGTACACATTCACTGCAAACCCAATCTACTAGAAACAACAAGGAAAAATCAAACATCCATTTAGGGGAATATCTTTATTCCGTGTAGTCTCTGGTGAGACTCGGTTATCAATATTCATTCAGTAAACACCCTAGGGACTTGAAGTGATAATGATCAGGAAGAACCTGAAATAATGACTAGCTGACACTAAATTGAAGAAAGTGACTCCAGCTATTCTGACATGCAGACAAGTGCCTGGGAGCTCAAAGAATATATGAAGTCTCCTTCTGGCTGCTGCACTGCACATTCAAAACATTTCTTCAGATCACGAAAGAATGGCACTGAGGTTTCGTTTTCAATGGAATTAAAATATCCTAAATCCTCAAGCTGCTATTGTGAAACATGTAACATATCTGGTGCTGACTTAAAGGTAAGCCGTGGTGAGCATACCTCACAACTGTACAGGTATTCGCAGAATGTTAAGATTTCTGCCTCATATTTTTGGTGTGTTCCCCCTAACATCTGTCCCTTTCTGGCAAATAGTTGAGGATTGGAGTCATGAAATAGTGAAACATTTGAGTTTAAGACTCCACATCCTTCAGAAAATTCATGCTAATGCAAAACTTATTATTCTATCAAACATCCATCCATCCAGAACTACAGGACCAGCCATTGTCCATAGCCTCTCTCACTGATCGTTTTTCTTGCAGGATTCCCCTCTTTTCCTGGCTCTCTGTCTCCTCCCACTTTACCATCTCCAGTCCCAGTTTCCTGTTCTCCCATACTCCTCCCCCTAGCTTCCTCCCGAACTTTACTTCTAGATGGTGGCATTAGTGGCGCCATTTTTGAATAATACCCCACTGCGTCCACAACCCCTGAAACGGTCCTGCGGCTGGCTGCTCATCTCACTGCCATACTACTCACGTGCCTTCTCTGCTACTAAACAGCAAAGAAAGTTCTCCTGCCATCTCCGAAAGGATACCCTAAACTGCCTGTTCTTTATTATACTGTGAGGTACCTGCCTTCTGGAAATCAGTCAGCAACCCACTGTGTAGATAGCTTAAACAAACTTTGCAACTGTGACTAACAGCTGTCGCCCTGTAAACTTGACCTCGTGTGTGTGCTTGCAGCCTTCCGCAGCCATTTATCCCCCGCTCCCCTCCTGTAAAGCTCCTTGTATCCCAAAGGTATATTCTACTTTAGTAACTAGCTATTACCCCATTCCACCACTAGATGTCAGCACTCCCCAGAAAAAGTATTTAACTAATCCTATTTTCTTATTTGTATCGCAAGAGCTAGTGATCTAATTCTACTGTTACCCAATTAGTTCCTCTTTGAATCTGCTATCTGGGCCTTAATTTTCCCCTAGCTCGACATTTGCCCCAGACCTACAGGACCAGCCATTGTCCATAGCCTCTCTCACGGATTGTTTTTCTTGCAGGGATTCTCCTCTTCTTGGCTCTACCCGCTCCGTTCGCCCTACGGGCTCACTCAGCTCCCCTACCCTGCCCCCAAATCTCACCCGCCCCCAGCAGCCCTACATTTATTCCATCCAGTAGTCTCCTCCCTTCCTCCATCACTCCAATCACAGGCCTCCACTCTCAACCCCTCCTCTTCTCATCTCCACTCATCAATTAAAGGACACCCCCTTTATATTATACACTATACTCCACTCTACACCCCCTTCATTCTCTCTCTTATACGCTACCTACATTATACCTCCCATACTACTCCATCTTACAAACTTATACCATCTCATTATGCATTCTGCGCTACTACAAACCCTTCGTATCCCCTCTTATCACCTTGCTAATTCTAATTCCACTATACCATACTACCTCCTATTCCTCCACTCCTCTTCCCCCCCTCTTTTCTGTCCCACTTCACCACTCCCAGCCCCCATCTCAACCTCACAATACCTCACTTCCATACTGTATCATCCTCATTAGTACAGCCCAACCTTCTCCATTACTTTAAACCAAAGATCTTACCCCACCTCAACAAAACATAACTTCCCTAAACCTCTGTCATATTGTCCTCAAGAGTCAAAAGGTAAACTAAATCCCCTACTACCTCCTTTCTTTTTCCGCCTATTTCTAGCAGGTGATATACACCCAAACCCTGGACCTAGTACTATTATAACAACCTCACCCCCCCAATAACAACCAATACCACCAGCCTCAAAAGCCTGAAAATAGTTACTCTCAATGCCTAACGTCTAAGAAATAAAGCAACTATCTTCCATGCCTGGCTAAACCAGAACCTACCCGACTTTGTAGCAGTCTCTGTGACTTGGCTAAAACCATACATCTCTGACTCAGAAACCCTACCCCCTTGGTTTCCAAGCCCTTAGATATGACCGCTCGAATAGAAAAGGTGGAGGGGTAGCCTTGATATTCTCTAATCTACTCCACATTATTCCATACCCAAATCCCATTCCTCAGTTCAACAACGCAGAGCTAGTAATAGATTTACTACAAATGAATAATCATAAAAGTATCTGCATCATATCCCTTTATATTTCCCCAGGTGGTAACACCATTACTCTAGAAGAAATCCTCCAATGGGCCTCAACTAATGTTAACATAGAGACCTGCATTCTAAGTGACGTTAACATAGGTTTGAGCACAATTAACAACCAGAATCCAGACCACCACCAGTACTGTTAGCCAACAGGGTGCTGGCAAAAATTGGGCTACTGTTGGCCAGAGAAGAGGCGGAAAACATGGGCGAAGGCAGGAAGAGAGGAGAAAGGCTAGGACTGTGGTAGTGAGGGTCGGAACTTTGAATGTTGGCAGTATGACTGGTATAGGGAGAGAGCTAGCTGATATGATGGACAGAAAAAAGGCTGGTATATTGTGTGTACAAGAAAACAGACGGAAGGGGAGTAAGGCTAGGTGTCTCGGAGGTGGGTTCAAATTGTTTTACATGGTGTGGATGGGAGGAGAAATGGCATAGGAGTTGTTCTGAAGGAACAGTATGCTAAGAGTGTTTTGGAGGTGAAAAGAGTGTCGGATAGAGTGATGTTTATGAAGCTGGAAATTGATGGTGTAATGATGAATGTTGTTAGTGCATATGCTCCGCAAGTTGGGTGTGCAATGGATGAGAAAGAAAAATTTGGGAGTGAATTGGATGAAGTGGTGATGACTGTACCCAAGGATGAGGAAGTGGTGATGACTGTACCCAAGGATGAGAGAGTGGTGATTGGAGCAGATTTCAATGGGCATGTTGGTGAAGGGAAGAGGGGATGAGGAAGTGATGGGTAGGTATGGTGTTAAACAAAGGAATGCAGAAGGTCAGATGGTAGTGGATTTTGCGAAAAGGATGGACATGGCTATGGTGAATATGTATTTTACAAGAGGGAGGAGTATAGGGTGACATACAAGAGTGGAGGAAGATGCACAAAAAGTTGGATTATATCTTATGTAGGAGGGCCAGTTTAAAAGAGACTGGCGACTGTAAAGTGGTGACCGGAGAAAGTGTAGTTAGGCAGCATAGGATGGTGGTTTGTAGGATGATGTTGGTGATCAAGAGGAGGAGTGTGAGGGCAGCACCAAGGATCAAATGGTGGAAACTGAAAAAGGGTAATTGTGAGGTGGAGTTCAGGGATGAGTTAGGACAGGCACTGGGTGGCAGTGAAGAGTTACCAAATAACTGGTTAACTACAGCAGAGCTAGTAAGGGATATGGCTAGAAAGGTGCTTGGTATCACATCTGGACAGAGGAAGGACGACAAGGAGACATGGTAGTGGAATGAGGAAGTACAGGAGAGTATACAGACAAACAGGTTGGCAAAGAAGAAGTGGGTTTGTCAGAGACATGAAGTAGACAGGAGTATAAGGAGATGAGGTGCATGGCAAAGAAAGAGGTGGCGAAGGCTAAGGATAAGGCATATGAAGAGCTGTATGAAAGGTTAGACACTAAGGAGGGAGAAAAGGACCTGTACACCAATTGGCTAGACAGAGGGACCGAGCTAGGAAAGATGTGCAGCAGGTAAAGGTGATAAAGGATAATGAGGGAAACATACTCACAAGCGAGTAGAGTGTGCTCAGGAGATGGAAAGAGTACTTTGAGGGGTTGATGAATGAAGAGAATGAGAGGGAGAAAAGGTTGGATGATGTAGAGATAGTGAATCATGAAGTACAATGGATTAGCAAGGAGGAAGTAAGGATAGCTATGAAGAGAATGAAGAATGGAAAGGCTGTTGGCCCAGATGACATACCCGTGGAAGCATGGAGGTGTTTAGGTGAAATGGCAGTGGAGTTTTTAACCAGATTGTTTAATGAAATCTTGGAAAGTCAGAGGATGCCTGAGGAATGGAGAAAAAGTGTTTTGGTACCAATTTTTAAGAATAAGGGTGATGTGCAGAGCTGTAGTAACTACAGAGGGATTAAATTGATCAGTCACAGCATGAAGTTATGGGAAAGAGTAGTGGAAGCTAGGTTAAGAAGGGACGTGATGATTAGTGATCAGCAGCATGGTTTCATGCTGGGAAAGAGCACTACAGATGCGATGTTTGCTCTGAGAGTGTTGATGGGGAAGTACAGAGAATGTCAGGAGGAGTTGCATTGTGTTTTTGTAGACTTAGAGAAAGCATATGACAGGGTGCCTAGAGAGGAGTTGTGGTATTGTATGAGGAGCTCAGGAGCGTCAGAGAAGTATGTTAAGAGTGGTACAGGATATGTATGAGGGTAGTGTGACAGCGGTGAGGTCTGCGGTGGGAGTGACGGATGTGTTTAAGGTGGAGGTGGGGTTACATCAAGGATCAGCTCCGAGCCCTTTATTTGCAATGGTGATGGGCAGGTTGACAGACGAGATCAGGCAGGAGTCCCCGTGGACTATGATGTTTGCAGATGACATTGTGATCTGTAGTGACAGTAGGGAACAGGTGGAGGAGACCCTGGAGAGATGGAGATATGCTCTAGAGAGAAGAGGAATGAAGGTCAGCAGGACTAAGACAGAATGTGTGTGTGTGAATGAGAGGGAGGATAGAGGAATGGTGAGGATGCAAGGGGTAGAGGTGGCGAAGGTGGATGAGTTTAAATACTTGGGTTCAATATTTCAGAGTAACGGTGAGTGTGGAAGACAGGTGAAAAAGAGAGTACATGCAGGATGGAGTGGGTGGAGAAGAGCGTCAGGAGTGATTTGACACAGACGAGTACCTGTAAGAGTGAAAGGGGAAGGTCTACAAGAGGGTAGTGAGACCAGCTATGTTATATGGGTTGGAGACAATGGCATTGACAAAAAGGCAGGAGTTTGAGCTGGATGGGGCAGAGTTAAAGATGTTAAGATTTGCACTGGGTGTGACAAGGGTGGACAGGATTAGGAATAAGTATATTAGACGGTCAGCCCAGGTTGGAAGGTTTGGAGACAAAGCCAGAGGCAAGATTACGTTGGTTTGGATATGTGCTGAGGAGGGATGCTGAGTATATTGGGGAAAAAGATGCTAAGGATGAAGCTACCAGGTAACAGGAAAAGAGGAAGGCCTAAGATAAGGTTTATGGATGTGGTGAGAGAGGACATGCAGTTGGTTGGTGTGACAGAGCAAGATGCAGAGGACAGGAAGAAATGGAAACAGGTGATCCGCTGTGGCAACCCCTAATGGGAACAGCCGAAAGAAGATGATGAATCCAGCCATATCTGTCAGTCTATTCATCAATTTACTAACTTTATCACTAGACCTAATAAAATCAATCCCTCGGGATCTACTCTGGACTGGATCCTAGCTACCCACCCTAACAACATCTTAGACTCAGGCATCTTTCCTGACTATTAGTGACCACCTACCTTTCATCATCCACCGAGCAACCCATTCCTCCCCTCACCAGCATCAATACATACATACAATTAACCTTGCAAACTTCAACCCTATAACCTTCTCTAACACCCTCAAACAAACTGGAACAATCTAGAAACACTTCCTCTAGACAACGCCATCAATTACTTCAACTAAACTTCCCTAAATGTACTCAATTCCCAAGCTCGATCGCGAACTATAAGAATCAAACCCAACTCCGCCCCATGGTAACTAAGGAAACCAAAAAACTTATGCAACAAAGAGATAAATGCTGGAAACTTTCTCAGCACAACAAACATCCTGAAACCATTCTTAAATATAAGCAACCCCGCAATCTTACTAAAACACATAAGACAAAATCCCACTATATGAAACTCCAAGCAACCACACCAAAAACCCCAAACAATTCTATAACTCCATTAACTCACTTCTCAACCTAGGCACCAAAAACAACCCTTGCCCTGAAACTACCAAGTCTGATCTAGAAATTGCCACTATTCAACTCCTTCTTTACTAACTCTATAGCTGAACTAAGTCCTTCCCAAACAAACCCACCTACACAGGTTAGTCACTCTACCCCAGCGTCTAAACCCAACTCTCCCTCTACTTTTGAACTTAAACCAATTTCTACCTCCTACATAAAAAAACTTCTAAGCAAACTAAAACCATGCTCCAATGCCCCAGATAACATTCCATCTAACTTCTTAAAAATTGCTGCAGATGGCATCACCCTTCATTAGCATCCCAATCAACAGATCCGCACAGCAATCTTATGTCTCCAAGCTGTGGCGTGCTGCCTTTATACATCCTCTCCACAAAGGTTTTAAAATTAATACCTCAAACATTCGCCTCATAGCCATCCGCTCCCCAATATAAAAAATATTGGAAAAAAGCATTCACACCCAACTAATGCCCTTTCTAACCAAAACCCACCATATCTTTCAAACCCAACATGGTTTCCGTCCTGGCCACAGCACTATAACTGCTCTTCTCTCATTCCTAGATATAGTAAACCGTGCCCGTGACTCTGTAAAAATAGTTTCTACAGTTCTATTAGATCTCTCCAAGGCTTTCGATACAATCTCCGATACTCATCTCCTAAGCCACCTTGCTAACCTCAACCTCTCTCACAATGCCCTATCCTGGTTCTCAAGTTACCTATATGACAGATATCAAGCTGTAAAATGGAGAAAAGGCACCTCAAACTTCCTTCCCACCCCTACTGGAGTTCCCCCAAGGATCCATTTTTGGCCCAATGTTGTTTAACATCTTTATCAATGATTTTCACTCTGCCATTCCAAATACTAAAATCATACAATACGCAGACGACTCCACTTTAATCTGCTGTGCTACCAACCTTCCGGAACTTCAATCATACACTCAAACTGCCTTCTCCACCACTAAGAACTGGATGCTACAAAACCACCTATCTCTAAACGCTAACAAATCCAAAATGCTACTTTTCCCTCCCTCAAAATCCTCCCCTCTTGATGAAAATTCTTTCCAAATTAGAAGCCATAAAAATTCAACCATCGAAACTGTTCCTAAGCCAAACTACTTGGGGTTATTATAGATGAACACCTAAAATTTGACACCCATATTCAACTAAACATCAAGAAAACACATCAAAAACTTGGCCTGCTATACAAAAACATCCACTCTCTCTCCTTCTACTAGACAAACCCTCGCCACTACCTACATTCTTCCTTCACTAATGTATGGTGCTCCTCAACTAACTTGTCTGCCTCCATCTCTTTCAAAATGGAAAGTTATTATAAAATTTCAAAATTTGCCATCAAAGCCAAATACTCCTCCCCCCACTGCTCTGTCCTCCACTTACTAAACTGGTTAGAACTTCCCAACCATCTAGACTACCTCAAACTTACTACTGCCCACAGGCTATTTAATCCTACTAAATGTCCTGCACTATTCAACATCCTACAACCATACACCCCTTACAGGCCACTTAAATCTGCTCACCTAAACCTAATCACTATCTACAAACCAAACCGCCCTGCAGGACAGCACCTCTTGTCCTTTTCCTTAGCCAAAAATTGGAATGCTCTCCCTCCATTACGAACCACAGAAAACTCTGACAACTTCAGAACCCAACTCCATTCCTACTTTTTCTAATTGGAAGTGCAATTGCACTCTCCCCACCTAGCATTCTTCTCTCTCTACTCTAAACTATTTCCATACTACTCATATTCTTAACAGCTTAGCTCCCCCTGGATATTGCTTAATCTTCTGTGTTATCTTGTGTACATAATGTAAATATTGTAAATAGTTTGCTTTCCCTTTTCTCCCTTCCCTAACATTTGTACTTGTTCTGCCATACTGCGACTCAGATTCTATGTAACCATCGAAACACTCATGTCAACATATGACTCACATGCTATGTAACCAATTTACCACATTATGTCTCTGATTTATAATGCATCTTTGAATCTTAATTTTTTGCATCTTAAAATCTGTATCTTTGAATCTTAACTTTAATCTGTTGTATCTCAATGTTTACTATGTAATGTGGAGCTTTTCTCCCCGGGCCTCCACTGAAAATGGGCTCCTGAGCCAAGTGGACCTCCCCATACATCAAACTGAAATAACTAAATAAATAAATAATTTCCAAGTTTATAAGAGCAATATTTAACATCTGTCCCTATTGGTCCCCCCCATCATTTTAGGCTTTGTCCAGATTTTTTGCTCGGGTCTATATTATATGCAAGAACACTTAACTGTTCAAACCACTAAACATTGACAGTTAGTGATAGAACAATTAACTGTTCGAACATATAAAAAATTAATAATTAAAAAAAAAAAAAGAAAATGTAAAGGGTGTAAGCAGGGGAGCAAAATCCCCCCTGCACCTCGCGCTACTTAAATATACAAACTCAGAGATCACACTTCAATGTGCTACAGTGCGGAAATGGAAAATTTCCCATTTCCTACACTATAGCATGATCTTGGAGTTGGTATATTTAAGTAGCGGTGGGTGTGGTGGGTGCAGGGGCGCTTGCCCCCTGCTTACACTAGTTTTTTTTTTTTTTTTAATTTTTAAAAAATTCGAACACTTAAATGTTCGATTTCTGAAGGTCAATCTTCAGCGATTCGAACATTTAAGTGTTCGAATATTTAACATAAACCCTTTTGCTCTAAGAGATTGAAAGGTATGATGGTGAGTGAGATCTCACTCTCAGCAGTGAGGGGCTGGCCCTATTCCTTCATAATTTATTTTAATTTGTTAATTGGGGGAAGAGCACTGATCACAGACTAATTTCACTCTCAACTAAGGTTACAATACAGATGCATGTTACACTAGAGATTACAGCAGTACAAATTGGTCCAGTTAACAGAGAGCATTGTAGTACGTACAATACTTAAGAGGGACAGCATTACATTACACAATGAAAGGAATTATATCCAGCATAAGAGAGTCTAGCTACTTGTTAAATGGATGGGTAGGTAGGTTCACATCAAAAGTTTAAAAAAAACATAAAATGCACTAAATATGGGACAACTATTTAGAATGGATACGGAGGAAAAATTGGGACAGATTATGTCATGTTTCCAGATGCAAGGCATTTACTGCTTCATTGAGATGTGCGATCACTGCAGTGAAGCTAGTTGCTGGAACCTTTCAAAGAAGGTTCAAACCTACCATGATTCAGGAGGCTAAATGCAGGGGAAGCCAAATTAACTTGGCCTTCAGGAGTGCAAGGTTTGGTTGCATAGATGTTTCAATGGTTGAAAGCCCAACAGAAGACCACTTCTCTGCCTGGGAGCCATTTTCCTTTTTCTAGTATTTTACTATAGTGTTCCTAGTTTTGGGGACAAAAACAAAGCTACAGAGTTAATTTTCCATTGTTTAGATGTTTAGAGCTCTTTTTGGCAATGAGGCTAATATGAGGAATGCCACATTGAAGCTATAAGAGGATTCATTTGCCTACAGCTGTGCTCGTAGTTTTGGAAGAGAGTGATATTTTAATGGCCCACAATGATAGTGAGTTAACCTTCTTCTTTGCATTACCTACATGGAAGCTGGCTGGAAACATTTTTCTAGAAGATTTCTCAGGGTTAGAATAAAGAATGGAGAGAAGCAGGGTTTGGGGTGTTTTGCGAGTGGGTTTATAACAGCATTTTCCATATGTTAGGTGCAGTTTTTGAGTTAAGCATAGACTGTAGATGTGCTCAGAGGTGAAACGATGAATTCTCTGTGGTAGAATATGAAAGTGCAGTTGTGCACACTTACCATAAATGTAGATGTTAGAGTTTATTCACTGTTCCAGTAATGACATTTCGGTTATCTGCCTGCAGGTAGCCCTCAGCCTGCCTGAATACCAAAGTCTTGGATTCTGCAGTCAGATGCTGTCTCTTCTTCCATGACGTCAGGTCATCAGGGGAATAAAACATGCAGCAGACGCCATTACATCAGTTTTTCTTGACCCAGATGTCAGGTGCTCCCACAATGGGAAGCAACTATATGCTATGGTACACCTCCATCAAAAAGCAAATACACCAGAAAACTTAAATACACCAAACAATAAGGAAAGGTAGAGCCAAGAGAAGTCAGGAGGCTGGAGGGAGGGGTAAAGTACAGTTGTGTACACTTACCATAAATGTAGATGTTAGAGTGTATTTACTGTTGCAGTCATTACATTTAGGTAATCTGCTGGCAGGTTGCCCTCAGTCAGCCTGAAGAAGAAAGTCTTGGGTCCTGCATCGGTTGCTGTCTCCTCTTCCATGACATCAGGTCGTCAGGGGTATAAAACATGCAAACAATGCCATTTTATTCAGTTTTTCTTGCCCCGGATGTCAGGTGCCCCCCAAATGGGGAGCAATATATATATATATATATATATATATATATATATATATATATATATATATATACACACACAAACAGTAAATATATAGATGCACTTTTAGAAACAAACTTTACCTTCAACTTAAAAGCAAATACACCACAAAGGCTTTTGAGTATAGTGAAGGAAAGAAAAGGTATAGAAGGGGGATGGCGGGTGGGTAACCCAGACTGCAACAGTGAATACACTCTATCATCTACATTTATGGTAAGTGTACACAACTGTACTATGCTCTTCGTGTTCCACTGTTGCAGTCATTACATTTGGGTAGAATCCCAAAGCTATGGATGGGAGGATGGAACTAAACAGCATTGGGAGCGGCTATAAGATCCTGCAGGACTGCAGTGGCAAAGCCTGTCCTGGATTTGGAAAAGAGAGGTAAATGATAATGCTTTGTGAAGGTATGAACAAAGCTATAAGTAGCAGCTTCTAGAGTGTCTTTGGTTGGAACTCCTCTAAGAAAAGCTGCTGAAGTAGAGGCAGCCCTGGTGAAATGTGATCTGATCCCCTTGGGCATCGATTTACCATGGTGCAAACAGCAGAAACAAATGCAGTGGCTTATCCACTTAGAAATAGTCTGCTTTGATATAGCCTTCCCATCTGACCCTGCAGCAAATGCTACCAGTAGTTGCTCAGATTTTCTAAGAGATTTGGTCCTGTTTAAGTAGAATCTTAGTTGTCTTTGTACATCCAATGAATGCAGAATCCGCTCTCCCTTGTTCTGTGGATTTGGGTAAAATGTTGGCAGATGAATGGTCTGGTTAAGAGCCACACTGCATACCACCTTAGGCATAAAAGAAGGACTGGTCCAGAGGGACACCCTGTCCGGGTAAAATATAATAAAAGGCTCCACTGCTATGAGAGCCTGTAGTTCTGAAACCCTTCTTGCTGAAGTGACTGCCAAGAGAAAAGCTGTTTTCCAAGATAGAAATTTTATATCCGCAGTAGCTGCTGGTTCAAAAGGAGGCAGGGTGAGTTTTTCCAGCACGAAATTGAGGTCCCATGCAAGAGTTGCAGATCTTCTGGGAGGCCTTAAATTTTTGGCCCCTCTAAGATACTGTTTAAGCAGAAAATGAGAAAAGAGGGGAGGGCTCTGTGTTGTAATGAGCCGAGATGGCAGAGGCATGGATTTTTATTGAAGAAAAAGATAGGCCCTTCCAAGCATCTCTGTCAACTATTGTAAAATCTGAGGAATATTGGGCTTTGCTGTCTGTTCCTTGTGCTTGGCTCCAAGCACAGAATCTCTTCCATTTATCAGCATAAGATTTTCTAGTACTAGGCCTTCTGGCTTCCAAAATGACATCCATCACAGATTTACTGAGAGGTGTTGTTTGAATAATCAAAGGATCAGCCATGCTGCAAGGTTCAGAGTTTGGAGCTGAGGGTGCAGAATTTGATTGTTCTGCTGAGACAGTAGATGAGGATTTTGAGGCAAGTACCAAGGAGGGAGTTGAGACATAATTCCTTAGAAGTGGGTACCAGTGTTGTCGAGGCCAGTCCGGAGCAACTAGGATCATTTTTGTTTTTTCCTGTCTGACTTTTAGTAAGACGTTGGAGAGAAGAAGCAGAGGAGGAAAGGCATAGACTGACAGGTTTTTCCAACTGAAGGATAGGGCGTCCAATTTCCATGCTTTTTTGTGATGAACTCTTGTGCAGAATTTGTCCAGCTGATAATTTTGGGGAGAGGCAAATAGATCTGCATCTGGGCTCCCCCATTTCCATGCTAACATGCTGAAGATGTGTGGATCCAGTTTCCATTTGTGTTGGTCCATACAATTTCTGCTTAGGTCGTCTGCCAGAGTATTTTGTTTTCCTGGCAGGAATTGAGCTTGAAGATGTATTTGGTAAGTCAATGCCGTGTTCTGCAATGTCATGGCTAGTCTGCAAAGGGGGTAGGAATGTGTGCCCCTTGCTAGTTTATGTACCACATAACCGTGTGGTCCGACTTTATCAGTAGTTGTCCTGGATGAAGTAAGTCTGTCAGAGCATTCTGAACAGCTAAGCATCTCTTTCTGGTTGATATGCAGATGCATTTGTTTTGGGGTCCATTTGCCCTGAATGCATCTCCCTGCCAGGTGGTCCCCCCCCAAGCATAGTCTGATGAGTCTGTAGTTAGGGTTTGGGTGGCAGGGGCTAGAGTGAAAGACAGTCCCTTGTTTTGGTGACATGTCTCCGCCCACCAAAGAAACTCCTGTTGTAGGCAGGGAATGAGGGGTATCATTGTTTCCAGACTGTGACAATGTTGACTCCATAAACTTTTTAGGTACCATTGAAGTTTCCTCATATGCAGTCTTGCATATGGAATTAGTAGAATGCAGGATGCCATGAACCCCAAAGCCTGCAGAATTTGTCTTGTAGATAACTGGGATTTTGTTGCCATTTGTTTGAAGTATATTGTCAGTTACCATTGTTTGTCTGCCGTAAGGTAAGCCATCTGGGCAGTTGTATTCAAGCTTGCACCCAGGAATGTAATTATTTGAGAGGGTACCAGTTGGGATTTCTTTTCATTTATAGTGTACCCCAGGCATGTTAGAAGCCTCTTTACATATGCCAGATGTTGAAGAAGAGTGTCCTTGTCCTCTGCTTGAATGAGACAGTCGCCCAGATAAGGATAAATCTGTATACCGCTTTGTCTGCAGAATGCAATTACTGGTGCCAGCCACTTTGTAAAGACCCTGGGCGCAGTAGATAAGCCAAAGGGCAGTGCAGAGAATTGGTAAAGCAAAAAGTACAGTTTTGTACCTACCATAAATGTAGATGTTCGAGGATCCACATTTCTGCAGTCC
Organism: Protopterus annectens; assembly: GCF_019279795.1. Lineage (NCBI taxonomy): Eukaryota > Metazoa > Chordata > Ceratodontiformes > Protopteridae > Protopterus > Protopterus annectens. The sequence goes on along the minus strand of NC_056725.1, from coordinate 540,624,141 downwards.
TAACCATTGGGTAGTCCGCTGTCCCAGTCGGCCCGAATACCAAAGTATATGGCTGACGTCGGTCAAGGCGCATTAGTCTGACGTCAGGGTACTAATGCGCATGACCGACGTCATATCCTCAGTCTTTTCTTGCCCCAGATGTCAGAAGACCCTAAAAAGACAAGGCCAAAACCAAAAACACCAAACACTCCTGCACCAGAAATATGTACAATATATACAAAATTACAAGAGTATAACCTCACCCACACAACCACCCCTAAACACAGAGGGAAGGAGGGAGGTAAATTGGACTGCAGCAATGTGGATCCTCGAACATCTACATTTATGGTAGGTACAAAACTGTACTATGTTCTTCATTCCACATTGCTGCAGTCCTAACCATTGGGTAGAATCCCAAAGCAGAGGTAAGGGAGGCTGGAAAATCATAAGGAAGCAGGAGCTGACAACATGCCTTGCAAAATAGCTGTGGCAAAACCAGCCCTAGATTTAGAGTAGAGAGGAAGGTGGTAATGCTTAGAGAAAGTATGCACTGAACTCCAAGTAGCTGCCTCCAAAATATCCTTAGTTGCCACCCCCCTTAGGAATGCTGTTGAAGTGGCAGTAGCCCTAGTGGAATGAGGCCTAATCCCAGCTGGAATCTCCTTGCCATGATGGGAATAACAAAATGCAATGCAAAACCCAATCCACTTAGAAATAGTTTGTTTTGACACAGGCTTGCCCTGAGAACTCAAAGCAAAAGAAACAAACAACTGCTGAGACTGCCTAAAATCCTTGGTCCTGCTTAAATAATAACGCAACTGCCTGTGTACATCTAAAGTGTGCAAAATCTTTTCCCCCTTATTTTGGGGATCTGCATAGAAAGTAGGCAAATGAATAGTTTGGTTTAAAGCCACACTAGAAACCACCTTAGGCATAAAAGAAGGATTAGTACGTAATGATACCCTATCCTTATGAAAAATCAGGAAAGGCTCTACCGCCATAAGGGCCTGCAATTCAGAAACCCTTCTTGCAGAAGTAATGGCCAACAAAAAGACAGTCTTCCATGACAAGTATTTCAATTCAGCAGTAGCCAAGAGGCTCAAAAGGTTGTAGAGTAAGTTTCTCCAACACAAAATTGAGATCCCAAGCAGGAGTAGGAGCTCTACGTGGGGGTCTTATATTCTTTGCCCCTCTAAGAAATTGCTTGAACAAAGGATGCGAAAACAATGGTGGGTCACAATCATAGTGAGCTGAAATTGCTGCAGCATGAATCTTAATGGAAGAGAAAGACAAACCTTTGTCTAATAACTCAGTAAGATATTGAAGAGCCACACTCAAATTAGGCTCAGAAATCTCCAAATTCTTTGCTGCACTCCAAAATAAAAATCTCTTCCATTTTTCTGCGTACACTTTCCTTGTACTAGGTCTTCTGGCTTCCATAATCACATTTAAAACTTGCTGAGGAAGTTGAGACCTGCTGTGTTTCAAAACAGAATATGCCAGGCTGTTAGATGAAGAGAGTGAAGCTTGACATTGAGCAGGTGACCGTCCCTCTGAGACAACAGGTGTGGAATCAAAGGTAAAGGCCATGGAGGCTTCCTTACCAGACTCCTCAGTAATGGGTACCAGTGTTGCCGAGGCCAATCTGGAGCTATTAAAATCATCCTTGGCTTGTCTTGTCTGACCTTTAGGAGCACCTTTGGGAGAAGAGGCAGAGGTGGAAAGGCATACACATGAAGATTTTTCCAACTGAAAGAAAGAGCATCCACTTTCCAAGCTGTGTGATGAAACCTCTTTGTGCAAAACTTTGGCAGCTGGTGGTTTAGTGGAGAAGCGAACAGATCTATGTCTGGAGTTCCCCATGACACTGTCAATTTCGAAATACATGAAGATCCAGTTTCCACTCGTGGGGATCCATGATTTGTCTGCTTAACACATCTGCTAAGGAGTTCTGTGCTCCCGGCAGAAACCTTGCCTGAAGAGTAAGTTGCAAGCTGAGCGCAGTCTCCCATAAAATCATTGCTTGCCTGCACAACGGGTAAGAATGTGTTCCCCCTTGTTTGTTGATGTACCACATGACAGTTGTGTTGTCTGTTAGAATCAACACCTGCCCTGGAAGAAGTAACTCCTTGAAAGCCATTAATGCAAACTGGACTGCTAACATCTCCTTCATGTTGATAAGTAGATGCTGTAGTCTGGCAGGCCACTTGTCTTGTATCCACTTTCCATTTAGATGAGCTCCCCAAGCAATGTCTGAGCCATCTGTCGTTAGAATCTGACTCGCCTCTGGCCGGGTCACAGAGAGTCCCTTGTTTAGGTGACATTCCTGAGCCCACCACCAAAATTCCTGTTGAATGCAAGGTATTATTTGAATGACAGTGTCCAAATCCTGGCAGTGCTGTGTCCATACATTTTTGAGATACTATTGCAGCTTCCTCATATGCAATTTGGCATTGGGAAGCACCAGAATACAAGATGCCATGAACCCTAAGGCTTGAAGGACTGTCCTTGCAGTCAGCCCGGACTGAAGAGATAGTTGATGGAAGTAAATGGAAAGATTCTTTTGTTTGTCCGGGGTTAAAAAGGCCATCTGGGCTGCTGTATTCAGTCTCACACCCAGAAAGCACATGTCTTGAGAGGGTACTAGACTGGACTTTATTTCGTTCACAGAATACCCTAGGCATCTTAGCACTGCTATCACATATTCCAAATGCTGTAAAAGGTCTTCCTTTTCTTGAGCCAGAATCAGGCAGTCGCCCAAGTAAGGATAGATTTGAATTCCTTTTAGCCTGAAGTAAGCTATCACTGGAGCCAGAACCTTTGTGAATACTCTGGGCGCAGTAGATAAGCCAAAGGGCAATGCAGAGAACTGATAATGGGAATTTCCAGCTCGAAAACGCAGATACTTCCTGCAACTTAGTCTGATAGGCACATGAAGGTAAGCCTCCTTGAGATCTAAAGTTACCATCCAGTGATCTTTGCCCAGCAGAGGTAAAAGCTGTTGTAACGTTAACATTTTGAACTTGGGAATGTCCATATAAGTGTTGAGGATAGATAAATCCAAAATTGGTCTCCATGTGTTCCCCTTCTTTGGTACTAGGAACAGGCGAGAGTAAAATCCTAGGCCCCTTTCTGGCACAGGAACTGGCTGAATGGCCCCTATTTGGAGTAACAGAGAAATTTGCTTGTGAGCCTCTTTTCTTTGTAGAGGAGGAATGTCTGGCATGCCTTTGAAAGAGGGCAAGGTATGGAAATAAAACCTGTAACCGTGGTGAATGATATCCAAAACCCATCTGTCTTGGGTAATTAAATCCCAATTTTCTTTGAAAAGAGCCAACCTTCCTCCCAAAGGTGCTGCCAGACGAGAACGTACTGGCAGCTGAAAAGGCAGGTCATTGGGTCTGTTTACGAAAGGACTGACCCCTGCCCTCACCAGAAGTCTGAGCAGGTGAACTCCCTGTTCTAGGCCTAAAAGAACCTTGAGCTCTGCCCCTACCACGCCTAGACCTACCCCTAGACTGGGAATCATAAGCAGGATATGTCCATCCCTTAGTAGGCCAATTTCTACTAAACTTGGAGGCTGCACCTGCAAAAATCTTTAACAGTTTGCATAGACTTAGCCTTGTCCTCCATTTTCTTTAAAACTGCTTCCACAGGCGAACCAAACAACACGTCAGACTGTAAAGGAGCATCCAAAATCCTTGTCTTAACATGCTCAGCTAAATTCTGATCCCTCAACCAGGCGTGCCTACGAAGAACAGAACCAGTGGCAGCCACCCTCGAGGAGGCCTGCACAGCATCAAAACCACATTGCAAGGAATGCTTACCCACCTGTTCAGACACATGAACTAAATCCTGCAACTCTTTACACTCAATACCTTCCGCCAGAGCATCCACCTTAGACTTCAATTGTGAAAGGAGATAATTTTGATATTTTAACATGTGAAACTGGCAATTCAACGCCCTCATGGCTAAAGTGGAAGAAGTATACACTTTCTTTCCCCATCTATCCAAAGCCCTTGCCTCTATCAGGAGGAACAGGATTTTTAACAACAGAAGCCTTAACACCTTTAGGCCCCTGAGAGACAGTTTCCGGGTCTGCCCTAGGACTCTTAAAAAGATACTTATGAGCTTCAGGCACCCTATAGTACCTATCCGGTTTAACTGGGGCAGGAGGCAAAGAATCAGGGTTCAGGGAAGCCTCTGCAAAAACATCTTCCACCACATTCAGAACAGGAGGTATAGCTAAAGGCCTATGCTGGGGTAAAAACAAGAATTCCCTAAGCCTCTTCCTGGAATCAGAGAAATCTTGACCCTCCCATTTAAAATGTTCCCTCATGGAATGCAGAGTCTCTGAAAATGAAAAATCCTCAGGAGGGGAAGCTGAAGGAGTAGAATCATCCACATCAGAATCAGAATAAGGAGGATACTCTAGCAAATCTTCAGCCGAAGACTCAGAAGCCTCCGAACACTGCTCAAAACTCTCAAACTCAGGTTCCACCCTAGGCCTCTTATCAGGAGGGGGCATAGAACCTCTAATCATAGTAATCAAATCCTCTGCCATTTTAAGCATATGTTTCTTAGGCAAAGATCCTGAAGAGCTAGGAGAAACCCCCACTGAAGTTAAACCTGGCCTGCCTCTCAAAGAAGCCTTGGAAACAGAAGGGGAGGCTTTAACCACCTTAGGAAGAGAGGGAAGAACAGCCACCTGAGAAGCCCCTTCAGCCTGGCCTACCTCCTGAGAGGACACATCCTGTAACAGTAAAGTCTCTCCCTGAGACTCCAAAGAAACTCCTGGCAGAACCTCCGGCTCCACTGAGCCCTCTAAAGAACCGACGTCCGGGACTGTCGGTTCTTCCACTCTAGGCTTTGCTGCTTTGTCCTTGCGCTTTTTGGACGAAGCGGGCGTCGGAGCATCCGACGGCATTTTATAATTACAACGCTTCCCAAAAACTAACCTGGCACAGTCTAACCTTCTCTTAATAGTGCGTTTGTTAAATCTAGCACAAGAGCGGCATCCAACAACGTCGTGCTCAGGCCCTAAACAAGGTATACACAAGGTATGGTAATCCCTATGAGGTATCTGTTTCCCACAAGAAATACAGTTATTCACTTTTTCTGACATCCGGTTTAATACTGAGGCAAGAAAAAACCAAAATATTCCCCAACGGGGTACTTAGCCAACTTTGATTCGGTCTGAAACTCCGACTTCAGAAAATTTCAGAACGCCAACCTGCACTCGCAAAACTGCTTCTGCATCGGACCATGCAGCAAAAAAGACTGAGGATATGACGTCGGTCCTGCGCATTAGTACCCTGACGTCCTGACGTCAGACTAATGCGCCTTGACCGACGTCAGCCATATACTTTGGTATTCGGGCCGACTGGGACAGCGGACTACCCAATGGTTAGGACTGCAGCAATGTGGAATGAAGAACATCACCTGCCTTGAAGCGGAGACATCTTCTGCATGATTCCCTTATTGGGATATGCAGGTATGCCTCAAGTCTAGAGTCACTAACCAAGTGTTTCTGCCCAGCATAGGCAGTTGCTGTTGTAAAGTTAGTATTTTGAATTTTGTAATGTCCAGGAACATGTTCAAAATCGATAAGTAAGGTATTGGACGCCAAGAATTGTCTTTTCTTGGTACCAGGAAGAGTCTTGAATAAAAACCTTGTCCTTTTTCCTTTGCTAGTACTGGTTGAATAGCCCTCATATTCATAAGGGACATAACTTGTTTCTGAGCCTCTGCCCACTGAATTTGTAGCAGATCTGGCCATCCGTTTGGAATTGGCAAAGTATGAAAATGAAATCTGTACCCCTGGGATACTATGTTCAATACCCACTTGTCCTGGGTACTTAACTGCCAGTTCTTTGCATGAAGTGCTAGTTATCAACCCAAGGGGGCTGCCAAAAGATAAGTGCTTGGTGATGGTAGAAGAAAGTCATTGAGACTGTTTACTGTAGGGTTGTCCTTTGTTTCCTCCAGATTTGGAGGTGGAGGCACCCCATTGCTTTGACCTGTAAGAACCCTGTGATTGGTATCTAGAGCCTTTTGAGCACCTGGATTTGCCTCGAGTGGCTCTGTTGGACACCGGAAAGGACCAATTTTTAGTAGGCCAGTGTCTACTGAACCTGGGTGGCTGCACTTGCAAGAAACCTTTTACAGTTTGCACAGATTTAGCTTCGTCTTCCATTTACTTTAACACCTCTTCTGCCTTATTACAAAACAGTGTGTCATGCTGCAAGGGAGCATTCAACAATTTAGCTTTAACATGATCAGGCAGATTTTGCTCCTTGAGCCAGGCATGCCTTCTAATCACAGATCCAGTAACTGCGGCCCTGCAAGAGGCCTCCAAGGAATCAAAACTACATTGCAAAGTATGATTTCCAACCTGTTCTGCTGAATGCAATAATTCCTGTAATTCTTTATTTTCCACACAATCAGAAATCAACATTTTCTGTTTCAGTAGGCGCATAACATGCTGTTGATATTTAAGCATATGAAATTGGCAGTTTAAGGCTCTGATTGCCAAGGTAGCAGACGTATAAACCTTCTTTACCCATCTATCCAGTGCCCTGGAAACTCTGTCAGAGGGGGTAGGATTTTTGTTTTTAGAGGCTTTAACACCCTTGGGACCCTGTAAAATAGTCTCAGGGTCAGCAGCAGGATTTTTTTAATAGAAATTTGTAAGAGTCAGGAACCCTGTAATATCTGTCTGGCTTACTAGGAGCCGGAGGTAGGGAATCAGGAGCCATGCTTGATTCCGAAAACACATCAACAATGTCTAATAGCGGAGGTATAGCAAAGTCCTATGCTGAGAAAGGAGGAGAAAATCCCTAAGCCTCTTTTTTGATTCAGATAAGTCCTGACTCTCCCAATGAAAATGTTCCCTTAAAGTATGCAAAGTTTCACCAAAAGAGTTATCCTCAGGAGGAGAAGCAGATGGGATGGATTCCTCTGCATCAGAATCCTCATAGGGTGGAATGGAAAATTCCTGATCAGAAGAGGAATCAGAAGAAATGGAAACCTGATCTGAAGATGCATAATCAGTGCCTGCCTAGGCCTCTTAGCGGGGGGGGGGGGTTGGGAACCCCTGATCAAGGTAATTTAAGTCCTCAGCCATTTTGATCATCTGTTTTTTTAGGCATAGGGGCCTGAGCACGTGGCTCATGTGTCGTTTTTTTAGGCATAGAAGATGCTTTTGACCTTGTTTTTGAGGCTGGCGTCTTTTATATAAAAATGTTGAGGCCTGAAAACACCCTCAGAAGCCAGTGCCTGCTCAGCGGCTCCGGACCCATCCAAGGGAGAGATATCCGCAGGTTCAGTACTCTGAGAATCTCGTGGCATACCGGACTCCGCATGGGTCTCGGTAGAGGCCTGAGACTCAAATGTAGCGGGTATCAGGGGCTGTGAAAGCACCTCACTGAGTACCGGCGAACGAGCGACTGGTTTAGGAGAAGCTTCGTCGCCGGTTTTGGACTTCAACAGTCTGTCTCTGTCGTCTTCTTTGCGTTTTTTGTGAACTCCGGTACTCTGAATACTAACCAACGACATTGCAAGATAATTAAATCTTGACCCAAAATACCTAGAGGCAAAACTATACAGACGCTTAATAGTGCGTTGGTTAATCTAGCACAAAACCGACAGCAAGGCACGTTATGATCTGGGCCTAGGCAAGGCATACAGTATAAATGGATATCCTTATGAGGTATTTGCTTCCCACAAGTAATGCATTTATTAACTTTTACTGACATAGGTAAGGAGCAAGAAGAAGTTTCACCAACGGGGTACTTGGCTTTAGTTTGAAGACTTCGGCTCTGAAACTTGAATGCGAAAATTTCAGGAGTCGGCCGACCGGCACTTGCGAACTGCTTCTGCTTCAGGCACCGCGTGGCAAGAAAGACAGACTAAAATGGCGTTGGCTGCATGTTTTATACTCCTGACGTCACGGAAGGGGAGACAGCAACAGATGCAGGACCCAAGATTTTGTTATTCAGGCCTACAGAGGGCAACCTGCCAGCAGATTACCCAAATGTAATGACTGCAACAGAGAAACACGAAGAACATCCAGGAATGCAACAGTGAATACACTTGAACATCTACATTTATGGTAAGTGCACACACCTGTACTATGTTCTTTGTGTTTCACTGTTGCAGTCATCACATTTGGGTTGATTCCCAAAGCTAAGGAAGGGAGGAGGAAGTTAGAGCGCATGAGGGCCAGCTATTAAGCCCTGCAAGACTGCAGTGGCAAAATCAGCTCTGGATTTAGAAAAAATAGGCATGTGGTATTGCTTTGGTGAAGGTATGTACAGAGCTCCAGGAAGCAGCTTCTAGTATATCCCTGGTAGGGATTCGTCTGAGAAAAGTTGCAGAGGTAGATGCAGCCTTGGCGGAAGGTGATCTTATCGCCTGTTGGGTAGGTTTTCCATGGTGCTTCTAGCAGAAATGAATGCAATGGGCTATCCATTTAGAAATGGTTTGCTTTGAAATGGCCTTCCCCTCTGCCACTGCAGCAAAACCAACTAGCAGCTGTTCAGATTTTCTGAGAGGATTAGTCCTGTCCAAATAAAATCTAAGTTGTCTGTGCACATCCAGAGAGTGCAGTATTCGTTCTCCTTTGTTATATGGATTAGGGAAAAAAGTAGGCTAATGAATGGACTAATTTAGAGCCACACTAGACACCACCTTGGGGATAAAGGAAGGATTGGTCCTGAGGGAAACCCTGTCTGCATGGAAGATAATGAAGGGTTCCACTGCCGTGAGGGCCTGTAATTCAGACACTCTTCATGCTGAAGTGATAGCTAGAAGGAAAGCTGTTTTCCAAAAAAGGAATTTCAACACTGCAGTTGCAGCTGGCTCAAAGGGAGGAGGAGAGAGCTTTTCCAATACAAAGTTAAGGTCCCAGGCTGGAGTAGGGACTCTCCTGGGGGCATCTTTAATTTTTCGTCCCTCTAAGGAATTGCTTCAGCAGGGGGTGAGAGAAGAGGGGTGGTTCAGTATTATACTGTGCTGAAATGGCAGAGGCATGAATTTTAATTGACGAGAAGGATAGGCCCTTGTGGAACATTTCTGTTAATACTGAAGAATATGAGGTAAGATGGGCACCGTTGTGCCCATCCCATGAGTCTGGCTCCAGGAACAGTATCTTTTCCACTTTTCAGCATTGAATTTTCTAGTACTAGGCCTTCTTGCCTCCAGAATGACATCTAGCACCTGCTTACCGAGGGATGCTATTGGAGAGCTCAAGGAATTAGCCAGGCTGCAAGGTTCACGGTTTGAAGCTGAGGGTGCAGAATATGGCCCGCCTGCTGGGACAGCACGGAAGGGGTCTGAGGGCAGGTACCATAGTTCCAGCAGAAGGGGTATGAGGCAGGTGCCATGGTACAAGCACTGTCATACTGCGCAAGCGGGGGTAACGGTGCTGGCGTGGCCAGTCTGGTGGAATCAGTATTGTCCTTGGCTTGTCCTGTTTGATCTTTTGCAGAACCTTCTAGAGGACAGGCAGAGGAAGAAAGGCATAAACCGAGAGGCTTTCCCAGGTAAAGGACAGGGTATCCACTTTCCAAGCTTGACTGTGGGAAGTCCTTGTGCAGAATTTGTCCAATGGTAGTTCTGAGGGGAGGTAAACAGGTCTACCTCTGGTGTCCCCCCATTTGTTCCTCAAGAGGATGAATATTTTTGGTTCCAGTTTCCATTCGTGTGGGTCCATGAGATTTCGGCTTAGATATGCCAGTGAATTTAGCTACCCTGGCAGGAACGGACTTGGAGGTGCACTTGGTAGCTCAAGGCTGTGTTCCACAGAGCCATGGCTAGTCTGCAGAGAGGGCACGAGTGGGTTACCCCTGCTTATGTACCACATAACTGTGGTGTTGTCTGTCTTTACCAATAGTTGTCCTGGAAGAATGCGGTCTTCGAAGGCTGTCAGGGAATTCTGTACAGCTAACATTTCTTTTTGGCTGATATGCAGGTGCATCTGTCTCAGGTTCCATGTGCCCTGAATGCACTGCCCTGCCAAGTGAGCCCCCCCATGCATAGTCCGATGTGTCTGTTGTCAGGGTTTGGGTGGCAGGGGGTAGAGAGAAAGAAAGCCCCTTGTTGTGGTAGCAAGCCTTTGTCCACCAAAGGAACTCTGTCTTCATACAAGGAATGATAGGAATCATTGATTCCAGGTCCTGAGAAGGTTGACACCATAGGAGTTTTAGATACCATTGTAGTTTTTTCATATGCAGTCTTGCATATGGAATTAATAGAATGCAAGAGGCCATGAACCCCAGGGCTTGCAAAAATTTCCTTGCAGATAGCTGGGGCTTTGTGGCCAATAGTTCAAAGCAGGTTGTCAAATAAACTTGTTTCTCTGGCGTGAGGAAAGCCATCTGGGAAGTTGTGCTCAAGCTTGCTCCAAGGAATACAATCTGTTGGCAGGGTACTAGGTGAGAATACTTTTCATTTATGGTGTACCCCAGTGAGGGTAGAAGTTTCTTTATGAATGCCATGTGTTTTAATAGCAAGTCCTGGTTTTCTGCCTGAATCAGACAATCGTCCAAGTATGGACTATATTTGAATATTTCTCTGCCTGCAAAAAGCAATGGCTGGAGCTAGACACTTAGCGAATACCCTGGGTGCAGTAGATAAGCCAAAGGGAAGTGCAGAGAACTGATGGAGTCTGCCCTGAAGCGTAGGTATTTCCTGCAAGATTCCCTTATTGGAATGTGCAGGTAAGCTTCCTTTAAGTCTAAGGTTGCCAACCAGGCATCTTTGCCTAGCATAGGAAGCAGCTGAAGTGTTAGCATTGTGAATTTTGGAATTACCTGAAAGGTGTTTAGAATAGAGAGGTCCAGGATAGGACGCCAGGAGCTGTCTTTTCTGGGTACCAGGAAAAGTCTTGAATAAAAATCTTGTCCCCTCTGATGTTCTTCGTGTTTCACTGTTGCAATCATCACATTTGGGTTATCTGCTTGCAGGTAGCCCTCAGTTGGTCTGATTATCAAAGTCTTGGGTCCTGCGTCAGCTGCTGTCTCATCTTCCATGACGTCAGGTGTATAAAACATGCAGCCAACGCCATTTTATCAATCTTTCTTGACACGTGGTGCCCGAAGCAGAAGCCGGTCACAGACTCCTGAAATTTTCCTTTTCGAATTTCAGATCCAAAATCTTCAACTAAGCTAAGTACCCTGTTGGGGGTCCTTTTTCTTGCTCTAAACCAATGTCAGTAAAAGTTAATAATTGTATTTCTTGTGGAAAGCAAATACTGCAAAGATTTTCATTCATGCTGCATTCCTTGCCCAGGCCCAGATCTCAACGTACCTCGCTGTCAGTTTTGTGCCTTATTCAAACCTCGAACTATTCGTCAGTTCATTTTCACATCTAAATATTTTGGTACTCGGTTCAATTATCCATAAATGGCTTCTTTAAGCCATCCGACTACAGACATTCCGAAAAAAATGCAAAGATAAAGAGAGTCAGACCGCATAGGTCCAAAGCTGCCCACGACACTTCTAAGCAAATCGCCAGTACTCAGTGAGGCGCTTTCGTAGCCCGATACCCACTACTTCAGATTCGCAGGCCTCTACTGAGACCCATTCAGAGTCCGGTATGCTGTGAGATGCTTCTTCGACTGTGGAACCTGCTGATGTCACTACCTTGGATGGGTCCGGAGCTGCTGTGCAGGCAACGGCTTCTGAGAGTGTATTCAGGCCCGACTTGTATATTAATCAGACGCCATCTTCTTTTTCAAGGCCTAAAACTCTATCCATACCTAAAAAAACACCCAGACCGCATGGTCAGGCCCCTATATCTAAAAAACAAATAAGAATGGCGGAAGATCTTATTACTCTAATCAGACAAAGTCACCCTTCTCCCTCAAAGAGACCAAGGACCGATTTTCTTTCTGATTCTTCTGATCAGGATTCTGACATTTCTGTTTTCTCTGATGACCAGGAGTTGCCCTTATCTACCTATGAGAATCCTGATGGAGAGGACTCCATTCCCTCTGCTTCCCCCTCCAGAGGATTTCTCTTTTGGTAAAACCTTGCATACTCTTAGAGAGCATTTCCGCTGGGAAATCCAGGATTACTCTGATTCCAAAAAGAGGCTTAGGGAATTCTTACTCCTACCTCAGGCCTTTAGCTATCCCTCCTGTACTGGACATAGTAGATGATGCTTTCTCGGAGTCTAGTCTGGCACCTGACTTTCTACCTCCAGCTCCCAGAAAACCTGATAGGTATTACAGGGTACCTGACTCGCACAAGCTCCTCCTTAAGAACCCTACTGCAGATACGGAGACCATTTCAAAGGGACCCAAAGGCATTAAGGCTACTATTGCCAAAAACCATACCCACTCTGATAGAGATTCCCGGGCCCTGGATAAATGGGAAAAGAAGGTATACACTTCTGCAACATTGGCCATTAGGGCCTTAAACTGCCAGTTTTATATGTTAAAGTGTCAGCAGCATATTATTGGATTGCTTAAACAGAAAATGATGTTGATTCCTGACTTTGCTGAAAGTAAAGAATTTCAAGATTTAATGCATTCTGCTGAGCAGGTTGGAAAACATACTTTGCAGTGTGGTTTTGATTCATTAGAGGCATCTTGCAGGGCTGCTGTCACTGGGTCTGTACTTAGAAAGCATGCTTGGCTTAAGGAGCAATATTTGCCAGATCATGTTAAAGCTTAATTACTGCATGCTCCCTTAAACCACGACCGCCTTTTTGGCAACAAAGCAGTAGTAGTACTTAAAAAGATGGAGGAAAATGCTAAATCTAGGCAAACTGTTAGAATTCCTGCAAGTACAGCCTCCCAAATTTAGTAGGCATTGACCTTCTAAGAATTGGTTCTTTCCTGCCTCTTCCAGGCCTTCTCAGTCCAAACCCAGGACCAGCAGAAAACCCAGGCTTCAGTCCCAAGGTACTCACAGGCCTAAAGCTAGGACTCATAAGACACTCCCCTATGGTAAATTGTCACAATGATGTAACTTTAAACCTTCCAAGCCGTGCTCAACTGACTGTTCCTTTAGGGGGAAAGATCGCCCTTCATGCAAAAAACTGGGAACTCATTACCCAAGACAAATGGGTTTTAAATATAGTTTCCCAAAGATACGGATTCCACTTCCACTCCTTACCAACCCCAAACTGTAGGCAAGACCTACCCCCAAACCAGTGAGCAGAGGCTCAAAAGCAAGTTCTCTCTCTTCTAAGCATCAGGGCTATTCAACCTGTCCCAGAAGAAGAATGGGGGCAAGGTTTCTACTCAAGATTTTTTCTGCTACCCAGAAAAGACAATTCCAGGCGTCCTATCCTGAACCTGTCTATCCAAAACACTTTTTTGAAAACCCCAAAATTCAGCATGCTAACTCTACATCAGCTGCTTCCCATGCTGGGAAAAAATGCCTGATTGGCAACCCTGGATTTAAAAGAAGCCTACCTGCACATCCAATAGGGGAATCTTGCAGAAGATACCAATGATTCAGAGCAAGCTGCATGCACTGTCAGACGTTCTTTGTGTTTCACTGTTGCAGTCATTACATTTGGGTAATCTGCTGGCAGGTTGCCCTCAGTAGGCCTGAATTCCAAAGTCTTGGGTCCTGCATCGGTTACCGTCTTCTCTTCCATGACGTCAGGTTGTCAGGGGCATAAAACACGCAGCCGACACCATTTTCTTCAGTCTTTTATGCCGCGGGGTGCCCAAAGCAGAAGCATTTCGCAAGTGCTGGTCGGCTGACTACTGAAATATTCGAGTATGAGTTTCAGAACCGAAGTCTTCACTAAAGCTAAGTACCCCGTTGGGGAAACTTTTTTTCTTGCTTTTTACCTATGTCAGAAAAAGTTAATTGCATTACTTGTGGGAAGCAAATACCTCATAAGGATTTCCATTTATACTGTATTCCTTGCCTAGGCCCTGATCACAACGTACCTGGCTGTCGGTTTTGTGCTAGATTTAACCAACGCACTATTAAGCGTTGGTATATTTTTGCATCGAAGTATTTTGGAAACAGATTTAACTACCCAGAAATGTCATCAGATAGCAATCCGACTACCGGAGTACATAAAAAACGCAAAGAAAAGGACAGAAAAAGGCAGTCGAGCTCCAAAACTGACAAAGCTTCTCCTAAGCCAGTTGCCAGTTCACAGGTACTGAGGCGCTTTCGCAGCCCCTGATACCTGCTACCTTCGAGTCACAGGCCTCTACCGACAACCATGTGGAGTCTAGCGTGCCGCAAGATACTCAAGGTATGGGACCGACTGACGTATCTCACTCAGATGGGTCCGGAGCCGCTGAGCAGGCACCGGCTTCTGAGGGTGTACTCAGACCTCAACATTTGTATATCAAACGACAGCTGCAAAATCAAAGACAAAAGCAACTTCTAAAACTAAAAAAACGATGCATGAGCCACGTGCACAGGCCTCTATGCCTAAAAAAAAAAGATGGTCAAAAAGGCTAAAGACCTTATTACCTTGATCAGGGGTACCCATCCTCCTCCAGATAAGAGGCCTAGGCAAGACACTGATTACGAATCTTCAGATCAGGTTTCTATTTCTTCTGATTCCTCTTCTGATCAGGAATTATCTATACCTCCCTATGAGGATTCTGATGCTGAAGAGTCTATACCATCCGCATCTCCTCCTGACGACTATTCATTTGGAGAAACCTTGCATACTGTGAGGGAGTATTTTCACTGGGAGAGTCAAGACTTCTCAGAATTAAAAGAGGCTCAGGGATTTCCTTCTTCTCCATCAGCACAAGCCTTTAGCCATTCCCCCTGTTTTAGACATTGTGGATGATGTGTTTTCGGAGTCAAGTTTGACCCCTGACTCCTTACCTCTGTCTCCCAGCAAGCCTGACAGACATTACAGGGACCCTGACTCACATAAATTCTTATTTAGAAACCCTGCTGCTGATCCTGAACCTATTTCACAGGGCCCAAAGGGAGTTAAGGCCTCAACAGCAAAAAATCCTACCCCCTCTGGCAGAGATTCAAGGGCACTGGGCAGATGGGGAAAAAATGTTTATACATCTGCAACCTTGGAAATCAGGGCCTTAAACTGTCAATTTCATATGCTTAAGTACCAACATGTTATGAGATTGATGAAACAGAAAATGATGTTGATTTCAGAATGTGCAGAAAATAAAGAATTGCAGGAATTACTGCATGCAGCTGAACAAGTTGGAAAGCATACTTTGCAATGTGGTTTTGATTCTTTAGAGGCCTCCTGCAGGGCCGCAGTTACTGGATCTGTGATTTGGAGGCATGCCTGGTTAAAGGAACAAAATCTGCCTGACCATGTTGAAGCTAAATTGTTAGATGCACCTTTACAGCATGGTTCTCTGTTTGGTATTACGGCAGAAGAGGTTTTAAAGAAAATGGAAGACAAAGCTAAGTCTATGCAAACTGTTAAAGAGTTCTTACAAGTGCAGCCACCAAGATTCAGTAGACACTGAACTACAAAAAATTGGTCCTTTCCTGTGTCAGACAGAGCTCAAAGGGGCAAATCCAGACGCCCTAAGAGTTCCAGATACCAGGCGCAAGACTCATAAGTCAAAGCAGTGGGGCGCATCCACCTCCAAATCTAGAGAAGATAAAGAGCAAACCTACAGAAAGCAATCCCAATGACTTCCCTCTGCCTACACCAAGCACTTACCTTTTGGCAGCACCCATAGGGGGGAAATTAGCACTTTTTGCTCAAAATTGGCAGTTAACTCAGGACAAGTGGGTACTAAACATCATATCACAGGGATACAGATTCTATTTCCACACTCTGGCAATGGCAAATGGTTGGCCAGATCTGCTAAAACATCAATGGACAGAGGCACAGAAACAGGTTACGTCCCTCATGGATATGGGGGCCATTCATACAGTACCAGAACAGGAAAAAGGACAAGGTTTTTACTCAAGACTGTTCTTGGTACCCAGAAAGGACAAGGCCTGGCGGCCAATATTGGATTTATCGATTTTGAACACATCTGGACATTCCAAAATTCCAAATGCTGACTTTGCAGCAGCTTCTGTCCATGCTGGGCAAGAATGCTTGGCTGGTGACATTAGACCTAAAAGAGGCATACCTGCATGTCCCAATAAGACAATCGTGCAGAAGATACCTCAGATTCAAGGCTGGCTTAATGAATTACCAATTCTCTGCACTGCCCTTTGGCTTATCTACTGCGCCCAGGGTCTTTACAAAGGGCCTAAAACCAGTAATTGCACTTTGCAGCCAAAGAAAGAAGCATTCAAATATATCCTTACTTAGACGACTGTCTCATTCAAGCAGAGAACAGGGACACTCTTTTTCGACACCTGGCATTTGTGAAAAGGCTTCTAACATGCCTATGGTACATAATAAACGAAAAGGAATCACAGCTGGTACCCTCTCAAAAGATAACATTCCTGGGTGCAAGCTTGAATGCAACTGCCCAGATGGCTTACCTCACGCCAGACAAAGGCAACTGACTACTTACTTCAAACTGATGGCAACAAAAACCCAGTGTTCTGCAAGACACATTCTGCAGGCTCTGGGCTTCATGGCATCCTGCATCCTACTAATTCCATATGCAAGACTGCATATGAGGAAACTTCAGTGGTACCTAAAAAGTTTATGGAGTCAACATTCACACAGTCTGGAAACCATGATTCCTCTCATTCCCTGCCTGCAACAGGAGTTTCTATGGTGGGCAAAGGCCTGTCACCAAAACACGGGACGGCCTTTTACTCTACCCCTTGCCAGCCAAACCTTAACAACAGACGCATCAGATTATGCCTGGGGGGCCCACATGGCAGGAAGATACATTCAGGGCATATGGGCACCAAAACAAATGCATCTACATATCAACCAGAAAGAGATGCTAGCTGTTCAAAATGCTCCAACAGCCTTCAAGGACTTTACTTCATCCAGGACAACTACTGATAAAGATGGACAACACCACAGTCATGTGGTATACAAACAAGCAAGGGGGCACACATTCATACCCACTTGGAAGATTAGCCATGGCACTGAGGGACACAGCTTTGACCTACCAAATACATCTTCAAGCTCAATTCCTGCCAGGAAAACAAAGCACACTGGCAGACGATTTAAGCAGAAACCTTATAGATCCTCACAAGTGGAAACTAAATCCACAAGTCTTCAGCATGATAACAGAGAAATGGGGGAGCCCAGACATAGATCTATTTGCCTCTCCTCAAAATATCAATTGAAAAAATTCTGCACAAGGACTTATCACAGACAAGCATGGAAAGTGGACGCCCTATCCTTCAGTTGGAAAAACCTATCAGTTTACGCCTTTCCTCCTCTGCCTCTTCTACCCAAGGTCCTCCTAAAAGTCAGACAAGAGAAGCCAAAGATGATATTAATTGCCCCGGACTGGCCCCGCCAATACTGGTACCCAATCCTAAGGAACTTGTCTCAATACCCAGCTTGGACTTTGCCTCAAAGACCACAACTACTGTCCCAGCAGAAATATCAAATCCTGCACAATCAACTACAGACTCTGAACCTGGCAGCATGGCTAATAATGTAATCATACAAATGACACCTCTCAGTAAAGCTGTGATGGATGTCATTTTGGAAGCCAGAAGGCCTAGTACTAGAAAATCTTATGCTGACAAATGGAAGAGATTCTGTGCTTGGAATCAAGCACAAGGAACTGATACAGCAGAACCACATATTCCTCAGATATTACAATACTTGACTGAGATGCTTGACAAAGGCCTATCTTTTTCATCAATCAAAATCCATGCCTCTGCCATTTCGGCACATTACAATACAGAGCCACCAATCTTTTCTCATCCTTTAATAAAGCAGCATCTTAGAGGAGCCAATAATTTAAGGCCTCCTAGAACATCACTATAACCTGTATGGGACCTCAATTATGTGTTGGAAAAGCTCACCCTGCCTCCATTTGAACCAGCTGCTACTGCTGATATAAAGTTCTTATCATGGAAGACAGCTCTGCTACTAGCATTTACTTCAGCAAGAAGAGTTTCAGAGCTACAGGCCCTCATGGCTGTAGAGCCTTTTATCATATTTTACCAAGACAGGGTGTCGGTGAGGACAAATCCTACTTTTATACCTAAGGTGGTTTCCACTGTGGCTCTTAACCAAACAATTCATCTGCCAACTTTTTATCCAAATCCACAGAACAAAGGGGACAGAATTCTGCATTCCTTGGACGTACACAGACAGCTAAGATTCTACTTGAGCAGGACTAAAGCTCTAAGAAAAACTGAGCTATTACTAGTGTCATATGCTGCAGGATCAGAAGGAAAGGCTATTTCAAAGTGGATAAGCCACTGCATCCGTTTCTGCTACTTACACCATGGTAAACCTGTGCCCAAGGGCATTAGGTCTCATTCCACCAGAGTCGCTACTTCAGCAGCCTTTCTAGAGGCTGCTACTTGCCCAGAGGAGTGCCTAGCTCCAGTCATTGGAGTTCTGTTCACACCTTTACAAAGCATTACCGTTTGCCTCTTTACTCTTAAGTCCAGGGCAGGCTTTGCCACTGCAGTGCTGCAGTGCCTTATAGCCCCACTTAATGCTGTTTAGCTCCAGCCTCCCAACCATAGCTTTGGGATTCTACCCAAATGTAATGACTGCAACAGTGAAACACGAAGAACATAGTACAGTTGTGTACACTTACCATAAATGTAGATGTTCGAGTGTATTCACTGTTGCAGTCCAGGTTACCCTTAAAGGTTATCTTTCCTTCTCTATCTTTTACATCCTATGTGGTGTATTTGGTGTATGTGGAACACAAAAAGTTTATATTGATACATGTATAAATATATATATATATATATATATATATATATATATATATATATATATATATATATATACACACACACACACACACACACACACACACACACACACACATATATATATAATATTGCTACCTTTTTGGGGGCACCTGACATCGGGGACAAGAAAAACTAAAGAAAATGGCGTCGGCTGCATGTTTTATACCCCTGATGACCTAACGTCATGGAAGAGAAGACAGCAACTGACGCAGGACTAAAGACTTTGGAATTCAGGCTGACTGAGGGCAACCTGCCAGCAGATTACCCAAATGTAATGACTGCAACAGTGAATACACTCCAACATCTACATTTATGGTAAGTGTACACAACTGTACTTTCTCTACACTGCCCTTTGGCTTATCTTCTGCGCCCAGGGTATTCACAAAGTGCCTAGCTCCAGTCATTGCATTTTGCAGGCAAATAAATATTCAAATATACCCATACCTGGATGATTGTCTAATTCAGGCAGAAAGCCAGGACATACTAGTAAATCATTTGGCATTTGTAAAGAAATTGCTAACTTCTCTGGGGTACACTATAAACGAAAAGAAATCATATCTAATACCCTGCCAAAAAATCGTGTTCCTGGGAGCAAGCTTGAATACAACTTCCCAGATGGCCTACCTCACGCCAGAGAAACAAGTTCATTTGACAGCCTATTTCAAACTACTGGCCACAGAGACCCAGCTATCTGCAAGGAAAACACTGCAAGCCCTGGGGTTCATGGCCTCTTGCATTCTACTAATTCCATATGCAAGGCTGCATATGAGGAAACTACAATGGTATCTAAAAAGCCTATGGTGTCAACATTCTCAGGACCTAGAATCAATGATTCTTCTCATACCTTGTCTAAAGATAGAGTTCCTTTGGTGGGTAGAGGCCTGCCACCTAAACAAGGGACTACCATTCACTCTACTCCCTGCCACACAAACCCTAACAGACGCATCAGTCTATGCCTGGGGGGCTCAACTGGCAGGGCAGTGCATTCAGGGCAAATGGAACCAGAGTCAAATGCACCTGCACATCAATCAGAATGAAATGTTAGCTGTACAGAATGCTCTTTACAGCCTTCAAGGACCACATTCTTCCAGGACAATTATTGGTAAAGACGGACAACAACACGGTTATGTGGTACGTAAACAAGCAGGAGGGAACCCACTCATACCCTCTCTGCAGACTAGCCATGGCTCTGTGGAACACAGCCTTGGGCTACCAAGTGCAACTACAAGCTCATATCCTGCCAGGCAAGCTATATACACTGGCAGATGACCTAAGCAGAAATCTCATGGACCCACACGAGTGGAAACTGGAACCGAAGATATTCAACATGTTGAGAAACAAATGGGGGAGCCCAGAGATAGACCTGTTTGCCTCCCCTCAGAACTACCAGTTGGACAAATTCTGCACAAGGACTACCCACAGACAAGCTTGGAAAGTGGATGCCCTGTCCTGCACCTGGAAAAACCTATCAGTTTATGCCTTTTCCCCTCTGCGTCTCCTCTCCAACGTGCTACTAAAGATCAAGCAGAACAAACCAAGGACCATACTACTTGCACCAGACTCGCCACGCCAACACTGGTACCCCCTCTTGCGCAGTGTGGCACTGCTGGAACCATGGCACCTGCCTCAGATCCCTGCTCTGCTGTCCCAGCAGAAGGGCCAGATTCTGCTCCCACAGCTTCTAACTCTGAATCTTGCAGCCTGGCTAATTACCTGATCTCTCCATTACCATCCCTCAGTAAGCAAGTGATGGATGTCATTCTGGAGGCAAGGAGGCCTAGTACTAGAAAATCCTATGCTGGAAAATGGAAAAGATTCTGTTCCTGGAGCGAAACTCAGGGGATGGGCACAATAGTGCCCAATTTACCTCATATTCTTCAATACTTAACTGAGATGCTTCACAAGGGCCTTTCCTTTTCTTCCATCAAAATTCATGGCTTGGCCATTTCAGCACATTATAATACAGAGCCACCCCTCTCTTCTCTCATCCACTGCTGAAGCAATTCCTCAGAGGGGCCAAAAACCTAAAACCACCCAGGAGAGCCCCTACACCAGTCTGGGACTGTAACTTTGTATTGGAAAAGCGTACTCTGCCTCCCTTTGAGCCAGCTGTAAATGTAGAGTTGAAATTCCTTTCTTGGAAAACAGCCTTCCTTCTAGCCATCACTTCAGCAAGAAGAGTGTCTGAATTACAGGCTTTCATGGCAGTGGAGCCTTTCATCTTTCATGCGGACAGGGTGTCCCTCAGGACCAATCCTTCCTTTATGCCCAAGGTGGTATCCAGTGTGGCCCTTAATCAGTCCATTCATTTGCCAACCTTCTTCTGTAATCCACAGAACAAAGGGGAACGAATACTGCACTCCTTGGACGTGCACAGACAACTTAGATTTTACTTGGACAGGGCTAAACCTCTCAGGAAACCTACACCGCTGCTGGTTGCATTTGCTGCAGGGGCAGAGGGGAAGGCCATTTCTAAGTGGATAGGCCATTGCATTCATTTCTGCTATAAGCACCATGAAAAACCTACCCCACAGGGGATAAGACCTCATTCCACCAGGGCTGCATCTACCTCTACAGCCTTTCTCCGAAGTGTCCCTACCAGGGACATCCTAGACGCTGCTACCTCGAGTTCTGTACATACCTTCACCAAGCATTACCACTTGCCAATTTTTTCTAAATCCAGAGCTGGCTTTGCCACTGCAATCTTGCAGGGCCTTATAGCTGGTCTTAATGCTATATAATTGCCTCCTTCCATCCTTAGTTTTGGGAATCTACCCAAATGTGATGACTACATCAGTGAAACACGAAGAACATAGTACAGTTGTATACACTTACCATAAATGTAGATGTTCAAGTGTCTTCACTGTTGCAGTCCTGGTTACCCTCCTTTTCCAGTCCCCAACCTTCTATTGACTATACCTCTATTCTTGTTTACTGTGCTTAATGCTTTCTGATGTATTTGCTTTTTGTTGGAGGTGTAACCTTGTATATAACTGCTTCCCATTATGGAGGCAGCTGACATCTGGGGCAAGAAAAACTGATAAAATGGCATTGGCTGCATGCTTTATACCCCGGACTCCCTGACATCGTGGAAGATGAGACAGCAACCGACGCAGGACCCCAGACTTTGATAATCAGGCCAACTTAGGGCTACATGCAAGCAGATAACCCAAATGTGATGACTGCAACAGTGAATACACTCTAACATCTACATTTATGGTAAGTGTACACAACTGTACTTTCCTCTCCTCCCATACAGGCTATGCCATCAGGCCTGACTCCATCTAGGGCTTCTTGGTTTTGAGGACTGGTGCGCGCAGACGTCACATTTATGGCCCACGTTCCTGCCAACATGTCAGATGTCCGACGCACCATCAGGGACTGGAAAAGATTTGGAAACCTGGCTGGACAAGCTGATGAGAAGTGTAAACCCACTCTTGAATACTGCAGCATGGAAGAGAAGGACATCTGTGGTTATGGTAAGATTTTACACAACTTTCCTTTTTTCATTGGTTTCTGCTTAGCTTTTCCAGTGTCTGGTGCTCCAGTCCTGTCGGAAATTCCCTTTTGGTCACCTCCAAGACAATCCATACAGACTTCCTCCTGTGAGAGGCTGTTTAACTCTTTCCCACGGAGAATCTAGGTTATTCCTTAGGTTCTCTGTTCTGTCTTTTGCAACAAGGTCTATGTTACGTTGTCCTATCTAGCCTTCTTTCTTGCTGGTTGAGTTCGAAGTCGAACCTTGGTTCCGACTAGGCTGCATACCAAAGTTCAAGAGTTTCAACTGACTCAAGCCTGCAACCTATCCCATGATGCTTAGCAGTTGTTCCCTAGATCTTGTTTGCTGCTTTTGAAGCATTGGGATGGTCTTCGCTGGCTCAGGCTAGTAATTTCTTTTATTATATACCTTTTGTAAATTTTCTCTAAAAATCTTCATATTAGACTTTATTATACCTTCCCAATCGAAGTGGAGTGCTCGTGTGTGTGTGTGTTACTACCTGGGTGCGTCTTCAGTTGTTCTCCTTGGTCCCTTTACTTTTTCTCTTATTCCCCTTAAAGAATCCTTTTAAATTATAGGATTCTTTCTATTTAGCCCCTTTCTTACTTCTGGGCTTCTTTACCTTTTTATTAAGGAGTCACCGTTTACGTTAGAGGCATCTTGACTTCTCCTCCTCCCATCCCTTTCCTGTCCTTAAAAAAAAAAAAAAAAAAAAAAAAATCTCTATCTACTTGCCTTTTTCTCTACTGTAGTTACTGTTAGCTGGTATTGTTGTTTTTGGCTTAAAAGATGTCTAAAGAACCTGTTAAGGAGTTGAGACAATCTGGTCTTAAAAAATGTGATTCATGCACCCTGAAAATGTTTCTAACAGATGGACATACAAGTTGTGTGTATTGTCTAGGAACTGTCCATCTTCAGGACTCTTGTTCCATTTGTCATGGCTTTTAGTGCAAGGGTTTTAGAGGAGGGGAAAAACAAACTCATTTTGAGGGTTTTTTTTGAAGAAGCTAATCAGGCCTCCAAATCAGATAAGACAAAAAAGCCGGCTCCAGAGTCTGAGCCGTCAGCCAGTCAAAAAGAGACTAAGTTTGGATCAGAAGGTTCTCAGTTCTGACAAATTTGGCCCTCCCTCTGTTCCATCTGAGTCTTCGGAATCGTTGTGGAGCCGGAAAATGAGTCCGTCACCATCATTGGAGCCGCTACACTCGGTGCTGCAATCATCTCTATTACAGTTTGTGGCAGGTAGTCGCAGGTCATTGACCCATTCCTCTCGGTCTTCCAGGTTATCGGACGATGACGTGGAGCGGGTGGTGAAGAGGTTGCTGCGGATGCGGGCCCTAGCAGAAATTCTTTCGAGCCCAGCCCATCGGATCATGGAGCCAACCACTGTATCTCAGATGCCATCTATTCCTCCTTCGATTCGACAAGAGTTCAGAGCCAGAGTGTCAGAAACTGCCGGAGCCATTAATCACTCATATCATCTCTGCTCCGTCTTCTCCGATCTTGTCGATGCAGTCTTCCATCGAGAGATCTGGGAGCCAACACTCACTGGTTGGCTCCAGGGGGGAAGAGTCGAATCGGACCCTTGTCGGAGTCAACTCTCCCACTTTGCGCTTCAGCTCAGGCAAGTTCGGCTCCAACATCAGCCTCGCCACCCTCCTCGGTGCCTGGAAGATCTCCTGATCTCTTCAGGACTGGAGTCTCTCTCAGTCCAGGACCGAGGTGCCTTCGAGGTGATGTAGAGTATGCTCTCCACTGAGTCTGCTCCACCTTTGGCTCCAGCCAGTCTTCCCATGAAGAGCCAGCGTCTTCTGCTTCACCATCCCTTCACCAGCCCCAGAGTAGAGTCAGTGCTCCAGGAAACCCCAATGGGTGGAACCTCCTCTTCCGACACCTCCCCGGAACATCCCCCTGAGGAGGCCCCTCGGAAGAAACAGTGCAAGAGGAAGCACATAGACTTCCCTGCAAGGTATCCTTAGAGGATTCGGAAGGGTCCACCGATGGTCGCCCTCTGAGAAAGTCTCTTTTTCAGACATCCTTGAGATCCTTAAGCAGAGGGGCGGCTGGAAATCCCTCACCCCTTCTGAGGATGAGTCTGTATACCTGGAGGCATCTGGCTGTTGCCCCTCCAGCTCTTGGGTGTGTCCACTCTTCGACCAGCTCCTGGGTGTTGAGTCGGAAGGTGTGGAACTCTCCTGAGTCAGTAGACCTTGTTCCGAGGAGGCCAAATTCATTATGACCCCAGAGGTTAGACAATATTTATCAAAGGGAGCTCCAGTAGCTGCGATGGTGGTGGCAGCTGCGCCAAAGAAGGAGTTGGCTGAAACTTCTGCATCTGTCCATCCGCCGAATAAGGAGTCTCGTACGATGGACAAATACAGGAAGCATATGTTTTTCTCAGTGGCCTTTACCTTACGGTTGCTGAATTACTTATCACATTTTACCCGACTCCAGAGGGATATCCTGATTGAACTGGTAGATACCCTACAAGGTGCTACAGCCCAGGGTTTATCAGATAAGATAAATTCCAGGCTGGCGACCTTAACTTCTATCACAAACTCCTCCATGCGCCTCATTTCCTGTGCAGCCTATGGAGCACGCAGGGCAGCAGGCACAGGAATAACTCTTAGGAGACATTCCTGGATACGCCTTTGCGAGTTTGCTGAACCCTTCAGATTTTCCTTTATTTACTCCCAGTTTGATGGCTCGTCCTTTTTCGGGCAAAAGGTAAAAGACGGTCACCAGGAGTCAGCAAGATGCGAACAAGATGGCAAGACTCTGCCATAGGAGTGTGTTTTTCTGCTCCTACCAGACCTTATTCCTAAAGGTCAAAAGAGTGAAAAAATGTTGTTCCAGAAGTCCAAAGGAGCCTTGCCAGATGCTCATGGTGATCCTTCCCCCAGGGGCAGCGGGGGGGGAACAACAATGGAAGACACCTATCCACACAATGGGGGGGGGGGGTCTACAGAATCAGGGCGACAGAGATATGTTCTCCAGTCGGCCCTTCCAGCACTCCTGAAAGGAGGCCCGACTGCAGTCTCTAGAGGCAGTCGGGAGAGGAATATCTCTGTACCCAGAAGCCTGGCTGAAATTGACTCAAAAGAAATGGGTACAGTCTGTTATATCCAGGGGATGCTTCATGTTTCACTGCTGCAGTCATTGCATTTGGGTAATCTGCTTGCAGGTTGCCCTCAGTCGACCTGAATTCCAAAGTCTTGGGACCTGCGTCGGTTGCAGTCTCCTCTTCCATGATGTCAGGTCGTCAGGATTATAAAATAAGCAGCCAACGCCATTTTCTTTAGTCTTTCTTGCCGTGCGGTGCCCAAAGCAGAAGCATTTCGCAAGTGCCGGTCGGCCGACTCCTGAAATATTCAAGTTTGAGTTTCAGAACCGATGTCTTCACTAAAGCTAAGTTGGGGAAACTTTTTTCTTGCTCCATACCGATGTCAGAAAAAAATTAATAATTGTATTACTTGTGGGAAGCAAATACCTCATAAGGATTTCTATTTATACTGTATTCCTTGCCTAGGCCCTGATCACAACGTGCCTGGCTGTCAATTTTGTGCTAGATTTAACCAACGTACTATTAAGCGTCGGTATATTTTTGCCTCAAAGTATTTTGGAAACAGATTTAACTACCCAGAAATGTAGACGGATAGCAATCCGAATACCGGAGAACATAAAAAAAGCAGAAAACGACAGAGGCAGACAGTCGAGGTCCAAAACCGACAACGAAGCTTCTCCTAAGCCAGTCGCCTGTTCGCCGGTACTGAGTGAGGTGGTTTTGCAGCCCATGATACTCACTACTTTCGAGTCGCAGGCCCCTACTGAGACCCATGTGGAGGCCGGCATGCCGCAAGATACTCAAAGTATTGGACACACGGATGTATCTCCCTTGGATGGGTCCGGAGACGCTGAGCAGGCACCAGCTTCTGAGGGTGTATTCAGGCCTCAACATTTTTATATCAAACCGACCACTGCAAATCCAAAGACAAAAGCAACTTCTAAAACTAAAACTAAAACAATGACGCATGAGCCACGTGCACAGGCCGCTATGCCTAAAAAACAGATTATCAAAATTGCTGAAGACCTTATTACCTTGATCAAGGGTTCCCATTCCCCTCCTGATAAGAGGCCTAGGCAAGACACTAATTATGAATCTTCAGATCAGGTTTCTATTTCTTCCGATTCCTCTTCTGAT
The DNA here is from genome assembly GCF_019279795.1 of Protopterus annectens. Taxonomy (NCBI): domain Eukaryota; kingdom Metazoa; phylum Chordata; order Ceratodontiformes; family Protopteridae; genus Protopterus; species Protopterus annectens. The sequence goes on along the minus strand of NC_056725.1, from coordinate 540,597,665 downwards.
CAGGAATTATCTCTATACCTCCCTATGAGGATTCTGATGCAGAGGAGTCTATACCATCTGCATCACCTCCTGAGGATTATTCATTTGGAGAAACCTTGCATACTTTGAGGGAGCATTTTCACTGGGAGAGTCAAGATTTCTCAGAATAAAAAAAAAGAGGCTCGGGGATTTCCTCCTTCTCCCTCAGCATAGGCCTTCAGCCATACCTCCTATTTTAGACATTGTGGATGATGTGTTTTTGGAGTTGAGCTTGACCCGTGACTCCTTACCTCAGACTCCCAGCAAGCCTGACAGATATTACAGGGTCCCTGACTCGCACACATTTTTATTTAGAAACCCTGCTGCTGATCCTTAAACTATTTCACAGGGTCCAAAGGGAGTTAAGGCCTCAACAGCAAAAAATCCTACCCCCTTTGACAGAGATTCAAGGGCACTGGATAGATGGGGGAAAAAAGGTTTATACATCTGCAACCTTGGCAATTAGTGCCTTAAACTGCCAGTTTCATATGCTCAAGTATCAACAACATGTTATGGGACTGCTGAAACAGAAAATGTTGATTTCTGAATGTGCAGAAAATAAAGAATTGCAGTAATTATTGCATGCAGCTGAACAGGTTGGAAAGCATACTTTGCAATGTGGTTTTGATTCCTTAGAGGCTTCGTGCAGGGCCACAGTTACTGGATCTGTGATTAGGAGGCATGCCTGGCTAAAAGAGCAAAAGTTGCCTGATCATGTTAAAGCTAAATTACCGGATGCGCCTTTACAGCATAATACTCTGGTATTAAGGCAGAAGAGGTTTTAAAGAAAATGGAAGACAAAGCTAAGTCTATGCAAACTGTAAAAGACTTCTTAAAAGTGCAGCCAACAAGATTCAGTAGACACTGGCCTACAAAAAAACTGGTCCTTTCCTATGGCTGACAGAGCTCAGAGGGGCAAATCCAGACACCCTAAGGGTTCCAGATACCAGGCAAAAGATTCTTACAGGTCAAAGCAATGGGGCGCTTCTACCTCCAAATCAGGAGGAGATAAAGCGCAAACCTACAGAAAACAGTCCCAATGACTTCCCTCTACCTTCACCAAGCACTTACCTTTTGGCAGCACCCTTAGGGGGAAAATTAGCACTTTTTGCTCAAAACTGGCAGTTAATAACCCAGGACAAGTGGGTGCTAAACACAGTATCATAGGGATACAGATTCCATTTCCATACTCTGCCAATGGCAAACAGTTGGCCGGATCTGCCAAAAAATCAATGGGCAGAAGCACCTAATCAGGTTACGTCCCTCATGGATATAGGGGCCATTCAGCCAGTACCAGAACAGGAAAAAGGGCAAGGTTTTTACTCAAGACTGTTCTTGGTACCCAGAAAGGACAAGGCCTGGCGGTCAATACTGGATTTATCGATTCTGAACACATACCTGGACATTCCAAAATTCAAAATGCTGACTTTGCAGCAGCTTCTGCCCATGCTGGGCAAGAATGCTTGGCTGGTGACATTAGACCTAAAAGAGGCATACTTGCATGTCCCAATAAGGCAACTGTGCAGAAGATACCTCAGATTCAAGGCTGGCTTAATGCATTACCAATTCATTGCACTGCCTTTTGGCTTATCTACTGCGGCCAGGGTCTTTTCAAAGTGCCTGGCACCAGTAATTGCTATTTGCAGACAAAGAAGTATACAAATATATCCTTATTTGGATGACTGTCTCATTCAAGCAGAGAACAAGAACATGTTTCAACATCTGGCGTTTGTGAAAAGGCTACTAACATGCCTAGGGTACACAATAAACGAAAATAAATCACAACTGGTACCCTCTCAAAAGATAACATTCCTGGGTGCAAGCTTGAATACAACTACTCCCAGATGGCTTACCTCATGCCAGACAAAGGCAACTGACTACCTACTTCAAACTGATGGCAACAAAAATCCAGTTATCTGCAAGACAAACTTTGCAGGCTTTGGGCTTCATGGCATCCTGTATCCTACTGATTCCATATGCAAGATTGCATATGAGGAAACTTCAACGGTACCTAAAAAGTTTATGGAGTCAACATTGTCACAGTCTGGAAACAATGATTCCTCTCATTCCCTGACTACAACAGGAGTTTCTATGGTGGGCAAAGCCATGTCACCAAAACACGGGACGGGCCTTCACTCTACCCCTTGCCAGCCAAACCTTAACAACAGACGCATCAGATTATGCCTTGGGGACCCACATGGCAGGAAGATGCATTCAGGGCATATGGACCCCAAAACAAATGCATCAGCATATCAACCAAAAAAAGATGCTAGCTGTTCAAAATGCCCTGACAGCCATCAAGGACTTACTTCATCCAGGACAACTACTGATAAAGATGGACACCACCACGGTTATGTGGTATATAAACAAGCAGGGGGGCACGCACTCATACCCCCTTTGCAGATTAGCCATGGCACTGTGGGACACAGCTTTGACTTACCAAATACATCTTCAAGCTCAATTCCTGCCAGGAAAACAAAATACTCGGCAGATAATTTAAGCAGAAACCATATGGACACTCACGAGTGGAAACTAGATCCACAAGTCTTCAGCATGACAACAAAGAAATGGGGGAGCCCGGACATGGATCTATTTGCCTCTCCTCAAAATTATCAATTGAAAAGATTCTGCACTAGGACTTATCACAGACAAGCATGGAAAGTGGACGCCTTATCCTTCAGTTGGAAAAACCTGTCAGTTTACGCCTTTCCTCCTCTGCCGCTTCTTCCCAAGGTCCTACTAAAAGTCAGACAAGAGAAACCAATGATGATACTAATTGCCCCAGACTGGCCCCGCCAATACTGGTACCCAATCCTAAGGAACTTGTCTCACTATCCAGCTTGGACCTTACCTCAGAGACCTCAACTACTGTCCCAGCAAAAAGTAAGATCCTGCACAATCAACTCCAGACACTGAACCTGGGCAGCATGGCTTTTCATGTAGTTATACAAACACCACCTCTCAGTAAGGCTGTGTTGGATGTCATTTTGGAAGCCAGAAGGGCTAGTACTAGAAAATCTTATGCTGATAAATGGAAGAGATTCTGTGCTTGGAATCAAGCACAAGAAACAGATACAGCAGAACCAAATATTCCTCAGATATTACAATTCTTGACTGAGATGCTTGACAAAGGCCGATCTTTCTCATCAATTAAAATCCATGCCTCTGCCATTTCGGCTCATTACAATAGAGCCACCAATCTTTTCTCATCCTTTACTAAAGCAGTATCCTAGAGGAGCCAAAAATTTAAGGCCTCCTAAACGATCACCAATACCTGCATGGGACCTCAATTATGTGTTGGAAAAGCTCACCCTGCCTCCATTTGAACCAGCTGCTACTGCTGATATAAAGTTCTCATCATGGAAAACAGCTCTGCTACTAGCAATTACTTCAGCAAGAAGAGTCTCAGAGCTACAGGCCCTCATGGCTGTGGAGCCTTTTATCATATTTTACCCAGACAGGGTCTCTCGGAGGACAAATCCTTCATTTATGCCTAAGGTGGTTTCCAGTGTGGCTCTTAACCAAACTATTCATTTGCCAACCTTTTATCGAAATCCGCAGAACAAGGGGGAGAGAATTCTGCATTCCTTGGACGTACACAGACAGCTACGATTCTACTTGAATAGGACTAAAGCTCTAAGAAATACTGAGCAATTAACTAGTGACACATGCTGCAGGATCAGAAGGAAAGACCATTTCAAAACAGACTATTTCAAAGTGGATAAGCCACTGCATTCATTTCTGCTACTTACACCATGGCAAACCTGTGCCCAAGGTCTCATTCCACCAGAGCTGCAGCTACTTCAGCAGCCTTTCTCAGAGGACTACCAACCAAAGACATTCTAGAGGCTGCTACTTGGAGTTCTGTTCACACCTTTACAAAGCATTATCATTTGCCTCTCTACTCTAAGTCCATGGCTGGCTTTGCCACTGCAGTTCTGCAGGGTCTTATAGCCACACCTAATGCTGTTTAGCTCCAGCCTCACATCCATAGCTTTGGGATTCTACCCAAATGTATTGACTGCAACAGTGAAACACGAAGAACATAGTACAGTTATGTACACTTACCACAAATGTAGATGTTCGAGTGTATTCACTGTTGCAGTCCAGGTTACCCACCCGCCATCCCCCCTTCATTCTGGAGTTTATCTTTCCTTCTCTATCTTCTACAACCTATGTGGTGTATTTGCTTGTAGATGAAGGTAAAGTTTGCATTGCTGCATGTATATATAGTTTTTATATATATTTTTGCTACCTTTTTGGGGGCACCTGACATCTGGGGCAAGAAAAACTAAATAAAATGGCGTTGGCTGCTTGTTTTATACCCCTAACGACCTGACGTCATGGAAGAGGAGACCGCAACCGACGCAGGACCCAAAGCTTTGGAATTCAAGCCAACTGAGGGCAACCTGCCAGCAGATTACCCAAATGTAATGACTGCAACAGTGAATACACTCGAACATCTACATTTATGGTAAGTGTACACAACTGTACTTTTCCACTGCTCGCCTCGTCAGTCAAAGTCCATCCCAGCCATTCCACCCAGTCAAAGGGATCAAGCAACCATAGAAATTCAAAGGTTGCTAGAAAAAAAGTCATCCAAGAAGTCTCTGCAGACTAGATCGGATCCGGAATTTACTCAAGGTTCTTTTTAGTTCCAAAAAAGACAGGGGGCTAGAGACCAATATTGGATCTCAGCAGACTAAACAAGTCAGTAAGGAAGGCAAAGTTCCGGATGGTAACACTGCAGTCTATACTCCCCTTTCCTCGGACAGGACCATTAGATTTGCTATTTAGATCTTCAGGCGTGTACTACCAGATAAAGATGGACAGGCGCTCCAGAAAATTTCTGCACTTCTGGGTGGGAGCCCGTCATTACCAGTTCAGAGCTCTGCTCTTTGGTCTCACTACAGCCCCCAAAGTGTTTACCAAAGGTATGGCAGTAGTCACTGCTCATCTGAGATGTCAGGGATTTCAGGTGTTACATATTTAGACGACTGGCTCCTGAATGCCACCACCAAGCACCTACTAATCAGAGCCAGGGACTCCACCATCCCTCTCTGCTCAGATCTAGGCATTGCTATAAATCCAGAAAAATCTGCCTTGTTGCCCTCACAGCATATTACATTATAGGTGCAGATCTAAACAGAAACGATATGGTAGCAAAATTTCCTCGAGAGAATACAGACGCTATGCAGTCAAGTATCTATCCTAATCAAAAAGAAAACAGCACAAGCAAAATTCGTTCTCAAGGTCTTAGGCTCAATGACAGCAGCGATAACACTAGTCCCACTGGAACGACTACACATGCGGACAGTACAGTGGCTACTCTTCGCTCAGTGGTTCATTCAGGAGTTACCCATGTCTCACAGGATTCTCATTACGGATGCCTGCAAGAGAGACCTACTTTGGTGGCTTCAGTCCACTCAGGTAAAATGGGCAGACAGTTCATACTTTCCCCAACTTGTCGCTAAAGTAACCACAGACGCGTCCCAGATAGGGTGGGGGGAGCATTATCTGGGACAGACTGAGTTTTGAAAGCTCACAAGTACCATTTGCACATCAGTGTCCTAGAGATGAAAGCGGTGCTTCTGGCATTGCAAGCATTTCAGAATTCTCTTCCCATGGAGACTATTGCAGTTCAGACAGACAATATGCCGATGGTATGGTACATTAACAAGCGGGGGGGTACCAGATCCTATCCCCTATGTCGAGAGGCCCAGAGAGCTTGGCAATGGGCAATTTCTTCTCGGCGCTTTCTGACGGCAATGCACATCCTGGGGAAATCCAGCGAAATAGCAGATTGGCTAAGCAGAGCAATTCTCATGCCTCACGAGTGGTCCCTAAGTCAGGAAGTTGCGAATCAAATTTTTCACAAATGGGGCCAGCCTTGCTATGACCTTTTTGCCACTCCATTCAATGCCAAATGCAGCAACTATTTTGCCCTCATTTCCCCTACGGGAGGAGTTACTGAGGGATGCACTCATCCATGATTGGCCCCCGGGACTTCTTTATGCCCCCCCCGTTTCCATCGATTCCAAAGGTTATTCAGAAAGCCAAGTCATTGAGTCGCAGTTGAATTCTCATTGCTCCTTATTGGCCTTGTCAGATTTGGTTCCCCTTCCTTCGGCCCCACCTTCAGGAGGACCCGTGGATCCTGGACCCAGTTCCGGATCTTCTGACTCATCAAGTCAGGAATGCTCCACCCTGCTCTTCAGAGCCTCAAGCTGACTGCTTGGTTACTCCACTTCCAAACTTAGCCAGGCTTCCAGAATTATCCCCTGCAGTACATCACATTCTGGTTTCCTCATACAAAAAGACGACTAGGAAACTTTACGCAAGCAAATGGAAGAGGTTCTCTTGTTGGGCGGACAAAAAACATATAGATCCCTTTACAGCACCTATACCTTCAATTTTGGAATTTCTAACAGAAGTTTTTAATCAGGGAGCAGCAGCGGCGACTATTTGAGTACAATTGGCGGCTGTATCAAATCATGTGGGATAACTCGGATCCAGTGTAATGTCCCATAGATTATGCAAAGCTTTCCTCAGAGGTACCTTTCTGTTAATACCACCTTTAAGAGAACCTCCTCCCCATGGGATCTAAATTTAGTATAGTCATCTCTGATCCTCCTTCCCTGTGAACCAGCATCCTCTTGTCCACTAAAACTTTTATCTTGGAAAACAGTCTTTCAAACAGCAATTACTTCAGCTAGAAGAGTTTCAGAATTGCAGTGTTTGTCTATCCGTCCTCCATATCTAATTTTCCAGAAGGATAGTTTCCCTCAGAAAAAATCCTTCATTATTACCAAAAGTTTGTTCTGAAGGAAATTTAAACCAGTCTATAGAATTGCCTGTGGTTTTTCCTGACTACGGCAACAAGGCAGAATATAAGCTTCACCAATTGGATGCGCTTAGTTGCATTTTTACTTGCACAGGACCAAAGATATCAGAAAGTCAGTGCAGTTGTTTGTTTCCTATGCAGAACACAAAAAAGGCTTGGCAATCTTAAAAGTTACCTTGTCCAAATGGCTTACTGAGACCATCATTTATGTCTACAATTCTCAAAAAGAGCCGCCAGGGACAATAAAAGGGCATTCAACTAGAGCAGTGTCTACCTCCATTGCCTTTCAATCCAAATTTCATTGGATTCAATTTGTGCTGCTGCTACATGGGTTAATCCTCGCACCTTTACCTCTCATTACTAAGTAGATGTGGCCTCGTGGAACAGGGCATCCTTTGGTTCCACTGTCCTGAAGAGTTTATTCCCTTGAGCCACCCAAGAAAAAGGTGCTGGGGACTCTGTCCCAACCAGCAAGAATGAAGGCGAGATAGGATAACATAATATAAAGAAGTTATGTACTCACCATAACGTTCCATGTTTGTTGTCCAGTATCTCGCCTTCATTCTTGCATCCCACCCATCCATCCCTCCTTCTGGAGGATCTAAAGAACTTAAAATTGGCAAATATGGTCCGATTCTCATCTTGCCTCTTTACCTCTATAACTAATATATTTCAAAAATTTCCTTTCTGTATGTCAGCATACTCTAGGGAGTACTCTCTCAAACAAGATCTGGGGAACAGCTGCTAAGCATCATGGGACAGGTCGTAGCCTCGAGACAGCTGAAGCTCTTGAGCTTTGGTATGCAGCCAAGTCAGAGCCAATGTTCGGCTCCGAACCCAACCAGCAAGAATAAAGGTGATGTACTGGACAACAAACATGGAACGTTATGGCGAGTCCATAACAAGAAGTTAAGTACTCACCATAACGTTCGATGTATGTAGTCCATCTTGCCTCACATTCTTACCCGTGGGTTCGGAGCCAAATATCGGCTCCGACTCGGCCAACTTTTTCTAGCTTGAAGTCTTCTATTGGCTGGGCTAAGAAGGTATCCCATGCTGCACTGCTGCATATCCCCAGATCTAGTTTGCTGCAAACACCACACTTACACCCCATGCATAACAACATCCAAGTAAAGAGGAATAAACTAAAAGTGAAGGGAGCTCTAAAACCCAGACCTAACCTCCAGATTCTCCAGAAAGGGGGAAAGTAGAAGGGTAGGAATGTGAGGCGAGATGGACTACATACATCAAACGTTATGGTGAGCACATAACTTCTTGATGTTATGTAGTCCAATCTCGCCTACATTCTTACCCGTGGGACAGGGTCCCCAGCACCAACATCCTGGGAGGCTCAAAGGAGGATATTCCCCGAGTACTGTGGAACCAAAGGAAGACCTGCCCTTAGATACCAAGTCCAGCTTGTAATAAGTAACAAAGGTGTGAGGAGATGCCCAGGTAGCTGCAGCACAAATATCATCCATAGATAACCTGGCCTGATAGGCTGTAGATGTAGATACAGCCCTAGTAGTGTGAGCCTTGACTGGAAACGGTAGGTCTTTACCCCCTGAAGAATAAATGAAAGAGATGCAATTTGATATCAATCTGGATAGGGTGATCTTGGAGACAGGGGACCCAATTCTGTTTTCCGAAAAGTAGACAAACAGCTGATCAGATTTTCGGAGATCTTTGGTTCAGTGCAGATAGAAACGTAACTGTCTGTGTACATCCAATTGATGAAATTTAAATTCTGCCTTGTTTGAAAAATGGGGAAAAAATACTGGCAACTCAACAGATTGATTAAGATTAGATATGGATGCCATTTTAAGAAGAAAGGAAGAGTTTGGTCTAAGAGAAACCCTATCCTTATGAATGATCAAGTATGGAGGTTTGATAGAAAGAGCTTGAATTTCTGAGACACGTCTGGCTGATGTGATGGCTATTAAGTAGGCAGTTTTCCAGGACAAGAATTTTAAGTCATAGGTAGCTGCAGGTTCAAATGGTGGTGATGTAAGGGCTTGCAGGACATAATTTAGATCCCAGGGCATGATCGGTTCTGAGACAGGAGGACGGAGTAACAGAGTGCCCTTCAGGAAAGCCATACAGAGTCTGTGAGCCATCAGACAAGGCTCATTAGCAACATGAAAATTAGAAATTGCTGCCAATTGAACTTTAATGGCAGCAGAGGCTGAGCCCTGCTGGAAAAGCATAGACAAAAACTCCAAGACAGAAGCAATTGGAGCGGTGTAAGGGTCAATTCCTTGGGTATGAGCCCAAATAGAAAACCTCTTCCATTTGTTGGAATAAATCTTCCTAGTAGAGGGCTTATGAGAGGAAGATAAAATATGAACTACCTCAGGTGAAAAATTATGAAGCCTAACTAACGACGGAAGTGGAGTAGCCAGGCTGTCAACCGGAGGGTCTGCAGAGAGGAGTGGAACTGTCCCGACGTGTGTCAGTAAGTCTGCTTGTGGGTCCAGAGTCCAAGGTGTGTCCGCAATGTAGGGATGGAGAAAGGGGAACCAAACTTGAGGCCAGTGTGGAGCAATTAGAATCATTCTGCTTCCCAAGGATTGCGCTTTCTGAATCACCTTTGATAGCAAGGGAAATGGAGGGAAAGCGTAAAGCAGACCGGAGGGCCAATCATGGACTAGAGCGTCCCTGGGCGACTCCCCCTGTGGGGGGATCAGCGTGAAGTAGCTGCTGCATTTGGCATTGAGGGGGCTGGCAAAAAGGTCGCAGCAAGGCTGACCCCATCTGCTGAAGATTCGTTCTGCAACTAGATGATTCAGGGACCACTCGTAAGGCATCAGAATAGCTCTGCTTAGCCTGTCTATCACATTGGACTTCCCCGAAATATGCATTGCCATCAGAAACCGTTGGGAAGATACTGCCCACAGCCACACTCGCATGGCCTCTCTGCAGGGGGGGGGGGGTATGATCTGGTTCCTCCCTGCTTGTTCAGATACCACACCACTGACATACTGTCGGAGTGTATTGCAATCGTCCCGAGAGGTAGAAAGCTCTGAAGTGCCTGCAACGCAAGTAGCACGGCTCTCATCTCTAGGACGTTGATGTGCAGATGTATCTCGTGATCTTGCCACGTGCCTTGGACTGTCCTGCCTAGATAATGCCCCCCACCCACCCCATCTGGGAGGCATCCGTGGTCACTGTGGCAACCGTGGGTGGTGGAACGAAGGGTTTTGCCCTGTCCAGATTGTTGGTGCAAAGCCACCAACTAAGATCCTGTTTGCATGTGTCCGTGATCAAAATAGGGTGGGAAAGTGGAAGTCTCTGGAGAGACCATTGGGCAAAGAGTAGCCATTGAAGGAGCCGCATGTGCAATCTCGCTAGAGGGACTAACATAATTGTTGCTGCAATAGTCACCAGGAGTTGGAGAACCCATCTTGCCTTCGCTTTTCTCAGGGGAAGCAGGGCGTGCACTTGTTGCTGTAAGACTCCAATTCTTTCCTGCGGTAGATAGGCTCGCATTTGAATGGTGTCTAGCTCTGCATCTATAAACATGACACGCTGTGAGGGCAACAAGGCAGATTTTTCCCAGTTCAGTGTTATGCCCAACTGTTGAGAGAGTGATGGTAGCGTCCCTGGTTTGGATTAGTAGATGCCTGGTGGGGGTGGTGAGGAGCCAGTCGTCCAGATACGGAAACACTTGGAATCCTTGACGTCTCAAGTGAGCTGTCGCCACCGCCATACACTTGGTGAACATCCTGGGAGCTGTGGTGAGACCAAAGGACAGGGCTCGAAACTGAAAATGACTGGCTCCCAGCCGGAAGCGTAGGTGACTCCTGGATGCCCTGTCCATTTTGATATGGTAGTAAGCATCCTTGAGGTCGATGGAGCACATCCATACTTTTCCCAACAATGGGAGAATTGATTGTAGTGTGACCATACGGAACCTGGACTTTTGTACATAGTTGTTCAATTGGCTGAGATCTAGTATGGGTCTCAGGTCCCCTGTTCTTTTCGGCACCAAAAAGAATCTTGAGTAAGTCCCTAATCCGATTTGGTCTGAGGGGACTTACTGGATGGCTCCTTTTTCTAGCAGCTTTGAAACCTCTAAAGCTGCGTGATCCCTTTGACTGGGTGGAACGTCCAGGATTTTTCTGACTGGATGAGGATCCGACAAAAAAGGGATGGCATAACCTCTGGAAATTATTCGTAATACCCATCGGTCCTGGGTGATGCTTTGCCAGGCTACCGGGTATAACGATATTCGACTCCGGAAACGCACAGTCAGGCATCCCATCAGGAACAATGGTAGGGAGAGCCATGAAAGGAATCGCAGTCTCCCGAATTGAGGGGGGCCCCTCTGCCTCTAGGGTGGCAACTACCTGAGTAACCTCCTCCTCCTCTGCCTCGGGGGGGGGGGGGGGGGGGGGCTCACCTTGTGCACCGGGAAAAAAACTATGATTTTTTTTGAACCACATCTTCCCATCCCTCTGGGCCTTGGGGTAAGGTCTAGAGGGATGGGAAAAACAGACTCCTACAGCAGACAGAGTACTAGAGTACTTCCCTCCTGCTCGCACCTGGTGAGGGTGTCTTTCACCTTGGTTCCAAAGAAGAACCATCAAAGGGGGAGTCAGTGAAAGAATTGAAGGCCTCTGGGAAATGACAAAGGCGCATCCAGGCTTGCCTCCTAAGGGCGACTCCTGAGCTTGCTGCCCTACTCGCTCCTTCGGCTGCATATGAAATTAGCCGCATGGAGGAGTTAACAATAGAATTGAGGGTAGACACCTGGGCGTTAACCATCTGGGCCACCACAAGAGTATCTCCTAACTCCTTGAGGAGATCTCTCTGGAGCCAAGTTAAATGAGACAGGTAGTTCAGCGACCATAAGGTAAAGGTTGCTGAGGAGAGGGTATGCTACCCGTACCGGTCCATGGTCCTAGACTCCTTGTTAGGAGGATGGACGGAGGAAGAAGTCTCGGCTAATTCCTTCTGAATGACCGCCGCCACCACCATGGCATCCACAGGGACTCCTTTGGACAAAAATTCCTTACCCGGAGGAGCAAAGAGAAATTTGTTAGGTCTCCTGGGTACAGGTTCCACAGAATCAGGGTTCTCCCACACCCTCCAACAAATTAAATCCAGGAGCTCGTCGAAGGGTGGGGACACCCAGGAGGCAGAGGGGCTGAGCACCAAAGGCCTTCAGGAAGACAACTCCTTCTCAGAGGGGGCTTTGGAACGGCCAGTCACCTCTGTTTCAATATCTCCAGGATGTCGGAAAAAGAAAAGTACAGTTTTGTACCTACCATAAATGTAGATGTTCGAGTGCTAATACAGCTGCAGTCATAACAGATGGGTTCTCCTGCCGTCAGGCGGGTCCTCGTCGGCAATTCCAAAGTCTAGGTCCGCCGTCGGTCGTGGCCGCTTCTTCCCTGACGTCAGTGCGACAGGGGTATAAAAGAACCAGCCGACGCCATTTTCTTCAGTTTTTCTTGCCCCAGATGTCAGGTGCCCCCAGAAGGAAGGCAATACATACAATTATGAAGTAATGCAAAGCAATATAATCAAAAAACAGTAGTTGCAAGCAAATACACCATAACAGAATACCCCTAGAGGGGAAGGAGGGAGGGAAACCTGGACTGCAGCTGTATTAGCACTCGAACATCTACATTTATGGTAGGTACAAAACTGTACTATGTTCATCGTGCATACTGCTGCAGTCGTAACAGATGGGTAGAATCCCAAAGCTAAGAAAGGGGTGGTAGGCACTAGGTGGAACTAGGAGGAGCCAAGTGGCAAAGCCTGCTCTAGATTTGGAGTATAATGGTAGGTTGTAGTGTTTGAAGAAGGCATGCACAGAACTCCAAGTGGCTGCTTCCAAGATATCCTTTGCAGGAACTCCTCTGAGGAAGGCTGCAGAGGTGGCTGTGGCCCTGGTGGAATGAGTTCTAATGCCTGTAGGAACAGTTTTGCCATGAAAGGAATAGCAAAAGCGTATGCAGTGGGCTATCCATTTTGAGACTGTTTGCTTGGAAATTGGCTTTCCTGGAGCTCCTACCGCATAGGCCACAAAGAGCTGTTCTGATTTTCTGAAAGGCTTTGTTCTGTCCAAATAATAACGCAGTTGCCTGTGGATGTCCAAGGAATGTAATAATCTCTCCCCTTTGTTTTGAGGATTGGGATAAAAAGTAGGTAAATGTATGGCCTGATTTAAAGCTACCCTGGATACCACTTTAGGCATAAAGGACGGGTTGGTTCGTAATGAAACTCTGTCCTGATGGAAGATGATAAAAGGCTGGACAGCCATGAGGGCCTGTAGTTCTGAAACTCTACGAGCTGAAGTGATAGCCAGAAGGAAAGCTGTTTTCCAGGACAAATATTGCAAATCTGATGAAGCAACTGGCTCAAAAGGAGGCAAAGTCAGTTTTTCCAGAATGAAATTTAGATCCCAAGCAGGTATTGGTTGTTTCCTTGGAGGTCTTAAATTCTTAGCCCCTCTGAGGAACTGCCTTAAAAGAGGGTGAGAGAATAAAGGAGGATCAGTGTTGTATTCTGCAGAAATGGCTGAGGCATGGATTTTGATGGAGGAGAACGAAAGTCCACTGCTTAGTAGTTCAGCCAAATATTGTAGTATTTGAGGTAAATTAAGTTTTCCAGGGTTCTGGCCCTTTTTCTCATTCCAAACACAAAACCGTTTCCATTTTGCAGAGTAAGCTTTTCTAGTTGATGGCCTTCTGGCCTCCAAAATGACATCCTGCACCTCCTTGGGGAGAAGGGCCTGCTGTGATGCTAAGGAATCTTCCATGCGGCTAGATTGAGTGTTTTTAGCTGACTGTGAAGAGTTTTGAAGCTGTGCTGAGTCAGAAGAAGAGGCATTAGAGGCAGGGTCCATGGAGGGGAATGAGTCAGGCTCCTCAGGAGTGGATACCAGTGCTGCCTTGGCCAGTCCGGAGCAATGAGGATCATCTTTGGTCTGTCTGCTCTGTTCAATAGGACTTTGGGCAGCAAAGGAAGAGGCGGGAAGGCATAAACTGTCATTGATGTCCAGCTGAAAGAGAGAGCGTCCACTCTCCAGGCCTTTGGGTGGAAGGTCCTCGAGCAGAATTTTGTCAATTGATGATTTTTGTGGGAGGCAAAAAGATCTATGTCTGGCCTTCCCCATTCTTGGATTATTTCTGTAAAAAGTTTTGGATGCAACATCCATTCGTGTGGATCTGTCATATTCCTGCTTAGGTTCTCTGCCAGCGTGTTTTCCTTGCCTGGCAAGTACTGTGCTTGTAGTTCCATCTGTAAGTCCATGGCCATGTTCCAAAGTGATATGGCCAGTCTGCATAGGGGATAGGAATGTGTTCCTCCCTGCTTGTTTATGTACCACATAACTGTGGTATTGTCCGTTCTTATCAATAGTTGACCTGGTTGTAGAAGGCCCTTGAAAGCTCTAATAGCATTTATTACTGCTAGCATTTCTTTTTGATTGATGTGAAGGTGCTTTTCTTTTTGGGACCATTTGCCCTGAATGCACCGGTCTGTCATGTGCACCCCCCAGGCGTAGTCCGAGGCGTCTGTTGTGATGACTTGGTTTGCTTGAGGCTTGCTGAATGGAAGACCTGTGTTTGCTTGACATGCTTGAGCCCACCACAGAAATTCCTTTTGCAGACATGGAAGTAGTGGTATTACTGTTTCCAAACTGTGGCTGTGTTGAGACCATATGTTTTTTAGGTACCATTGTAGTTTTCTCATATGCAGCTTTGCACATGGGATTAGCAAGATGCAAGATGCCATGAACCCCAGAGCCTGCAGGATTTTCCTTGCAGTCAGCCTGGTGCAATTTGCCAGTGTTTTGAAATATTGAATTAGTTGCCCCTGCTTTTCTGGCGTGAGATGGGCCATCTCGATGTTTGTGTCCAAATTGGCACCCAGGAAAATTATATTTCGAGAGGGTATTAGCCTTGATTGCTCTTTGTTGACTGTGTATCCCAGAGAGTTTAATAACATTATTACGTAAGCCAGATGTTTCAGAAGAATGTGCTTGCTGTCCGCTTGGATCAGGCAGTCGTCCAAATAAGGGTATATTTGTATCCCTTGAAGTCTGCAGTAGGCAATTACTGATGCCAGGCATTTCGTGAATACTCTGGGCGCAGTAGATAAGCCAAAGGGCAATGCAGAGAATTGAAAATGGCTTGAACCTGCAAGAAATCTGAGGTATCTTCTGCAATTTTGTCTGATTGGGACATGCAGGTATGCCTCCTTGAGGTCCAATGTTGCCAGCCAAGACTCCTTGCCCAGCATGGGAAGAAGTTGCTGTAGAGTGAGCATCTTGAATTTTGTGCAGTAGGAATGTGTTTAGGATGGAAAGATCCAAAATAGGTCTCCAATCTTTTCCCTTCCTTGGCACCAGAAAAAGCCTGGAATAAAAACCTTGACCTTGTTCGTGTGTAGGTACCTCTTGAATAGCTTTCATGTTTATAAGATCTGAAATTTGCTTTTGTGCCTCTGCCCTTTGATTGTGTGGCAGTTTTGGCATGCCTCTCATTTTTGGAAGGGTATGGAAGTGGAATTTGTAGCCTCTGTTTATAATGTCCAGGATCCATTTGTCCTTTGTGACAACATGCCAATTTTTTGAGAATAGTGCCAGCTTTCCTCCTAAGGGGGCTGCCATTTGAGACCTAGTTGGCCTGCAAAGGGGAAAGTCATTGGGTTTGCTTTCTGAAAGACTGTGAGTTGTCCTCACCGCCTCTGTGTAGGAGCTTGCCATTGCCTGCCTCTGTACGATCCTTGTGGTTGTCCTCTGCCCCTCGGGCGCCTGTATCTGCCTCTTTGGGGTCTGTCCGTGGCAGGAAAGGACCAGTTTTTGGAAGGCCAATTTCTACTAAAACGTGGTGGTTGAACCTGCAGAAATTCTTTCACAGTTTGCATTGATTTAGCTTTTTCCTCCATTTTTCGTAATACTTCCTCAGCATTTGTCCCAAATAGTACATCCTTTTGAAGGGGGGCGTCTAGCAATTTAGCTTTGACATGATCAGGCAAGGTTTGTTCCTTGAGCCAAGCATGCCTGCGTATGACTGAGCCTGTAACAGCAGCTCTACATGAGGCCTCTAGAGCATCAAAACCACATTGTAAGGTATGTTTACCCACTTGTTCTGCACTATGCATCAAATCCTGCAACTCCTTCAAGTTTGGTTCTTCAGGTTGTGACATTTTACTTTTCAATTGAGATAACAGAAACTGTTGGTATTTTAGCATATGAAACTGACAGTTTAAGGCCCTCATGGTTAAGGTAGCCGAGGTATATACCTTTTTTCCCCACCTTTCTAAGGATCTGGAATTGCTCTCGAAAGGCAATGGATTTTTGGCAATGGAGGCCTTAACTCCCTTTGGTCCTTGTGAGATGGTTTCTAGGTCAGCAGCATGGCTTTTGTAAAGAAATTGGTGGGAGTCAGGAACCCTGTAGTACCTGTCAGGCTTAACTGGAGCTGGAGGTAGAGAGTCCGGGTTAAGGCAGGCCTCCGAGTAAACATCATCTAGGATGTCCAATACAGGCGGTATAGCCAGAGGCCTGTGCTGGGGTTACAAAAGAAATTCCCTGAGCCTTTTCTTGGAATCTGAATAATCCTGGCCTTCCCAGTGGAAGTGTTCCCTTAAGGTATGCAAAGTTTCCCCAAATGAGAAATCCTCAGGGGGGGATACAGAAGGAATGGACTCCTCTGCATCAGAGTCTTCAAAAGGGGAGTAAGACTGTTCCTGATCATCAGAGTGGTCTGAAATAATGGTTCCCTGATCAGAGGAGGGGGAATCTTCCTCCACTCTGGGCCTTTTGTCCGGAGGTGGCTGAGAACCTCTGATTAGAGTAATTAAATCCTCAGCCATTTTAAGCATCTGTCTCTTAGGCATGGGGCCAGGAGATGGGCCCTGTGTAACTGGTCTCTTAGGGTGCATGGTTGCTATAGACTTGGTGAAAGCCTTGATGGAGAAAGAGGAGGAAGGTCTGAAGACACCTTGAGTGGAGGTGGACCTGTCCACATTCTGTGTTTCAACGCCAAGAGTGGCTTCGGTATCTGTAGTCGGGGTGTGGGCCAAGGAGCCTGCGACCTCGGGTACAGGAGACACCGCCAAAGATGTGTCGTCGGTAGTCAGGGGCTGCGTAGGCGCCTCACTGAGAACCGGACCACATGTAGTCGGCTTTGGCGTGGTGTCAGTAGAGGCCGCGGACCTCGAGTGTCGGTCCTTGTCTGTGTTTTTTAGACAAAACCGGTGTCGGAGTATCCAATGACATGGTATAGTTAAATGCTTTCCCAAAAAAATGCTGGGCGAACTCCGCCCAACGCTTAATAGTGTGTTTGTTGAATGTAGCACAACAGTGACAGACCGAGACGTCGTGGTCTGGGCCTAAACAAGGTATACAGAGGGAATGGAAATCCTTATGCGGTATTTGCTTCCCACAAGAAATACAATTATTAACTTTGTCTGACATCGGTCTGCGGCAAGAAAAGTTTCCCCAACGGGGTACTTAGCTTTTAAGAAGACTTCGGTTTTACAAATTTTTCGTAATCTCAGGAGCTGGCTGACCAGCACTTGCGAACTTGCTTCTGCTTCGGGCACCGCGCAGCAAGAAAGACTGAAGAAAATGGCATCGGCTGGTTCTTTTATACCCCTGTCGCACTGACGTCAGGGAAGAAGAGACGACAACCGACGCCGGACCTAGACTTTGGAATTCGGCCGACCGAGGACCCGCCTGACGGCAGGAGAACCCATCTGTTATGACTGCAGCTGTATGCACGATGAACATCATCATCAGAGGATGACTTGGGGGACCCCTCCGATTCCTTGAGGTCAGTATCTGAGGTCAGAGACTCATCCTGGGAGTCTATGTGCTTCCTCTTGCACGATTTCTTCCTAGGGGCTCCTCAGGCAAAAACTCTGAGGGGCCCTCAGAAAGTTGGGGACCACTCGTGGAGGTATCCCTAGAACTTGGGACTCCGCTGTCTACAGATAGGTGGTGATCAGAGGCTCTCACTGGAGTGGTAAGGGACAGAATGACTGACCCGCATGATGTGGCTGAAGATCTGGCCAGCGCACTTCGCATGGCCTCAAAGGCTGGTCCCCCCGAGTCCGAGGACCAGCCAGCCTCCAAGACCACCAAGCGGGAGATTAGGAACCGAAAAGTGTCCCGAGGTGTCCCCCTCGGGTCCGACTGAAGAATCCAGAGTGCCGAACCCTGTGGACAGCGCAGACGGGGTCGGAGCTGATGTCGGCACCGATAAGCCTGGAGGGGGAATCAGAGCCGACCTAGGCACATCACATGGAGCGGAGCATTCCAGCTCCTAAGACAGATGTGCTCGGAGGAGGAATAATCGAAGAAGGTATCGGGACGGGCTCCGGAGCCGACTGGGACAGAGCCGAGAACAATTTTGCCAAAACCGGTGACTGAAGGAGCCTTTGCATCACCCAATCAACATCCACATCTGAAAGTGTTCTGGAGGATTTGGAGGGCAGGGAGGGAGATCGGCATCTCCTCTCAGGTGCATAGTACTGGGAGATCGGCTCCGAAGAGGTTCCAATATAATTGGAGCCGACGCTGGTTCCATCAACACCAACACTTCCTGCGGCCCCGAGGATAGTGGAGCCGAGGGTGTCAAAGCCAGTTTCATTACTTTCTCTGGTGGCTCCGAGGAGACTGACTGAGCAAGAGATCTCTTTTTTGATTTTGTGAATTTTGATTTAGAACTGGAGACAGAATCCATGGCCTCTTCGAACGAGGGTTTCAAGAGTTCCTTCAGTATTAACTTATTCTTTCTTTCTTAGAGCACCCTGGGACTAAAAACATGGCAGAAACTGCAGGACTCCTGCAAGTGGATTGCTCCCAGACAGTAAACGCATACTGAATGTCCATCAGTGATGGACATCTTGTAACCACACTTGGAGCACTTTTTAAAACCCGGAGGTTTGTGCTCCTTGGAATCTCTGGACATTCTGAAATAACTCACAAATACCAAGACAACGAAAAAATTACTGCCCGACTGAAAAAGCCAACTACAGTCACACAAACACCACTAAGCGCAGGAACAAATTTTTCCACAAACATCAGCACACGCACAATCCTCAGAAGGGATACACACTAAGACAACTAGGGCAAAAACCTTTAACTAAAAGGGTTTTAGACCAACTCGCTAACAGAACACAGAAGACACGACACTAAAACCTCTAATTCAAATGGTTTTAGATCAATAGACAAACACAGGGAAAGAAAGGGGACAGACTAGGTCCTCTAACTGAAACGGGCCTAGCCCGTTGGAACAGCTAGTGGGATACCACAAAAAAAAACTCACACTACAGATTATACTCAAAAAACACCAAACCGAAATAGCTATTAAAATAGCTTTTGTTTGTAACAAATTCTCTCAAGAAGAAGAAAAAAGGTACTTAGCCACAGCCAAGAGCGAGACCACATCCGAGCTACACGAGCGGCAAATGAGATCTGGGGATATGCAGCAGTGCAGCATGGGATACCATCTTAGCCCAGCCAATAGAAGACTTCGAGCTACAAAAAGTTGGCAGAGTCGGAGCCGATATTCAGCTCCGAACCCACGGGTAAAAATGTAGGCGAGATTGGACTACATAACATTTTCTTTTTTCTGTTCTGTGACAGAGACCCGAATAAAAAGGCCTTGAAAAGCTGTAGAAAATCATGCATTTTGATCTTCCTGTGAACCTTCTCTAGGAGGACCTTGTACCTTGATTCTATGAGGTAAACAGTTCGATCATTAATGCCATTTCCCCAGCTGCCAACTTTAATGAGGAAAGAGCCAGATCCCCAATTTCTTCTCAAGATGAATTAAATTTGGTGAATATTTCCATATAATGCAGGGAAAAATGGTCCTCTGGCACCATTACATCCCCTCAGAGTTTAGGAGGCTTGCTACTTAACCCCTGAAATATTCTACTTTGTTCATCCCCCACACAAAATTAATGGACATTTTGAAAGACAGTACTAAAATATATTGAGGAGCTGAACACACTACCATCTGCATTAAGTAGATTGACTGGGTTTTCCAGCATCCCGGAGAATACTGTGGATCTAGACACTGACTTTAATGCAGGCTCCTATACTAAAGCATCTTGCTGCTTGTCCACAGGCAAGGAATCCCAAGTGATGGATAGAGTTAAAAAGCACATGACTTTATTCTTGTGGATGTTCAACTATTTGACCTATATGGTGCATTTCCAATGACGCTTGGCAGACAAAAAGTAGCATGCAGTAGAGGAGGTGCCAAGAGCCAGTTGTAAGAAAAGAACAGACACTAATTTGAGCATCATTGTGATCCAGCAGGTTTATAATGTGCTAGAAGGTGCTGCCACAGCATCAAGATTCTGGTATTTTTTTTATTAGCACTTCTACTTGACTGAGTTTTCAGAGGTCATCAGATTGACCTGTGCCTAGATTTTTTTAGATTTCTCTTTCCAGGGTACCTCTCCTGTTTTGAACCTAAAGTCTCCCAATTCCACAAAGCCCATATCAAGCATCCAGAAACTCACCCCCAAATTCTCAACTTCTTTCTCAAAGAATTTTGCAACTTCTCAACTTCTTCTAACCATTTATTTCCTCCTAGTCACCCAGAACTCCACCCCCACCATATACCACCCTTCTGCTTCAGACAAACATCAAAGGCATTGAGCCAATTCTTGGAACAAATTTGAAATGGCAGTCTCTCTAGTGCGGTCTGTCTGCTTCCTTGGATGTTCTTCGTGTTTCACTGTTGGTCATCACATTTGGGTTATCTGCCTGTAGGTAACCCTCAGCCGGCTTGAATACCAGAGTCTTGGATTCCTGCGTCAGATGCTGTCCCTTCTTCCATGACGTCAGGTCTTCAGGGGTAGAAAACATGCAACCGATGCCATTTCATCAGTCTTTCTTGCCGTGCAGTGCCCGAAGCAGAAGCAGTTCGCAAGTGCCGGTCTGCAGACTCCTGAAATTTTCGTTTTAGAGTTTCAGAACCGAAGTCTTCAAATAAAGATAAGTACCCTGTTGGAGATCTTTTTTCTTGCTCCAACCAATGTCAGTAAAAGTTAACAATTGTCTTACCTGTGGAAAGCAAATACCTCAAAGATTTTCATTCGTACTGCATTCCTTGCCTAGGCCCAGATCACAACGTCCCTCACTGTAGGATGTTCGTGTTTCACTGTTGCAGTCATTACAATTGGGTTATCCTGCTGGCAGGCTACCCACAGTCAGCCTGAATTCCAAAGTCCTGGTCTGGCATCGGTTGCTGTCACCTCCTCCTTGACGTCAGTGCGCCAGGGGTATAAAAGATGCAGCAGACGCCATTATCCCCAGTCTTTCTTGCCATACGGTGCCAGAAGCAAAAGCAGTTAGCAAGTGTCAGTCGGCCTACTCCTGAGATTTTCAAGTTCGAATTTCAGATCCGAAGCCTTCATTAAAGCAAAGTACCCCGTTGGAGAAACTTTTTTCTTGCTCCAGACTGATGTCAGAAAAAGTTAATAATTGTATCTCTTGTGGGAAGCAAATACCTCATAAGGATTTTCATTCTTACTGTATTCCTTTCCTAGGCCCTGACCACGACGTTGCTAGTTGTCGGTTTTGTGCTAGATTTAACCAACGCACTATTAAGCGTCGGTACGATTTTGCATTTCATTATTTTGGCAGAAGATTTAATTATATAATGCCATCGGAACAGCCGACTACCGGAATTTATAAAAAAAAAAACGCAAAGACAAAGAAAAGGACAGACATCCGAGGTCCAAAACAGACGACGAGGCTTCAACTAGGCCAATTGCCGGTTCTCAGTGAGGCGCTTTCGCAGCCCCTGACGCCCGCTATCTCAGAGCCACAGGCCGCTTCCGACTCCCACCTGGAGCGGACTAGGCCGCTGGAAACTCAAGGTATTGGACCCTTGGAAACTATTCCCTCAGATGGGTCTGGAGCCGCTGAGCAGGCTTCAACTTCTGAGGGTGTTTTCAGGCCTACACAGTTATATGTAACAACGACTTCAGCTTCAAAGGCAAAGACAAAAGCACCTCTAAAGACAAAGAAACAAGTACAACATTCCCCTGGACAGGCCTCCATGCCTAAAAAAAGTACAGTTTTGTACCTATCACAAATGTAGATGTTCGAGTGCTCATACAGCTGCAGTCATAACAGATGGGTTATCCTGCCGTCAGGCGGGTCCTCGGTCGGCCGAATTCCAAAGTCTAGGTCCGGCGTCAGTTGTCGTCGCTTCTTCCCTGACGTCAGTGCGGCAGGGGTATAAAAGAGCCAGCAGACGCCATCTTCTTCAGTTTTTCTTGCCCCAGATGTCAGGTGCCCTCAGAAGGAAGGCAAAACATAAACTTATGTAATCATGCAATATAGCATAATCAAAAAACAGTAGTTGCAAGCAAATACAACATAAAAGAATACCCCAAATAGGTTGTATGAGAAGGTGTTTGTCATAAGGCCTGTCCTAAGAGGGGATGGAGGGGGGGGGGAAACTGGACTGCAGCTGTATGAGCACTCGAACATCTACATTTATGGTAGGTACAAAACTGTACTATGTTCTTTGTGCATACAGCTGCAGTCATAACAGATGGGTAGAATCCCAAAGCTAAGTACGGGTGGCAGGCACTAAGTGGAACTAGGAGAAGCAAGGATGCCCTGCAAGACAGCTGTGGCAAATCCCGCTCTAGATTTTGAGTATAGTGGAAGGTGATAGTGTTTGGAGAAAGTGTGCACTGAACTCCAAGTGGCTGCTTCCAAAATGTCCTTGGTAGGAACTCCCCTGAGGAAAGCTGCAGAGGTAGCTGTGGCCCTTGTGGAGTGGGACCTGATGCTTGAAGGCACAGCTTTTCCATGAAATGAGTAACAAAAGCGTATGCAGTGGGCTATCCATTTTGAGATTGTCTGTTTGGAGATGGCCTTTCCTTGAGCACCTGTAGCATAGGACACAAAGAGTTGCTCGGATTTCCTGAATGGCTTTGTCCTGTCCAAATAATAACGTAGTTGTCTGTGAATGTCCAAGGAATGCAGTAGTCTTTTCCCTTTGTTTTGTGGGTTAGGGTAAAAGGTAGGTAAGTGGATAGTCTGATTCAAGGCTACACTGGATACTACCTTTGGCATAAAGGTAGGGTTGGTTCATAAGGAAACTCTGTCCTGATGGAAAATGATGAAAGGTTGGACAGCCATGAGGGCCTGTAGTTCCGAAACCCTGCGTGCTGAGGTGATACCCCGAAGGAAGGCTGTTTTCCATGACAAATATTATAGTTCTGTTGAAGCAGCTGGCTCAAATGGAGGAAGGGTCAGTTTTTCCAATATGAAGTTGAGGTCCCAAGCAGGGACTGGTGGTTTCCTTGGGGGTTTTATATTCTTAGCCCCTCTGAGAAACTGTCTTAAGAGAGGATGACAGAATAAAGGAGGATCTGTGTTGTATTGTGCAGAAATGGCTGAAGCATGGATTTTGATGTAGGAGAAGGAAAGTCCACTGTTTAACATCTCAGCTAGGTACTGTAATATTTGAGGTATATTTATTACCCCAGGATTCTGGCCCTCTTTCTGATTCCAGGCACAAAACCGCTTCCATTTGGCGGAGTAGGCTTTTCTAGTAGAAGGTCTTCTGGCCTCCAAGATGACATCCTGCACCTCCTTGGAGAGGAGGGTCTGTTGTGAAATCAAGGGATTCTCCATGCAGCTAGATTTAGGGTTTTGAGCTGGCTGTGAATAGTTTTGAAGTTGTGCTGGGACAACAGAAGAGGCACTAGAGGTAGGATCCATGGTGGGGAATGCGTCAGGCTCTTCAGGAGTGGACACCAGTGTTGTCTTGGCCAGTCTGGAGCAATGAGAATCATTTTCGGCCTCTCTGCTCTGGCTTTTAGTAGAACTTTGGGCAGCAGAGGGAGAGGCGGAAAGGCATAGACTGTCAATGTTGTCCAATTGAAGGAAAGTGCGTCCACTTTCCAGGCCTGTGGATGATAGGTCCTTGAGCAAAATTTTTTCAGTTGGTAATTTCTGTGGGTAGCAAAGAGATCTATGTCTGGCTGTCCCCATGCCTGAGTTATCTTTGCGAAAACTTGAGGATGCAACTTCCATTCATGTGGATCTGTCATATTTCTGCTTAGGCTGTCTGCCAGTGTGTTTTCCTTCCCTGGCAAGAATTGTGCCTGAAGTTGTATTTGCAATTCCAGAGCTGTGTTCCAAAGGGTCATGGCTAGTCTGCAAAGAGGGTATGAATGAGTTCCCCCCTGTTTGTTTATGTACCACATCACTGTGGTGTTGTCTGTCCTTATCAATAGCTGGCCTGGATGCAGTAGGTCTTTGAAGGCCATAATAGCATTTTGCACTGCTAGCATTTCCTTTTGGTTGATGTGTAGGTGCTTCTCTTTTTGGGACCATTTTCCCTGAATGCACTGAAGTTTCATGTGTGCCCCCCAGGCGTAGTCCGAGGCGTCTGTTGTGATGATTTGATTTGCTTGAGGTATGCAGAAAGTGAGACCTTTGTTTCTTTGGTATGCTTGAGCCCACCACAGAAATTCCTTTTGAAGACATGGAATGAGTGGTATAATTGTTTCCAAACTGTGGCTGTGTTGAGACCATAAGTTTTTTAGGTACCACTGAAGTTTCCTCATATGCAGCTTTGCACATGGGATCAGCAGGATGCAAGATGCCATGAATCCCAGAGCCTGCAGGACTTTTCTTGCAGTCAGCCTGGCGAAGGTTGCCATTTTGCTTAAGTATTGAGACAGTTGCCCTTGTTTGTCTGGCGTGAGGTAGGCCATCTGGGTGTTTGTATTCAAGCTGGCACCCAGGAAAATTATTGTTTGAGAGGGTATTAGTTTTGATTTCTTTTTGTTGACTGTGTATCCCAGAAAGTTCAACAATCTTATTACAAACGCCAGGTGTTTCAGAAGTATGTCCTTGCTGTCCGCTTGGATCAGACAGTCGTCCAGATATGGGTATATTTGTATTCCTTGAAGTCTGCAGAAGGCAATTACTGATGCCAGGCATTTTGTAGACACTCTGGGCGCACTAGATAAGCCAAAGGGCAATGCAGAGAATTGATAATGGGTTGAACCTGCAAGAAATCTGAGGTATTTTCTGCAATCTTGTCTGATAGGGACATGCAGGTATGCCTCCTTGAGGTCCAATGTTACCAGCCAAGACTCCTTGCCCAGCATGGGAAGAAGCTGCTGTAATGTGAGCATCTTGAATTTTGGTACCTGT
This sequence comes from Protopterus annectens, assembly GCF_019279795.1. Lineage (NCBI taxonomy): Eukaryota > Metazoa > Chordata > Ceratodontiformes > Protopteridae > Protopterus > Protopterus annectens. The sequence goes on along the minus strand of NC_056725.1, from coordinate 540,572,631 downwards.
AAATATGTGTTTAGGATGGATAGATCTAAAATAGGTCTCCAATCTTTGTCCTTCCTTGGAACCAGGAATAGTCAGGAATAAAACCCTTGACCTTGTTCTTTTGCAGGCACCTCTTGAATAGCTTTCATGTCCATGAGAGCTGAAATTTATTTTTGTGCCTCTGCCCTTTGATTTTGTGGCAGGTTTGGCATGCCTCTCATTTTTGGAAGGGTGTTAAAGTGGAATCTGTAGCCTCTGCCTACAATGTCCAGGATCCATTTGTCTTTTGTGACAATATGCCAATTTTTTGAGAATAATGCCAGTTTTCCGCCTAAAGGTGCTGCCATTAAAGCTTTGCTTGGCAGGTAAAGGGGAAAGTCATTGTGTCTGCTTTCTGAATGACTGTGATCTATCTTCTCCACCTCTTGGGGTAGGTGCTTGTCATTGCCTGGCTCTGAATGATCCTTGAGATTGCCCTCTAACTCTCGGTCACCTGTATCTGCCTCTTTGGGGTCTGTTTGTGGCTGGAAAGGACCAATTTTTTGAAGGCCAGTTTCTGCTGAAACGTGGGGGTTATACCTGCAGGAAATATTTCACTGTTTGCATTGATCTCGCCTTTTCCTCTATTTTCTTTAGTACCTCCTCAGCTTTAACACCAAACAATACATCTTTTTGAAGAGGTGCATCTAGTAATTTAGCTTTGACATGATCTGGTAAGGCTTGTTCTTTGAGCCAAGCATGTCTTCGTATGACAGACCCAGTAACAGCAGCTCTACATGAGGCCTCTAAAGCATCAAAACCACACTGCAAGGTACGTTTACCCACCTGCTCTGCACTATGCAACAAATCCTGCAACTCTTTTAAATCTGGTTGCTCAGGTTGTGTCATTTTGCTTTTCAACTCAGATAATAAAAACTGTTGATACTTTAACATATGGAACTGACAGTTTAATGCCCTCATGGTTAAAGTAGCCGAGGTATACACCTTTTTCCCCCACCTTTCTAAAGCTCTGGAATCTCTCTCTGAAGGTAATGGGTTTTTAGCAGTAGAGGCCTTAATTCCTTTGGGACCCTGTGAAATAGTTTCTGGGTCAGCAGTATGGCTCTTGTATAGGAACTGGTGTGAATCTGGAACCCGGTAATACCTGTCAGGCTTAACAGGAGCCGGAGGTTAAGAATCTGGGTTGAGGCTGGCTTCTGTGTACACATCATCTAATATATCTAAGACAGGAGGGATAGCCAGAGGCCTATGCTGGGGGAGCAAGAGAAAATCCCTGAGCCTTTTCTTGGAATCTGAGTAATCTTGGCCTTCCCAGTGAAAGTGTTCCTTCAAGGTATGTAGGGTTTCCCCAAAAGAGTAGTCCTCAGGGGGTAGACCGAGGGAATAGACACCTCTGCATCAGAGTCTTCAAAAGGAGAATATGTATATTCCTGGTCCTCAGAATGTTCAGAGGTAATAGAGGCCCGATCTGAGGAAGGGTAGTCTTCCTCTACTCTGGGCCTTTTGTCCGAAGGGGGTTGAGAACCCCTGATAAGAGTAATCAAATCCTCAGCCATTTTGAGCATCTGTTTTTTAGGCATGGGGCCTTGAGAGGGGGTCTGTGGTCCTTGTTTTTTAGTTTTCATGGCTGCTTTAGATTTTGTGAAAGCCTTAATAGAGAAGGAGGAAGGCCTGAAGACACCTTGAGAAATGGCAGGCCTGTCTAAACTCTGGGTTTCCCCGGCAAAAGTGGCGTCGGTATCTGTAGTCGGAGTGAGGGCCGAGGAGCCTGCGACCTTGGGCACAGAAGACACCGGTAATGAAGTGTCAATGGTAGTCAGGGGCTGCGTAGGCACCTCGTTGAGAACCGGAGAACCGGTAGTCGGCCTTAGCATGGTGTCAGTAGAGGTCGCGGACCTCGTATGTCGGTCCTTATCCTTGCGTCATTTACCCAAAACTGGAGTCGGAGTATCCGACGATATAATGTAATTCAATTTTTTACCAAAATAGTGATGAGCGAACTCCGCCCGACGCTTAATAGTGCGTTTGTTGAATCTAGCACAAAAACGGCAGGCCGAGACGTTGTGGTCTGGGCCTAAGCAAGGAATACAGAATGAGTGGAAATCCTTATGCGGTATTTGCTTCCCTCATGAAATGCAATTATTAACTTTATCTGACATCGGTCTGAGGCAAGAAAAGTTTCCCCAACGGGGTACTTAGCTTTCAAGAAGACTTCGGCTGAAATATTTTCGTAAATCTCAGGAGCTGGCCGACCGGCACTTGCGAACTGCTTCTGCTTCAGGCACCGCGCGGCAAGAAAGACTGAAGAAGATGGCGTTGGCTGGCTCTTTTATACCCCTGCCGCACTGACGTCAGGGAAGAAGCGACGACAACCGACGCCGGACCTAGACTTTGGAATTCGGCCGACCGAGGACCCGCCTGACGGCAGGATAACCCATCTGTTATGACTGCAGCTGTATGCACGATGAACATCAGATGCTTAAAATGGCCAAAGACCTAATTACTTTGATCAGGTATTCCCATCCCCCTCCAGATGGAGACCTAGGCAAGAGACAGCATATGAATCTTCAGATCAGGTTTCCATTTCCTCGGATTCCTCTTCTGAACAGGGATACTCTCTTCCTCCTTATGAGGATTCTGACGCTGAAGAATCTATCCCTTCAGCCTCTCCTCCTAAAGATTATTCTTTTGGGGAGACCCTGCATACTATGAGGGCGCATTTTCATTGGGAGAGCCAAGATTACTCAGAATCTAAGAAAAGGCTCAGAGATTTTCTTTTACTACCTCAGCACAGGCCCCTTGCTATTCCTCCTGTTTTAGACATTGTAGATGATTTATTTATAGAGTCCAGTCTCACTCCTGACTCTACCACCAGCTCCTGTTAAGCCAGACAGATACTACAGGGTTCCTGATTCACATAAATTTCTTTATAAAAACCCTGCTGCTGACCCAAAAACTATATCTCAGGGTCCCAAAGGGGTCAAGGCGTCCACTGCAGAAAACCCTATCCCCTCTGATAGGGATTCAAGGGCCCTGGACAGATGGGGGAAAAAGATTTAAACTTCTGCTACCTTGGCTGCAAGGGCCTTAAATTGTCAGTTTCATATGCTTAAATATCAACAATATCTTATGTCACTACTAAAACAGAAAATGTTGACAAATTCTGAATGTGCAGAAAACAAAGAAATGCAGGATTTATTGCATGCAGCTGAACACATGGGAAAGCATACTTTGCAATGTGGTTTTGATTCTCTGGAGGACTCCTGCAGGGCCGCTGTTACGGGTTCTGTCATTAGGAGGCATGCTTGGTTAAAGGAACAGAATCTGCCTGATCATGTTAAAGCAAAATTATTAGATGCTCCATTACAGCATGATGCCTTGTTTGGTGATACAGACGCCCCAGAGGCAGAAGAGGTGTTGAAGAAAATGGAGGACAAAGCTAAATCTATGCAAACTGTCAAGGATTTCTTACAGGTACAACCTCCCAGATTCAGCAGGAACTAGCCTGCAAAAAATTGGTCCTTTCCAGTGTCAGACAGGCCACAAAGAGGCAGATACAGACGCCCCAGAGGCAGATCCCAGCCCCAGGGCTCATACAGGTCTAAACAATGGGGTGCTTCTACCTCCAAAAGCGGAGAAGATAAATCACAGCCATACAGGAAACAGTCTCAATGACTTTCCCCTGCCAGCACCAAGCACCTATCTACTGGCAGCCCCTTTAGGGGGAAAACTAGCACTTTTTTCACAAAATTGGCACATGATCACCCAGGACAAATGGGTCCTGAATATAGGTTTCTCAAGGCTACAGGTTCCATTTTCACACCTTGCAAAGGCCAAACGGAATGCCAGACCTGCCACACAATCAATGGGTAGAGCCTCAAAAACAAGTTTCAGCCCTGATAGGCATGAGGGCGATTCAGCGAGTGCCACAGCAAGAACAGGGACTAGGATTTTACTCAAGACTCTTCTTGGTGCCCAGAAAGGTCAATGCATGGAGACCAATACTGGACCTGTCTATTCTAAACACATTTCTGGATATTCCGAAATTCAAAATGTTGACTCTGCAGCAGCTTCTGCCCATGCTGGGCAAGAAGGCATGGCTTGTGACTTTAGACCTAAAAGAGGCATACCTGCATGTCCCAATCCGACATTCATGCAGAAGATACCTCAGATTTATAGCTGGCTCAATGCACTACCAATTCTCTGCCCTGCCCTTTGGCTTATCTACTGCGCCCAGGGTCTTCACAAAATGCCTGGCACCAGTAATTGCATTTTTCAGACAAAAAGGAATACAGATTTATCCTTACTTGGACGACTGCCTTATTCAAGCATAGAACAAGGACATTTTACTACAGCATCTGGTGTTTGTAAAAAGATTACTAACATGCCTAGGGTACAAAGTAAACGAAAAGAAATCAAAACTAGTACCCTCACAAGAGATAATATTCCTGGGTGCAAGCTTAAATACAACTGCCCAGATGGCTTATCTCACGCCAGTCAAAGACAACTGACTACTTATTTCAAAATGCTGGCAACAAAGACCGAGTTATCTGCAAGAAAAATTCTGCAAGCTTTGGGCTTCATGGCATCCTGCATTCTGCTAATTCCATATGCAAGACTGCATATGAGGAAACTACAATGGTATCTAAAAAGTGTTTGGGCTCAACATTGCCACAGCCTGGAAACAATAATTACCCTCATTCCCTGCCTGCAACAGGAGTTTCGATGGTGGGCAGAGGCCTGTCACACAGCCAGGCAGGCATTAACAACAGATACATCAGATTATGTTTGGGGGGCCCACATGGCAGGAAGACGTATTCAGGGCACATGGTCCACAAGCCAAATGCATCTACATATAAATCAAAAAGAGATGCTAGCTGTCCAAAATGCCTTGACAGCCTTCAAGGATCTACTTCATCCAGGACAACTATTGATAAAGGTAGACAATACTACAGTCATGTGGTACATAAACAAGCAGGGAGGCACACATTCCTACCCCCTCTGCAGACTAGCCATGACTTTGTGGGACACTGCATTGACTTACCAAGTACATCTGCAAGCACAATACCTGCCAGGAAGGATAAATTCTCTGGCAGATGAACTAAGCAGAAACCTAATGGATCCCCACGAGTGGAAATTGGATCCACAAGTCTTCAGCATGATAACAAGGAAAGTACAGTTTTGTACCTACCATAAATGTAGATGTTTGAGTGTAGACACTGCTGCAGTCATTACACTTGGGTTATCCTGCCGTCAGGCGGTTATCCTGCCGTCAGGCTGTTCCCCAGCCGGCCTGAGTTCCAAAGACTTGGTCCGGCGTCGGTTGCTGTCGCCTCCTCCCTGACGTCAGAGCGACAGGGGTATATAAGATGCAGCCGATGCCATTTAGTTTTTCTTGCCCCAGATGTCAGGTGCCCCCAAATAGGTAGGCAATTCAAATTGCTAATAAAACATACATAAGAAATGCAAACAACATACTTTCAGCTACCAGCAAATACTCCCCAACTCCACATAGGTAGTAAAAGGTAGAGGAAACTAGGTACATACTAGCCAGTAAGAGGGGAAGGAGGGAGGATAACCTGGACTGCAGCAGTGTCGACACTCTAACATCTACATTTATGGTAGGTACAAAACTGTACTATGTTCATGGTGTGACACTGCTGCAGTCATTACACTTGGGAAGAATCCCAAAGCTGAGGTAGGGTGGTTGGTTCTATAAGGCATTAGGGGTGGCTATAAGGCCCTGCAGCACTGCAGAGGCTAAGCCAACTCTGGATTTAGAGTATAGAGGCAGATGGTAATGCTTGGTGAAGGTATGCACAGAGCTCCATGTTGCTGCTTGCAAAATATCTTTTGTAGGTACTCCTCTGTGGAAGGCAGTCGAAGTTGCTGTTGCCCTGGTGGAGTGAGATCTAATGCTGTTAGGCACAGGCTTTCCATGGTGAGTATAGCAGAAACGTATGCAATGTCTTATCCATTTGGAAATAGTCTGTTTTGAAATAGCTTTTCGCTGTGCTGCTGCAGCATATGCTACCAATAATTGCTCAGATTTTCTGAAAACTTTGGTTTTGTCCAAGTAGAAGCGTAACTACATGTGAATGTCCAATGAATGCAGTAGTTTTTCCCCTTTGTTCTGTGGTTTTGGATAAAAAGTAGACAAGTGAATGGTTTGGTTTAGAGACACACTTGAAACCACCTTAGGCATAAACGTAGGGTTAGTTCTTAAGGACACCCTGTCCTGGTGGAAAATGAGGAAAGGTTCCACTGCCATTAGTGCCTGTAATTCTGAAACTCTTCTTGCAGAAGTTATTGCCAGGAGCAGAGCAGTTTTCCAAGAAATGTATTTTAATTCTGCTGTGTTAGCTGGTTCAAAAGGAGGTAAAGTTAATTTTTCCAAAACAAAGTTGAGGTCCCAAGTTGGAGTAGGTGCTTATGTCTTATGTTTTTAGCCCCTCTGAGGTACTGTTTTAGCAAGGGATTAGAGAACATTCTTAGATTAGAGATCCGTGCTGTAATGTGCAGAGATGGCAGTGGCGTGGATCTTGATGGATGAAAAGTAGAGGCCTTTGTCCAGCATCTCAGTCAAATATTGTAGTATCTGAGGAATGTTTGGCACAAGAGGATGAAGGCTGTGAGCCTGGTTCCAGACAGAATCACTTCCATTTATCCGAGTAGGCTTTCCTGGTACTAGGCCTTCTGGTCTACAGAATGACATCCATAACTGCTTTGGAGAGAGGCATTGCTTGCGTGGCTAGGGAATCTTCCATGCAGCTAGGTTTAGTGTATTTAGCTGGCTGTGGAGTAACTGATTGTTGTGCTGTGACAGCAGATGTGGTATTTGAGGCAAAATCCAGGGTGATCCTTGTGCTAAGTTTTTTAAGATTGGGAACCAGTGCTGGCGTGGCCAGTCTGGTGCAATCAGGATCATTTTTGGCTCTTCTTGCCTGGCTTTTATGAGTACCTTTGGGAGAAGAGGCAGTGGTGGAAAAGCATATACTTGTAGGTTTGTCCAGCTGAATGTGAGGGCATCCACTTTCCATGCTTGCGGATGGCAACTCCTTGTGCAGAATTTCTTTAGCTGGCAATTCATTGGGGAGGCAAACCGATCTATGTCCAGGCTCCACCATTTCTTTGTTATCATTCTGAATATTTGAGGATTCAATTCCCATTCGTGGGGATCCATGATATTTCTACTTAAGTCTGCCAGTGTGTTTTCCTCTCCTGGCAGGAATTGTGCTTGTAGATGAACTTGATAGTTTATAGCTGTATTCCACAAGGTCATGGCTTGTCTGCAGAGGGGGTAGGAGTGAGTGCCCCCTTGCTTGTTTATGTACCACAAAACTGTGGTGTTGTCTGTCTTTAGTAGTAGTTGTCCTGGATGCAACAGGTCCTTGAAAGCTATAAGGGCATTTTGTACAGCTAGCATCTCTTTTTGATTGATGTGAAGATGCCTGTGTTCTGCGGATCACTTGCCCTGAATACATTTTCCTGCCATGTGTGCTCCCCAGGTGTAATCCGATGCATCTGTTGTCAGTGTTTGCCTGGTTGTTTGCCTGGTTGTGGGTTGAGTGAAAGGCTATCCCTTGTTGAGGTGACAAGCTTGAGCCCACCATCTAAACTCCTGTTGAAGGCAAGGTAATAGTGGTATAACTGTTTCCAAACTTCGACAGTGTTGAGACCATACATTCTTTAGGTACCATTGTAGTTTCCTCATATGCAGTCTGGCATATGGAATTAGTAGTATGCAAGATGCCATGAAGCCCAAGGCCTGCAGAATTTTTCTAGCAGGGAGTTGGGTCTTTGTTACCATCAATTGAAAGTATTGTGTCAGTTGTCCTTGCTTGTCTGGCGTGAGGAAAGCCATCTGGGCAGTTGTGTTCAAGCTGACACCCAGGAATATAGTCTCTTGTGAGGGCACTAGTTTTGATTTATTTTCGTTTACTGTGTACCCCAAGCAACTTAACTTTTTTACAAACGCCAGATGCTGTAGAAGAATGTCCTTGCTCTCTGCTTGAATCAGGCAGTCGTCCAGGTATGGGTAAATTTGAATTCCTTTCCGTCTACAAAATGCAATTACTGGTGGCAGGCACATTGTGAAGACCCTGGGCGCAGTAGATAATCCAAAGGGCAGTGCAGAGAATTGATAGTGCATTGGATCAGCTAAGAACCTGAGGAATCTTCTGCAGTTTTGTCTGATAGGGACATGCAGGTATGCCTCCTTGAGGTCCAAAGTCACGAGCCAAGCTTTCTTGCCCAGCATGGGAAGAAGCTGCTGTAATGTCAACATTTTGAATTTCGGAACATCGAGGTAAATGTTTAGAGAAGAATGGGCCTCCAAGGCTTTGTCTTTTCTGGGAACCAGAAAGAGACTTGAGTAAAATCCTTGCCCTTGTTCCTGGGGTGGTACCTTTTGAATAGCTCCCATGTTCATGAGTGCCATAATTTGTTTTTGGGCCACTGCCCATTGATTTAGTGGCAGATTTGGCATTCCTTTTAATCTTGGCAGTGTGTGAAAGTGGAATCTGCAACCTTTTGAAATAATATTGAGAACCCATTTGTCTTGGGTGATCATATGCCAATTGTGATAAAAAAGTATCAGTTTTCCTCCCAAAGGGGCTGCCAAGAGTGAGTTGTTTGGCAGCTGGAGTGGGAAGTCATTGGGGCTGTTTTTTATATGGTTGGTGCCTGTCTTACCCTTCTTTCTGGCCTGATGCACCCCATTGTTGACGCCTTTAAGGACCTTGTGGTTGACCTCTACCTCTTGGCCGTCTGTATCTGCCCCTTTGAGGTCCGTCATTAACTGGAAAGGACCAATTCTTTGTTGGCCAGTTCTACTAAATCGAGGAGGCTGAACTTGTAAGAAATCCATCACTGTTTGCATAGATTTTGCCTTATCCTCCATTTTCTTTAATACCTCTTCTGCCTTCACTCCAAATAAAACATCCTGCTGTAAAGGTGCATCTAGTAATTTAGCTTTAACATGATCTGGTAACGTATGTTCTTTTAACCATGCATGTCTTCTAATGACAGAGCCTGTAACTGCTGCTCTGCATAAGGCCTCTAAAGAATCAAAACCACATTGCAAAGTATGCTTTCCCACTTGTTCAGTGGCATGCAATAAATCCTGCATTTCTTTAAAATTAGGAGGATCTGTATCTGGAAGCATTTTTTTTGTTTCAACTGAGACATCAAAAATTGCTGATATTTTAGCATGTGAAACTGGCAATTTAAGGCTCTCGTTGCTAAAGTTGCAGACGTATATACTTTCTTTCCCCATCTGTCTAGTGCTCTAGAATCTCTGTCAGAGGGAACTGGGTTCTTTGCTGATGAGGCCTTAACCCCTTTGGGTCCCTGAGAAATAGTTTCAGGATCAGCAACAGGGCTTTTATACAGAAATTTGTGCGAGTCAGGGACTCTGTAATATCTGTCCGGTTTAAGTGGAGCTGGAGGTAAGGAATCCGGATTTAAGCTGGATTCAGTGTACACATCATCCACAATATCTAGTACTGGCGGAATGGCCAGGGGTCTGTGTTGAGGTAATAATAGGAAGTCTCTGAGCCTTTTCTTGGATTCTGAATAATCCTGGCCTTCCCAATGGAAATGCTCCCTCATGATATCTAAGGTTTCCCCACAGGAGTAGTCCTCAGGTGGAGAGGCTGATGGAATAGATTCCTCAGCATCAGAATCCTCATAAGGGGGTAAAGAGTATCCCAGGTCTGAGGATGAATCAGAGGAAATTGAACCCTGGTCAGATGAATCAATCTGCATCCTGTCTAGGCCTTTTATCGGGTGGGGGATGGGAACCCCTGATCAGAGTGATTAGGTCTTCGGCAATTTTGAGCATTCGTTTCTTAGGCATGGACGCCTGTCCTGGAGAATGCTGTACTTGTTTCTTAGCTTTTAAAGGAGGCTTTGACTTAGAAGAGGGTTTAATGCTTAGTTGAGAAGGTCTGAAGACACTCTCTGAAGCTGCGGGTAGCTCAGGTACTCCGGAGCCCTCTGCTGGATCGGTTTCGGTCTGCTGAAAAGCTAGTGCGTCCGAAGGCCCAACCATCTCCACGTGGGGGTCGGGGGCAGCCTGTGGTTCTGCAAAAGCGATAGTCAGGGGCTGCAAAGGCGCCTCACAGAGAACCGGTGACTAGCCTAAAAGAGGCTTCGTCAGTTTTGGGCCTCAGATGCCTGTCCTTGTCTTTGCGCTTTTTATGAATACCGGTCATCGGAAGTTGCAATGGCATGGTATAATTAAATTTTCTGCCAAAGTAATGTCGGGCAAAATCAAACAGACGTTTAATAGTGAGCTTATGAAACATAGCACAAAACCGACAACCAGTAACGTCGTGGTCTGGGCCTAGGCATGGGATACAATAAGAATGGAAATCCTTATGAGGTATTTGCTTCCCACAAGAAATACAGTTATGAACTTTTACTGACATTGGTCTGAGGCAAGAAAAAGTTTCCCCAATGGGGTACTTAGCTTTGTAGAAGACTTAGGTTCTGGATTCGGAATGAAAATCTCAGGAGTAGGCCGACCGGCACTTGCGAACTGCTTTTGCTTCGGGCATCGCGTGGCAAGAAAGACTGAAGAAAATGGTGTCGGCTGCATCTTATATACCCCTGTCGCACTGACGTCAGGGAGGAGGCGACAGCAACAGACACCAGACCAAGACTTTGGAACTCAGGCTGGCTGGGGAACCGCCTGACGGCAGGAAAACCCAAGTGTAATGACTGCAGCAGTGTCACACGATTAACATCTGGGGATGCCCGGACTTCGACCTATTTGCCTCGCCTCACAACTGCCAACTACAGAAATTCTGCACAAGGACTTATCACAACCTAGCATGGAAAGTGGATGCTGTATCTTTCAGCTGGAAAAACTTAACAGTATATGCCTTTCCTCCACTGCCTCTCCTCCCCAAGGTACTCCTAAAGGTCAACAAGAGAAGCCAAAAATGATACTGATTGCCCCAGACTGGCCCCACCTGCACTGGTACCCAATCCAAAAGAGCTTGTCTCAATGCCCAGCCTGGACATTGCCTCAAATTCCTCACTTATTGACCCAACAAAAAGTACAGTTTTGTACCTACCATAAATGTAGATGTTCGAAGATCCACATTGCTGCAGTCCTTACACTTGGGTAGTCCGCTGTCCTCGGTCGGCCCGAATATCAAAGTATAAGGCTGACATCGGTCAAGGCGCATTTGACTGACATCAGGACGTCAGGGTACAAATGCGCATGACCGACGTCATATCCTCAGTCTTTTCTTGCCCCAGATGTCAGAAGACCCTAGAAATAAAGGTCAAAACCAAAAGACAGCAAACAAACAACCAACCACCCTTGCACTAATTATATGTACAATATATACAATATACACAATATTTACAACCCAACCCACACAACCACCTCTAACTACAGAGGGAAGGAGGGAGGTAAATTGGACTGCAGCAATGTGGATCTTGAACATCTACATTTATGGTAGGTACAAAACTGTACTATGTTCTTCATCTCACATTGCTGCAGTCCTTACACTTGGGTAGAATCCCAAAGCAAAGGTAAGGGAGGATGGCCAAACTACAAGGAAGCAGGAGCTGCCAAAATGCCCTGCAAAACAGCAGTGGCAAAACCAGCCCTAGATTTAGAATAAAGTGGCAGGTGATAATGCCTAGAGAAAGTATGCACTGAACTCCAAGTAGCTGCCTCCAAAATATCCTTGGTTGCCACTCCCCTCAAAAAAGCTGTCGAAGTGGCAGTAGCCCTAGTGGAATGAGGCCTAATCCCAGCTGGAATCTCCTTGCATTGATGGGAATAACAGAAAGCAATGCAAAACCCAATCCACTTAGAAATAGTTTGTTTTGACACAGGCTTGCCCTGAGAACTCAAAGCAAAAGAAACAAACAACTGCTGAGACTGCCTGAACCCTTTAGTTCTGTCCAAATAATATCGCAACTGCCTGTGTACATCTAAAGTGTGCAAAATCTTTTCCCCTTTATTTTGAGGATTTGCATAAAAAGTAGGCAAATGAATAGTTTGGTTTAAAGCCACACTAGAAACCACCTTAGGCATAAAGGAAGGATTAGTACGCAAAGATACCCTATTCTTATGGAAAATCAAGAAAGGCTCAACCGCCATAAGGGCCTGTAATTCAGAAACCCTTCTTGCAGAGGTAATGGCCAACAAAAGCAGTCTTCCATGATAAATATTTCAACTCAGAAGTAGCTGCAGGCTCAAAAGGTTGTAGAGTGAGTTTCTCCAACACAAAATTGAGATCCCAAGCAGGAGTAGGAGCTCTTGTGGGGTCTTATATTCTTTGCCCCTCTAAGAAATTGCTTGAACAAAGGATGAGAAAACAATGGAGGGTCACATTCATAGTGAGCTGAAATTGCTGCAGCATGAACCTTAATAGAAGAGAAGGACAAACCTTTGTCCAGTAACTCAGTAAGATATTGAAGAGCCACACTTAAATTAGGCTCAGAAACATCAAAATCCTTTGCTGCACTCCAAAATAAAAATCTCTTCCATTTATCTCATACACTTTCCTTGTACTAGGCCTTCTAGCTTCCAAAATCACATTCAAAACTTGTTGTGGAAGTTGAGACCCTCTATGGTTCAAAACAGAATATGCCAGGCTGTTAGGTGAAGAGAGTGAAGTTTGACATTGAGCAAATGGCTGTCCTCCTGTGACAACAGGTGTGGAATCGAAGGCAAAGGCCATGGAGGCTTCCGTACCAGACTTCTCAGTAATGGGTACCAGTGCTGTCGAGGCCAATCTGGAGCTATTAAAATCATCCTTGGCTTGTCCTGTCTGACCTTTAGAAGTACCTTTGGGAGGAGAGGCAGAGGTGGAAAGGCATACACATGAAGATTGCTCCAATTGAAAGAAAGAGCATCCACTTTCCAAGCTGTGGGATGAAACCTTTTTGTGCAAAACTTTGGCAGCTGATGGTTTAGTGGAGAAGCGAACAGATCTATGTCTGGAGTTCCCCATGACACTGTCAATTTCTGAAATACATGAGGATCCAATTTCCACTCGTGGGGATCCATAATTCGTCTGCTCAACACATCTGCTAAGGAGTTCTGTGCTCCTGGCAGAAACCTTGCCTGAAGATTGAGCTGTAAACTGAGAGCAGTCTCCCACAAAATCATTGCTTGCCTGCATAGAGGATAAGAATCGTTCCCCTTGCTTGTTGATGTACCACATGACAGTTGTGTTGTCTGTTAGAATCAACACCTGCCCTGGAAGAAGTAAATCCTTGAAAGCTATCAATGCAAACTGGACTGCTAACATCTCCTTCAGGTTGATATGTAGATGTTGCAGTCTGGCAGGCCACTTGTCTTGTATCCACTTTCCATTTAGATGAGCTCCCCAAGCTTTGTCTGAGGCATCTGTCGTTAAAATCTGACTCGCCTCTGGCCGGGTCACAGAGAGTCCCTTGTTTAGGTGACATTCCTGAGCCCACCACAAAAATTCCTTTTGAATGCAAGGTATTATTTGAATGACAGTGTCCAAATCCTGGCAGTGCTGTGTCCATACATTTTTGAGATACCATTGCAGCTTCCTCATATGCAGTTTGGCATTGGGAAGCACCAGAATACAAGATGCCATGAACCCTAAGACTTGAAGGACTGTCCTTGCAGTCAGCCCGGACTGATGAGATAGTTGATGGAAGTAAAGGGAAAGACTCTTTTGTTTGTCCGGGGTTAAAAGGCCATCTGGGATGCTGTATTCAGTCTTACACCCAGAAAGCACATGTCCTGAGAGGGTACTAGACTGGACTTTATTTCGTTCACAGAATACCCCAGGCATCTTAGCACTGCTATCACATATTCCAAATGATGAAGAAACTCTTCCTTCCTTGAGCCAGAATCAGGCAGTCGTCCAAATAAGGATAGATCTGTATTCCTCTTAGCCTGAAGAAAGCTATCACTGGAGCCAGAACTTTCGTGAACACTCTGGGCAGTAGATAAGCCAAAGGGCAATGCAGAGAACTGATAGTGAGAAGTCCCAGCTCGAAAGCAGATACTTCCTGCAACTTAGTCTGATAGGAACATGAAGGTAAGCCTCCTTGAGATCCAAAGTTACCATCCAATGATCTTTGCCCAGCAGAGGTAAAAGCTGTTGTAACGTCAACATTTTGAACTTGGGAATGTCCAGATAAGAGTTGAGGATAGATAAATCCAAAATTGGTCTCCACATGTTCCCCTTCTTTGGTACTAGGAACAGGCGAGAATAAAATCCTAGGCCCACTTCTGGCATAGGGACCGGCTGTATGGCCCCTAGTTGAAGTAACAGAGAAATTTGCTTGTGAGCCTCTATTCTTTGTTGAGGAGGAACGTCCGGCATGCCTCTGAAAGGAGGCAAGGTATGGAAATAAAACCTGTAACCTTGGTGTATGATATCCAATACCCATCTGTCTTGGGTAATTACACTCCAATTTTCTTTGAAAAGTGCCAACCTTCCTCCCAAAGGTGCTGCCAGACGAGAAGGCTCTGGCAGCTGAAAAGGTAGGTAATTGGGTCTGTTTACAAAAGGACTGACCCCTGCCCTCACCTGAAGACTGTGCAGGAGAACTCCCTGTTCTAGGCCTGAAAGAGCCCTGAGCTCTGCCCCTACCACGTCTAGATCTACCCCTAGACTGGGAATCATAAGAAGGATACGTCCACCCTTTAGCAGGCCAATTCCTACTAAACTTTGGAGGCTGAACCTGCAAAAAATCTTTAACAGTCTGCATAGACTTAGCCTTGTCTTCCATTTTCTTTAAAACTGCCTCAACAGGAGAACCAAACAACACATCAGATTGTAAAGGAGCATCTAAAATCCTTGTTTTAACATGGTCAGATAAATTTTGATCCCTCAGCCAGGCGTGCCTCGAAGAACTGACCCAGTGGCAGCCACCCTAGACGAGGCCTGTACAGCATCAAAACCACATTGCAAAGAATGCTTACCCACCTGTTCAGAAACATGTACTAAATCTTGTAACTCTTTACAATCAATACCTTCCGCCAGAGCATCAACCTTAGACTTCAACTGTGAAAGGAGATAGTTTTGGTATTTTAACATGTGAAACTGGCAATTCAAAGCCCTCATAGCTAGAGTGGAAGAAGTATAAACTTTCTTTCCCCATCTATCCAAGGCCCTGGCTTCTTTATCTGCAGGAACCGGATTCTTGACAACAGAAGCCTTAACACCTTTAGGCCCCTGGCTAACAGTTTCTGGGTCTGCCCTCGGACTCTTAAAAGATACTTATGAACTTCAGGCACCCTGTAATACCTATCCGGTTTAACAGGAGCAGGAGGCAAAGAATCAGGATTAAGAGAAGCCTCTGTAAAAACATCTTCCACTACATCCAAAACAGGAGGTATAGCCAAAGGCCTATGTTGGGGTAAAAACAAAAATTCCCTAAGCCTTTTCCTGGAATCAGAGAAGTCCTGACCTTCCCACTTAAAATGCTCCCTCATGGAATGAAGAGTTTCTGAAAAAGAAAAATCCTCAGGAGGAGAAGCAGGAGTAGAATCATCCACATCAGAATCAGAATAAGGAGAGTACTCCTGCAAGTCTTCAGCCGAAGACTCTGAAACATCCGAAGCCTGCTCAAAACTCCCATCTCAGGCTCCACCCTAGGTCTCTTATCAGGAGGGGGCAAAGAACCCCTAATCAAAGTAATCAAATCTTCTGCCATTTTAAGCATATGCTTCTTGGGCACAGTTCCAGAAGAACTAGGGGTGACACCAACTGAAGCTAAACCTGGCCTGCCTCTAGGAGAAGCCTTGGAAACAGAAGGAGAGGGCCTAACCACCCTAGGCAGGGAGGGGAGTATAGTAACCTGAGAAGCCCCATCACCCTGGCCTGCCTCCTGAGAGGCCACATCCTGCAATAACAAGGTCTCTCCCTGAGATCCCAAAGAAACCTAAGGTGGAACCACCGGCTCCACCGACACCTCTAAAGAACCGGCGTCCGGTACGGACGGTTCTTCTAGCCTAGACTTCACTGCCTTGTTCTTGCGCTTCTTCGAAGAAGCGGGCGTCGGAGCATCCAACGGCATTTTGTAATTGCACCGCTTCCCAAAGACTAACCTGGCACAATCTAATCTCCTCTTTATAGTGCGCTTATTAAACCTAGCACAAGAGCGACACCCAACAACGTCGTGCTCAGGCCCTAAACAAGGAATACACAAAGTATGATAGTCTCTATGCGGTATCTGTTTCCCACAAGAAATACAATTATTCACTTTTTCTGACATCCGGTAAACCACTGAGGCAAGAAAAAACTAAAATATTCCCAACGGGTACTTAGCCAACTTTGACTCGGTCTGAAACTCAGCGAAAAATTTCAGAACGCCAACCGGCACTTGCAATACTGCTTCTGCATCGGACCATGCGGCAAAAAAGACTGAGGATATGACGTCGGTCATGCGCATTTGTACCCTGACGTCCTGATGTCAGTCAAATGCGCCTTGACCGACGTCAGCCTTATACTTTGATATTCGGGCCGACCGAGGACAGCGGACTACCCAAGTGTAAGGACTGCAGCAATGTGAGATGAAGAACATCAGTCAGATCCTGCACAGCCATCTCAGGATCTTAAACCTGGTAGCATGGCGGTTAATGTAACCATTCAAAACACGCCTCTGTCAAAAGCAGTGATGGATGTTATTTTGGTAGCCAGGAGGCCTAGCACCAGAAAATCTTATGCAGAAAAGTGGAAGAAATTCTGTGCTTGGAACCAGGCACAAGGAATTGACACGATTGTACCAAATATTCCTCAGATTTTACAATACTTAACTGAGATGCTGGACAAAGGCCTATCCTTTTCCTCAATTAAGATTCATGCCTCTGCCATTTCAACTCACTACAATACAGAACCACCTCTATTTTCTCATCCATTACTAAGGCAGTACCTCAGAGGGGCCAAAAACATAAGCCCTCCAAGGAGAGCGCCAACACCTGCATGGGACCTAAATTATGTCTTGGAAAAACTCACACTGCCTCCTTTTGAGCCAGCCTCTACAGCTGATATAAAATTCTTATCATGGAAAACAGCTCTGCTCTTAGCAATAACCTCTGCAAGACGAGTCTCATCGAGTTACAGGCACTCATGGCTGTGGAACCCTTTATCATTTTCCATCAGGACAGGTTTCTCTGAGGACAAACCCGACATTTATGCCTAAGGTAGTGTCCAGTGTGGCCCTGAATC
Organism: Protopterus annectens; assembly: GCF_019279795.1. Taxonomy (NCBI): domain Eukaryota; kingdom Metazoa; phylum Chordata; order Ceratodontiformes; family Protopteridae; genus Protopterus; species Protopterus annectens. Next base: position 540,555,463 of record NC_056725.1, on the reverse strand, counting down.
AAACAATTCATTTGCCTACCTTATATCCAAAGCCACAGAATAAGGGTGAGACTTCTGCATTCTTTGGACATTCACAGGCAGCTACGCTTCTACTTGGACAGAACCAATGCTTTCAGACAGCCTGAGCAACTTCTAGTGGCATATGCTGCAGGATCACAAGGGAAGGCTATCTCAAAGCAGACTATTTCAAAATGGATAGGCCACTGCATTTGTTTCTGCTATTCACAGCATGGCAAATCAGTGCCTAAGGGCATTAGGCCACATTCAACCAGAGCAGCAGCCACTTAAGCAGCCTTCCTCAGAGGAGTACCAACCAAAGACATCTTAGAGGCTGCAACTTGGAGTTCAGTGCATACTTTTACAAAGCACTATCACTTACCTCTCTACTCTAAATCTAGAGCAGGCTTTGCTACTGCAGTTCTGCAGGGCCTCATAGCCTCTCCTAATCCAATTTATTCCCAGCCGCCCAACCTTAGCTTTGGGATTCTACCCAATTGTAATGACTACAACAGTGAAATACGAACATAGTACAGTTGTGTACCTACCATAAATGTAGATGTTTGAGTGTATTCACTGTTGCAGTCCAGGTTACCCACAACCAACCCCCTTTCCTTTGCTGGGCCTTATCTGTACTTCTCTATTCTATACAACCTATGTGGTGTATTTGCTTATAGATGAAGGTAAAGTTTTACTTTACTGCAGGCATGTTTATTGGCATAAATTAGCCTATCCTTTTGGGGGCACCTGACATCTGGGGCAAGAAAAACTGAAGAAAATGGCGTTGGCTGCATCTTTTATACCCCTGGCGCACTGATGTCATAGAGGAGGCGACAGCAACAGACGCCGGACCAGGACTTTGGAATTCAGGAAGACTGCTGGTAGCCTGCCAGCAGGATAACCCAACTGTAATGACTGCAACAGTGAATACACTCGAACATCTACATTTATGGTAGGTACACAACTGTACTTTTTGTGCCTTGTTCAACCCTCGAACTATTCGTCGTTGGGCTATATTTGCAGCAACTTATTTTGGTACTCGGTATCAGTACTCTGAAATGGCTTCGTTAAGCCATCCGACTACCGATCTTCCGTAAAAAGGTAAAGATAGAGACAGACCACATAGGTAAAAAACTGCCGACGACGCTACCGTTAAACTAATCGCCAGTCCGCCGGTACTCAGTGAGGCACTTTCGCAGCCCCTGATGCCCCGCTACCTCAGATTCGCAGGCCTCTACTGAGACCCATTCGGAGTCTGGTATGCTGCGAGATGCTTCTTCGACTATGGAACCTGCGGATGTCTCTACCTTTGATGGGTCCGGAGCCGCTGTGCAGGCACCGGCTTCTGAGAGTGTATTCAGGCCTACAGACTTGCATTTTAAGCAGATGCCATCTTCTTCATTCAGGCTTAAAACTCGCACCACGTCTAGAAAACCAATGTCCAAACTGCATGCTCAGGCCCATATACCTAAAAAACAAATGCTTAGAATGGCTGAATACCTTATTACCTTAATAAGGGGAAGCCAGCCTCCCCCATCTAAGAGACCTAGAATTTATTTTCCTTCTGATTCTTCTGATCAGGAATCAGATATTTCTTTTCCTTCTGATGACCAGGATTTGCCATTATCTACATATGAGGATTCTGATGCAGAGGATTCCATTTCCTCTGCTTCCCCTCCAAAAGATTTTTCTTTTGGTGAAACCTTGCATACTCTTAGGGAGCACTTCCGCTGGGAAAGCTAGGATTACTCTGACTCCAAAAACAGGCTTAGGGAATTCTTACTCCCTCCTCAACACAGGCCTATAGCTATCCCTCCTGTTCTGGACATTGTAGATGATGTTTTCTTGGAATCTAGCCTTTCCCCCAGACACTTTACCTCCAAGCTCCCAGAAAACCTGACAGCTATTACAGAGTACCTGACTCTCCAGTTCCTCTTCAAGAATCCTACTGCGGATCCAGAGACCATTTCCCAAGGACCAAAAGGCATTAAGGCTACTGCTCCCAAAAATCCTACCCCCTCTGACAGAGATTCCGGAGCCTTGGACAGGATGGGGTAAAGAAGGTATGCACTTCTGCTACTTTGGTCATTGGAGCTTTAAATTGCCAGTTTCATATGTTAAAGTATACCAGCAGCATATTATGGGACTACGTAAACAGAAAATGATGATGATTCCTGACTATGCTGAACACAAAGAATTTACAGGATTTAATGCATTCTGCAGAAAGTACAGTTTTGCACCTACCATAAATGTAGATGTTCGAGTACTAATACAGCTGCAGTCATAACAGATGGGTTTTCCTGCTGTCAGGCGGGTCCTCGGTCGGCCGAATTCCAAAGTCTAGGTCCAGCGTTGGATGTCGTCGCTTCTTCCCTGACGTCAGTGCGACAGGGGTATAAAAAGAACCAGCCAACGCCATTTTCTTCAGTTTTTCTTGCCCCAGATGTCAGGTGCCCCCAGAAGGAAGGCAATACATAAATTTATGTAATAATGCAATGCAATATAATCAAAAAACAGTAGTTGCAAGCAAATACACCATAAAAGAATACCCCAATCAGGTTGTATGAGAAGGTGTTGGCCATTAGGCCTGTCCCAAGAGGAGGAGGAGGGAGGGAAACATGGACTGCAGCTGTATTAGCACTCTAACATCTACATTTATGGTAGGTACAAAACTGCACTATGTTCATCGTGCATACAGCTGCAGTCATAACAGATGGGTCGAATCCCAAAGCTAAAAAAAGGGGTGGTAGGTACTAAGTGGAAAGTACAGTTTTGTACCTACCATAAATGTAGATGTTCGAGTGCGAATACAGCTGCAGTCATAACAGATGGGTTCTCCTGCCATCGGGCGGGTCCTCGGTCGGTCGAATTCCAAAGTCTAGGTCCGGCGTCGGTTGTCGTCGCTTCTTCCCTGACGTCAGTGCGACAGGGGTATAAAAGAACCAGCCGACGCCATTTTCTTCAGTTTTTCTTGCCCCAGATGTCAGGTGCCCCCAGAAGGAAGGCAATACATAAATTTGTGTAATAAAGCAATGCCATATAATCAAAATACAGTAGTACAAGCAAATACATCAAGAATGAATACCCCAATCAGGTTGCATGAGGAGGTGTTAGCCAATAGGCCTGTCCCAAGAGGGGGAGGAGGGAGGGAAACCTGGACTGCAGCTGTATTAGCACTCTAACATCTACATTTATGGTAGGTACAAAACTGTACTATGTTCATCGTGCATACAGCTGCAGTCATAAAGTACAGTTTTGTACCTACCATAAATGTAGATGTCCGAACAGGATAGCATCTGCAGTCCTAACAAATGGGTTGTCCTGTCGTCAGGCAGCCCTTCGGTCGGCCGGATTCCAAAGTCTGGGTCTGGCCTCGGCTGGTGTCGCACTTCACCCGACGTCATCTCTGCTGGTCTTCGGGTATAAAGGCATCAGCCGACGCCATTTTCCTCAGTGTTTCTTGCCCCAGATGCCAGTAGCCCTCTTGGATAGCTAAATTTTTGGGTAAATGCCAATGTTTCCCAAAAAGTAGAAGGCAAACACAAAAAATATGCATGTATGTACATATATACAAACAAATACACCATAAGAGATCCCCCCCCCAGCTAGCTATTAGGTGGGCAATACCCTAGGAGTACCACAGAAAGGAAGGAGGGTGGGTAATCCTGACTGCAGATGCTATCCTGTTCGGACATCTACATTTATGGTAGGTACAAAACTGTACTATGTCCTTCAAGGATGCATCTGCAGTCCTAACAAATGGGTAGAATACCACAGCCAAACTAGGGGAGGAGGAATAAGAATTATGGTGTACTTAGGATCCCTTGCAACACAGCAGTGGCAAACCCTGCTCGGGATCTAGAGTATAGAGGTAAGTTATAATGCTTGGCAAATGTATGCACGGAGGTCCAAGTAGCAGCCTCAATAATGTCCTTGGTAGCCACTCCTCGTAAGAAGGCTGTGGTAGTGGCTGTAGCCCTTGTAGAATGAGGCCTTATGTTCTGTGGAATTTGCTTTCCATGATAGGAGTAACAGAATCTTATGCAATTTCCTATCCACTTGGAGATTGTCTGTTTGGAAATTGCTTTTCCTTCCCTTCCTGTTGCATAGGCTACTAGGAGCTGGTCAGTTTTCTATTGCCCTTGGTTCTGTCCAGGTAGTAGCGCAACTGTCTATGTACATCCAAGGTATGCAGCAGTCTTTCCCCTTTGTTCTGTGGATTGGGAAAGAAGGTAGGTAGGTGGACTGCCTGGTTTAGAGACAGTCTGGATACCACCTTAGGCATAAATGTAGGATTAGTTCTCATGGACACTCTATCTTGATGGAAGATTAGGAAGGGTTGTACTGCCATTAAAGCCTGTAGTTCCGAAACCCTTCTTGCTGAAGTAATTGCCAGTAGGAAAGCAGTTTTCCAGGATAGGTGTTGAAGATCTGCTGTTGCTCCTGGTTCGAATGGAGGGAGTGTCAATTTTTCTAGCACAAAATTCAAGTCCCATGCTGGTAATGGTGGTTTCCTAGGAGGTTTTACATTCTTAATTCCTCTGAGGAACTGCCTGAGTAGAGGATGCGAGAAGACAGGGGGATCGAGGCTGTATTCTGCAGATATAGCTGATGCATGTATCTTGATGGAGGAATAGGACAGGCCAGTATGTAGGAGCTCTGCCAAATATTCCAGGATGTTGGCAATATCTACCTTTGACACATCTTTCCCTCTTTCCGTACTCCAAATGACAAACCTTTTCCATTTTCCTGCATAGTTCCTTCTAGTAGAAGGTCTGCGGGCCTCAAGGATGATGTCTTTAACCCTTTGTGATAAATCTGGGCTAGATGCTCTTATGTAATGTTCCAGGCAGTGAGTTGCAGAGTTTTCAGGTTTGGATGTAAGATGTTGTAGTTGCTCTGAGTCAACATCAAAGGAATCAGGGGTAGAGTCCACTTTCCCCCCAGAGACATGCTCCTCAGTAATGGATACCAATGTTGTCTTGGCCAATTTGGAGCTATCAGAATCATCCTTGGCCGTTCCTCTTTGATTTTGAGTAGTACCTTGTGCATCAAAGGAAGGGGTGGAAATGCATATGCTGTCAGGCCTTTCCAATTGAAGGATAGAGAGTCCACCTTCCAAGCAAGAGGGTGGTATGTCCTTGTGCAGAATTTCTTGAGCTGGTGGTTGAGTGGGGATGCAAATAGGTCTATTTGTGGCATTCCCCATTTCTTTGTGATGGCCTTGAAGATGTCCGGGTGTAGCATCCATTCGTGAGCATCTGAGGTAGTTCTGCTTAACATGTCTGCTAGGATGATTTCTTTTCCCGGTACAAATATTGCCTGTAATTGAATGTTGTAGCTCAGAGCCATATTCCACAGGTCCAGAGTCATTCGGCATAGGGGGTATGAATGAGTGCCTCCCTGTTTGTTGATGTACCACATGACTGTGGTGTTGTCTGTCCTTATCATCACTTGGCCCTCTTTGAGGAATGGTCTGAAATTCTGGACTGCTAGTTTTACTGCCAGCATCTCTTTTTGATTTATGTGCAGGTGTAGTTGATCTGGAGTCCATAGGCCTTGAATGCACTTGTCCAGCATGTGTGCCCCCCAACAGAGGTCTGAGGCGTCCGTTGTGATGGTTTGGCTTGCTTGAATGTTGTGGAAGGACAATCCTGGGTTTGCCTGGCATGTCTGAGCCCACCATAGGAACTCTTGTTTCAGGCATGGAATTAGTGGTATTTCGGTTTCTAAGCTGTGCTTGTGTTGAGACCATAAATTCTTTAGGTACCACTGTAGCTTTCTCATATGCAGTCTGGCATGCGGGACCAAGATTATGCAGGATGCCATGAAACCCAAGGCCTGCAGTACTTTCCTTGCTGTTAGTTTGTTCTGCTTTGCTAGTGTCAAGAAGTACAGAGGAAGAAGTTCTTGTTTTTCTGCAGTTAGGAATGCCATCTGTTTTACTGTGTCCAATTCTGCACCCAAGAATGTTATTGTCTGGGATGGTATCAGTTTTGACTTTTTTAAATTGACTGTGTATCCCACGGCTTGTAGTAAGCAAATGACTAAGTCTTGTGTCAGCTTGCTTTTGTCGTCCAGGTATGGATAAATTTGGATTCCCTGAAGCCTGCAATGAGCGATTACTGATGCCAGGCATTTCGTGAACACTCTGGGCGCAGTAGATAAGCCAAAGGGCAATGCTGAGAATTGATAATGCTCTGATCCTGCAAGAAATCTGAGGTATCTTCTGCAAATTGGTCGTATGGGGACGTGCAGGTATGCCTCCTTGAGATCTAGAGTTACCAGCCAATACTCCTTGCCCAGCATGGGAAGAAGTTGGTGTAGGGTCAGCATTTTGAATTTTGGAACAATGATGAATGTGTTTAAAGCGGACAGGTCGAGAATAGGTCTCCAACTGTTCTCTTTTCTTGGTACTAGGAAGAGTCTGGAGTAAAATCCCTTGCCCTGTTCTGTAGGTGGTACCCTTTCCACAGCTCTCATCTTTGTTAATTGAGCTATTTGTTTTAGGGCTTCTGACTTTTGAATTGGTGGCAGGTTTGGCATTCCTCTTTTTGCTGGTAAGGTGTGGAAATGAAACCTGTAGCCTTGGTCTATAGTTTGCAAAATCCAGTTGTCTTTTGTGATGTAGTGCCAGATTTTTGAAAATAAGGCTAACTTTCCGCCTAAGGGTGCTACTATTTGTTCCCTGGTAGGCGGTGTTAGAACCAAGTCACTGTGATTGTCCTGTTGCAGTGGTAGTGGTTGTATCCGTGCCTCGTTGGTTATTGCCTTGCCACTGGCGTCCCCTGTAGGCACTTCCTCTGGATTGATTTCTGCCTCTGGAACGTCTATTCCTGCCTCTCTGATTTTTAGAGGAGTCTGGAAAGGACCAATTTTTGGAAGGCCAGTTCCTGCTGGACCTTGGGGGCTATACCTGTAAGAAATCTTTAACTGTTTGTACAGATTTTGCCTTCTCTTACATTTTCTTCATTACTTGTTGGGCAGGAGAACCAAATAGACTGACCTTGTCCATAGGAGCATCTAATAGCTTTGCTTTAACATGATCCGGCAAGACCTGCTCTTTCAACCATGCATGCCTTCTTATAACTGTGCCAGTCATGGCTGATCTAAATGAAGCCTCCAGTGCATCATAGCCACATTTTAAAGAATGGTTACTAACCTGCTGAATGTTATTCACCATTTCTATAACATATTTCTTATCTAAGGAATCATCAGAGGACAGTTTCTTAGTTAACTGATCAAGCATAAACTCTTGGTATTGCATCATATGAAACTGACAGTTCAAAGCTCTAGCTGAGAGAGTAGCGGAGGTGTATACTTTTTTACCCCATCTCTCTAAGGACCTGGATTCCCTATCAGAAGGGAGAGGGGTTTTAGCTGAGGTCGAAGCTACTGCCTTAGGCCCCTGGGAGATAGTCTCCGGATCTGCAAAAGGAGCCTTGTATAAGTGGTGATGAGTGTCCGTACCCTGTAGAACCTGTCGGGCTTAGCAGGGGCTGGAGGTAAAGTATCAGGAGCAGTGCAAACATCATTAAATGCATCATCCACAACAGGAAGAACTGGAGGTATAGCTAAGGGCCTATGCTGCGGTAAGTGTAAAAGGTCCTAAGCCTTTTCTTGAATCTGAGAAATCTTGTCCCTGCCATTGGAATTGCTCTCGCATGGCATGTAAGGTTTCCCCAAAGGAAAATTCCTCTGGTGGAGAGGCAGAAGGAATAGATTCTTCAGCATCAGAATCTTCATAAGTAGAAAGAGGAGCCTCTGGATGGTCTGTAATGTCTGAGTCATCAGAAGAGTCATCTGAGGAGCCTGGCTCAGGGGGCTCTGCTCTAGGTCTCTTTTCTGGAGGTTGTGAGGCCCTGTCTGGGTGAGATTGGGATCCTCTTATTAAAGAGATGAGATCCTCTGCCAAAGTAAGCATTTGTGAACTGGAGCTGGGCCTGTGAGAGGGGGGCTTAACAGGCACTGATTTAGCAGTTTTGGCAGCTTTAGCCCTGGCAAAGGCCTTTATAGACATGGCTGCAGGAGGCCTAGCAGCACCACGTGCTGGGGTAGAGACATCCATAGGGATGGTGTCCGATAACTCTAGAGAAACCACATTAGTAGGCAAAATTTCAGAGGCCGTCAGCTAGGGTAGAAAGGGCCTCGGTAGTAATCATGGATTCGGCTGTAGTTTGAACAGTTTGCTCGGTTTCGGCCGAAACAGAGACACTCGCGGTTTGCTTTACCGTGGTTTCGGCCAAAACCGCGGACCGCGAGTGTCGGTCCTTTTCTTTGCGTTTCTTAACAATTTGGGTAGTCGGAGGATCCGACGGCATAATGTACGCAAAGTCTGAGCCGAAAAACTGTTCAGCAAACTCCGACCGACACCTAAGCGTTCGTCGGTTGAAGGAAGCACAGGCTAAACAAGCTGCTACGTCGTGGTCTGGGCCTAAACAAGGTAAGCAGTAAGAGTGGAAATCTTTATGAGGTATTTGTTTCCCACAAGTTAAACAGTTATTTACTTTTTCTGACATCGGCTGAGGCAAGAAAGAGTCCCCAACGGGGTACTTAGCTTTTAGAAGTCTTCGAAGTTGTATTCGGTAGTATTAATCTCTGGATCTGACCGACCGGCACTTGCGAACAGCTTCTGCTTCGGGCGCCACGTGGCAAGAAAGACTGAGGAAAATGGCGTCGGCTGATACCTTTATACCCGAAGACCAGCAGAGATGACGTCGGGTGAAGTGCGACACCAGCCGAGGCCAGACCCAGACTTTGGAATCCGGCCGACCGAAGGGCTGCCTGACGACAGGACAACCCATTTGTTAGGACTGCAGATGCATCCTTGAAGGACATCAGATGGGTAGAATCCCAAAGCTAAGAAAGGGGTGGTAGGCACTAGGTGGAACTAGGAGGAGCCAGAATGCCTTGCAAGACTGCAGTGGCAAAGCCCGCTCTAGATTTGGAGTATAATGGAAGGTGGTAGTGCTTGGAGAAGGTATGCACAGAACTCCAAGTGGCTGCTTCCAAAATATCTTTGGTAGGAACTCCTCTGAGAAAGGCTGCAGAGGTAGCCGTGACCCTTGTGGAGTGAGATCTGATGCCTGTAGGTACAGTTTTGCCATGAAAAGAATAGCAAAAGCATATGCAGTGGGCTATCCATTTTGAGATAGTCTGTTTGGAAATTGGCTTTCCTTGAGCTCCTATAGCATAGGACACAAAGAGCTGTTCTGATTTTCTGAAAGGCTTTGTTCTGTCCAAATAATAACGCAGTTGTCTGTGGATGTCCAAGGAATGTAGTAATCTCTCCCCTTTATTTTGAGGATTAGGATAAAAGGTAGGTAAGTGTATAGCCTGATTCAAAGCTACCCAGGATACCACTTTTGGCATGAAGGACGGGTTGGTTCATAAGGAAACTCTGTCCTGATGGAAGATGATAAAAGGCTGCACAGCCATGAGAGCTTGTAGTTCCGATACCCTACGACCTGAGGTAATAGCCAGAAGGAAAGCTGTTTTCCAGGACAAATATTGCAAATCTGAGGAGGCAGCTGGCTCAAAAGGAGGCAAGGTCAGCTTTTCTAGAATGAAACTGAGATCCCAAGCAGGTATTGGTTGTTTCCTTGCGGGTTTTAGATTCTTAGCCCCTCTGAGGAACTGTCTTAAGAGGGGGTGAGAGAATAAGGGTGGATCAGTGTTGTATTCTGCAGAAATGGCTGAGGCATGGATTTTGATGGAGGAGAATGAAAGTCCACTGCTTAGCACCTCAGCTAGATACTGTAATATTTGAGGTAAATTCAGTTTTCCAGGATCCCGGCCCTTTTTCTCATTCCAGACACAAAACCGTTTCCATTTTGCAGAGTAAGCTTTTCTAGTAGACGGCCTTCTGGCCTCCAAAATGACATCCTGCACCTCCTTGGAGAGTAGGGTCTGTTGTGATGCTAAGGAATCTTCCATGCGGCTAGATTGAGTGTTTTTAGCTGACTGTGAAGAGTTTTGAAGCTGTGCTGAGTCAGAAGAAGAGGCATTAGAGACAGGGTCCATGGTGGGGAATGCGTCAGGCTCCTCAGGAGTGGGTACCAGTGTTGTCTTGGCCAGTCTGGAGCAATGAGAATCATCTTTGGTCTGTCTGCTCTGGTTTTTAAAAGAACTTTGGGCAGCAGAGGAAGAGGTAGGAAGGCATAAACTGTCATGGATGTCCAACTGAAAGAGAGAGCGTCCACTCTCCAGGCCTTTGGATGAAAAATCCTTGAGCAGAATTTTGTCAATTGGTGATTTTTGTGGGAGGCAAAGAGATCTATGTCTGGCCTTCCCCATGCTTGAATTATATCTCTGTAAAAACTTGAGGATGCAACTTCCATTCGTGTGGATCTGTCATATTTCTGCTTAGGTTGTCTGCCAGCGTGTTTTCCTTGCCTGGCAAGGACTGTGCTTGTAGTTTGATTTGTAAGCCCAGGGCCATGTTCCAAAGTGACATGGCCAGTCTGCATAGGGGGTATGAATGGGTTCCTCCCTGTTTGTTATGTACCACATTACTGTGGTGTTGTCTGTCCTTATCAATAGTTGACCTGGTTGCAGAAGGTCTTTGAAAGCTATAATAGCATTTATTACTGCTAGCATTTCCTTTTGATTGATGTGAAGGTGCTTTTCTTTTTGGGACCATTTGCCCTGAATGCACCGATCTGTCATGTGCGCCCCCCAGGCGTACTCGGAGGCGTCTGTTGTGATGACTTGATTTGCTTGAGGCTTGCTGAATGGGAGACCTGTGTTTGTTTGGCATGCTTGAGCCCACCACAGAAATTCCTTTTGAAGACATGGAATTAGTGGTATTATTGTTTCCAAACTGTGGCTGTGTCGAGACCATAGGTTTTTCAGGTACCATTGAAGTTTCCTCATATGCAGCTTTGCACATGGGATTAGTAAGATGCAAGATGCCACGAATCCCAGAGCCTGCAGGATTTTCCTTGCAGTCAGCCTGGTGCAATTTGCTAGTGTTGTGAAGTATTGAGTTAGTTGCCCCTGCTTCTCTGGCGTGAGGTAGGCCATCTTGGTGTTTGTGTCCAAGTTGGCACCCAGGAAAATTATTTTCCGAGAGGGTATTAGCCTTGATTTCTTTTTGTTGACTGTGTATCCCAGAGAATTCAACAACATTATTACATAAGCCAGATGTTTCAGAAGAATGTGCTTGCTGTCCGCTTGGATCAGGCAGTCGTCCAAATAGGGGTATATTTGTACCCCTTGAAGTCTGCAGTAGGCAATTACTGATGCCAGGCATTTCGTGAATACTCTGGGTGCAGTAGATAAGCCAAAGGGCAATGCAGAGAACTGATAATGGGTTGAACCCGCAAGAAATATGAGGTATCTTCTGCAATTTTGTCTGATTGGGACATGCAGGTATGCCTCCTTGAGGTCCAATGTTACCAGCCAAGACTCCTTGCCCAGCATGGGAAGAAGCTGCTGTAGAGTGAGCATCTTGAATTTTGGTACGAGTAAAAATGTGTTTAGGATGGATAGGTCCAAAATAGGTCTCCAATCTTTTCCCTTCCTTGGTACCAGGAATAGTCTGGAATAAAAACCTTGACCTTGTTCGTGCGTAGGTACCTCTTGAATAGCTTTCATGTCTATGAGATCTGAAATTTGTCTTTGTGCCTCTGCCCTTTGATTGTGTGGCAGGTCTGGCATGCCTCTCATTTTTGGAAGGGTGTGAAAATGGAATCTGTAGCCTCTGCTTATAATGTCCAGGATCCATTTGTCTTTTGTGACAATATGCCAATTTTTTGAAAATAATGCCAGTTTTCCGCCTAAGGGTGCTGCCATTTGAGTCTTGCTTGGCATGCAAAGGGGAAAGTCATTGGGCTTGCTTTCTGAATGGTTGCGAGTTATCCTCACCACCTCTTTGTGTAGGAGCTTGCCATTGTCTGCCTCTAAACGATCCTTGGGATTGCCCTCTGCCCCTCGGGCGCCTGTATCTACCTCTTTGGGGTCTGTCCGTGGCTGGAAAGGACCAATTTTTGGAAGGCCAATTTCTACTGAAATGTGGGGGTTGTACCTGTAGAAAATCTTTCACTGTTTGCATTGATTTAGCCTTTTCCTCCATTTTCCTTAATACCTCCTCAGCATTAGCACCAAATACATCCTTTTGTAGAGGGGCATCTAGTAATTTAGCTTTGACATGATCTGGTAAGGTTTGTTCCTTGAACCAGGCATGTCTATGTATGACTGATCCTGTAACAGCAGCTCTACATGAGGCCTCTAGAGCATCAAAACCACACTGTAAGGTATGTTTACCCACTTGTTCTGCACTATGCATCAAATCCTGCAACTCCAAGTCTGGTTGTTCAGGTTGTGACATTTTACTTCTCAATTGTGATAAAAACTGTTGGTACTTTAGCATATGGAACTGACAGTTTAATGCCCTCATGGTTAAGGTGGCCGAGGTATATACCTTTTTTCCCCACCTTTCTAAGGATCTGGAATCTCTCTCGGAAGGTAATGTATTTTTTAGCAGTGGAGGCCTTAATTCCCTTGGGGCCCTGTGAGATAGTTTTGGGGTCAGCAGCATGGCTTTTGTATAGAAATTGGTGAGAGTCAGGAACCCTGTAGTACCTGTCAGGCTTGACTGGGGCTGGAGGTAGAGAATCCGGGTTAAGGCAGGCCTCCGAGTACACATCATCTAGTATGTCCAAGACAGGAGGTATAGCCAGAGGCCTGTGCTGAGGTAGCAAGAGAAATTCCCTAAGCCTTTTCTTGGAATCTGAATAATCTTGACCTTCCCAGTGGAAGTGTTCCCTTAAGGTATGCAAAGTTTCCCCAAATGAGTAATCCTCTGGGGGGGATACAGAGGGAATGGACTCCTCTGCATCAGAGTCTTCAAAAGGGGAGTAAGAATGTTCCTGTTCATCAGAGTGCTCTGATATAATGGAGCCCTGATCAGAGGAGGGGGATTCTTCCTCCACTCTGGGCCTTTTGTCCGGGGGGGGGGTTGAGACCCCTGATAAGAGTAATTAAATCCTCAGCCATTTTAAGCATCTGTTTTTAGGCATGGGGCCTGGAGATGGGCCCTGTGTAGCTTGTCTCTTAGAATGCATGGCTGCTTTAGACTTAGTGAAAGCCTTGATGGAAAAAGAAGAGGAAGGTCTGAAGACACCTTGAGAGGAGGTAGACCTGTCCACATTTTGAGATTCACCACCAAGAGTGGCTTCGGTATCTGTAGTCGGGGTGTGGGCCGAGGAGCCTGCGACCTCGGGCACAGGAGACACCACCAATGAAGTGTCGTCGGTAGTCAGGGGCTGCGTAGGCGCCTCGCTGAGAACCGGACCACGTGTAGTCGGCTTTGGCGTGGTGTCGGTAGAGGCCGCGGACCTCGTGTGTCGGTCCTTATCTTTGCACTTTTTAGACAAAACTGGAGTCTGAGTATCCGACGACATAACAGTTAAATTTTTTGCCAAAATAATGCTGGGCGAACTCCGCCCGACGCTTAATGGTGCATTTGTTGAATGGAGCACAAAAGCGACAGACCGAGACGTCGTGGTCTAGGCCTAAACAAGGAATACAGAGGGAATGGAAATCCTTATGCGCTATTTGCTTCCCACATGAAATACAATTATTAACTTTGTCTGACATCGGTCTGAGGCAAGAAAAGTTTCCCCAACGGGGTACTTAGCTTTCAAGAAGACTTCGGTTGCAAAATTTTTGTAATTTCAGTACCTGGCTGACCGGCACTTGCGAACTGCTTCTGCTTCGGGCACCGTGCGGCAAGAAAGAATGAAGAAAATGGCGTCGGCTGTTTCTTTTATACCCCTGTCGCACTGACGTCAGGAAAGAAGCGACGACAACCAACGCCGGACCTAGACTTTGGAATTCGGCCGACCGAGGACCCGCCTGACGGCAGGAGAACCCATCTGTTATGACTGCAGCTGTATGCACGATGAACATCCAGGATGCCCTGCAAGACTGCAGTGGCAAAGCCCGCTCTAGATTTGGAGTATAATAGTAGTTGATAGTGCTTGGAGAAAGTATGCACAGAACTCCAAGTGGCTGCTTCCAAAATATCTTTGGTAGGAATCCCCCTGAGGAAAGCTGCAGAGGTAGCTGTGGCCCTTGTGGAGTGAGATCTGATGCGTGCAGGTACAGTTTTACCATGGAAAGAGTAACAAAAGCGTATGCAGTGGGATATCCATTTTGAGATTGTCTGTTTGGAAATAGGCTTCCCTTGAGCTCCTGTAGCATAGGACACAAAGAGTTGCTCTGATTTTCTGAAAGGCTTTGTTCTGTCCAAATAACGTAGCTGTCTGTGAACAAAGAATGTAGTAGTCTCTCCCCCTTGTTTTGAGGATTAGGGTAAAAGGTAGGTAAGTGGCTAGCCTGATTCAAGGCTACCCTGGATACTACCTTTAGCATAAAAGAAGGATTGGTTCGTAAGGAAACTCTGTCCTGATGGAAAATGAGGAAAGGCTGCACAGCCATGAGGGCTTGTAGTTCCGAAACCTTGCGAGCTGAGGTGATGGCCAGAAGAAAGGCGGTTTTCCAGGACAAATATTGCAGATCTGTTGAAGCAGCTGGCTCAAAAGGAGGCAAGGTCAGTTTTTCTAGAATGAAATTGAGGTCCCAAGCAGGTACTGGTTGCTTCCTTGGGGATTTTATATTCTTAGCCCCTTTGAGGAACTGTCTTAACGGGGTGACAGAATAAAGGAGGATCAGTGTTGTATTCTGCAGAAATGGCTGAGGCATGGATTTTGATGGAGGAGAATGAAAGTCCACTGCTTAGCATCTCAGCTAGGTACTGTAATATTTGAGGTAAATTCAGTATTCCAGGATTCTGACCCTTTTTCTGATTCCAGGCACAAAACCGTTTCCATTTGGCGGAGTAGGCTTTTCTAGTAGAAGGCCTTCTGGCCTCCAAAATGACATCCTGCACCTCCTTGGAGAGTAGGATCTGTTGTGAATTTAAGGAATCTTCCATGCGGCTAGATTGAGTGTTTTCAGCTGACTGTGAAGAGTTTTGAAGTTGTGCTGAGTCAATAGTAGAGGCAGGATCCATGGTGGGAAATGCGTCAGGCTCCTCAGGAGTGGGTACCAGTGTTGTCTTGGCCAGTCTGGAGCAATGAGAATCATCTTTGGTCTGTCTGCTCTGGTTTTTAATAGAACTTTGGGCAGCAGAGGAAGAGGTGGAAAGGCATAAACTGTCAATGTTGTCCAACTGAAAGAAAGTGCGTCCACTTTCCAGGCCTGTGGATGAAAGGTCCTTGAGCAGAATTTTGTCAATTGGTGATTTCTGTGGGTGGCAAAGAGATCTATGTCTGGCCTTCCCCATGCTTGGATTATCTTTGTAAAAACTTGAGGATGCAACTTCCATTCGTGTGGATCTGTCATATTTCTGCTTAGGTTGTCTGCCAGCGTGTTTTCCTTGCCTGGCAGGTACTGTGCTTGAAGTTTGATTTTTAATTCCAGAGCCATGTTCCAAAGAGACATGGCTAGCCTACATAGGGGATATGAATGGGTTCCTCCACGTTTATTTATGTACCACATTACTGTGGTGTTGTCTGTCCTTATCAATAGCTGGCCTGGATGCAGTAGGTCTTTGAAAGCCATAATAGCATTTATTACTGCTAGCATTTCCTTTTGATTGATGTGTAGGTGCTTTTCTTTTCGGGTCCATTTGCCCTGAATGCACCGATCTGTCATGTGCGCCCCACAGGCGTAGTCCGAGGCATCTGTTGTGATGACTTGATTTGCTTGAGGCTTGCAGAATGGGAGACCTGTGTTTCTTTGGCATGCTTGAGCCCACCACAGAAATTCCTTTTGAAGACATGGAATCAGTGGTATAATTGTTTCCAAACTGTGGCTGTGTTGGGACCAAAAGATTTTAGGTACCATTGAAGTTTCCTCATACGCAGCTTTGCACATGGGATTAGCAGGATGCACGATGCCATGAATCCCAGAGCCTGCAGGATTTTCCTTGCAGTCAGCCTGGTGAAGGTTGCCAGTTTTCTGAAGTATTGAGTTAGTTGCCCTTGTTTCTCTGGCGTGAGGTAGGCCATCTGGGTATTTGTATTCAAGCTGGCACCCAGGAAAATTATTGTTTGAGAGGGTATTAGCCTTGATTTCTTTTTGTTGACTGTCTATCCCAGGGAATTCAACAACATTATTACAAACACCAGATGTTTCAGAAGTATGTGCTTGCTGTCCGCTTGGATCAGGCAGTCATCCAAATATGGGTATATTTATATCCCTTGAAGTCTGCAGAAGGCAATTACTGATGCCAGGCATTTCGTGAACACTCTGGGCGCAGTAGATAAGCCAAAGGGCAATGCAGAGAATTGATAATGGGTTGAACCTACAAGAAATCTGAGGTATCTTCTGCAATCTTGTCCGATTGGGACATGCAGGTATGCCTCCTTGAGGTCCAATGTTAACAGCCAAGACTCCTTGCCCAGCATGGGAAGAAGCTGCTGTAATGTGAGCATCTTGAATTTTGGTACGAGTAAAAATGTGTTTAGGATGAATAGGTCCAAAACAGGTCTCCAATCTTTGCCCTTCCTTGGTACCAAGAATAGTCTGGAATAAAATCCTTGACCCTGTTCTTGTGCAGGTACCTCTTGAATAGCTTTCATGTCCATGAGATCTGAAATTTGTCTTTGTGCCTCTGCCCTTTGATTGTGTGGCAGGTTTGGCATGCCTCTCATTTTTGGAAGGGTGTGAAAGTGGAATCTGTAGCCTCTGTCTATAATGTCCAGGATCCATTTGTCTTTTGTGACAATATGCCAATTTTTCGAAAATAATGCCAGTTTTCTGCCTAAAGGTGCTGCCATTTGAGCCTTGCTTGGCATACAAAGGGGAAAGTCATTGGTTCTGCTTTCTGAATGGCTGTGAACTATCCTCACCACCTCTTTGTGTAGGTGCTTGCCATTGTCTGCCTCTAAATGATCCTTGAGATTGCCCTCTACCCCTCGGGCACTTGTATCTACCTCTTTGGGGCCTGTCATGGCTGGAAAGTACCAATTTTTTGAAGGCCAATTTCTACTGAAACGTGGAGGTTGTACCTGTAGGAAATCTTTCACTGTTTGCATTGATTTTGCCTTTTCCTCCATTTTCTTTAATACCTCCTCAGCTTTAACACCAAACAATACATCTTTTTGAAGAGGTGCATCTAGTAATTTAGCTTTGACATGATCTGGTAAGGTTTGCTCTTGGAGCCAAGCATGTCTACGTATGACTGATCCTGTAACAGCAGCTCTACAGGAGGCCTCTAAAGCATCAAAACCACACTGCAAGGTATGTTTACCCACTTGCTCTGCACTATGTAACAAATCCTGCAACTCCTTCAAGTCTGGTTGTTCAGGTTGTGACATTTTGCTTTTCAACTGAGATAACAGAAACTGTTGATACTTTAACATATGGAACTGACAGTTTAATGCCCTCATGGTTAAGGTGACCGAGGTGTATACCTTTTTCCCCCACCTTTCTAAAGCTCTGGAATCTCTCTCTGAAGGTAATGGATTTTTGGCAGTGGAGGCCTTAATTCGCTTGGGACCCTGTGAAATACTTTCTGGGTCAGCCGCATGGCTTTTGTACAGGAATTGGTGTGAATCAGGAACCCGGTAATACCTGTCAGGCTTGACTGGAGCTGGAGGTAAAGAATCAGGGTTAAGGCTGGCCTCCGAATACACATCATCTAGTATGTCTAAGACAGGAGGTATAGCCAGAGGCCTGTGCTGAGGGAGCAAGAGGAAATCCCTAAGCCTTTTCTTGGAGTCTGAGTACTCTTGGCCTTCCCAGTGGAAGTGTTCCCTCAAGGTATGTAAGGTTTCCCCCAAAAGAGTAATCCTCAGGGAGGAAGACAGAGGGAATGGACTCCTCTGCATCAGAATCTTCAAAAGGGGAGTATGAATGTTCCTGGTCTTCGGAATGTTCTGAAGTAATGGAGGCCTGGTCCGAGGAAGGGTATTCTTCCTCCACTCTGGGCCTTTTGTCCGAGGGGGGGTTGAGAACCCCTGATCAGAGTAATCAAATCCTCAGCCATTTTGAGAATCTGCTTTTTAGGCATGGGGCCTTGAGAGGGGCCCTGTGGAGCTTGTCTTTTAGTATGCATGGCTGCTTTGGACTTAGTGAAAGCCTTAATGGAAAAAGAAGGCGGCAGCCTGAAGACACGTTGAGAGGTGGCAGGCCTGTCTAAACTCTGAGTTTCCCCGCCAAGAGTGGCTTCGGTATCTGTAGTCGGGGTGTGGGCCTTAGAGCCTGCGACCTCGGGCACAGAAGACACCACCAATGAAGTGGCATCGGTAGTCAGGGGCTGCGTAGGAGCCTCGCTGAGAACCCGAGCACCTGTAGTCACCTTTAGTGTGGTGTCGGTAGAAGTCGCGGACCTTGTATGTCGGCCCTTATCTTTGGGTCTTTTACTCAAAAAGTACAGTTTTGTACCTACCATAAATGTAGATGTTCGAGGATCCACATTGCTGCAGTCCTAACTATTGGGTAGTCCGCTGTCCAGTCGGCCCGAATACCAGAGTATATGGCTGACGTCGGTCAGGGCGCATTAGACTGACGTCAGTACGTCAGGGTACTAATGCGCATGACCGACGTCATATCCTCAGTCTTTTCTTGCCCCAGATGTCAGAAGAACCTAAAAAGACAAGGCCCAAAATACCTGCACCAAAAATATGTACAATATATACAAAAATATATACAAAAATATCAGCATAGAACCTCACCTACACAACCACCCCTAAACACAGAGGGGAAGGAGGGAGGGTAAATTGGACTGCAGCAATGTGGATCCTCGAACATCTACATTTATGGTAGGTACAAAACTGTACTATGTTCTTCATTCCACATTGCTGCAGTCCTAACTATTGGGTAGAATCCCAAAGGAGAGGTAAGGGAGGCTGGCAAATCATAAAGAAGCAGGAGCTGACAACATGCCTTGCAAAACAGCTGTGGCAAAACCAGCCCTAGACTTAGAGTAGAGAGGAAGGTGATAATGCTTAGAGAAAGTATGCACTGAACTCCAAGTAGCTGCCTCCAAAATATCCTTAGTTGCCACCCCCTTTAGAAATGCTGTTGAAGTGGCAGTAGCCCTAGTGGAATGAGGCCTAATCCCAGCTGGAATCTCCTTGCCATGATGGGAATAACAAAATGCAATGCAAAACCCAATCCACCTAGAAATAGTTTGTTTTGACACAGGCTTGCCCAACGAACTCAAAGCAAAAGAAACAAACAACTGCTGAGACTGCCTAAAATCCTTAGTCCTGCTTAAATAATAACGCAATTGCCTGTGTACATCTAAAGTGTGCAAAATCTTTTCCCCTTTATTTTGGGGATCTGCATAAAAGTAGGCAAATGAATAGTTTGGTTTAAAGCCACACTAGAAACCACCTTAGGCATAAAGGAAGGATTAGTACGTAATGATACCCTATCCTTATGGAAAATCAAAAGGGCTCTACTGCCATAAGGGCCTGCAACTCAGACACCCTTCTTGCAGAAGTAATAGCCAACAGAAAAGCAGTCTTCCATGACAAGTATTTCAATTCAGCAGTAGCTGCAGGCTCAAAAGGTTGTAGAGTAAGTTTTTCCAACACAAAATTGAGATCCCAAGCAGGAGTAGGAGCTCTACGTGGGGGTCTTATATTCTTTGCCCCTCTAAGAAACTGCTTGAACAAAGGATGCGAAAACAATGGTGGGTCACAATCATAGTGAGCTGAAATTGCTGCAGCATGAATCTTAATGGAAGAGAAGGACAAACCTTTGTCCAATAACTCAGTAAGATATTGAAGAGCCACACTCAAATTAGGCTCAGAAATTTCCAAATTCTTTGCCGTACACCAAAATAAAAACCTCTTCCATTTTTCTGCGTACACTTTCCTTGTACTAGGTCTTCTAGCTTCCATAATCACATTTAAAACTTGTTGAGGAAGTTGAGACCTGCTGTGTTTCAACACAGAATATGCCAGGCTGTTAGATGAAGAGAGTGAAGCTTGACATTGAGCAGATGACCGTCCTTCTGAGATAACAGATGTGGAATCAAAGGTAAAGGCCATGGAGGCTTCCTTACCAGACTCCTTAGTAGTGGGTACCAGTGTTGCCGAGGCCAATCTGGAGCTATTAAGATCATCCTTGGCTTGTCTTGTCTGACCTTTAAGAGCACCTTTGGAAGAAGAGGCAGAGGTGGAAAGGCATACACATGAAGATTTTTCCAACTGAAAGAAAGAGCATCCACTTTCCAGGCTGTGTGATGAAACCCCTTTGTGCAAAACTTTGGCAGCTGGTGGTTTAGTGGAGAAGCGAACAGATCTATGTCTGGAGTTCCCCATGACACTGTCAATTTCTGAAATACATGAAGATCCAGTTTCCACTCGTGGGGATTCATGATTTGTCTGCTTAACACATCTGCTAAGGAGTTCTGTGCTCCCGGCAGAAACCTTGCCTGAAGAGTTAGTTGTAAGCTGAGCGCAGTCTCCCATAAAATCATTGCTTGCCTGCATAGAGGATAAGAATGTGTTCCCCCTTGTTTGTTGATGTACCACATGACAGTTGTGTTGTCTGTTAGAATCAACACCTGCCCTGGAAGAAGTAACTCCTTGAAAGCCATTAATGCAAACTGGACTGCTAACATCTCCTTCATGTTGATATGTAGATGCTGTAGTCTGG
The DNA here is from genome assembly GCF_019279795.1 of Protopterus annectens. Lineage (NCBI taxonomy): Eukaryota > Metazoa > Chordata > Ceratodontiformes > Protopteridae > Protopterus > Protopterus annectens. The sequence goes on along the minus strand of NC_056725.1, from coordinate 540,534,841 downwards.
CAGGCCACTTGTCTTGTATCCACTTTCCATTTAGATGAGCTCCCCAAGCAATGTCAGAGGCATCTGTCGTTAAAATCTGACTCGCCTCTGGCCGGGTCACAGAGAGTCCCTTGTTTAGGTGACATTCCTGAGCCCACCACAAAAATTCTTTTTGAAGGCAAGGTATTATTTGAATGACAGTGTCCAAATCCTGGCAGTGCTGTGTCCATACATTTTTGAGATAACATTGCAGCTTCCTCATATGCAGTTTGGCATTGGGAAGCACCAGAATACAAGATGCCATGAACCCTAATGCTTGAAGGACTGTCCTTGCAGTCAGCACGGACTGATGAGATAGTTGATGGAAGTAAAGGGATAGACACTTTTGTTTGTCCGGGGTTAAAAAGGCCATCTGGGCTGCTGTATTCAGTCTCACACCCAGAAAGCACATGTCTTGAGAGGGTACTAGACTGGACTTTATTTCGTTCACAGAATACCCTAGGCATCTTAGCACTGCTATAACATATTCCAGATGCTGTAGAAGGTCTTCCTTTTCTTGAGCCAGAATCAGGCAGTCGTCCAAGTAAGGATAGATTTGAATTCCTTTTAGCCTGAAGTAAGCTATCACTGGAGCCAGAACCTTTGTGAATACTCTGGGCGCAGTAGATAAGCCAAAGGGCAATGCAGAGAACTGATAATGAGAATTTCCAGCTCGAAAACGCAGATACTTCCTGCAACTTAGTCTTATAGGCACATGAAGGTAAGCTTCCTTGAGATCTAAAGTTACCATCCAGTGATCTTTGCCCAGCAGAGGTAAAAGCTGTTGTAACGTCAACATCTTGAACTTGGGAATGTCCAGATAAGTGTTGAGGATAGATAAATCCAAAATTGGTCTCCACGTGTTCCCCTTCTTTGGTACTAGGAACAGGCGAGAATAAAATCCTAGGCCCCTTTCTGATACAGGGACTGGCTGAATGGCCCCTATTTGGAGTAACAGAGAAATTTGCTTGTGAGCCTCTTTCCTTTGTGGAGGAGGAACGTCTGGCATGCCTTTGAAAGGGGGCAATGTACGGAAATAAAACCTGTAACCGTGGTGAATGATATCCAACACCCATCTGTCTTGAGTAATTAAATCCCAATTTTCTTTGAAAAGAGACAGTCTTCCTCCCAAAGGAGCTGCCAGACGAGAATCTACTGGCAGCTGAAAAGGCAGGTCATTGGGTCTGTTTACGAAAGGACTGACCCCTGCCCTCACCAGAAGTCTGAGCAGGTGAACTCCCTGTTCTAGGCCTAAAAGAACCTTGAGCTCTGCCCCTACCACGTCTAGACCTACCCCTAGACTGGGAATCATAAGCAGGATATGTCCATCCCTTAGTAGGCCAATTTCTACGAAACTTGGTGGCTGCACCTGCAAAAATCTTTAACAGTTTGCATAGACTTAGCTTTGTCCTCCATTTTCTTTAAAACTGCTTCCACAGGCGAACCAAACAACACATCAGACTGTAAAGGAGCATCCAAAATCCTTGTCTTAACATGCTCAGCTAAATTCTGATCCCTCAACCAGGCATGCCTGCGAAGAACAGAACTAGTGGCAGCCACCCTCGAGGAGGCCTGTACAGCATCAAAACCACATTGCAAAGAATGCTTACCCACTTGTTCAGACACATGAACTAAATCTAGCAACTCTTTACACTCAATACCTTCCGCCAAAGCATCCACCTTAGATTTCAGTTGTGAAAGGAGATAATTTTGATATTTTAGCATATGAAACTGACAATTCAACGCCCTCATGGCTAAAGTGGAAGAAGTATACACTTTCTTTCCCCATCTATCCAAAGCCCTTGCTTCTTTATCAGTGGGAACAGGGTTTTTAACCACAGAGGCCTTAACACCTTTAGGTCCCTGAGAAACAGTTTCCGGGTCTGCCCTAGGACTAAAAGATACTTGTGAGCTTCAGGCACCCTATAGTACCTATCAGGTTTAACAGGAGCAGGAGGCAAAGAATCAGGGTTCAGGGACGCCTCTGCAAAAACATCTTCCACCACATTCAACACAGGAGGAATAGCTAAGGGCCTATGCTGGGGTAAAAACAAGAATTCCCTAAGCCTTTTCCTGGAATCAGAGTAATCCTGGCCTTCCCATTTAAAGTGCTCCCTCATGGAATGCAGAGTCTCTGAAAATGAGAAATCCTCAGGAGGAGAAGCTGTAGGAGTGGAATCATCCACATCAGAATCAGAATAAGGAGGATACTCCTGCAAATCTTCCGCAGAAGTCTCAGAAGCCTCTGAACACTGTTCAAAACTATCAAACTCAGGTTCCACCCTAGGCCTCTTATCAGGAGGGGGCATAGAACCTCTAATCATAGTAATCAAATCTTCTGCCATTTTAAGCATATGTTTCTTAGGCACAGAACCTGAAGTGCTAGGAGAAGCCCCCACTGAAGCCAAACTTGGCCTACCTCTCAAAGAAGTTTTGGAAACAGAAGGAGAGGCTCTAACTACCTTGGGAAGAGAGGGAAGAACAGTTACCTGAGAAGCCCCTCAGCCTGGCCTACCTCCTGAGAAGGCACATCCTGTAACAGTAAAGTCTCTGCCTGAGACTCCAAGGAAACTCCTGGCAAAACCTCTGGCTCCACTGAGCCTTCTAAAGAACCGACGTCCGGGACTGCCGGTTCATCAACCCTAGGCTTCGCTGTTTTGTCCTTGCGCTTCTTAGGCGAAGCGGGCCGGAGCATCCGACGGCATTTTATAATTGCAACGCTTCCCAAACACTAACCTGGCACAGTCTAACCTTCTCTTAATAGTGCGTTTGTTAAACCTAGCACAAGAGCGGCATCCAACAACGCCGTGCTCAGGCCCTAAACAAGGTATACACAAGGTATGGTAATCCCTATGAGGTATCTGTTTCCCACAAGAAATACAGTTATTCACTTTTTCTGACATCCGGTTAAATACTGAGGCAAGAAAAAACCAAAATGTTCTAACGGGGTACTTAGCCAACTCTGATTCGGTCTGAAACTCCGACTTCGGAAATATTTCAGAACGCCAACCTGCACTCGCAAAACTGCTTCTGCATCGGACCATGCGGCAAAAAAGACTGAGGATATGACGTCGGTCATGCGCATTAGTACCCTGACGTACTGACGTCAGTCTAATGCGCCCTGACCGACGTCAGCCATATACTCTGGTATTCGGGCCGACTGGACAGCGGACTACCCAATAGTTAGGACTGCAGCAATGTGGAATGAAGAACATCTGGGGTCGGAGTATCCGACGACATAATGTAATTAAACTTTTTGCCAAAATAGTGTTGGGCGAACTCCGCCCGATGCTTAATAGTGCGTCTGTTGAATGTAGCACAAAAACAACAGGCCGAGACGTCGTGGTCTGGGCCTAAGCAAGGAATGCAGAGGGAATGAAAATCCTTATGTGGTATTTGCTTCCCACATGAAATGCAATTATAAACTTTGTCTGACATCGGTCTGAGGCAAGAAGGGTTTCCCCAACAGGGTACTTAGCTTTCAAGAAGACTTCGGTTGAAAAATATTCGTAATCTCAGGAGCTGGCCGACCGGCACTTGCGAACTGCTTCTGCTTCGGGCACCGTGCGACAAGAAAGACTGAAGAAAATGGCGTTGGCTGGTTCTTTTATACCCCTGTCGCACTGACGTCAGGGAAGAAGCGATGACATCAGACGCCGGACCTAGACTTTGGAATTCGGCCGACCGAGGACCCGCCTGACGGCAGGAAAACCCATCTGTTATGACTGCAGCTGTATGCACGATGAACATCAAGTTGGCAAACATACTTTGCAATGTGGTTTTGACTCTTTAGAAGCATCTTACAGGGCTGCTGTCACTGGGTCAGTACTTAGAAGGCATGCTATGCTTAAGGAGCAAAACTTGCCAGATCATGTTCAAGCTAAATTACTGGATGCTCCCTTAAACCAAGACCGCCTGTTTTCAACAAAGCAGAAAAAGTCCTCAAAAGGATGGAGGAAAAAGCTAAATCTACGCAAACTGTTTCCTATAAGTACAGCCTCTCAGATTTAGTAGGCATTGGCCTTCAAAGAATTGGTCCTTTCCAGTCCTTTCCAGGCCTTCTCTGTCCAAACCCAGGAACAGCAGACCACCTATTTACAGTCTCAGGCTACGCACAGGCCTAAGCAGTGGGGGCCTCCCACTTCCAAAGCAGGTAGTAGTAAGCCACCCCCCTAAGGAAAAATGGCACAATGACTTAACCTTAACCCTTTCAAGCCCTGCTCAACTGCCTGCTCCCTTAGGAGGAAAGCTCACCCTGCATGCAAAAAACTAGTAACTCATTACCCAGGGCAAATGGGTGTTGAATATAGTTTCCCAAGGATACAGATTCCACTTCCACACCCTACCAACCACAAACAGCTGGCCAGACCTACCCCCAAATCAGTGGGCAGAGGCTCAAGAGCAAGTTCTCTCTCTTTTAAGCATCAGAGCTATTCATCCTGTTCCAGAAGAAGAATGGGGATAAAGTTTCTACTCAAGACTTTCTGGTACCCAGAAAAGACAATTCCTGGCGTTCTATCCTGGATCTGTCTATCCTAAACACATTTCTGGTAATCCCAAAGTTCAAGATGCTAACTCTTCATCATCTGCTTCCCATGCTAGGCAAAGATGCCTAGTTGGCATCACTGGATTTAAAGGAAGCCTACCTACACATACCAATAAGAGAATCTTGCAGAAGATACCTACGCTTCAGATGAGGCTACATGCACTATCAGTTCTCCGCACTGCCCTTTGGCTTATCTACTGCGCCCAGGGTACTTACAAAGTGCCTAGCTCCAGTCATTGCATTTTGCAGGCAAAGAAATATTCAAATATACCCATACCTGAACGATTGTCTAACTCAGGCAGAAAGCCAGGGCATACTATTAAATCATCTGGCATTTGTAAAGAAATTGCTAACTTCTCTGGGGTACACTATAAACGAAAATAAATTACACCTGGTACCCTGCCAACAAATTGTATTCCTGGGAGCAAGCTTGAATACTGCTTCCCAGATGGCCTTCCTCATGCCAGAGAAAAAAGTTCATTTGACAGCCTACTTCAAACTACTGGCCACAAAGACCCTGCTATCTGCAAGGAAAATTCTGCAAGCTGTGGGGATCATGGCATCCTGCATTCTACTAATTCCATATGCAAGACTGCATATGAGGAAACTACAATGGTATCTAAGAAGAATCAATGATTCCTATCATACCTTGTCCACAGATAGAGTTCCTTTGGTGGGCAGAGGTCTGCCACCAGAACAAGGGACTGCCATTCACTCTACCCCCTGCCGCCCAAACCCTAACAGACGCATCAGACTATGCATGTGGGGCTCACTTGGCAGGGCAGGGCAGTGCATTCAGGGCAAATGGAACCCAAGTCAAATGCACCTGCATATCAATCAGAAAAAATGTTAGCTGTACAGTATGCTCTGACAGCCTTCAAGGACCACATTCTTCCAGGACAATTACTGGAAAAGATGAACACCACCACTGTTATGTGGTACATAAACAGGTAGGGGGGAACCCTCTGGAATCTCTATCAGAGGAGGTAGGGTTTTGGCAGTAGTGGTCTTAATGCCTTTGGGTCCTTGTGAAATGGTCTCAGGATCCGTTTTAGGGTTCTTAAAGAGGAAATTGTGAGGGTCAGGTACCCTGTAATACCGGTCAGGTTTTCTGGGAGCTGGAGGTAAAGTGTCAGGGGCCAGGCTAGATTCCGAGAAGGCACCATCTACAATGTCCAGTACAGGAGGGATAGCTAAAGGCCTGTGTTGAAGTAGGGGTAAGAATTCCCTAAGCCTCTTTTTGGAGTCAGAGTAATCCTGGCTTTCCCAGCAGAAATGCTCGTTAAGAGTATGCAAGTTTTCACCAGAAGAGAAATCCTCTGGAGGGGAAGCAGAGGGAATGGAGTTCTCTGCATCAGAATCCTCATAGGTAGATAAGGGCAACTCCTGGTCATCAGAGAAAACAGAAATTTCAGAATCCTGATCAGAAGAATCAAAAGGAAAATCAGTCCTAGGTCTCTTAGAGGGGGAAGGGTGGCTTCCCCTGTTTAGAGTAAGGAGGTCTTCAGCCATTCTTATCATTTGTTTTTTAGGCATTGGGGCCTGACCATGCAGTCTGGGCATTGGTTTTCTAGGCACCTATCGAGTTTTAGGCCTTGAAGAAGAAGATGGCGTTGGTTTAATATGCAAGTCTGTAGGCCTGAATACACCCTCAGAAGCCGATGCTTGCACATCGGCTCTGGACGCTTCCAAGGTAAAGACATCCACAGGTTCCACAATCGAAGAAGCATCTCGTGGCATACCGGACTCTGAATGGGTCTCAGTAGAGGCCTGCGAATCTGAAGTAGCGGGTATCAGGCGCTGTGGAAGCGCCTCACCGAGTACCGGTGAACTGGCGACTAGCTTAGGAGAAGCGCCGTCGGCAGCTTTGGACCTATGTGGTCTGTGTCTGTCTTTATCTTTGCGTATTTTCGAAATGTCGGTAGTCGGGTGGCTTACCGAAGCCATTTCTGGCTAGTTGAACAGAGTACCAAAATATTTAGATGCGAAAATGAACAGATGATGAACAGTTCGAAGTTTGAATAAGGCACAAAACTGATAGCGAGGTACGTCGTGGTCTGAGCCTAGGCAAGGAATGTAGTACAAATGAAAATCTTTATGAGGTATTTGCTTTCCACAAGAACAAAACCCAAAACAGATGCTGCAAATAAACGAACCTCAACAAAGAATATGCTTTCCACAAGAAATACAATAACTTTTACTGACATCGGATTAGAGCAAGAAAAAGGATCCCCAACGGGGTACTTAGCTTAGTTGAAGACTTCGGATCTGAAACTCGAAAACGAAAATTTCAGGAGTCGGCCGACCAGAACTTGCGAACTGCTTCTACTTCGGGCAACGCACGGCAACAAAGACTGATAAAATGGCGTCGGCTGCATGCTTTATACCCCTGATGCCCTGACATCATGGAAGGTGAGACAGCAACCGACGTAGGACCCAAGACTTTGATAATCAGACCAACTGAGGGCTACATGCAAGCAGATAACCCAAATGTGATGACTGCAACAGTGAAACACGAAGAACATGCGCAAGGAGAAAAGGGGATGGAGGGAGGGAAGGAATACTGCAACATGGAAGAGAAGTCCATCTATGGTTATGGTAAGATTTTACACAACTTTCCTATGTCCTTCTATTCCAATGTTGCAGTATTCACTAGTGGGCGAGTACAAAAGCTCACTGCTAGCTGGGAGGAGGTCTGGGAGAGAATTCCAGGAACCCATGCAGGACATCCCTGGCAAATCCTGCTCTGGTCCTGGAGATGTGGTCCAGCTTATAGTGTCTGGTGAAGGTATGCACAGAGGACCATGTAGCTGCTTCCAGAATGGAGTTAGTATCTAGACCTTTAAAGAAAGCTCCGGAGGAAGCCATGGCTCTTGTGGAATGGGCTCTGACATTGCCCGTTAGTGTCTTTCCAAGGTGTGAGTAACAAAAGTAGATGGCCCTAGCAATCCAAGAAGAAATGGTTCGTTTCCCCACAGCTTTCCCCAGAGCCCTGGGGTGGAAGGAAACAAACAGCTGGTCTGATTTTCGTATAGGCTTGGTCTTATGCAAGTAGAAATTAAGTTGCCTGTGTACATCTAGGGAGTGAAAGACTCTCTCACTGTCTCTCTGAGGATTTGGAAAGAAGGGGGCAGGTGAATACCCTGGCTTAGGGAAACGTCATTGACCCTTTGGGGGTGAAAAAAGGATTAATCCTGAGGGTAACCCTGTCCATATGGAAAGCTAGGAAGGATGGGGTAGCCATAAGGGCTTGGAGCTCTGGGACTCGCCTGGCTGAAGTCAAAGCTACTTGCAGTACTGTTTTCCAAGTGAAGAATTTCAAGTCGGCCTTGCCAACTGGTTCAAAGGGTGGCAGAGTGATATTTTCCAGCACATAGTTAATATCCCAGGACGGAGGAGTCAGTTTTCTAGGGGGTCTTAAGTGTAAAACACCCTTAAGGAATATTTTGGCTGGAAGTCTGGAAGCTAGTGGAGGTTCCATAGGCAGGCAGACAGGTGTGCTCTTAAGGAGGAGTAAGACCAGCCTGTTTTCAGAAGTTCACACAAGTAGCACAAATTAGAGGCAAATCGCTGTACAGAGGCTCTGTCTTTTGTGACACCAGATAGAAAACTTTCTACATTTAGACAGAGAAGATTTCCTAGCCTCCTGCAGGACTGAGAGCACATCCTTCTTGTACAGGTGTCCGAAGGGAATCAGAATCCTATCAGCCACAGGGAGAGGTGCAAGAAACTCCACTGTGGGTGAATCTGTGTACCCTTGGTGCTGTGTGAGTAGATCCACCGAGAGGGGTAATGTGGTGATTGCCCTTGAACAGATGAAGCAGGGGGAACCAGTGCTGCCTTGGCCACTAGAGGGTCACCAATAAGATTTTTGGTGAGTCCTGCTGAATTTTCAGTAAGATTCTCTGGATCAGAGGGAAAGCATACAGGAACCTCCCCTTCCAGGACATTAAGAAGGCATCTGTTAGCAGAGCCGTCGGGTCATGAGTTCTGGAGGAATAGCTCTGGAGTTGCCTGTTTGTGGAGGAGGCGAATAGATCTATCTGTGGAATACCCCACCTGTGGATCAAATCTAGGAATACATCTCTTGACAACATCCACTGGTGACTGAGGAGGTTTTGCTCAAGGCGTCTGTCAATTGGGTTGGGATGGGATGTAGGCTGCCTGGAGGGAGTTCACCTGGGAGACCGCCAGATCCCATACCTGTAAGGCTAGCCTGCAGAGAAGGTAGGACTTCGTCCCTCCTTGCTTGTTCAGGTACCACATCACTGTGGTGTTGTCTGTGAAGATCTTCAGAGTCCCCTGTCTGAGGAAAGGCTGAAAGGCCTGCAGTGCAAGAAGTATGGCTGACATTTCCTTGATATTGATGTGCCATTGTTTGTGTTTGTCTGTCCACAAACCCTGCACTGTTCTCGTGTCCAGCGTTGCTCCCCAGCCCAGATGACGTGTCTGTGTGCATGATCTGAGAAGGGGAGGGTAACTGGAGCGGGAGGTCCGGATTTTGGGCAACCTGGGCCAGCCACCACTTCAGCCCTTGGTGGAGGCAGTGAAGGAGTGGGATCTTTACCTCTAGAGGGTGTGAGTGCTGGGTCCATACCAAGCGAAGATACCATTGCATTTCCTCATGTATAACCTTGCCAGTGGTAGCATGGGAATAGTGGCTGCCATGTGGCCAAGAAGTCTGAAGAATTCCCTTGCAGTCAGAGGGGGTGAAAGGAGGGCAGATTGAAGGTGTTGGGTCAGGGAAAGAACTTTTTCCTGAGGTAGAAAGGCCATCCTGAGGTCTGTTCTCAGTCTGCATCCTAGGAAGACAAGCTCTTGTGTAGGATTTAGTTTTGATTTGGGGAAGTTTATGAGGAACCCTAGAGATTGCAGCAGGAGGTCCTTTGTGCGGGCATGGAGGGGTTTGTCCGTCTGCTGCTTGAATGAGCAGGTCTAGGTATGGGAAAATTTGCATACTCCCTGTCCTGCAGTAAGCAATGACTGGGGCTAGGTATTCTGTAAATACCCTTGGCGCAGTGGAGAGTCCAAAGGTCAAGGCACAGAATTGAAAATGAGGGAAGCCTGCTTTGAATCTGAGGAATCTTATGGAGGACGGATTTATGGGAATATGCAGATAGGCCTCCTTGATGTCCAGGGTCACCATAAAGGCCTGGGGAAGGATGAGGGGAAATAGAATGGGTAGTGTTATCATCCTGAAGGAGGGGACCTTCAGGAAAGGGTTGAGACGGGAAATGTCTACGATGGGGCTCCATGGTCCTTCTTTCCTGGGCACCAGAAAAATTCTGGAGTAAAAGCCTTTCCCTTGAGCAGAGGGGGGAACGAGTTCTATAGTGCCTTGGAGCAACAGGTTGTTTAGGACCTCGGGAAGGAGGTAGCACTGAGGGGGGGGGGGGTAGAGGTATAGGGAGTCTTGGAGGAGGAGCCATCCAAGACATGAAGTAACCCTCCTTCAAGATAGACAAAACCCATTTGTCAGATGTCACTAGGGTCTGTGCAGGGAGGCAGTGAAAGAGACTGGAGGCTAGAAGTATGGTGGAAGGGGGGGGGGGAGGAGGCAGGAAGTCAGATGTTGCCTGCCCTTTCTGGAAAGGGGGTTCTCTGGGCAGTGGCCTGAGGAGTCCAAGGCTGAGTAGCTTGTCTCCTGTGGGGTCTTCCAGACCTGGAGTGGGCAGAGGGCCTTGAGGACATTCTTATACATTGTCTTGGCCAGATAGTTCCTCTGAAATTTTGGGACTGGGGAGACAACTAGATGCTTCAAAATTTTGGGATGGGGAGACAAGTAGATGCTTCAAACTTTTGGGATGGGGAGACAAGTAGATGCTTCAAAATCTTGGAGCTCTTTTCCTTTTTGTTGGAGTGACTTGAAGAGATCAGCCACCTTGGTGCCAAAAAGGGAAGAGTGATCCAAAGGATCATCCAAGAGTTTGCCTTAATGTTATCCAGTAGGGGCTTTAGACACAGCCGTGAATATCTCCTCAATACAGAAGCAGATGCAACTGATCTGGCAGAGGCCTCAGCTGCATCATATGCATAGTTTAGAGAATGTTTATTGACTTGGGAGATGAGCCCGAGCAAGGTAGACAGGGATGCCTTTACAGAGCAGTCAGAGATCTCAATGAGTTCCTTAAAGTTTTGTCAGGTAAGGCCATAGAATATTTGGCCATGTGTGACTGGTAATTTGTAGCCCTAAAGGCTAGGGTGGCAGAAGTGTACATCTTCTTCCATCACCTTTCCATGGCCTTGCTGTCTATCTGCAGGCAAGACAGAGATAGTAGGGATAACTTTGGTAGCCCTATCAGTAGCAATAGAAATAGTTGCTGGGTCAGCTGATGGGCATTTGAAAAGGAACTTTTCTGCATCAGGTACCCTATACAACTGGTCAGCCCTGCTTGGTGCAGATGGCTTGGAATCTGGGTTGATGCATGCTACACCAAAAGCATCCAGGAAGGCAGGCTGGACAGGAGGAATACGGGCCGGGTTAGGAGATTCCATCTGAATCAGGTCATAGAATTTTTTGGCCCTCAGACATGTCTGAGCAATCCCATTTAAAAAGTTCCCTCATAAAATTGACGGTGTCCCTGAAAGTAAGGTCTTCTACAAGGGAGTCAGGTTCAGCAGAGGCTTCTTCTGGGGAACCATACCCCCCCAGAGGAGAAGAAATTTGCGAAGTGTAAGACAAGGAGTCCTCTGAGGAGTCAGACATTTTATCGTCTGCAGGTTGGCTAAGCTGTAGAGGCCTGGGACTAAGAAGAGGCGGAGCAGCCTGAGGGAGGTCTGCCATGGGCCTAATGGCCAGGAAGGTATTGTAGAGGCTATGGCTGAAGTCCTGCCAGTCTGGCAAGGCCTTTGGGGTTGAAGCAGTATGCCTCATCTTCTGTTTTCTCTTGGTAAGCCTAACCGGCGTCTGGCTGGCGGTCAGCGTGGTAGTCATAGGAGCATCTGAGGCCTGCTCTGAAGCGCCCATCCCACAAGCTGGTTCTCCCATGGCATCTGAATCAGGTGCCTGGATATCTTCCCCGGACGTGTCATTCTCTCTGGATTGTGTGGCCTCCCGATGGGTACCCACTTTATCCAATGTGGCAGATGCCAGTTCCTTGGCCAAACTAACAGTGGCTACAGGCTGAGAATCGACAGAGGAGGCGCAGTGGAAGAAGACAGCCGTGTGGGCTTGGCCCTCTTCCTGGGTGGTTCGGATGGGGTGTCAGATGTGGCTTCCATACAGAGCACGATGTAAGGCACTGGTTTTCAAGGTATAAAACAACAGCCTGAAGTCGGCGATGAAGGGTCTTAGGGACAAACTACTTACAAATGGCACAGTTTTTATAACAGCGATTCCTATCCAAACAAAAGAGACACTGGTTGTGGGTGCCTGTGGGGAATCTGACTAGCACAGTTGTACTTGCTCTAATTAGCAAACTATAGCTTTACTCCGTAGCATATCGCCTACTCCGAGGTGATCTCTACCTAACATATAAAGCTATGTCAAACCCAGAGCTGTTGGACATGCTACACCTAAAGAAATCCCAATCCCTCTGAGCTACATGCTCTAGGGACCTAAACCTTGTCACCACAATAAACAGGACAAGCTGGAGGGATAGATTCCTGTCCCAGAGACTTCGTATACTCTGGAACAAGCTACCCATCTATGTCAAGAAAAGTTCTTCATTAGTACTCCAAGAAAAATCTTGATGATTGGATGGGAAATAGGAAATGCACCCCGGGGATCACTTCTATGTCACTGCTGGACAGTGGGAACAGGAAAATAACTTTCTTGGGTGGTGTAAGCTATGGAACCTTGCTGGCTAGGCTTACGTAGGCCCTTGGGCCGATAGCCTAGTACCTACCTATGAACCTATAAGAAAATCCCCAACGGGGTGCTTATCTTAATGCGAAACTGATCCAACGTCCGCAAGTAGCAGAACACCTGGCATACGGCTTGCGGCTGAAAAGTTCGGAGGACTGGTGTGAGCAGACGTCTCATTTATGGCCCACGTTCCTGCCAACACGTCAGACACACACCATCTGGGACTGGAAAAGCTTTGGAAACCTGGCCGGACAAGTTGATGGAAAGAAAGGTAAACCCACTAGTGAATACTGCAACACTGGAATCGAAGGACATCTGCCTTTATCTCTAGGACACTAGCGCAAAGGCTTGATTCAGATATCATCCACAAATTAACTGCTAGTCAATTGTAATGGCATCCCCACTCCAAAAACCCAGGAAATATGGGTCCATAACTCAGGTAGTGGGTAACAGAGAGATTACTTACAGAAAAAATACAAATTCTCCATGCACCACCAAAACTGCTGTTTGTAGGACTTGGATATCCTGATTTGGGGAGGGGAGCACACAAGGCCTGAATTCTAATACAAATAGACCTAGACTTTTTACCCAGCATCTTCACAGGGATTGTGACATGGGGCATCACTGGAATGCTTGCTGTGATTAAGTCTCAGGTTTTCAGGCATAGCAGAGTGAAAAATAGGGAGACTAAAATGTGAAATGCCATTTCACTTGTAGATATGCCCATCAGTGAGTGGCGTCCAACTGACTCAAGGTCCTTTTTACTTCCGGCCACTGAAAAAAATACAAAATGGAATCCTAACCCCACGTTTGACATGCAAGAGCTTTCTTTGGGGATGCAAGAGATAAATTAGGTCTTGCTTTGAATTTAGAGACTCGATTGTGCAAGGCTCTCAGTAGAAGGAACATTCCCAGCCTTCACAAGTCTAGGACTATGGTGTTCAAGTTGTCCCACACCAACATGGTGGAATTTTTGTAAATGTCTAGCAAAGGAGTACACATCCAGGACGAGTGCAAAAACAAAAAAGCCTGCTGTAGCCTTCTCTGAGGAAGGGAATGAGTCTTGCACGCCACCTCTGTTTCTCCTCCTCAAAATTATTCACCAAATTTACGGTCATCAGAGGGTGACCTTGGTGAAACTGTCCCTTTCCACATCTAAGCCAGTCACTGGAGATTTGAGAAACACATGTTCTTCCCTAATGATTTCCTGTAATTCCTAATGGAGGATACTTGTGACTCAGAGGAGAAAATCATTTTGGGTTAACTTTTTGGGCTGCAGTGGCTGCAGCAAGTTTGACTGTAAAGGATACTGTTCTAAATGGTTCAGCTCTATAGGCCTAGCCAGCACAAAACAGTGCACTGAGTGGTATCAAACGAGTCAGTGTCCGCTATCACTGGGGTGGCACAAAAACAAAAAAACAAAAAAAAACCTACAAATAGGGCAACAGTGGTTACATTGACATGACGCTAAATGACACGTGCAAGCACCGGTTCTACACACAAGAATGTTACATCCGAGTGACGCCTCCAGGTGCATCTGCAGTTACCTCCTACTGCTCCTCCAGAAGTCAAATACTGCTTGTTCATATTTGCATTAATAATTCCAAAACCATGCCCTGTACAAGGTATCAGAACATTTTATCTTGAACAAATACATGATGGCAAACACAATTGTATTGATACTTGACTTATGTCAATGAGTATTTGTTAGAATTGTAAGGTGATAACTTTATTTTTTAAAGGCTCAAGCCACGCCCACTAGGAGTTAAAGGTGCACAATCAAACGTGCTGTACTGGAGGGAATGCAGTATAGCACAAACAGCCATCACGCTCCACTGAGGAAGTGCAAGCCATTCACACAATTTGGGAGGTGATAGTCAAATGTGAGCACTGAAAATACTGTAGTGAGATAAGCCCATACCGTTTCAACAAAAAGGCCCCAACCAAGACATTCTCACATATCCCTGGCTGGGAAAAGCAGAAACAGACATTATTTCTTTAACTTTTATAATGGTTTTTGGCTCCAGTTTTTCACATCCACTGAGAAGGAAAGGTGTCTGGTGAGGGAGGGTTTGAGGTTCTGGCACCACCTACTGTACTCTTTAGGGAAAGCAAAAACATCAGGATGGAAACCTGTGCCCTTTTCCTGCTAATTTAGACTATTTCATTATATTATGTTTATTTAGTCAACTCTAGCTACCACTTGTCTTACTACCTTCGCCTATATGCACCCCTTATGATCGACCTACAAGCCTCACTTAGTTCAAAACTTTAACAATGCTACAACAAAGCTGCCCGATTTGCTTTCAAAAACCTTACCAGACCCCACCACTGTTTATCACTAAAAACACAAATGGTGCAAACTTCCTTACTACCTATCTTATACACAGCTCATCTTAACCCACAAAATCATAATACCTCATTTACCTGCGCAGCAATTAGCTCCATACTCAATTATATCTACCAAACCATCCCCTTTGGTCAAATAATAAACTGCTTACCATCTAAACCACAAAGGACTGCTGGGGTCAGTCTCTATTCCAATAATATAGCCCCAAAACTTGGAATAAAATTCTTATATCTATCAGGTCTAACGGCACATCATCTTTTCAAACCATTGCTAAAAGATATCCTCTCTGCCTTCTGGCTTTGTTCCTGCTCCTCATCTGGGCTATAGCTTCTCCTAACATCCTTCATCACCTTCTTACACACACCTCTTTAATGCACTAAATCACTTAAACTGCTTATCCCTGTCTAATACTTCACTTTACTGTAGTACATAAGCTACTATAACTACTTCTAATTTAGCACAACCAAATTACCATTTCATCGCTACTTCTCCATTAACACAAACTTGATTATCCCTAATACCTCACTGTAATGTATTTCTTAAATTACTCCTATTCATAATATATACCACTCTATTTGTAAATTCTCAATACAAGCCTCGTATGTTGTCTGCAAATATCGATACAAATTTTATTATACCAACTACTAGGCTATATATTCACCAACACTGCATTATAAAATTTGTTACTGTAAATACTGACTGCATTAAATGTGTTACCTTAGAGATTTTTTCGTGGGCTGCTGCCGAAAAAGGGCACCTGTGCCTAGTTGGACTCTCCCGGTAAACAAATGTCAACAAAACAAAGACAAAATTTGATTTACACTGGGATAATTCAATGGAGGAATGCAAGAAGAATGCAGGCCTGCAGGTATGCTACGACTTTCAATTGCCTAACCGGTCTTGCCATGCAAAGTGGCCATCTCAAAGTCAAAGGTCCACTGTCAAAATCAAATAAGCTCAGATCTTGAACTGGATGCCAGTTTACAAGTCTTCTTTCATGAAGCACTTTTATAACTTCCCCTTTCTCCTCTTGTAGCCAACCACATTACAGTTCATGTAGATACTTGCACTTAGATGATGATTAGCAGGTAGGCTTAAAGCACAGCATGGCAGGAGAAAGTAGCAAAACAGAGCAAGAAAAAGGTAGGGAAACATACATTGAAATCAACACTAACTCAAACTTACTGCAATCTTACAAGTACATACATACATACTGTACAAAGCTAAACTTTAACATCGGTTTATTTTCTTATTCGGCTTATTCACATGCATATAACCATTTGTAAATCTAAGGCACATGCCAGGTGCATTTTTGTTCAGTTCAGACATGAGCATAGCAAAAACGTTCAACATTTCAATAATGTAGAAATAGTCATAATCCAAACCAACCATAATGGAAGTTTTGAATATTGTAGAGGAGATTAAAAAAACTGGAGGTGGTAACCTTTAAAAAACGCAAAGTGGGAAATATCACAGAAAAGTAGAATTTGTGGGAACACCACAGAATAATGCTCAAGGCGAGGAATATGGTTTTGGGGATGTCAGGAAGTGAACAATTTGTGTAATACTAGAGTAAATTAAACTTATTTAAAAAAAATATATATTGCAAGACAATAATAGAAACTTATATTTTTTCCTGTTCTGTTAATGTATGTGAACTCATGTTGCAATTTAAAATGAGAGCCTCAAAAATATCCTGGAATGCTATCTAAATAGCTGGAAACGCAACCTATCAGGACCACTTGAGTTACTTTTCAACTGCAGCCTCGAAACAGACTTTGCACCATAAGAATGGAAGACTGCAGTGGTTATCACACTTCACAGGGGTGGACTATCAGCCAAACCAAGGAAATTACAGACTTAGTCTGACTAGACTAAAATGCAAAGCCACGGAACAAATTATCATGGAAATGATCAACAGAGACATAGGCTATCTTTAGACATTGCACACAACCCAGTTTGGCTTTGTCAAGGGAAAATCATGCCTCTTAAACCTACACATCTGATGAGTTTGTCTACCTCAAAGCATTACAGACAATAATGAAGTGTATCCTGACCCCACCCACCATTAATGAAACCACAGTAAAAAATTTCTCCAAAGCCAACATCATGCTTAAGATAGAAGTGGTGACCTTCATGACACTCATACAGATGGACAATAGAGTTACGACTGCTGAATCCTACACAAATGCACTCTATAAGCACTTACACGAGTGCATGGCTCGTGCTATCACAAACAGAACCAAGACGCTATCCTCCAAAAAAAGGAAGCCAGTCTGGTGGTCCCCTGCCATAAAAAACTCTACAACAGAAGGAAGAAACTGTTGCAAAAGAGAGTAAAATCCCATGAGTGGGGGAGCTGCCTGGTCAGCCTCAGTAAGAAGCTGGGATCCTTTATAAGATACTCCAAAGCTAGCTACGAAAACAAAATCGCCACTTAATCTAAGGGCAACCACAAAGCATTCCATAGCTATGTCAAAAATCTCAATGGCAACACACAGATCTGCTCTGAGTTACAGCACGAAAATTACATGGAACTCAAACAAAGACATTAGTAACCTCCAAACTCTGGACCCCACCCAGTTCGGGTCTGTGAAAGGCAGATCATGCCTTCTGAACCTGATTGACTTCTCTGAGGCAGTCACCAAAGCCGCAGACGAGGGTAAGGTGGTTCACACATCCTATCTTGACCTCGTCAAGGCTTTTGACACCCTCCCCCATTCTGGAATTATAGCTAAACACACTAAACTAGGTATAAATCCCTACATCACAAGATGGGTTGCCAACTGGCTCACTGACAGAACCCACACTGTAAAAGTTGCAGACTCCAAATATGACTTCAAACCAGTGACAAGTGGAGTACCACAGGGTTCAGTCCTGGGAACTCTTCTGCTGGATGGGGGCAAAGAAAATTAACTTTCATGGGTGGCGTAAGCCAGGGAACCTTGTTGGCTAGGCTTACTTAGGCTGTTGGGCCGATAGCCTAGTATCTACCTATGAACCTATATTACATGGGATTACCAATTGTTCAAAAAAACAGATGTGAGAAAAAAAACAGATAGATATAGTAGTTCAATAAAAAAGTAGCACTGATCACTGAAATTACTACACCCAAGTGATTACAGTCTTATATAAAAAGTCAAAATATTGGGATTTACAGGCAGAAATGAGAGCAATGTGAGAAAGATACTCACAGTTCCAATATGCTGTCAACACATGTACTGTATGAATTACAGGAGGAAGCTATTCTAGGCACAGTATGGGTGCTAAGAGCACTCCTGGCTAACATCAAAGAGTGAAACAATACTAACTTCAATAACTCTAATCGTACCTGGAATCAAGAATGAGGTCTACTCCCATCATGGTATTAGAAACACAAGACACTTTGCGAAATTAAACTGAATTAAACTTTTTGCCATACTCTACCTGAGGAAGATTTTACGGTATATCTAGTCAGTCTGGGCACGGCACTACCCCCCACCCCACCCCAAATGTCCTAGTTTCTCTCGTCCTTTGTTGGATCAACCAGATTTCTCTCAACCCACAAGTGCCCTTTCTTGTTCTCTCTCCCCAACAGGAAGTCTCCAGACTATTCAAACCTGCCCTGGAGAACTTGTTCAATAAACACAAAGGTCTAAGGTCTATGGTTAATTAGCCCTGATCTTGGTTCTGCATTCCCTTCATCAACTATGGTCTGTAAGGACTGAAAGGCACTCTGGGACAAAAAAAGAAGTTATGTACTCACCATAACATTAAATCAGAGTAGTTATGCTTAATTTTTCTGCAACCTGTGGGTATTCAAATCCATATCAGATCCGAGTCGGCAAATTATTTTCTAGCATCTGCTCCGAGCTCCTCCCCTACCCATAATGCACCACCATCTCCTGCATTCCCTCAGATCAAGTTTGCTGCAACTATACACATTAGCAACTCAACCCCAAGAACCCAACATACTTATGGATATGATAAGGTCAGGGGGACGGAGGGAGGGAATGTTGCAGAAAAATGAAGTATAACTACTCAGATGGAACGTTATGGTGAGTACATGCTCTTCCTCTGGAAATCAGGTCTAATTTATGAGAAATGAAGGTATGCGGATTTGCCCAAGTTGCTGCTGCGCAAATGTCATCCAAAGAAATCCTAGACCAAAAGGCTGCAGAAGTCACCATGGACCTGGTAGAGTGAGCTTTAATTATACCAAGAGGAGATAAATCTTTTGCTTTGTAAACATACGAAATGCAAAGAGTGAGCCATCTAGCTAAGGAAACCTTGGAAATGGCCTTTCCCAAAAAAGGTTTGGAAAAGGAAACAAACAATTGGCTGGACTTGCGGGATGACTTTGTTCTATGAAGATAGAAACAAGTTTGTCTATGAACACCTAACAAGTAAAGTTTATATTCACCCTTGTTTTGGAAACTGAGAAAGAAAATGGGTAGATTAATAGACTGGTTTATGTTTGATTCAGATGCTACTTTGGGTAAGAATGACCGATTTGTACAGAGAGATACCCTATCCTTATGGAAGACCAAATAAGGAGGCAAGGCAGACTAAGCCTGGAGCTCAGAAACCCCTCTGGCTGATGTAATGGCCACCAGAAAAGCGGTCTTCCAAGACAAAAATTTTAGTTCCACTGAAGCTACAGGTTCAACGGGGGGAGCTACCAATGCCTGGAGGATGAAGGTAAGGTCCCAAGGAGGCACCTAATCTTTCACAGGAAGACTCAAAAAGTACAGTTTTGTACCTACCATAAATGTAGATGTTCGAGGATCCACATTGCTGCAATCCTAACTATTGGGGTAGTCCGCTGTCCAGTCGGCCCGAATACCAAAGTATATGGCTGACGTCGGTCAGGGCGCATTAGACTGACGTCAGTACGTCAGGGTACTAATGCGCATGACCGACGTCATATCCTCAGTCATTTCTTGCCCCAGATGTCAGAAGACCCTGAAAAGCTAAGGCCAAAACCAAAAATTCCAAACATACCTGCACCAAAAATATGTACAATATATACAAAATTACCAGAATATAACCTCACCTACACAACCACCATTAAACACAGAGGGGAAGGAGGGAGGGTAAATTGGACTGCAGCAATGTGGATCCTCGAACATCTACATTTATGGTAGGTACAAAACTGTACTATGTTCTTCATTCCACATTGCTGCAGTCCTAACTATTGGGTAGAATCCCAAAGCAGAGGTAAGGGAGGCTGGCAAATCATAAGGAAGCAGGAACTGACAACATGCCTTGCAAAATAGCTGTGGCAAAACCAGCCCTAGACTTAGAGTAGAGAGGAAGGTGATAATGCTTAGAGAAAGTATGCACTGAACTCCAAGTAGCTGCCTCCAAAATATCCTTAGTGGCCACCCCCCTTAGAAATGCTGTAGAAGTGGCAGTAGCCCTAGTGGAATGAGGCCTAATTCCAGCTGGAATCTCCTTGCCATGATGGGAATAACAAAATGCAATGCAAAACCCAATCCACCTAGAAATAGTTTGTTTTGACACAGGCTTGCCCTCCGAACCCAAAGCAAAAGAAACAAACAACTGCTGAGACTGCCTAAAATCCTTAGTCCTGCTCAAATAATAACGCAATTGCCTGTGTACATCTAAAGTGTGCAAAATCTTTTCCCCTTTATTTTGGGGATCTGCATAAAAGTAGGCAAATGAATAGTTTGGTTTAAAGCCACACTAGAAACCACCTTAGGCATAAAGGAAGGATTAGTACGTAAAGATACCCTATCCTTATGAAAAATCAAAAAAGGCTCTACCGCCATAAGGGCCTGCAACTCAGAAACCCTTCTTGCAGAAGTAATGGCCAACAAAAAAGCAGTCTTCCATGACAAATATTTCAATTCAGCAGTAGCCGCAGACTCAAAAGGTTGTAGAGTAAGTTTCTCCAACACAAAATTGAGATCCCAAGCAGGAGTAGGAGCTCTACGTGGGGGTCTTATATTCTTTGCCCCTCTAAGAAATTGCTTGAACAAAGGATGCGAAAACAATGGTGGGTCACAATCATAGTGAGCTGAAATTGCTGCAGCATGAATCTTAATGGAAGAGAAAGACAAACCTTTGTCCAATAACTCAGTAAGATATTGAAGAGCCACACTCAAATTAGGCTCAGAAATCTCCAAATTGTTTGCTGCACTCCAAAATAAAAATCTCTTCCATTTTTCTGCGTACACTTTCCTTGTACTAGGTCTTCTGGCTTCCATAATCACATTTAAAACTTGTTGAGGAAGTTGAGACCTGCTGTCTTTCAAAACAGAATATGCCAGGCTGTTAGATGAAGAGATTGAAGCTTGACATTGAGCAGGTGACCGTCCCTCTGAGACAACAGGTGTGGAATCAAGGGTAAAGGCCATGGAAGCTTCCTTACCAGACTCCTCAGTAATGGGTACCAGTGCTGCCGAGGCCAATCTGGAGCTATTAAAATCATCCTTGGCTTGTCTTGTCTGACCTTTAGAAGCACCTTTGGGAGAAGAGGCAGAGGTGGAAAAGCATACACATGAAGATTTTTCCAACTGAAAGAAAGAGCATCCACTTTCCAAGCTGTGTGATGAAACCTCTTTGTGCAAAACTTTGGCAGCCGGTGGTTTAGTGGAGAAGCGAACAGATCTATGTCTGGAGTTCCCCATGACACTGTCAATTTTTGAAATACATGAAGATCCAGTTTCCACCCGTGGGGATCCATGATTTGTCTGCTTAACACATCTGCTAAGGAGTTCTGTGCTCCCGGCAGAAACCTTGCCTGAAGAGTTAGTTGTAAGCTGAGCGCAGTCTCCCATAAAATCATTGCTTGCCTGCACAATGGGTAAGAATGTGTTCCCCCTTGTTTGTTGATGTACCACATGACAGTTGTGTTGTCTGTTAGAATCAACACCTGCCCTGGAAGAAGTAACTCCTTGAAAGCCATTAATGCAAACTGGACTGCTAACATCTCTTTCATGTTGATATGTAGATGCTGTAGTCTGGCAGGCCACTTGTCTTGTATCCACTTTCCATTTAGATGAGCTCCCCAAGCAATGTCTGAGGCATCTGTTGTTAGAATCTGACTCGCCTCTGGCCGGGTCACAGAGAGTCCCTTGTTTAGGTGACATTCCTGAGCCCACCACAAAAATTCCTTTTGAATGCAAGGTATTATTTGAATGACAGTGTCCAAATCCTGGCAGTGCTGTGTCCATACATTTTGAGATACCATTGCAGCTTCCTCATATGCAGTTTGGCATTGGGAAGCACCAGAATACAAGATGCCATGAACCCTAAGGCTTGAAGGACTGTCCTTGCAGTCAGCCCGGACTGAAGAGATAGTTGATGGAAGTAACTGGAAAGATTCTTTTGTTTGTCCGGGGTTAAAAAGGCCATCTGGGCTGCTGTATTCAGTCTCACACCCAGAAAGCACATGTCTTGAGAGGGTACTAGACTGGACTTTATTTCGTTCACAGAATACCCTAGGCATCTTAGCACTGCTATGACATAATCCAAATGCCGTAGAAGGTCTTCCTTTTCTTGAGCTAGAATCAGGCAGTCGTCCAAG
Source organism: Protopterus annectens (assembly GCF_019279795.1). Taxonomy (NCBI): domain Eukaryota; kingdom Metazoa; phylum Chordata; order Ceratodontiformes; family Protopteridae; genus Protopterus; species Protopterus annectens. The sequence continues at coordinate 540,512,586 of NC_056725.1, read as the reverse complement.
TAAGGATAGATTTGAATTCCTTTTAGCCTGAAGTAAGCTATCACTGGAGCCAGAACCTTTGTGAATACTCTGGGCAGTGGATAAGCCAAAGGGCAATGCAGAGAACTGATAATGAGAATTTCCAGCTCGAAAACGCAGATACTTCCTGCAACTTAGTCTTATAGGCCCATGAAGGTAAGCTTCCTTGAGATCTAAAGTTACCATCCAGTGATCCTTGCCCAGCAGAGGTAAAAGCTGTTGTAACGTCAACATTTTGAACTTGGGAATGTCCAGATAAGTGTTGAGGATAGATAAATCCAAAATTGGCCTCCACGTGTTCCCCTTCTTCGGTACTAGGAACAGGCGAGAATAAAATCCTAGGCCCCTTTCTGGCACAGGAACTGGCTGAATGGCCCCTATGTGGAGCAACAGAGAAATTTGCTTGTGAGCCTCTTGTCTTTGTAGAGGAGGAATGTCTGGCATGCCTTTGAAAGGAGGCATGGTATGGAAATAAAACCTGTAACCGTGGTGAATGATATCCAGAACCCATCTGTCTTGGGTAATTAAATCCCAATTTTCTTTGAAAAGAGACAGCCTTCCTCCCAAAGGTGCTGCCAGGCGAGAATGTACTGGCAGCTGAAAAGGCAGGTCATTGGGTCTGCTTACGAAAGGATTGACCCCTGCCCTCACCAGAAGTCTGAGCAGGGGAACTCCCTGTCCTAGGCCTAAAAGAACCTTGAGCTCTGCCCCTACCACGTCTAGACCTACCCCTAGACTGGGAATCATAAGCAGGATAAGTCCATCCCTTAGTAGGCCAATTTCTACTAAACTGGAGGCTGCACCTGCAAAAATCCTTAACAGTTTGCATAGACTTAGCCTTGTCCTCCATTTTCTTTAAGACTGCTTCCACAGGCGAACCAAACAACACATCAGACTGCAAAGGAGCATCCAAAATCCTTGTTTTAACATGCTCAGCTAAATTCTGATCTCTCAACCAGGCATGCCTCGAAGAACAGAACCAGTGGCAGCCACCCTCGAGGAGGCCTGCACAGCATCAAAACCACATTGCAAGGAATGTTTACCCACCTGTTCAGACACATGAACTAAATCCTGCAACTCTTTACACTCAATACCTTCTGCCAGAGCATCCACCTTAGATTTCAATTGTGAAAGGAGATAATTCTGATATTTTAACATGTGAAACTGACAATTCAACGCCCTCATGGCTAAAGTGGAAGTAGTATACACTTTCTTTCCCCATCTATCCAAAGCCCTTGCCTCTTTATCAGGAGGAACAGGATTTTTAACAACAGAGGCCTTCACACCTTTAGGCCCCTGAGAGACAGTTTCCGGGTCTGCCCTAGGACTCAAACAGATACTTATGAGCTTCAGGCACCCTATAGTACCTATCCGGTTTAACTGGGGCAGGAGGCAAAGAATCAGGATTGAGGGAAGCCTCTGCAAAAACATCTTCCACCACATTCAGAACAGGAGGTATAGCTAAAGGCCTATGCTGGGGTAAAAACAAGAATTCCCTAAGCCTCTTCCTGGAATCAGAGAAATCTTGACCTTCCCATTTAAAATGCTCCCTCATGGAATGCAGAGTCTCTGAAAATGAAAAATCCTCAGGAGGAGAAGCTGAAGGAGTAGAATCATCCACATCAGAATCAGAATAAGGAGGATACTCCTGCAAGTCTTCAGCCGAAGACTCAGAAGCCTCGAACATTGCTCAAAACTCTCAAACTCAGGTTCCACCCTAGGCCTCTTATCAGGAGGGGCATAGAACCTCTAATCATAGTAATCAAATCCTCTGCCATTTTAAGCATATGTTTCTTAGGCAAAGACCCTGAAGCACTAGGAGAAACCCCCACTGAAGTTAAACTTGGCCTGCCTCTCAAAGAAGCCTTGGAAACAGAAGGTGAGGCTCTAACCACCTTAGGAAGAGAGGGAAGAACAGCCACCTGAGAAGCCCCTCAGCCTGGCCTACTTCCTGCGAGGATACATCCTGTAACAGTAAAGTCTCTCCTGAGACTCCAAAGAAACACCTGGCAAAACCTCCGGCTCCACTGAGCCTTCTAAAGATCCGACGTCTGGGACTGTCGGTTCTTCCACTCTAGGCTTTGCTGCTTTGTCCTTGCGCTTTTGGCGAAGCGGCGCCGGAGCCTCCGACGGCATTTTATAATTACAACGCTTCCCAAAACTAACCTGGCACAGTCTAACCTTCTCTTAATAGTGCGTTTGTGAAATCTAGCACAAGAGCGGCATCCAACAACGTCGTGCTCAGGCCCTAAACAAGGTATACCCAAAGTATGGTAATCCCTATGAGGTATCTGTTTCCCACAAGAAATACAGTTATTCACTTTTTCTGACATCCGGTTAAATACTGAGGCAAGAAAAAACAAAATATTCCCAACGGGTACTTAGCCAACTTTGATTCGGTCTGAAACTCTGACTTCAGAAACTTTCAGAACGCCAACCTGCACTCGCAAAATTGCTTCTGCATCGGACCATGCGGCAAAAAAGACTGAGGATATGACGTCGGTCATGCGCATTAGTACCCTGACGTACTGACGTCAGTCTAATGCGCCCTGACCGACGTCAGCCATATACTTTGGTATTCGGGCCGACTGGACAGCGGACTACCCCAATAGTTAGGACTGCAGCAATGTGGAATGAAGAACATGAAAAGTTCCTTTAAGAAAAGCCTTACACAGCCTAGAAGAGGCCAAGGTGATGTTATCTTCCCCAACATGAAAATTAGAAATGGCTGCCAACTGCACTTTCACTGTGGAGAAGCTAGCTCCTTGCTGACAGATACTAGTGAAAAAATCTACCACCACCAGAACAGGGGGCTGTAAAAGGATCCAGGTTCCTGTGAGAGGCCCAAATGGAAAAATGCTTCCATTTACTGCAATAAACTTTCCTAGTGGAAGCTTTAGGAGAGGCCACTAGTATTGATTTTACAGGGGATGAAAGACCGGGAGTCCTGGCAACCAATGGAACTGGAGCAATCAAGATGTCAGCTTGAGGCTGTCCAGGTTGGGTGGGCAGGCAGGCACCCAAGGGATGAGAGAATAGATCCAGGCAGAGATCCAGAATCCAAGGAAGAGCCAGAACATGAGACCAAAAGAAGGGAAACCAAACTTGGCGAGGCCAGAATGTGGCAATGAGGATCACTTTGCACCCCAGTCGACAAGCTTTTTGAAGAAACTTTGGAATGAGTGGTAATGGAGGGTAAGCATACAGAAGCCCGGGGGGACAAACATGGACTAGAGCATCTCTGTGGGCATCTCCTGGGGAGGAAATCAGAGCAAAGAACTCGTTGCACTTCACGTTGGAAGGAGATGAGAAGAGATCGCAGCAAGGTTGTCCCCATGCAAGGGGTACTTCCTCCACTACTGACTGTTTCAGACACCACTCGTACGGCATCAGAATAGCCCAACTCAATCTGTCCGCTAAAATGTTGGAGTGTCCCAGGATGTGCACTGCAATCAGAAACTGACCAGTGGAAGTCACCCACTCCCACACTCTCATGGCCTCACGACACAGGGGATAGGATCTGGTTCCCCCTTGTTTGTTGACATACCAGACAACCGACATGTCTGATTGAATTGCAATCATTCCGAGAGGGAGGATAATGTGAAAGGCTTTCAACGCTAAAAGCACTGCCCTCATCTCCAGAACATTTATGTGCAACTTGGTCTCTGTCTGGGACCACATGCCTTGGACTGTCCTTCCCAAACACTGCCCCCCCCACCCGAGTTGGGAGGCGTCCGTGGTCACTGTGGCTTGGACTGGGGATGACACAAAGCAGCGTCCAGCTGCAACCTCCGGTTAACTTAGCCACCAAAGGAGGGACGTCCTGCAGGTGTGACTGATTCTGATCGGAAAATCCATGGGCAGGTCTAGCCAACACCATTGAACCGCGAGAATCCATTGAAGAACCCACATATGAAGGCTTGCACAAGGAAGAATAGATATATAAGCAGCCATGGAGCCCGGAGAACATCGCTTGCCTTTGGAAATTTGAGGTTCACTACTTGAGCTATGTCACACCTGAGATGCAAGATCCTTTCTGGTGCTAAGAAAACTTTTAGCTGCAAAGTGTCTAGCCGTGCCCCGATAAAGTCTAGAACTTGTACCGGTTGCAACTGGGATTTGTGAACATTGACTGTAATCCCCAATCGATCTGCCAGGAGAAGAAAGTAGTCTCGGGCCAGACACAGAAGACGCTTGGTGGACGCAGCGAAGAGTCCGTCGTCCAGGTACGGAAACATCTGAATTCCCTGAAGCCTGAGGTGAGCTGCTATGACTGCCATTACCTTGAACACCCTGGGGGCTGTGGTGAGACCGAAGGGTAGAGTTCTGAACTGGAAGTGACTGGCTCCAAGCTGGAAGCGAAGAAACCTCCTGGAGCTTCTGTGAACTTTGATATGGTAGTAGACATCCGGGAGATTTAACGAGCACATCCTGTCACACTCTTGAAGATAAGGTAGAATGGACTCCAAGGTGACCATCTGGAACTTTTGTTTGGCGACGGACAGGTTCAAGGGTTGAGAGGTCCAATATGGGCCTGAGGTCCCCAGTCTTTTATGGCACAAAAAAGAACCTGGAGTAAAAGCCTAATCCGGACTAGCCGAAGGGGACTGGTTTGATGGCTTTAAAACCTCTAAAGCTGCGGCATTCCTGTGAGCGGGTGGAACATCCGGGAGGTGTCTTGTAGGCCCCGGTGGGGCAACAAATGGGATAGTGTAGCCTCTGGATATTATTTATAGAACCCAACGATCTGCAGTTATGGACTCCCATACCGCTGGGTGCAATGACAATCTTCTCCCGACTGCCTCCAGAGTAGGACAAGTCGGGCAACCCCTCAGGGTTGTTGGGCGGGCCTGTCAGAAAAAGGTTCTCTAGACCCGAAATTCCTAGGACCCCCTTTACCTCTGGATAGGCGTCGATCCTGTCCCCCTCTGCCTCTGGGGGAATAGCTGTCCTGAGACTCCCAGGAAAAAGTACAGTTGTGTACACTTACCATAAATGTAGATGTTTCAGTGTATTCACTGTTGCAGCCATTACATTTGGATAATCTGCTGGCAGGTTGCCCTCAGTCGGCCTGATTAACCAAGTCTTGGGTCCTGCGTCGTATGCTGTCCCTTCTTCCATGACGTCAGGTTGTCAGGGGTATAAAACATGCAGCAGATGTCACTACATCAGTCTGTCTTGCCGCAGATGTCAGGTGCCCCCCTAATGCGGAGCAAATAAACACAAAAACACAAAAGTATACCTCCAACCAAAAACAAATGCACCAAAAAGGCTTAAGCATAGTAAAGGAAAGTAGAGCTATAGTCAGAAAATCTAGGGGGCTGGAAGGAGGGTAACCAGGACTGCAACAGTGAATACACTTGAACATCTACATTTATGGTAAGTGTATACAACTGTACTATTGTTCTTCGTGTTTCACTGTTGCAGTCATTACATTTGGGTAGATTCCCAAAGCTATGGTTGGGAGGAAAAGTTTATACAGCATTAGGGCCAGCTATAAGGCCCTGCTAGACAGCAGTGGCAAAGCCAGCTCTGGATTTAAAGAAAAATGGTAAATTATAATGCTTGATGAAAGTATGCACAGAACTCCAGGTAGCAGCTTCTAGGATATCCCTGGTAGGGACACCTCTGAGAAAGGCTGCAGAAGCAGATGCAGCCCTGGTGGAGTGAGATTTGATCCCCTGGGGGATAGGTTTTCCATGTTACTTATAGCAGAAATGAATGCAATGGCTTATCCATTTAGAAATGGTTTGTTTTGAAATAGCCTTCCCCTCTGCCCCTGCAGCAAATGCTACCAGCAATTGTTCAGATTTTCTTCGAGATTTAGTCCTGTCCAAGTAGCATGTTAGTTGTCTGTGAACATCCAAGGAATGCAGAATCTGTTCCCCTTTCTTCTGTGGATTGGGAAAGAAGGTTGGCAAATGAATAGACTGATTAAGCGCCACACTGGAAACCACCTTGGGCAAGAAGGATGGATTGGTCCTGAGGGATACCCTGTCCGCATGAAAGATGATGAAAGACTCCACTGCCGTAAGGGCCTGTAATTCAGATATCCTTCTAGCTGAAGTGATTGCTAAAAGGAAGACTGTTTTCCAAGAAAGAAATTTTAAGTCTGTAGTAGCAGCTGGCTCGAAAGGAGGCAGAGTGAGTTTCTCCAAATTAAAGTTAAGGTCTCAGGCAGGGGCTGGAGCTCTCCTGGGTGGTCTCAAGTTTTTTTTGCCCCTCTGAGATGCTGCTTGAGCAGAGGATGTGAGAACAGGGGTGTTTCCATGTTACAGTGACCTGAAATAGCAGAGGAATGGATTTTAATGGAGGAAAAAGACAGGCCCTTGTGAAGCATCTCGGTTAAGTATAGCAAAATCTGAGGTAAACTGGGCGCTGCTGTGCTTATCCCTAAAGATTGGTTCCAGGCACAGAATCTTTTCTATTGGTCAGCATAAGACTTTCTAGTACTAGGGCTCCTCGCCTCCAGGATGACATCCATCACAGGTTTGCTGAGGGAGGATAAGGGTGAATTTAAGTGATTAGCCAGGCTGCAAGGTTTAATGTTGGAAGCTGAGGGTGCAGAATTTTGTTCTCCTGCTGAGACAGCAGGGAAGGGGTCTGAGGCAGGTGCCATGGAAATATTTGCAACACACTGCACAGGAAAGGGTACCAGTGTTGGTGCGGCAAGTCTGGAGCAATCAAAATCATCCTTGGTTTGTCCTGTTTGACTTTTAGTAGAACTTTGGAAAGCAGTGGCAGAGGGGGAAAAGCATAGGCTGATACATTTTTTTTTCAGCTGAAGGACAAGAGCATCCACTTTCCAGGCTTGTTTGTGGAGAGTCCTTGTGCAAAACTTGTCCAACTGGTAGTTCTGGGTGGAGGCAAATAGATTTATGTCTGGGCTCCCCCATTTGTTTGTCAACATGTTGAAAATCTGTAGTTCCAGTTTCCACTTGTGTGGGTCCATGAGGTTTCAGCTTAATCCGTCTGCCAGTGTATTCAATTTTCCTGGCAGGAATTGAGCTTGCAGATGCACTTGGTAGCTCAGGGCTGTGTTCCACAATGCCATGGCTAGTCTGCAGAGGGGGTAGGAATGTGTACCCCCTGCTTGTTGATGTACCACATAACAGTGGTGTTGTCCGTCTTTACCATTAGTTGTCCTGGAAGAATGTAGTCCTTGAAGGCTGTCAGAGCATTATGTACAGCTAACATTTCTTTTTGATTGAGATGCAGGTGCATTTGATTTGGGTTCCATTTGCCCTGAATGCACTTCCCGGCCAGGTGAGCCCCCCATGCATAGTCTGATGCATCTGTAGTTAGGGTATGGGCGGCAGGGGGTAGTGTGAATGGTAATCCCTTATTTTGGTGGCAGGCTTCTGCCCACCACAGGAACTCCAGGCGTAGGCCAGGTATGACAGGCTGTGACAATGTTGACTCCATAGACTTTTTAGGTACCACTGCAGTTTCTTCATATGCAGTCTTGCATATGGAATTAGAAGAATGCAGGAGGTCATGAACCCCAAGGCTTGCAGTATTTGTCTTGCAGATAGCAGGGTTTTTGTGGCTATTTGTTTGAAGTAAGTTACTAAATGAATTTGCTTTTCTGGCGTGAGTAAAGCCATCTGGGCAGTTGTATTCAAGCTTGCACCCAGGAATGTAATCTGTTGAGAGGGTACCAGTTGTGATTTCTCTTTGTTTATGGTGTACCCTAGATAAGTTAGAACCCTTTTTACAAATGCCAAATGATTTAAAAGTACGGCCTGGTTTTCTGCCTGAATTAGACAATCATCCAGGTATGGATATATTTGAATATTTCTTTGCCTGCAAAATGCAATAACTGGAGCCAGGCACTTTGTGAATACCCTGGGCGCAGTAGACAAGCCAAAGGGCAGTGCAGAGAACTGATAATGCAAGTAGCCTGCTTTGAAGCGTAGGTATCTTCTGCAAGATTCCCTGATTGGGATATGCAGGTATGCTTCTTTCAAATCTAGAGTTGCTAACCAGGCGTCTTTGCCTAGCATAGGTAGTAAATGGTACAGAGTCAGCATCTTGAATTTTGGGAATCTCCAGAAAGGTGTTCAGAGTAGAGAGGTCTAGGATTGGACGCCATGATTTGTCTTTTCTGGGTACCAGGAAAAGCCTTGAATAGAAACATTGCCCTTTTCCTCTTCTGGCACCAGTTGAACAGTCCCCATGCTTAAGAGAGAAAGTACTTGTTTTTGAGCCTCTGCCCACTGATTATTCGGGGGCAGATCTGGACAGGCGTTTGGTGTTGGCAATGTGTGAAAACGAAATCTGTATCCCTGGGACACTACATTTAAAACCCATTTGTCCTGGGCTATGAGTTTCCAGTTCTTTACATGAAGAGCAATCTTTTCCCCAAAAAGGGCAGTTGAAAGATAAGTGCTTGGCAATTTTAACAGGAAGTCATTGAGACCGTTTACTGTAGAGGGGGTGTCTTGGTATTTCCAGATTTGGAAGTGGAGGCCCCCCACTGCTTAGCTTTGAGAGTACCCTGGGACTGAAACCTGGGGGTTTTGCTTGAGAGGATCTGGAAGGGGCTGGAAGGGGCTGGAAAGGACCAATTCTTCGTAGGCCAAAGCCTACTAAATCTTGGAGGTCGCACTTGTAAGAAAACTAACAGCTTGCATAGATTTAGCTTTATCTTCCATCTTTTTTAGAACTTCTTCAGCCTTATTTCCAAACAGGTGGTCCTGATTTAAAGGAGCATCCAACAATTTAACTTTAACATGATCAAGCAAAGATTGCTCCTTAAGCCAAGCATGCCTTCTAAGCACAGAACCAGTAACAGCAGCCCTGCAGGAGGCCTCTAAAGAATCAAAACCACATTGCAAAATATGTTTTCCAACTTGTTCAGTAGAATGCATTAAATCCTGTAAAGCTTTATTTTTCACAGTCAGGAATCAACATAATTTTCTGTTTAAGCAGTCCAATAATATGCTGTTGATATCTTAACATATGAAATTGGCAGTTTAATGCTCTGATTGCCAAGGTTGCAGAAGTATAAACCTTTTCACCCCACCTATCCAGTACCCTGGAATCTCTAGCCAAAGGGTAGGATTTTTAGCAGCAGAAGCCTTAATGCCCTTGAGCCCCTGAGAAATTGTTTCTGGATCTGCAACAGGGTTTTTGAAAAGGAACTTGTGGGGCTCATGAACCCTGTAGCATCGGTCAGGTTTACTAGGAGCCGGAGGCAGGGAATCAGGGGCCAAACTGGATTCTGAGAACACATCATCAACAATGTCTAGTACAGGAGGTATAGCCAAAGGCCTATGCTGAGGAAGAAGCAGGAAATCCTCAAACCTCTTTTTTGAATCAGAAAATTCCTGGCTTTCCCAGTGGAAATGCTCCCTCAAAGCATGTAAAGTTTCCCCAAAAGAAAAGTCCTCAAGAGGGGAAGCAGAGGGAATGGAGTTTTCTGCATCAGAATCCTCATAAGTAGGTATGGACAAATCCAGGTCATTAGAAGAGTCAGAAGAAACAGAATCCTGATCAGAAGATTCATAATCAAGTTCAGCCCTAGGCCTCAGAGAGGGGAGTTTGACTACCCCTGATGAGAGAAATTAGATCTTCAGCCATTTTTATCATTTTTTTTTTTTTTAGGCATAGGGGCCTGAACACATGGCCTGGGCGTCACTTTCTTAGACACGGATCGAGATTTAGGCCTTAGTAATGAAAGCGGTGTCGATTTAATATGCAAGTCTGTAGGCCTGCACAGCGGATCCAACGCATCCAAAGTAGAGACATCCACGGGTTCCATAGGTGAAGCATCTCGCGCCATACCGGACTCCGAATGGGTCTCAGTAGAGGCCTGCGAATCAGAAGTAGCAGGCATCAGGGGCTGCGAAAGCACCTCACTGAGTACCGGCGAACTGGCGACGGGCTTAGGAGAAGCATTGGCAGTTTTGGACCTCGGCAGCCCCTCTCTGTCTTCATCCTTGCGTTTTTTCGGAATTCCGGTAGTTGGAAGGCTAACCGATGACATTTCTGGATAATTAAACCGAGAACCAAAACATTTAGAGGCAAAAATGTGCAGATGACGGATAGTGCGCTGATTAAATAAAGCACAAAACCGACAGCAAGGTATATCGTGGTCAGGGCCTAGGCAAGGAATACAGTACAAATAAAGTACAGTTGTGTACCTACCATAAATGTAGATGTTAGAGTGTATTCACTGTTGCACTCATTACTCTTGGGTTATCCTGCTGGCAGGCTACCGCAGTCGGCCTGAATTCAAAGTCCTGGTCCGGCGTCGGTTGCTTTCACCTCTTCCCTGACGTCAGTGCACCAGGGGTATAAAAGATGCAGCAGATGCCATTTTCTTCAGTTTTTCTTGCCCCAGATGTCAGGTGCCCCCAAAAGGGTAGGCTAAATATATTATGCCAATAAACATACATGCACTAAAGAAACATTTCCTTCATCTACAAGCAAATACACCACATAGGTTGTATAGAATAGAGAAGTACAGATAAACCCCAGCAAAATATAGGGGGACGGTGGGAGGGTAACCTGGACTGCAACAGTGAATACACTCTAACATCTGCATTTATGGTAGGTACACAACTGTACTATGTTCATCGTGTTTCACTGTTGCAGTCATTACTCTTGGGTTGAATCCCAAAGCTGCGGATGGGTGGCTGGGCTAAATAGGATTAGGAGAGGCTATAAGGCCATGCAGAACTGCAGTGGCAAAGCCTGTTCTGGATTTAGAATAAAGAGGTAAGTGGTAGTGCTTTGTAAAGGTGTGCACTAAAGTCCCAAGTTGCAGCCTCTAAGATGTCTTTGGTTGGTACTCCTCTGAGGAAGGCTGCTGAAGTGGCTGCTGCTCTGGTAGAATGAGGCCTAATGCCCTTAGGCACTGATTTGCAATGCTGTGAGTAGCAGAAACGAATACAATGACCTATCCATTTAGAAATAGTCTGTTTTGAGATCGCCTTTCCTTGTGATCATGCAGCATACGCCACTAAAAGTTGATCAGTCTTTCTGATAGCTTTAGTTCTGTCCAAGTAGAAGCATAGCTGTCTGGGTATGTCCAAATAATGCAGAATTTTCTCACCCTTGTTCTGTGGGTTTGGATAAAAGGTAGGCAAGTGAATGGTTTGGTTGAGGGCCACACTGGACACTACCTTAGGCATAAATGTAGGGTTTGTCCTCAGAGAAACCCTATCTGGATGAAAAATGATAAAAGGTTCCACAGCCATGAGTGCTTGTAACTCCGAGACTCGTCTTGCAGAGGTTATTGCTAGGAGCAGAGCTGTTTTCCAGGATAAGAATTTTATATCAGCTGTTGAGGCTGGCTTAAAAGGAGGCAGTGTGAGTTTTTCCAAGACATAATTGAGGTCCCATGCAGGTATTGGTGCTCTCCTTGGAGGCCTGATGTTTTTGGCCCCTCTGAGGTACTGCCTTATTAAAGGATGAGAAAAAATAGGTGGTTCTGTATTGTAATGGGCTGAAATGGCAGAGGCATGAATCTTAATTGATGAAAAGGAAAGGCCTTTGTCCAGCATCTCAGTTAAGTATTGTAAAATCTGAGGAATATTTGGTATCTGCGTGTTAATGCCCTGTTCCTGGTTCCAAGCACAGAATCTCTTCTATTTTTCTGAATAAGACTTGCTGGTACTGGGCCTCCTGGCCTCCAAGATAACATCCATAACAGCTTTTGAAAGAGAAGTGTTCTGAATGGCTACATTATCTGCCATACTGCCAGATTTAGGGTCCTGAGTTGGCTGTGCAGGATGTGATTGTTTTGTTGGGTCAGTAAGTTCTTTAGGACTGGATACCAGTGCTGGCGTGGCCAGTCTGGGGCAATCAGTATCATTTTTGGCTTCTCTTGTCTGACCTTTAGGAGTACCTTGGGAAGGAGAGGCAGTGGAGGAAAGGCATATACTGTTAGGTTTTTCCAGCTGAAGGATAGGGCATCCACTTTCCATGCTTGTTTGTGATAAATCATTGTGCAAAATCTCTGTAATTGGTAGTTGTGAGGGGAGGCAAATAGATCTATGTCTGAGCATCCCCATTTCCTTGTTATCATGCTGAAGACTTGAGGATCCAGTTTCCATTAGTGGGGATTCATGAGGTTTCTGCTTAGTCTGCCAGAGTATTTATTTTTCCTGGCAGGAATTGTGCTTGCAGGTGAACTTGGTAAGTCAATGCTGTGTCCCACAAAGTCATTGCTTATCTGCAGTGGGGGTAGGAATGTGTGCCCCCGTTTATGTACCACATGACTGTAGTATTGTCCGTCTTCATCAGTAGTTGTCCTGGATGAAGCAGATCCTTGAAAGCTGTCAGGGCATTCTGAACAGCTAGCATCTCTTTTTGATTGATATGAAGATGCATGTGGTTTGCGGGCCATGTGCCCTGAATACATTTTCCTGCCATGTGGGCCCCCCAGGCATAATCTGATGCATCCGTTGTGAGCGTCTGCCTGGCTGTGGGTAGAGTGAATGGCAGACCCTTGTTGTGGTGACAGGCCTGTGCCCACCATCGAAACTCCTGTTGCAGGCAGGGAATGAGGTTAACTAATGTTTCCAGGCTGTGGCAATGCTGTATCCAAACACTTTTTAGATACCATTGTAGTTTCCTTATATGCAGTCTAGCATATGGAATTAGCAGAATGCAGGATGCCATTAAGCCCAAGGCCTGCAGGATTTTCCTTGCAGATAACTGGGTCTTTGTTGCCAACTTTCTGAAGTATGAAGTCAGTTATTGTCTGGCGTGAGATAAGCCATCTGGGCAGTTGTATTTAAGCTTGCACCCAGGAATATTATCTCTTGAGAGGGTACTAGTTTTGACTTCTTTTTACCCTAGGCAAATTAGTAATATTTTTACAAATGCCAGATGCTTTAGAAGAATGTCTTTGTTCTCTGCTTGAATAAGGCAGTCGTCCAAGTAAAGATATATTTAAATTCCTCTTCGTCTGCAAAATGCAATTACTGGTGCCAGGCATTTTGTGAAGACCCTGGGCGCAGTAGATAAGCCAAAGGGCAGTGCAGAGAATTGGTAGTGCATTGATCCAGCTATGAATCTGAAGTATCTTCTGCAAGATTGTCTGATTGGAACATGCAGGTATGCCTCTTTTAGGTCCAAAGTTACGAGCTAAGCCTTCTTGCCCAGTATGGGCAGTAGCTGCTGCAGAGTCAACATCTTGAATTTTGGAACATCCAGAAACGTGTTTAGTATAGACCGGTCCAGTATTGGTCTCCAGGCTTTGTCCTTTCTGGGCACCAAGAAAAGTCTTGAGTAAAATCCTTGTCCCTGTTCTTGCTGTGGTACTTGTTGAATAGCCCTCATGTCCATGAGGGATGCAATTTGCTTTTGTGCCTCTGCCCATTGATTGCGTGGCAGGTCTGGCATACCTTTTTGCCCTTGGCAGGGTATGAAAGTGGAACCTGTAGCCTTGGGACACTATGCTCAAGACCCATTTGTCCTGGGTAATCATTTGCCAATTTGGAGAACAAAGTGCTAGTTTTCCCCCCAAGGAGGCTGCTAAAAGATAAGTGCTTGGATCTGGGAGAGGAAAGTCATTGGGACTGTTTCCTGTATGGTTGTGATTTGCCTTCTCCGCTTTTGGAGGTAGGAGCACCCCATTGTTTAGGCCTGTATGAGCCTTGGGGCTGAGATCTGCCTCTGGGACGTCTATCTGCCTCTTTGTGGCCTGTTTGAAACTGGAAAGGATCAATTCTTTGAAGGCCAGTTCATGCTAAATCTGGGTGGCTGTACCTGTAGGAAATCCTTAACAGTCTGCATGGATTTTGCTTTATCCTCCATTTTCTTCAACACCTCTTCTGCCTCAACACCAAACAAAGTATCATGTTGTAATGGAGCATCTAATAATTTTGCTTTAACGTGATCAGGCAGATTCTGTTCCTTTAACCAAGCATGCCTTCTAATGACAAAACCTGTAACAGCGGCCCTGCAAGAGGCCTCCAGTGAATCATAACCACATTGCAAAGTATGCTTTCCCGCTTGTTCAGCTGCATGCAATAAATCCTGCATTTCCTTGTTCTCAGCACATTCAGAATTTGTCAACATTTTCTGTATTGCTGATATTTAAGCATATGAAACTGACAATTTAAAGCCCTTACAGCCAAGGTAGCAGAAGTGTAAACTTTTTCCCCCATTTGTCCAGGGCCCTAGAATCCCTATCAGAGGGGACAGGGTTTTTTGCAGTGGAAGCCTTGACCCCTTTGGGACCCTGAGATATAGTTTCTGGGTCAGCAGCGGGGTTTTTATATAGAAATTTATGAGAGTCTGGGACCCTGTAGTATCTGTCTGGCTTAGCAGGTGCAGGGGGTAGAGAGTCAGGAGACAGGCCGGACTCTGAAAATACATCATCTACAATGTCTAGAACAGGTGGAATAGCAAGAGGTCTGTGCTGAGGTAGTAGAAGAAAGTCTCTGAGCCTTTTCTTAGATTCTGAGTAATCTTAGCTCTCCCAGTGAAAATGCTCCCTCATGGTATGCAGGGTTTCCCCAGAAGAATAATCCTCAGGAGGAGAGGCTGAAGGGATGGATTCTTCAGCATCAGAATCCTCATAGGGAGGAAAACAGTATCCCTGTTCAGAAGAGGAATCAGAGGAAATTGAAACCTGATCAGAAGAATCATATTCTATCTCTTGCCTAGGCCTCTTATCAGGAGGGGGATGGGAACCCCTGATCAAAGTAATTAGGTCTTCGGCCATTTTAAGCATCTGTTTTTTTAGGCATGGAAGTCTGAGTAGGAGAATGCTGTACTTGTTTGTCTTTAGAACTGCTTTAGTCTTTGAAGCTGAAGATGGCTTAACATATAACTGTGTAGGTCTGAAGACACCCTCAGAAGCCGATGCCTGCTCAGCGGCTCTGGACCCATCTGAGGGAATGATTTCAGTGTGTCCAATACCTTGAGTATCCAGAGGCCCAGTCAGCTCCACATGGGAGTCAGAAGTGGCCTGTGGCTCTGAGGTAGCGGGCGTCAGGGGCTGCGAAAGCGCCTCACTGAGAACCGGCAAACCAGCAACTGGCCTAGCGGAGGCCTCACCATTGGTTTTGGACCTCGGATGCCTATCCTTTTCCTTGTCCTTGCGTTTTTTGTAAACTCCGGTCGTTGGCTGTTCCGACGGCATAATATAGTTAAATCTTCGGCCAAAGTAATGAAATGCAAAATCGAACCGACGCTTAATAGTGCGTTGGTTAAATCTAGCACAAAACCGACAACTAGCAACGTCATGGTCAGGGCCTAGGCAAGGAATACAGTAAGAATGAAAATCCTTATGAGGTATTTGCTTCCCACAAGAAATACAATTGTTAACTTTTTCTGACATCAGTCTGGAGCAAGAAAAAAGTTTCCCCAACGGGGTACTTAGCTTTAATAAAGACTTCGGTTCTGAAATTCGGATTTGAAAATCTCAGGAGTCAGCCGACCGGCACTTGCGAACTGCTTTTGCTTTGGGCACCGCACGGCAGGAAAGACTGAAGAAAATGGTGTTGGCTGCATCTTTTATACCCCTGGTGCACTGACGTCACGGAAGAGGTGACAGCAACAGACGCCGGACCAGGACTTCGGAATTCAGGCCGACTGCGGGTAGCTTGCCAGCAGGATAACCCAAGAGTAATGACCGCAACAGTGAAACATGATGAACATAAATCTTTATGAGGTATTTGCTTTCCACAAGTAATGCAATTAAACTTTTACTGACATCGGTAAGGAGCAAGAAAAAGTTTCCCCAACGGGGTACTTAGCTTTTAGTTGAAGACTTCGGTTCTGAAACTCGAAAATGAAAATTTCAGGAGTCGGCTGACCGGCACTTGCAAACTGCTTCTGCTTCGGACACCGCACAGCAAGAAAGACTGATATAATGACGTCGGCTGCATGTTTTATACCCCTGACGACCTGACATCATGGAAGAAGGGACAGCATCCGACGCAGGACCCAAGACTTTGTTAATCAGGCCGACTGAGGGCAACCTGCCAGCAGATTATCCAAATGTAATGACTGCAACAGTGAAACACAAAGAACATCTGAGATTTCCGGAACCATATCTTCTTTTGCCCTCTGATTCCTAGAAAAGGACCACTGAGGGTTAGAGAAGTGGATCCCGACGGCAGACAAAGTCTTCCCGTCTTTTTCGCTCTGGACAAGAGTGGCATGTACCGTCTTCCAGAAAAGGGAGGAACCATCATAGGGGGCATTGATGAATGACACCTTGAAGGGGTCTGCAAACAACCTGAGCCAGGCGTGACGCCTCATGGCTACACCTGTCCCAGCTGCCCTAGCCGCTCCTTCCGTAGCGTGGGAAAGTAGATGCATGGACGTGTTTGATACCGACTTCAGAGTTGACATTTTCAAGGAGAACAGTTGTTTGTCCTGCTGTGATAAGGACTCTGGGGGTGACTCAGTGAATTCTAAGACAAGGTCTCGCTGAAGCTGGATAACATGTGCCAAACAGTTCAGCGCATAGATGGAAAAAGTCAAACGAATAAACACACTTCACAAACCTATCCACCGACCTGGACTCCTTGTTCGGAGGGTGGACTGAGGAACTTTCTTGTGTTAGCTCCTTCTTGGTGGCTGCTGCGACCACCACAGCGTCAATGGGGGCTCCTTTAGACCACGGCTGTCTGTCGGTGGGAGGAGACAATCTTGTCAGGGCATTTGGGAATAGGCTCTATGGTGTCAGGCTCCTTCCATGCCCGTGTGGTGATCAGGTCCACCAAGGGATCCACTGGCAGGGACACCCAGAAGTAGATGGGCCCATGCCAAAAGCCTCCAGGAAGGTGGACTCATCTCATCCAAAGGTTTTGGGGCTGACCAACCTCCCCCTCTGGCAGAGGATCTCCATGATGTCTCCAAAGGAGACATCTTCGGGAGGTGACCTGGGGGAACCTTCTCCCTCATCTAAGTCTGTGTCCGTAGTGATGGACTCAGGGGAGTCCAAGTGCCTCCTATTGCACCTGCGCTTATGGGGGCCCTCTTCAGTGAGACTCTTTGAAGAGGACTCGTGAGCCACCGGGGGTTCCTCAAGGGAAGTAACCTGGGGCTCTTCTGGCACGGGCTGTCCTTGAGACAGGATGAAGGGGGTCGACGCCAAATGCAGAGGGGTCTAGGTGGATACCGATGGAGAGTGCACCTACTTGGCACCCAGCAAGGAAGAAGCCCTTCCTGGGTCCGAAGCGGGGATTGGAGCCGAAGCGAGGGTAGCCGGAGGTCCAAAGGAAAGGAATGGTTTGGATCCGAAAAGGCCGGAGCCGAAGAAGAATCCATTTCCTGTCCACGGCTCCGAGAATTACCTGGATCTGAGGAAACCAAGGTACCAGCCGAAGTCTAGGTTGGAGGATCCGTTGGCGCCAAGCTACCAGCCCCAAAGAGTCTCGGATTCAAAAACCCCAAAGCAGTCGCCCAGATCGGGGAAGGAGAGATGGGGCGGAAAAAGGGCATGGAGGTCTCCCCTGCGGAGGGAGAGGGGCCTGGCAAGACTCCCATCTGTATTTGTGCCTGAAGAAATCTCTGCATCATCCTGTCCATGTCTAAGTCCGATAGGCTCCGAGTCGATCGTGAAGAAGTAACTGACTCAGATCTGGCTGGTTTGCACAGTAAGGGTGAGGAAGGCCTCGGATCCGAAGATTCCAGCGGCTCCGAAGAGAAACAAGGTAATCTGAGTCGTGGAGAAACTGGCCTCGAAATCTTTGAGGGAGGGCTAAGGAAAGGCTCCCTGTCCGGGGATCTCTTACGAGGCCTATCCATCCTCCTTTCTTTATCCTCCCTGCGCCTTTCTCTGTCCTTGTCTGTCTTTTTCTTTCTCTTTCTTTTTGCTCGTCTGCCCCCAGCACCAGAAGAAGTGGGAGTGAGTCCCTTGTCTGGGTGGGAGGTTTGTTGGGATTACCGGAGACCGAGGCCGAAGCAGAATCCAGCATAGAAGCAGGGAGAAGACCCTTGGCGACCAATTTGGCCTTTCGATCCCTGAGGGCTCTTGGGTTTAAACCCTGCATAGATAGCACACTGGGTGGATAAATGGGGCACTCCCAAACAAATTACGCACAGTGTGTGACCATCAGCCGGTGAGAGCAGGTGGCCACACTTTGTACATATTTTTGAAGACTGATTTAGGCATCAGCCATAATCCAACACTGAACGCCACTCCTTACAGCAAGAATACAACACACACAGGCTGAGGTAATGTGGGCCTAACAGCAACTGACAAGACAAAATAAAACTTTTTTTTTTGAACCGATGAACAAAGCATTATACTAATGGGAAGGGTAGGATACACCATCACAGACACACTAAATAGGAAGAACAATCCCAACTCACTCATCCCTGAGCTCAGAGCTAAACAGACCGAGGCAAATGAGATCTGAGGGAAGGCAGGAGATGAAGGTGCATTATGGGTAGGTGGAGGAGCTTGGAGCAGATGCTAGAAAATAATTTGCCGGCTCGGATCAGATATGGATCCGAATACCCACAGGTTGCAGATAAAATGAAGTTTACTACTTCAGATCCACAGTCGTGTTTTAAGATCAAACAATTAGGAACAAAAACATATCTATGCAGATTAGCCACGAGAGCAGAAGAGATTGCTAGCCATCACAACCTATTCTTACAAGCAATTTGCATCCCAGAAAATAATTAAGTGGTAGTCTAAGCAGATCAAAGGTAGACCCCACACAAATGGATGTTGAGCCCAGAGGTCTTCCTTCAAAACTGTCTATCGGTGGGGAAACACTCCAGATGAACGCAATTACCTCCACTCTTAACATGCGGCTCAACCTGTTCTGCTCCAGATGCCCAGAGTTTTGGAGAACAGATGCTGTGTCAATCACTTGGAAAGGGAAATTCCTTTACGCATTTCCTTCCTTTCTCCTAATTCTAGAAGCCCTACCAAAAATCAAGACAGTCCAAAGATGTTGTTGGCTTGCCCTCCTCTTTTAGCCCAGATAATAACGATTCCCTCCATTCTTTATCATTTAGCAAAGGGCAGTCACCAGGGGATGGACTTAATCGCACAACACATGCCTTTCATTCATCCATACTTGCAAACTCTAACCTTCAATGTTTGAAAGGTAGGCTTTTTTTTTTTTTTTTTTTTTAACCCTCTCCACCCTGCTTCCATTTTGTCTGACCATTCCTGATCCTCTTCCACTGCCAGGTCTTCATGCTCCTTCCCCTCCATGTGATCTAGGGCCAGCAATTATCTTAACAGTGACCTAGAGGGGGCAGTGCCAACAACGGTTTCTGCTTGCTGATGGGGTTATGACATACCTTTATTTCCTTCTTTCGTTCACCTATGTGTTCATTGGCACATCAGAGGGCTTCTTCGCATGTGGATCACAACTCTCCTCAGGGAGTGTTTTCAACAAATACTTCCTCCTGGATGGGCATGCCCACTTCTCCCTGCCAACACCTCATAAGCCCGAGCCACTAATCGAACCCAGGTCACCTGGGCTGTAGTTTGGGATTTATCCCTTTCTGCCACAGCACTGGCTTGCACAACAGGCATTTGATACTGTTTAGATACCATTTTTCTGAGGTGCTGCAGGTATTACATGAGACTAGTAAACCTGCCACAAGAAAAACTTACATTTCCAAATGAAAGTTTTTCAATTTGGTGAGAATTACAGGAAGGACTCTTATCAAGTGGGTATATCTGAATTATCCTTGCTTATTTATGTGACCTGCTCAACTCTGGACTGGCATATTCTTCCATAAAAGCTCATTTGTCAGCCCTTTCTGCCCTAAGGATCCATCTTCTTCTTCGCATTATGAGGTCAAACAATTTGTTAAGGGTATTCTTCACATCAGACCTCCAAGAAAATATGTTCTTCCTCCTTGGGACCTGAACTGCATATTAGAAACGTCAACTCTGTGCCCCTTTTGAATCAGCTTCTTCAAAACTCTGCACATGGAGGACAATTTGACTTTGGCTGAAAGTGTGCGAGTTGAAAGCTGTTATGACCCGTCCTCCTTTCCTAATTTTTCACAAAGACAGGGTTTCTCTTGGGGCCAATTCTAGTAGGTCAAAAGTGGTAAATAAAATGTCACTGAACCAATCCCATTCATTTACCAACTTTTTCCCCCTAATACTCAGAGCAAGGGAGAAAGAATCTTATGTTGTTAGACATTCACATACAAATTAAATTCTGTTTGGGCAAAACTAAATCTTTTAGGAAATCAAATCATTATTACTATTTTTTTAATGACAGCAAAATGATGGTCTGTTTTAGGTTCATAGGTTCATACTAGGCTATCTGCCCTGAGGCAATTATAAGCCTAGCCCGATTCTGTATGGCTTACGCCACCCCTTGATTTGAGTATACTGTGCCCTTTTTAAGGTTTAGTTTACTGTGCCTCTGTCTAATAGTGACACGGGAGTAATCCCTGGGACAAACCTACGATTCCCCCATCTACCTATCGAGATTCTTCTTGAAGAGATTCAGTGAGGTGCTCTGCCTCACACGAACTGGAATTCTATTCCAGAGCGAAGGGAGCCTCTGGGTTATGAACCTGTCCCTCCAGCAAGTTCTATTTATTTCTGTGCTGAGGTTCAAGTCCCTCGAGCATGTGGCTCTAAGGGATTTAGATTTACTGAGGTGGAGCATGTCCATTAATTCTGGATTTGACATAGCTTTGTATGTCAGGCATAGATCGCCTCGAAGTAGGCGGTATGCAACTGAGTAGAGCTGGAGTTTTTTAACCGAGCAGCATATGGCATCTGTTTGAGACCCTTGATCCTCTTGGTGAGATACTTTTGGGGTCTTTCTAATTGCTGCAGGTGTCGGGTAAGGTACATCCCAAAAGGGGCATTGTATTCTATGATGGGCCTGATGAGGGATGAATAAAGGGCACGATTACTTCTCTTGATCTAGATGTGAAACCCTTTGTGATGAGGTGGGCTATGTAGAAGGTCTTTCTAACCACTTTGGCAATGTGGTTTTCAAAGGAGAGATTGCTATCAACTTGGGTCCCCAGGTCCCTAATAACTTTCTCTGTACTTAATGGGTTTCCGCCTATGTGGTAATTTGTGGGCACATTGTTTTGCCAAAGGGTATGACTATACATTTTTTGGCATTTAGCTTTAAACCATGGCGCTGGCACCAGTTATCTGTCTCTGTGAGACCTTTTTGAAGGATGTTTGTGTCAGCTGGAGAGTTGATTATGGCACCCAGTTTGCAGTCGTCTGCGAACTTGGTGAGCCATAGTCCTCCCACGTTTGCCTGTACCTCGGAAAAGTATATACCGAACAAGAGTGGTCCCAGGACAGAACCCTGTGGGACGCCACTTGTGACCGGTTTCGAGTCTGACATGGCTCCAGCAACTCTCACTCTGTGGGTTCTGTCTTTGAGCAAGTTTGCGACCCATCTTGTGACATAGGGGGTTTATATTTAAGCTGGATAGCTTATCTATGATGCCCGAATGGGGTATTGTGTCAAATGCCTTTGCAAGGTCCAGATAGGCTGTGTGGACTACCTTCCCTTCATCTATGGCTTTGGTGACTGTTTCGAAGAAATCAACCAGGTTCAAAAGGCAGGATCTGCCCTTGACAAAGCCAAACTGGGTAGGATCTAGTGTCTGTAGGTCCCCAATGTCTTTGTTTATGAGCTCCATGATGACCCTCTCCATAGCCTTGCAGACTAAGCTAGTCAGGCTTATAGGGCGATAGTTTCCAGGGTCCATAGAGGCTCCACCTTTGTGGAGTGAGACCACTGTTGCTGTACACCATTCTGTGGGCACATATCCTGTAGTGAGGCTGAGATTGTATAGCTGTTTTATTTGAGGGATTAGTTCCTCTTGGAGTTCATGTAGGACGCATCCTGGGACACCATCTGGTCCCATGGAAGCAGTGTTTTTTGCTTTGGAGAGGGCAGCCTTCACCTGAGCATCAGAGATGTTTGGGAGGCAGCCCTCTCCTGGGATAGATACTTGCTCTTTTGGGGGGGGGGGGGAGTTTGCACTGAACCTGTCTGCCAGGATATTGGCGATGTCTGTGGGTTCAGTGTATTTTTTGTCGTTTAGAATCAACTCAGAACAAGTCTGGGAGTGGCATCCCAGGTTTCTAACATAACTGAAAAAAGCCTTATGATTGTCTTTGGTGACCTGTGCAATTTTTCTCTCGAAGCTGGCCTTGGAGGATTTTATGAGGGATCGTAATTTTTTGCTAGCACTGATCAGAGATCTCTTCCCTATTAGGGATTTTGCTCTATCATGTAGTAGCTTCCTCCTTCTGTTGTACAGTTTATTTATGGCAGGGGTCCACCAGACTGGACGCCTGCCTTTGGATGATTGGGTCTTGGTTTTGTTTGGGATAGCATGATCCATGCATTCCTGGAGATGTCCGTAGAATGCGTTTATATAGGATTCTGCAGTTTGGGCCGTAGTTTCCACTGGCCCTGGGGCCTTGAAGGATTCCACTTCAGTTTTGAGAAGTTTGCTTTTGAGAAGTTTTTCACTGTGGTTTTCTGGGCTGGGGGTGGGGTCGGGATGTGGACATCCAGTGAAATTAATTTATGGTCTGATCTTACCAATGAGGGATATACTTCTGGTGTGGAGCATAGAGTCCCCATGTTGGTAATGATCAGGTCTAGTATGTTGTCCCCTCTTGTGGGAGTGGTGACTAATTGTTCCATAGCATTTGAGTTTATAATTTCCAGGAACCTTTGGGCTAAGATGCTGGGGCTTGAGTAGTGCTCCCAGTCAATGTTTGGGTAGTTGAAGTCACCCAATATAATGGTGTTCGGAGAGATCTTAAGGAAAGCCGAGTGGGATTCCGGACTTTGAGAGGGTGGTCTGTAGGATGCCATAAACTGAAAAGCAGTCTTGCCCACTGTTAGTGGCACATGGATGGTCTCCGATACTTTGTGCAATGCCATTAACCTGGAGGTGTGGATATCCTTGATAAATATGGAAACTCCCCCTCCTTTTGTGGTTCGGTCCGGGTTTTGGGACCGAAAAGCATGATATGAGGTATAGCCTGGTAGTGCTGGGGTGCTCTCTGTAGCCTTGAACCAGGTTTCTGTCACTGCACAGATATCGATGTTCTCCATACTGAGGAGAGCTTCGAGTGCGTGCATCTTGAGGTTAAGACTTCTGGCGTTTAGCAGCATTACCCTTAGTTTCTTGTTCCTTGTGCTGTCTATGGGGGTGGGTTTGACTTTTGAGCCTTGCCTAAAAAAGGCACTATGGGGGTGGCAAGAGCCTTTGCCAATATCCGAAAGCCCAGTGGTGACAGGTGCAAGCCGTCCCTAGCGAAGCAACGTGGCTTGTCGAGCATGTCATCCCAGGCTGACAGACACCGGATCCCCTTTGAAAGACACCAAAATTTTAGCCAATTGTTAAAATCGATCATTTTGTCTTTGTACTGTGGCATCATTCTAGGTGAGGGTAAGATGCTGCTCAAGGTCAGGGTCATACCAGCCTGGGCTACATGATCAGAGAGCTCCTCTAGGTCTCTTTTCATGTAGTCCAGGGAGGTACGTCTCAGGTCATTCACACCAGCATGTACAATGACAGAGTCATATTTGTATTTGCTTTGGAGTGACCTGAGTGCTTGCGTTATGTGGCGGATCCCAGCACCCGACAGGCAACTCACCGTGACCTTCTCTTTATTCAGCCTGGTGAGCGGGACGTCAGTGTGTCTGACAATAGAGTCACCTATTACAAGAGTATCAGGTGTGTTATTCAGCCTTAAGGGCTGTGGCTGCTTGGCACACTGACTTTGTGGGCTATGTGTTGTGCGTGTTTTGTTTTGAGGTAGCGTTTGCTTGGATGTCTGCTTTGGAGGTCTCTGTTGCTTAGGTAGATTTTTATTTAGAGCCTCCGAGTATGTTTTTGTGTATTTATGTATTTGGTTTGCTGATGTGGTGGGACTATGTGATACTGGAATTGTGTTGTGTGAGGTTACCTTCTCCTCCTGACTGGTTACACCAGTTTTGAGATGAGAGCTCAGCCTCCAGTTTGGCTAAATAGTTGCATCTCTCACATATATTTTAACCTGTTTGGAGGAGGAGAGGGTTGTCCGTGTACATGACACAGTTGTAACATTGCCTCAAAATTCCCAGATTCACCAGCTGGACTGGAGAGGAAACAATTGGCTGACCTTTGGACATGCTAGAGTAATATAGGGAAACTGAATTTAAGACGGACCAATAGGGGACAGGGTAATCGTAGAGAGTATAAGAGTAAGTAGTGCTTATGGTTTAATAGCGCTAACTTGTAGGATTACTTAATTGGACCAGTGAAGGGCCTTAGAATGAGAATATGGTGTTTAAATTGAGAGATAGAGCAGTTCTAAGGGAAAAAGTGAAGAGCAGACTTTGTGGAGCCAGGAATACTTTAAACCCAATTAGGCGGCGCTGCCCGCTGTTGCGCTATGCACAAAAGCAGCAAAACCGTGCAAAAGAGGGTTTTAAGAGAGGAAGATGAAGGAGTTTTGGAATTGACCCAAAATGGCCAATAAAACTACAGTTTCAAGTCAGTAACCACTCCCACAGGGGCAGGCAGGCTGCTCAATGTTTTTCACTGCCACTGATCAAGAGAGACTTCCCTTTAGCCCAAGCAAAAATGGCCTCACAGAAACTTACAAACAGTTCAAGAACAGCAAGCCTGTAACTGAACTTTTTTAAATCTCAGAAAAGTGGGAAAAAAGCAAGATTTTTTTTTTTGTTTGTTTTTTTTTTTTTTTTTTTTTTCAGAGATAGCAGAGGTTCACAAGTATTAACAAGTTATAACAGTGCAGTAAATGACCCCACACAAGAGTGCTAGGCCAAAGACAGATAAAATGCAAGTTTTGAGAAAAAAACGATTTTAAAAATAAGTGCAAACAGGAAATTCAGCAAACAGCTTTAGGTTGTGCTCTAAATACAGTTACTAATGCAGAAATCAAGTTTAACAAGCCAGAAAATGCTCAAAATAGGCGGCTATGTAGAAAAACTTAGCAAATAAACAGAGGAAAAAAGACAGTGAAGTCTATGTGCAGGTAGATTTTCCAGGCACTCGCTCTGTTATTCTTTCAATGGAAACCCCTTCAATGCAAGGTTAAAACATGTTCTACTAGTGCAGTTTCATTATCTGGTGCTTTCTTCAAAGGTCTGGACTCAAGAAGTATTCCAGAAGCAAATAACTGGTCTTCATTCACACTAACAAAACATTACAAGACTAAGGTCTTTTCTACAGTCAGAACTGGTTTTGCCAGGTCCATTCTTCAAGGTGTTCTGGACTGCAGCTCTATGTCGTTATCTTCCACCCAGTTAGTACAAAAGCAGTGGGAAATCTTCAACAGTGAGCAGTACTGCAACAGTGATTAAATGGAAGACATACTATAATAACTTACCATTAACAGCAAAGTCCTAGTAGATCACTGTTGCAGTATACACACCCATCCCCCAAATTTTTCTTCTCATTAATCTGCCATTTCCCTTCTCTTTCCTGCAGACATGAGTCATGCTCCTACTCTCTCTCTCCTTAGCCTGCATCTTCTCTTGACTGGGGAAACTTTGTGCTTGTATATGTATTCTTAAGCATAAGTTCATAGTTATGTACTAGGCTAATGACCACCAGGCCATTATAAGCCTAGCCATGCAGTCCAACCCAATTGTGTTCCTATATACAGTGGGTGTTTATTAGGAGGGAGTATGTTAGGAACTTTACAGAGGTTGTGCGTGTGTGTAAGTTATGTTAGTTTGGGCATTACAGTCTGCCTCTATTATCAGAGACACCAGGCTAAATCCAGGGTGAATTCCCAATTTCCCATCCAATGGTTAAGCTAAGGTTTAAACAGGGTTATGGATGGACTCTACTTCACATCAATGGGGAGCCTGTTCCAGGGCATGGGGATCCTCTGACACATCCGTCTTGCCAACATGTCTTACTTACATCACAAACAAAATTTAAATCTTCGATTTAGTGGCTTTGATGTTGCTCATTTTGCAGATATGCAAAAGGCCCATCAGAGCTGGATCAGAAGATGACTTGTATGCCAGACATACATCACCTTCTCAGTAACCTATAGGAGACAGAGTACAGAGATAGGGCTTTAAGTCGATCCACACAGAAGTGTGTTTATAACCTGGATTCTCCTGGAAAAGAACGTTTTGTGGGCAATCCAAATTGTTGCATAGGTCTGGTCAGGTACATGCTGAAGGGGGCATTAAAATCAATGATGGGTCTGATAAAGGCCAAATAAAGTGGCACTATGACTTTCTTGGACCTGGATGCCATGCCTTTACTTACAAGTTGGGTGACCTAGAATGATTTTCTTACTACCTTGGCAACATGTTGGTCAAAGGCCACATTACTGTCTACATATG
Source organism: Protopterus annectens (assembly GCF_019279795.1). Classification (NCBI taxonomy): domain Eukaryota; kingdom Metazoa; phylum Chordata; order Ceratodontiformes; family Protopteridae; genus Protopterus; species Protopterus annectens. The sequence continues at coordinate 540,486,289 of NC_056725.1, read as the reverse complement.
TTCCCAGATCCCTGACTACTGGGTCAAATACTAGAGGTATCATATCGATGGAGTAATTAGGCTGGGTGTCAGTTTTCCCATAAGTCACTAGAATGCATTTCTTGGCATTGAGTTTTTTTGAGTGATTTGTCAAGGATTTGCTAGAAAACCACAATCAGCTGGAAAATGAACCAAAAATATGAGGCAAAAATCTGGACAATCTGCAAAAATTTGTACAGTTGAGAGGTATGCCGCCAGGACCTGCTCCCTGTTAATAGCTAGGGACTTATGCCAGTAAGTATTTCATGGAGGGAAGAAGCGGGGAGTGAAGTTTGAACTGAATCTGTCAGTCAGAATATTCGTTATGTTGCTCTTCTCAGTAAAGGTGGCACCACTGGCCAGAAGTTCGACACACTGATGTGTGCTGTCAATGAGGTTTCAACATAGGTACAGTAGGCCTTGTATTTATTTTTAGCCTGTGAGGCTATCTTGAACTCATAATTGGCCTTGCTGGACTTCGCTTCCTATTTAGTTATAACTCAGATGTACAAGTACAAGAGGAAGTGCCCAAGCTTTGGCACACTGGCCGGATGAATGGTATCCTTGGCAGGATTCTTCACTATTGCAGTATTGCTCACTGCTGGTATCTATTCAGACATGTAATGGTGCAATAAGTTCTTGCACAGCTGTACTTTCTCAGCAAACCCCAGGAGACTGAGGTCTGTCCAAGGGTGATCAGCAGCAATCCTGAGGCTGTGCCTACCTGTCCCACTATGAGGGCAGTTGGAGACAGTCTCCTTAAGTTGCCTGAGACTCCATGCGAGTAGGTGGATAAGGGCAATACTCAGCAGGTACACGATCCCGTTTCAAACCTAAGCAGTTTATGTCCCCCTTTCCTTACCTTATAACCCAACCCATCAAAAACATGGATAACGAAGATGACAATCAACCTTCTTTCAAAAAAGAGCTGTTCAGGGGGTCCCACCAGACAAAAACAGAATTCTATTCCAGGATCAGGTAAGAAATAGACAGCTCACCCTGCAAAACTTTCTTCACTGCCTGGCTCCCTCTCCCAGTTCTATCATGCACGGCTCTGCTCTGCACACAAGTTCTTCACTGTTGTGCTAACAACTTGGACACAAGGACAAACTCAGAATGTCTGGCTGCCTAGCTCAGGTCAGTTTTTGGTGCTGAAGTGTTTTAATCTCAGTTGTATCATCAAATGTTTCAATGAAAAAATGCACTTCACAAAATGTTTGTGGTAAGCAGGTGACAAAACCATCTGACCCAGTATATATGCAGACACAATATGGATACAGTGAGGGAAAGGTGCTTTTACTTTTCTTAGATAACACTGTTATACACATGAAGGAGCTGCAGACTGTATTTAGCGGAGGTGTTTACATTGGACATTTCTGACATGCACTCTAACGTGGGGAAATGTTAATTCCTTGAGCCTTAACTAAATGACTACACCTCCCTTTTTGGATGCCGTAAAACCTTATACATACAACAGACCTAGCCTGAGTTTCAACTGTAAATAACATTCTACAGCTTTGTATAATAAATGCATAGTGCATTCTGACCTTGCAGTTGCTAGCTTTGCTTCTTTGTGTATGCTGTGTTTAGATTATGTTGCTATCTGTTTTGCTTTGTATATTCATTTTGTAACTCATCCCTGTAACCATTCAAACTAAGCTTGAAATTAGTCATTTATGATCACTGCCCTAACCAAAGAAAACAATTTTGCTATAAGCAATTACTATAAAATGTGTTGTTGCATTTCCATCGTTATGACTCTGAAATGTCATACTTCTTGGTACACTCTGTCTCACATACTACAGTCCAAACTGTGCATTTTGGTAACAAGTGGATCCCTTTTTTGACTAACTTTCTGTAGGTCCTGTAAAAACATTTACTTGGGTAATGCTACTCAGTAGCAGAGCAAGTTCTTTGAATTTTTAAACATTTTCTACTGAACACCACCACTTCACTGACTGAGTCAACACAAAGGTCAGGAATGGCTCTGGACCCACATAGAGTGCTTAATTGAGATACTGTGATTTATCTCCATGCAAAGTTATGAACATATATGCTATATTAATATTCCTTCATAACTTGAACCAGTAGAAATTTATAAGGCATGTCATGTTACCAAATGAAAGCATACACAATGTTCAAACATTTGACAGCTGGCACGTACCACCACTTTACAGATCCTTTCTTCTGCAAATAAACATGCATAAATATAGTTACATATCTAAAGCACTGTCTGCTTCACAGGCCCCTTCCAATGACTCCATTTCCAATACAATTAATCTTTAAGCAAGATACTGTACTGCATTTTCATTCAAAAATTATCAAAGTGCTACATTAATATTTCTATTAATAACTTGAACCAGAGAGTCTATAAACAGCATTCCTTAGAATCAAATGAAAGGATACATAATATGCTGCAATGATGGCTCGTGTGTAACAGCTACTGCAATGGAAACTTGTGTTTTACTTACCAATAAAATATGCATAAATCTAGCCTGGCTCTGGGGGGCAAAGATATGAATTAGTGACCCCAGCTCTAGACTAGCTCGGCAGGAGGTGAAAGGAATGAAGGGAACAGGCTCGGTTGCATCTCCCAGGGTGGAGAGGTCTGTGGACACTTGGAGGTGTACACACAGTCAGTGCGATTTTCCTGATTAAAGCTTTGGAAACCACATGTTGAGCTTCTGGGAGGAGTCAAAGGGTGGCCTCCGCAGTCAGCCTACTGCATGATCACCCCCTCCTCTCATGCATGGTCAAGTACCTGCAGGAAGCTGAGCCAGCATTTAAAAAGACAAATCGCCCTGATAGCTGCTTGGATCATGCCCTCTCCTGGTGGAACAAATAAAACCACTGGACAGGAGGAAGCTGCTTATCACCAGACAACAGGGGGGGGGGCAAAAAATGCATAAATATTACTGTAACCAAGTTAGGCAGTGTCCACTTGGATGTATTGTAGAACACCACTGCACAGGCTTAGTTGAAATACAAGCCAGGAATTGCTCCAAACAAAAACTAGATGATCAACAAGTGAGACAACTGATACTGATCTTCGTTAAAAATATTAATATTGCACACCCATAATTTTGATCAATAACTTGAAGGAATGTATGTGGTATTTAATGATATCCTAGCATAATGCTGGGAAACTTCTCACTTCTACTTGGTATCCAACTACTACACTATGCAGATATTTTATTTCATGTTTTATGTAAATATTTCAGGCATTGTTAATTTAGTAGCATTGTGGAAGGTCATTTCACAGGGCAAGTCAGCATATGGTTCAGATTAGTAAGTGAAATGTGTCACAATTTTTTGTAAAATTATAAATATATATGCTACGTTGATGTTCATGTTAATAACTTAACCCGGGAGGAGTTTACATAACACTTCATGTTATCAATGAAAGCTCACATAATGCTGAACAGAGATACCTGCTGTTTATTTACAAATACTTTACAGTTATTTGTTCTTGTTTGGCATTAAAATACAAATATCAGGTTGGGTCCACTTAAAAACTTAATGAACAGTGTTTCCCATGCACAGTCAGCATACAGGTAAAGAAATGTTTCTGACTCCAAATGTGATATAGCCAGTACCTTAGAAAATGTGAATTATTTCCTTGTAATATTCGGAAAATATGTCACGTTAATAAATTTAGTAAAATACTACTCCATGGTATTAACAGCATACATAATGGTGGAATTTTCTGCAAATATACTTTGCAACTAACTAGCACTCTTTTGCATATATTTACATTGGTCCATTAAATATGCAAATGTGCATATATACTTTCCTGTAAATGGAAAACCACATCTGCAAGAATAAATGTCATAATGACAACTGAGGTCTCTCTAGGTTTAGAGACAGATTAATAATTCATGGTACAAGTATCATATTTTTATTTAATTTAATACTCACTTTATGTCGTAGTAAAATTAAGACTACCATTGTGAAAAACAGGGTGTGCTGAACAAAGTTTATATTTTCTTAGTAACTTTTACAGCTGTCAAGATGTGTACATTTGTTTACAAGCCAGTTTCAGTGCTGTATTTTCAATAACTTAGCTTTGGCAAAAGTAGACCAGTCAGAGGATGTGATAGTTCACTAATGCTAACCAGGTGTTAATGAGTTAAATGAAGAAATTATGTCTTAGCATAACGTTTCATTTGTGTTGTTCATCTTCTTTCATTCATCACTGGATGGGTTCGGCTCCGAGCCCTCGGAACCAAGTCAGCCCACCACCAAATTCACGCCAGCCGAAAAAACTCTCAGGCCAAGTGTCTACCCAGAATGCCCATCTCCCTGTTACCTCACATCGAGTTTGCTAAGGAAGGAAGTAAAGTCAGGGCCACTTCTACGCAAGTACCCTAGTGCACCACTTGGACCCAAAGCGCCCCCCAGGAGCCTTTGGAGGGGGAAGGAGGGTGGGAAGTGATGAATGAAAGAAGATGAACAACACAGATGGAACCTTATGGCAAGACATAACTTCTTTACCTGGTGATGTTAATCTTATTTCCATTCATCATTGATGGGACAGAATCCCAAGCTATCTTGAGGTCCATGGACGGCCCTTATGGAAGAACATTCCTGAGTACCATTGAGCCGAAGTCAGCTCCCCCCCCTGGAGACCAGGTCCAATTTGCAATGATAGATAAAGGTATGAGGCTTAGCCCAAGTAGCTGCTGTGCAGATGTCATTCATGGATGCTCTGGAATGGAATGCTATAGAAGTTGCCATAGATCTAGTGGAGTGGGCTTTAACTTTTGGCATGGATTTGTTATGGAGGGAATAGGTGACACATATGCAGTCACTTAGCCATTTTGATAATGTAACTTTGGAAACAGCCTCTCCCATTTTGGGTCCTGAAAAGCAGATGAAAAGCTGTTCAGATTTACGGATAGGTTTGGTCCTGTCTAGGTAAAACCTTAATTGTCTATGTACGTCTAAGGTGTGAAGGCAATATTCTCCTCTACTGGAAAAATTTGGAAAGAACACTGGTAGATTAATGGAATGGTTAATAGAGAATTCAGAAACAACTTTGGGAAAAAAAGATGGCTTCGTTCCAAGTGACACTGTCGTTATGAAAGACCAGATATGGCCTCTTGATACACAATGCCTGCAGCTCGAAACTTTTCTTACAGAGGTAATGGCTACCAGGAACAAAGATTTCCAAGACAAAAACTTTAGGTCACGCTTAGTCGCACACTCAAAGGGCTTTTGAGTCAAAGACTGGAGGAATAAAGTGAGGTTCCATGGTACTACGGGCTGTCTGAGACGAGGCCCGAGATGAGAGGTCCCTTTGAGGAAAGCCTTGCAAAGGCATAACGAAATAAGAGGGGTGCCATCTGTAACACTGTGGAAGTTGGAAATTGCCGCTAAATGTACACGTACTGCAGAGGCAGAGGCTCCATTATCAAAAAACTTAGCCAAATATTGAAGCACTGCAGTAACTGGAGCCGAATACGGCTCTAGCATGTTATCCCTTGGACCAAATGGAAAACCTTTTCCATTTATCCTGATAATAGTCTTCTGGTGGATGGTTTGTGACAGGCCAGAATGATGTCTCGAACAGTTGAGGAGAGATTAGCCTGCCTGGCGACTAGCAGAAGTGGAGAAACCAAGCTGTCATCTTGAGAGTGGACAGGTTCGGGTCACTCAACCCTTGGGGGTGAATGATCAGATCTGGTAGAGGGTCCAGAATCCACGGTGGGAATACTAGGTAAGGCGGAAGAAAGGGGAACCAAACCTGTCGAGGCCAGAATGGGGCTATGAGGATCACCTTGCATCTCAACCAAACAGCTTTCTTTAGAAATTGTGGGATCAGAGGAATGGCAGGATAGGCGTAGAGAAGTCCCGTGGGCCAATCGTGGATCAGAGCATCCCTCGGTGACTCCCCCTCCGGGGGAAGTAGCTGCTGTACTTGTGTTTGATGGAGAGGTGAAAAGATCGCAGCAAGGCTGGCCCCAGTGGCTGAAGATTACAGACGCCACCACGGAGTTGAGGGACCACTCACTGGGCATGAGGATGCATCTGCTCAGTTTGTCTGCAATCACGTTGGAGCTCCTCGGGATATGTGTTGCTATCAAAAAGCGGTTGGAAGCTATCACCCACTGCCAGATTCTCATGGCTTCTTGACAAAGGGGGTAGGACTTGGTTCCTCCTTGCTTGTTGATGTACCAGACCACTGACATATTGTCTGATTGGATTGCAATTGTCCTGGAGGGGAGAGCCGCATGGAATGCCTGCAATGCTAACAGCACAGCTCTCAGTTCTAGGACACCGATCTGCAGGTGGACCATGTGCCTTGGACAGTCTTTCCCTGAAAATGGCTCCCCCACCCGATCAGGGAAGCATCTGTGGTCACAATGGCTGTGGGCAGGGACGGTTGCAAAGGTCTGCTCCAAAGATCTACGGTCTGGCCTCATCCGCCAAAGCAGGTCCTGCTTGCAAGAGTTGGTTATTCGAATCTTGTAGTCCAGGGGATGACAGTTTGGGAACCATTGACACAGAAGGAGCCATTGCAGAATTTGCATATGTAGCTTTGTTCGAGGCACTATTGGAAATGACACAGATATAGAACCTAGGGCTTGGAGAACTTGTCTTGCAGGGACTGATGTTGAGAAAGAATCACTTGTATTTGAAGCCTCACTCAATGGAGTCTGTGAACAGGGCATGATAACAGACAGGACTGAGTACTGAACACTCCCATGAACTCTATTTGCTGTGTAGGAATAAGATTTGATTTCTCCCAATGTATCATTATTCCCAACAATTTTGCCAGAGAGAGAGTATGTTGCAGCGCAGTTACCAGAAGATGCTTAATGGGGGCGGTAAGGAGACAGTCATCTAGATATGGAAACACCCAGAATCCTTTTAGTCTCAAGTGAGCTGTTACCACTGCCATGCATTTCGTGAACACATTGGGGGGTGTAGAGAGACTGAACAGCAGGGCACGGAACTGGTAATGACTGGCTCCAAGCCTGAAGTGAAGAAGACTCGTGGAGCGTTTGTCCATCTTGGTGTGGTAAAACGCATCCCGGAGATCTATACAGCACATCCAATCACCTTCTTTTTAAAAAGGGAAGGATGGACTGAACCGTGTCCATCCGGAATTTGGTTTGGGTGACAGACTTGTTTAAGCTGCTGAGATTCAAAATGGGTTTCCAGTCCCCTGTCTTTTTTGGCACCAAAAAGAATCTCGAGTAAAATCCAGATCCGTGCTGGTCTGGTGGGACTGGTTGGATGACTCTTTTTTTAGTGACAGCTTTATAATCTCTGAAGCTGCTGCTTCCCTTTGATTGGGTGGAACGTCGGGACGTTTTCTTGGAAATTTTGGCTGACGAGAAAGGGGAATGGTGTAACCTCTGGTGATAATATTCTGCACCCAATGATCGGTGGTGACAGAGTGCCAGGCAGCTTGGTGCAGAGAGAACAGACCCCTAACTGCTTCCAGAAATAAGCAATCGGGCTGCCCCTCAGGAGCACTGATAAGGCTGTGCAGAGAAGAGAGTCCCTGGAGCCTTGGTTGCGGGGACCCCCTCTACCTCTGTAGGGGCATCTTCCAGAATGGTTACCCCCTCTGCCTCTGGAAGTATCATCACCACGTGTGGCACAGAAAGGACCCTGAGATTTCTTATGCCACATTTTCCCACTCCTCCGATTCCTGGAGGAGGTATGTTGAGGGTTGGAAAACCGTAGGCCTACGGCAGACAGGTTTTTTCCAACTTGCTTGCACCTGGCTAGCGTGTCCTTCACTTTAGAGCCAAAGAGGGATGAAGCTTCGATGGGAGCATTCAGAAAAGAAGACTTGAAGGGATCCGCGAGGTCACAGATGTGCATTCACTCATGACGTCTCATAATGCCCGAACCCACTGCCCTAGCCACCCCTTTGGTCGCGTGAAAGTGCAAACTCATGGACAAGTTGGATATTGATTCCAGGGTTGCTAGTTGCGAGGCCACTTTGTCCCTGACCTCATCATACAACTGTCCTGCGAGTGTCCCAGAGAGTTTGGAGATCAAGTCCCTCTGGAGCCACTTAAAATGTGCCAAATAATTCAGGGACCGTATAGCAAAGGTCCCTGATGCAAAAACATGCTTCCCAAGTCTATCCACCACCCGGGACTCCCTGCCGGGTGGGTGAACAGCAGGACTTTCCTCGCCAAGTCCTTTTTCGTGGTCACCGCCACCACCATAGCATCAACTGGTAAACCCTTTGGACCAGTGCGGATTCTCAACAAGAGAGGACAGAATTTTGTCTGGTCTCCGGGGGATCTCGAACTGGAATCAGGGCTCTTCCACGCATGCTGCACGACGAGCTCGTTGGCAAGTGGGGTCACCCAATAGGTAGACGGCTGGGCACGAAAAGCCTGCAGGAACATGGAATCCTCAGACGAAAGGTTGGAGAACTTCCAGTCATCTGTTTTAACATCTCCAGGATGTCTCCGAAAGAGACAGCAGGAGGTGACCATGGGGATCCTTCACCATCATCGTAATCCGTGTCTTCCATTAATGACTCCTCAGCCGAGTCCACATGCTTCCTCTTGCAAGTCTTCTTTTGAGAGGGCTCCTCAGTGGGGGGGGGGTCTCCAAAGACTCTGAAGAGTGGGTACCCTGAACAGGGGTGCCCTACGGCTTCCCTGCCTGGTGTCCTGGGGGGGGGGGGTCTGTGACAGCTGCAACTCAGGGGGAAAACTAGGATTCAGACATCACAGGAGTGCTACCAGAGGCAAGAGTCCTCTCCATCACGTAAGAAGGCAGGCCCACCCGAAGAGGGATGGGAGCCCAGAACTGAGAAAGACAACCGCGGGACCGGGGTCACACCCCGCTCCCAAGGACCCACCCCCACGGGTGGAGCTTCAAGCAAGATCAGCACGAACGCAGCCATCAGCGCCAAGGAGGGAACCGAGGAGAAAATCGGCACCGTAACCCAGGCTGATGCGCCCATCCCGCAATCCCAGTTTGAGGAAGGACCGATTTGGTGGGAACCGCAGACCAAAGGGACAAACTCGGAGCTGGAGTGAGGTGCACCATAGGCGCAGAGGTGGTGGATTCCAAGAAGAATTTCATAATAGAAGGCTTCACAACCGAGATGGTCGAAGGAGAAGTGTAAGATGGAGTCCGTGGATAAAGTAACCCAAGTACAGCAGGTGGATGGGTTTTAGGAAGTGATGGAATGCCCCTGGCTACCAACATCTGGTCCACAAGATGCACCACATCGTGTTCCCATAAGGCTACTGGTGGATCTAGTGGATACTCCAGATGGGGAGTCAGGACATTTGAAAAATGGGTTATACACTTGGCCAAGAAACGGGTCTACTGAGGGAAAGTATTGGGTCTGTGGTGCAAGGTCTGCTGGCACAAAAGTCTCTAGTTTCGAGACCGGAAGCAAAGGGGTCAGATCCAGTGAGGTCGGTACAACGTTTGGTGCCGAAGTGGCACTCTGAGCCAAAATGGAAACTGAAGTCGAAGTCAAAGGTGTGCCTTGAGCCAAAGTAGCTACTGGTGCCGAAGTTGAAATAGGCATAGTAAGATCTATGATCTGTGCTGGAGGCAGGATCTGAGCCAATACAGGTGTCTGTATCGAAGGTTTTGAGACGGCAGACCAGAGAAAGGCGGAGCCGAAGAGGCAGATTTATGCTCAGACAATAACTTAGGGACCATAGATTCCCCAGGTTTGCTCTGATCACCTGACGGCAAAGAAGGAACAGAATGGGATCTCTTTTTGTCCTTAGAAGGACGGGTTGAGACTTCCATCGCAGAAATGACCTCTGAGAAGGGAGACTTGAGTAACCCCTTCAGAATGAGTTTATTTTTGAGCTCATTAAGAGTGCGTTGGTTGAAACTTTGACAAATATCACATGGAGGCTGCACCAAAAGGTGGGCCACTCCCAAACAGTATACACAGTCATCATGCAAGTCACTGTTAGGTAACTTGCCCTTACAAGAAGTACAATGCTTAAAGCCAAAGGTACTCTTCTTATCCGATATTTTAACAGAAAGGACACCACAACTAACTGTATAATCCAACAATAATGAAGTCACTCAATTCAAAAATCACAAGAAATCACAAGAAATATGCCAATATTACAACACATTGCATAAGAGAAGGGAAACCCCTGTATAAAGATAAAAGCTATCAGGTTAAGCAAGAGAAAACAATACCAGCTATGGTACTGAAGAAATACAATGAGAGTAAGGGAAAAGGCCGTACCAACAATGGTACTTAAAGTTTACCAATGGTAACAACGGGTAAAGTGGAGAATATATGGTTAGATTGAAGAAAAAACACTAGTAATAGTAAAGGTTTAGTAAAATATGAAGATATCTAAAAACTTTTACACATATCAAAAAAGATTTTACTTAGCTGAAAGCTCGGCTGAAATGTGGCTTTACAGCTACGCGGCAAATGAGATCTGAGGTAACGGGGAGAAGGACATTCTGAGTAGAGACTTGACTGGAGAGTGTTTTTGGCTGGGGCGAGCTTTGTTATAGGCCGACTCCTTTCAGAGGGCTCGGAACCGAACCAATCAGTGAAGAATGGAAAAAAGATTAACAACATCATATGAAATATTTTGAAGAGGTTCTTCCATTTTTGGAACTATAACAGGACAGTTTTAACTACCAGTAAAAAAAAAAAAAAATATATATGAAATGTCCAATACTGAAGACTGTTTAGAGGTTGTGATGGACAAAAAAGCAAGGTTCACCAGACTCTCTCGCAGATAGCAACTCTTCATGAGAGTGTTTTGCAAAATAAAAGCAAACAGAATACTTTTTTAAACATCTTTATATATGTATTAAGTGATAACTTAATAAACACACATTAACAAAAAAGAAAACAAACCATTCTAACATTTTTCCACCTAAATACAAATGGCAATTTCTTTGCTACAATCATCAGTACAATATTCACTCCTCCTAAACATTATTACACATGTATTGTTCCCACAATTTCCATTTACTTCTATGTCAGAAGCCAAAAAACTTAATTTAACAAGGCTTTACTATGTCTAGGCAATTCAGATCCTGTCATCATCTTCTTTCGGCTGTTCCCGTTAGGGGTCACCACAGCAGATCACCTGTTTCCATTTCTTCCTGTCCTCTGCATCTTGCTCTGTCACACCAACCACCTGCATTGTCCTCTCTCACCATATCCATAAACCTTATCATAGGTCTTCCTCTTTTCCTGTTACCTGGTAGCTTCATCCTTAGCATCTTTTTCCCAATATACTCAGCATCCCTCCTCAGCACATGTCCAAACCAACGTAATCGTGCCTCTCTGGGCTTTGTCTCCAAACCTTCCAACCTGGGCTGACCCTCTAATATACTTATTCCTAATCCTGTCCACCCTCGTCACACCCAGTGCAAATCGTAACATCTTTAATTCTGCCACATCCAGCTCAAACTCCTGCCTTTTTGTCAGTGCCACTGTCTCCAACCAAGATAAGATAGCTGGTCTCACTACCCTCTTGTAGACCTTCCCTTTCACTCTTACAGGTACTCGTCTGTCACAAATCACTCCTGACACTCTTCTCCACCCCACTCCATCCCGCCTGTACTCTCTTCTTCACCTCTCTTCCACACTCACCGTTTCTCTGAACTATTGACCCAAAGTACTTAAACTCATTCACCTTCACCACCTCTACTCCCTGCATCCTCACCATTCCTCTATCCTCCCTCTCATTCACACACATATTCTGTCTTATTCCTGCTGACCTTCATTCCTCTTCTCTCTAGAGCATATCTCCATCTCTCCAGGGTCTCCTCCACCTGTTCCCTACTCTCACTACAGATCACAATTCAGCAATTCAGATCCTGTATCGCAACTAAAAATAATCACTTACTCACAGCCCTTTGTTCATCCAATATTCCAAGAGAGTACGCTGTAGGGAATTTTTAACTTCTGGCAACTCATTACACTATGAAAATATATGTTCCCTGTTACCTCTTCTCCATCACATCTCCAACTACCTACCCAAAGAAATGTTTTGAAGTCTGTCTGGGGTACAAAAATACCTATGCAAACATTTCCAAGCAAAGATCCTAAACCTTCTGAACTTTGTGAATACTTGGGAGCCATACATACATCTTCCCATTGTTTTCTTGTAAATTGCTTCTTCAGTCTCTCTTCTTAATCTTTTCAAAATTCCACTGATTCTTACAGTTATCATTCAATATTTTATATGACATAATAACTATCACCTTTAACAGCTGAAACTCTTCCAGATTTAACTGAACACTCCATCAGAACATATCTTTCACTTAAAATTCCCCTATACTCTGATATCATGCCCTGGTACAGAAGCCAGTCTTCTAAACTCCAATATAAATGTCTTCTTGGCCTCATCCCACCCTATTACCTTTCCTGCTTGAGTTATTCATGCCCAATATCTTGGTTCCTTTGCCAAGTTTCTCCCGTAAATTCCAGCCCCCTGTTGCCTATTTTCTGTACCCCTACTTGCAGTCATCCCTACTGGCAAAATCTCCTTTCGCCATCCTCGTTCTGGCTTAGTTCTCAGCATACTTTCTGCTAAACCATGAACATAATATTCTATATGGTTATTATTCTCCATAAGGATCTGCATCCAAAATCTCACTCTCCATTTCTTGAACATCACTATCCCTTTCCAATAACATTCTGCTTGTGTTATGTATATGAGCCTTAACTGCATAGCTCTAAAATATCCCTTCCAATCAAGTAAACCTAAACCACCTTGTCCTGGTGAAATGATCAATATACCCACTTAACTCTTGCCCTCCTTCCATTCCATATAAATTCCTTCAATTCTTTACTGTCCATAACTTCTCCTTGGATTGATAAAAGTATGCCTGACCTGTATACAAGATGAAAGGGACTAACATTTTGACTGCTTGTATCTTACTATTTATAAGTCTCCAATTTCTCATTTTTGCATTATCTCTTAAGTCTCTTCCCACATACTCTTAGCTGCCATAGCAGAAGCCTTTTTAATCTATACTCAAACAGTTAATCTTACCATGTCCCTATAAATATGGGTACTTCTGAACCAATTCATATATGGGTACACGGTTTACAACTATTAACCTATGGTTTGTCTTTGTAATTTTATCCGTAAATGATTTGAAACAAGTCTCAAAATGTTCCAAACCACTGACCTGCCCTTTTCTGGATTTATCAGGTATAAAATAATATCCACAAATAAAGCCAACTTTTCTTGATTACCATATCAATTAAATTTTTTTTGTCAATAGTTCTAAATACAAAGCAAACAAATAATTAGAAGAGACAGCCTTGCCTGGTTCCTCTGTTCAAACATAAGCTCATCTGAGAGGCACACTTCCACTTTAATTCTTGCCCTCAATCCGTCATAAATCATTCTAATTAACCCTATTACTGTATCAAGGAATGAAAATGCTTTCAAAGTCTTACTCAAAAAAATCCAAGCTTATGTTATCAAATGATTTCTCTGCATCATGACCCAACAACAGAGATATTTTCTTACATTTTGCTTCCATATGGATTATCCATTGTTGTCAAATGTGAAATATTTGCCCCCCCTCCATAAAACCAGTGATCCATATCTATTAATTTTGGCAACATATTTGCCATTCTTTTAGCTATTATAGACAGTTTATAATTGTGGTTTAAAACTGAAATGGGTTTTAGGTGAAGCTGGATCTGAAGGTTCTTTACCATTTTTAGGTAACACAGCCACCCACAGCATTCTTCAAGATGTTAATACTTCCCCTCCTTTTAAAATACTGTTAAACAAAAACTTCAGGATATTTATCACCTTCTTTCCTCCTAAAAACTCCAAACTTCCATAGGTATATCATGTGTTCCTGAAGATTTTCCTTAATATTGATTACACATTACTGTTTTTATATCACCTCCTGCCTTAATTGTTAGTTGTTGAACCTTGTCTACATTTAACCTTGGCATAAAGTCTTTCATAAATATTTCCATTTGTACTCTCAATTTTCACAGTTTTCTGCTTTATACAAATTTTTACAAAATGTCTGTAATACCTTTAAAACCTCAGGATCTTTTGTTTTTCTTGTTATATGCTCCCCAAGTTTGGTGATGATCCTTTCACCATTCTGTTGCCTTAGTCACTATGCTAAAAAAAATTGTGCTCTGGAATTATCAAAAAAATAGTTTCTTAACTGCAATCTTTTTAAACTCATGCATATTATCCAGACACTCCCTTATTTTCTCTTTAGCGCACTGCATTTGCTCCTTTGCTTGTTCTTTGATATTCCCCTTATTCTTGCAATACTTTAACCTTTGTCAGTCCCTCTAAGTAATTTATATTACTTTTTAACCATTTATCTCACTTATTTTGCCCCGAAACACCACTTTCCTTTTACCACAGTCACTAGATATAACTTCTGAAGATACTTCCTAATTACTCTCGAATAATTTCTACTACCCATTCCTTAAACTCATCTTTTTAACAGGTAGGTGTGAAGGCACCAGTGTCTTATTTTATTTAATTATTCTGTATTTTTATCTTAATTGTATTGATGCATAATCAGAAATAGTTATCGGATGTGTGTCGAAGCTTTCAATTAAATGTACAGGTTCCTATGAAATATAATTCTATCTAGCCTAGCCCACTTATTACACATTGGAGAATATGTAAACTATGTCCAGGTTCCTACTACTGAATTCACATCTTCCATCCCAAATATTTTCATACATTTCTTCAGAAATCAACCCTCGTTACATTCTTGCTTCAAGGAACCCCTGACACATCATTACTGCAAATCAAATTCCAGTCCCCACCTATAAATAATATTCCCTGCTGGAAGCTGATCATTCCTTCTAAAATTTTCTTTAGCTCCATAATGGCAGTTTCTGTGGAAAGTAAATACATGCCACTGTAAACCTCCTCCCTTACCAACAGCTCCATACTACCACAAATCTACCGTTTTTGTAAATTTTCCTTATCTATCACTATTGGAGCCCCTTTAGCAATTAGCATTACGCCTCCTCTTTTCCTCTGTTTGGATATTCTGTTGAATACCCATTCTGAAATACTCCCTTTGTCAAATTCACATGCTCATTTGTTTCCAAATGTGTCTCCTACAGCACTGCTACTTGCACTTTGCATTTTCCTAATATAATTCAATACTCTTTCCTTTTTATTTATACCTATAAGGCGATTCACTTTCCAGAATAATATGGACAACACAGTCATGATAAAAAGTTACTGTTCACAACTATTGTGACAGTTTTTTTTTTTTCTGAATGTACATTTCCAGCTTTTGTGCTATATGCATATATTACTCACTCCCATTTCAACCTCTATCACATTTTAAGACTTTGTGTTTTAATGAAAACCCTCAAAAAAAACCTAAACACAAAACACCCATCTCCTATTAACTTAAAACATATATATAAAACTATGTGCATCTTCAAAATAAAGAAGTTAAGTACTTACCATAACGTTCCATGTGAGTTGTTCATCTCGCCTTTATTCTTACACATGGGTACGGAGCCGAGCCATCGGCTCAGAGTCTGCCGCTTTACTAGCTAAAGATCTCAGAGTAGCTTGAGGCCAGGCCCCTATCCCATGATGCTCTCTGTCCTACCCCAGATCTAGTTTGCTCATTCAGCAAGAGCAAGTATAACTCACTAAATACTCCAGCTGGAGTAAGAAATCCCAGAACAAGACTACCAGACCAAAAGTCTACCCGTTCTTCGAGACCCTGGAGGGGGAAGGTGGGGGGGAATGTAAGAATAAAGGTGAGATGAACAACTCAAATGGAACGTTATGGTAAGTACATAACTTCTTTATGTGAAGTTGTTCAATCTCGCCGTTTATTCTTACACATGGGTAGTGTCCCAAGCACCCTAATCCTGGGTGGCTCACGGGAGTATATTCCTGAGAACAGTGGAACCAAAGGAAGACCTGTCCCTGAAGGCCCTGTCTACTCTGTAATGAGTGATAAAGGTATGAGGCTTAGACCAAGTGGCAGCTGCACATAGTGTCCAAAAGTAAACGAGGCGTATAAGCAGAAGACATGGAGACGGCTCTAGTTGAATGGGCCTTCACACCATATTCTAATGTTTGGTTCGCTGAAGAGTAGATACGTTTGATGCAGTCAGTTAACCACTTGGAAAGGGTAACTTTAGAAACTGGTAATCCTTTCTTGGCGTCAGCATAAGATACAAAAAGTTGGTCAGATGATCTAAATTCCTTTGTCCTGTCCAAAAAGAATCTCAATTGTCTGTGGACATCAAGTTTATGCAACGTGTATTCCAACTGATTAGAATGATTACTGAAAAAGGTTAGAAGTTCAATAGTTTGGTTCAGACTGGTCTCAGAACACACTTTTGGCAAGAATGAAGGATTAGTCCTCAGTGAAACCCTGTCTGGATGAAACACCAACTACGGTGGTTTGACCAAAAGGGTTGGAAGCTCAGATACCCTGCGTGCTGAGGTAATGGCCACCAAGAAAATAGTCTTCCAGGAAAGAAACTTCAACTGACAGGATGATGAGGGTTCAAAGGGGGGAAGAATAACATGGGACAGCACAAAATTTAGATTCTAGAGAGTAAAGGGTTATCTAACAGGCGGTCTAAGATGAATGGTGCCCTTAAGAAAGGCCCGACATAATCTGTGAGACATTAAGTTAGAACCCTCAGCTCAGAGATGAAAATTCAAGATGGCAGCCAATTGGACTCTAATAGTGGCAGCTGCAGCACCCTCGTGAAAAAGTTGAGAGAGAAATTCCAGGATACTAGCAATCGGGGCAACACAGGATCAATGTTGTTTTGAGAAACCCAAAAAGCAGATTGCTTCCATTTACTAGCATACAACTTTCTGGTAGAAGTCTTATGCGAAGATACAAGAATTTGCTGCACCACTGAAGAAAAATCGTGTGACCTGGCTAAGTAGGGAATTGGAGCAGCCAAGCTGTCAGTCTGAGGGAACGAAGAGAGGGTTGGAGGGCCCCCGTTGAATGTGTCAGTAGGTCTGGAACTGAGTCCAGAATCCAAGGTTCCTCCAGTTGATAAGAGTCGGAGGAAGGGGAACCAAATCTGATGAGGCCAAAGAGGGGCTATTAAAATTACAGTCCTTCTGAGGGTTTTGGCTTTCTGCAAGAACTTCGGAATCAGGGGTATAGTTGAAAGGCATACAAGAATCCGGGGGGGGGGCAACTGTGTACGAACGAGTCCCTTGGGACTGTCCCCTGGTGGGGGATTGAGGACAAAGTAGCTTCTGCATTTGGAATTCATAGGAGATGCAAACAGGTCGCAGCAAGGCTGGCCCCATCTGTGGAAAATCTTCTCCGCAACTTCATTTTTGAGAGACCACTCGTGTAGTAGCAGAATGACTCTGCTCAATTTGTCTGCTATCACGTTGGATTTCCCCAGGATATGCGTTACTATCAGAAAGCGCCCAGTGGACACAGCCCACTGCCAAATTCTCAAGGCCTCTCGACACAAGGGATAAGACTTGGTTTCCCCTTGCTTGTTGATGTACCAGACTACTGACATGTTGTCTGTCTGTATCGCAATCGTCCATAGAGGCAGAAAGTCGTGAAAGTGCGGACACTCCAAAAGCACTGCTCTCAGCTCCAGAACACTGATGTGCAACTGTGACTGTTTCCGACCAAGTGCCTTGGGCTGTTCTTCCCTGAAAAAGCCTCCCACCCTATCAGAGAAGCATCCGTTGTCACCGTGGCTGATTGCAGGGGGTGAACAAATGGTCGACACACGGTAAGTTGTTGGCTGGACAACCACCATCGAAGATCCTTTCTGCAAGAGTCCATAATCATGATTAAGAATGACATGGGAAGTTGTTGGTATGACCACTGGGCAAATAGTAACCATTAAAGAATACTTATGTGCATTTGTCCCAGAGGAACTGCTATGAGCGTAGCTGCCATGGTGCCTAAAAGTTTCAGTACTTGATGAGCCGGTACCTTTCTTCTCTGTAGAATGTCCGAGACCTGGTTTCGGAGAGTGGCTATTCTGTCCAGGGGCAATCTTACTGTGGCGGTGGTACTGTATAGTTCTGCTCCGATAAGGGAGATACGCTGCGATGGCGACAACGCAGACTTTTCGAAATTGATAGTGATGCCTGACAGCAGAGACAGAGTGTGAGATCCCTGGACAGAATTAGTTGATGCCTGAAGGTAGCGGTAAGGAGCCAGTCATCCAGATACAGAAACACTCGGAATCCTAGATGCCTCAAGTGAGCCATAACCATTTGGTAAACATTTGGTAAACACTCTGGGGGCTGCTGTGAGTCCAAAGGGCAGTGCTCGGAATTGGTAGTGACTGGCTCCCAGCCGGAAATGCAGATGATCTCTGGATGGCCTGGCTATTTTGATGTGGTAGCACGCATCCTTGAGATCTATAGAGCACATCCAATTGCCCACTCCAAGGAATGGGAGAATAGACTGAAGCGTGACCATCCGGAACTACTTCTTTACAAATGTGTTGAGTCTGCTGCGATCCAAGATGGGCCTCCAGTCCTCTGTCTTGTTTGGAACTAAAAAATCTGGAGTAAGTTTCGGATCCTATCTGGTCTGCTGGATGACTTTTCCTGCAGCCTCTGAATTTCTATGGCTGCTTGATCCCTGAAACTGGGTGGAATGTCTGGGATTTTTTTGCCAACAGGCGAATTTTCTAGAAATGGGATGATGTATTCTCTGATAACGATGCTTTGTACCCAAGAATCTGTTGTTAATTCCTAGCCAGGCATCTGGATACAAAGCCAAGCGACCCCCAGACTGCCTCCAGAACAGGACAGTTGGGCCTCCTCTCAGGAGTGCTGATAAGGCTTACCAAGGAACTGATCCCTGTCGCCCTGGTTCTGCGGACCTCCTCTGCCACCAGGGCAGCGTCTTCCATTGTTGCCCCCTCCTCTGCCCCAGGAGGGGGGGTTCACTATGTGTGTTCTGGAAAGCTCCTTGGGACTTCCGGAACCACATTTTTCCACCTTTCAGCCCTTCGGAGTATGATCTGGTAGGGGTGGAAAAACAGACTCTTACGGCAGATAGTCTTTCCCTCCTGCTCACACTTAGTGAGAGTCTCCTTGACTTTGGGCCCAAACAGAGAAGAGCCATCAAATGGGGTGCTGACAAAGGAAGACTTGAAGGCTTCTGCAAAGGAGCATAAGGTCATCCAGGACAGTCTCCGAAGAGACATCGCTGAACCCGCTGCCCGACTCGAACCATCAGCTGCATAGGAAATGATCCGCATGGACAAGTTCATAATGGAGTTAAGGGTATAAAGTTGTGCTGCCACTTTGTCAGAGACAGCTCCATCTGTATTATCCTGCAGAGTATCTCCAAGCTCTTTCAAGAGATCTCTTTGAAGAGAGGTGAAATGAGTCAAATAGTTAAGCGATCGCATGGCAAATGTCGCAGAACAAAAGATGCATTTCCCATACCTGCCCATCGTCCTAGAATCTCTGTTAGGAGGATGGACAGTGGAAGAGGTTTCTGACATCTTTTTCTTGGTGGCCTCCGCCACCACCATAGCATCAACTGGGACTTCCTTAGTGAGGAACATCTTGTCTTGGTGGGAGGTGATAAATTTGCTGGGCCTCCGAGGGACCAATTCCATAGAATCAGGAGACACCCACGCCCTTTGCGCGACCAACTCTATCAACTCGAAGGGCAGAGTAACCCAGGAGATGGAAGGTTGAGACCCAAAGGCCTTCAGGAGCACTGACCAATCCTCAGTAGGGCTAACGGACTGCCAGTCACCCCTCTCCTTTACGACTTCCAGGATATCCACAAAGGACATATCCTCCGAGGTACCATGAGGACCCTTCCGATTTCTCTAAGTCGGTGTCTGACGTCAAAGACTCCTGAGGGGAATCTAAATGCCTCCTCTTGCATAATCTCTTCCTGAGAACCTCATCAATGGGGGCTTCTGGTGAGGTCTCAGTATAGCAGGGGTCACCCAATGGGGGTACCTGAGGCTCTGGGTCTCAACGCTTCATAGGGACCTGCGATGTAGAGGCAGAACACGGCACTTTAGGGGAGGAAGAGGAAGGACCTGACGATGTGTGTGTCGTAGAGGACATAACCTTCTCATGGCATTGAAGGCACCAGTGCTTCAACCGGAGGAAGCCGCCAGTTCCAAAGAAGACAGCAACTTCCCCAGCACCAAGACAGCGGGCTCCAAACCAGAGGACAGAGCCGAGCTCATCCTCGCCGAAGCCCCAAAGGGAAGGGTTGGAACAGACACATTGGTTCGACTCTTCCCCCCGGAACCGACGAGAGTGTGTGTCAGCTCAGAGACTCTTCCAATGGAACCGGCAGGGTTGATGGAGCCAAAGTCACTGGAAAAGGCCTCTGCTCTGAAGGCTCCACAACCATCAGATCTTCCTCATCTGGCTCCAAAGGCCCTGCTCGGCTTGGAGTAGTAGTAGTCACAGCCAGTGGGACGGTCTCAGGCTTCTAACCCTGCTGGGTCGAAGCTGACAGTAATTTAGTCAGTGCCGGGTACTCCAGAAGCCTCTCCACCACCCAGTCCACATCCACAATGGAAAGGGTCCTCAAAGAATGGGTCTAAGGAACCGAAGATACCACCGATTGGAGACTTCAGAGTTTTGGAGATCGGTTCCAAGGCTGGGGACTGGCTCCGAAACACCTCCGAAGACTGTGGAGCCGGCAACCGCACTTTCACAGAACGGCTTGGAGCCGATGACCTGGACTCAAAGGATACCTTTGAGGACGTCGACCACTTTGAGGACTTGGTCAGCCTTATCCAAAGTCTCTTGAAAATCTGGCTTCAACAAGCCTCCATCTACCAGCTTCCTTCTCCTCTCTAATAAAACCCTACTACTGAAGGAGTGGCAGAGCCATCCTCCTGGAGGTGAACAGGCCCCAAACAATAAACACAATTTACATGTGCGTCTGTATTGAAAATCTTCTGCCCGCATTTCGGACACTTCTTGAAGCCAGATTTTTACTTCTCCCTCTGATCAGCCATGTTAGCAAACATAGAAATACATTAGCACGTGAGAAGTTGTCAGAGCCCTAACAATCTTCATTTCAGTACATAAAATACAGTAACTCTAACCTAACACGGTTACTGCACTAAATCACAGCACACAGAATAACAACAGTCCTGAGTTGTCAGATCCCTGAACAACTAAGGATAAAAAAGTATGTTCTAACAGCAAACACGTTATCTAACTTGCATATAGATTTATAAAGGATAGAGGGAGTGCATATCAATAAAGTGATATAACCAAAAAAACGGCCAAAGGCCTAAGAGCAACAGCTCAGTAACAAAGAATGAATCTAAATATAGTGGATTCTAAAGGCTAACCTGCCTAATAGTAATAACTGGAAAGCACAACACACTACAGCAATTATCTCACGAAATATAGCATAAAGTTTGTCAAAAAAACTAAATAAGGAAATTCTACTGACCCGAGCTCTCTGACGACCTTGCGATCAGTTGCAGTGGCAAACTAGACCTGGGGTAGGACAGACAGCATCATGGGATAGGGGCCTGGCCTCGACCTACTCTGAGATCTTCAGCTAGTAAAGCGGCTGACTCTGAGCTGATGACTCGGCTCCATACCCATGTGTAAGAATAAATGGCGAGATTGTGCAACTTCACATGTAATGTTTAACCCTCCAAAAGGGAACAACTGCCCAAAATGGATGGCTGTACCGATAGGCAATATCCAACCTAAAATTAAGGTTTCCCATAATAAAGCGCATACTGCACCCTGTGCTCCCAACTTACACTCACTGCTGTCTGTTCTGTTCTTATCTCTCCTCCTCTCAGATGTGAGCAGCAACTTGCATACTTTCAGAAAAAAATAAACTTTTAGCCCTAATAAAAAGTATACTGGCTATCTTTAAATAAAACTAAATTGTACCGTGTTCTAATAACTGCATTAAAGTATTAAGGCTGCTAGGGAGGTAGTGACTTCTTATTCACTTCCCATAATTTCAAATTTTTTTTGTCAATGAACTGCTTGCCACTGTACCTTTAAATTTTCCCTCAGCAAAGAATACTCAGAATTCAACTGTTTGTATCTGCAGACAGCTTGTCTCCATGGAAATGTACTCAGCAAGGAGTCTTTGTAAATTTCACTGAGAAAATAATTCACACCAGCCCTCAGCTGCAGGAATCTCGACTTCACTGAACATTTGTCAGTGGAAAACAAACTAATATCTATACAATTGTAAGAGGCTTAGCATTTTCATGGCTTTCATCATTTTGTCTTATTTTTTAAGCCGACATGCATATAAAAAACACCAGTTTACAGCTTAAGTCAAGGACAGTATAATCTAGACATTCACCTTTATAAAATAAGACAGAATATATCCTAATACATGTAATAATCAGTGCACATTTAAACCCGTCAGAAGCCCAAGATCACAGAATATCATAAGAGGTTACTAGGCTAACAGCCCTAAAGGCCTTATAAGCCTATTTCTTGTAAGCTGCCCAGTTGTCAGTGGTTAGACGAGTGAAGTTCACAGAGGTAAAGGCCTATGGTAGTTAATACAGACTTCCTCTGTCCAGGATGGACATGGGCATCACCACAAGAGTGAATTTTTCACCCATCCATTGATCTTGGTTGCGTCTGAAGAGGGTCAGGGAAGGATTCTGTTTCACATGAACTGGAAGCGTGTTCCAGAAAAGTGGCAGTCTCTGGTACATGCATCTCTCCCCAACATGACCTGTTCATGTCACAGACTAGGTTAAGATTCCTGGAGCAAGTGACCCTCCTGCAGTTTGATTTATGAATGTGTAGCATTTTCATCAGGGCCGGGTCAGAGACTGCCCTGTAAGCAATGCACAGCAACTCACAGGAGAGAATACAACAACAAGGTTTTCAGTCTTTTCTTGTAAAACTTGAGTGTACCCTGTAATTTCTTGGTGAGAAAACTCTGTGGTCTCCCCACTTGCTGCATGCGTCTGGTAAGGTACATGCAAAAGGAAACACTGTACTCAGTTACTGGTCCGATGAGGAGTACAATGGAATTATAACATCCTTAGATCTAGATGTGATGCTTTATTTATACAATGTACCCCAGAGAAGACATTCCTTACTACTGTGGATATGTGGTTGTCAAAGTTCAGACTACTATCAAACTGAGTACCCAGATCACATACCACTGAGACTATACTGGGGGGGGGGGGGGGGTGCTGTCTATGATGGAATTGGCAGGGATGTCAGCTCTCCCAAAGAATGCTTTTTTTTTTTTTTTTTACATTTAGCTTTAATCCATGGTTTTGGCACCAATTACGTGTCTGTGTTAACCCTGTCTGCAGTAAATTAACTTTGTTAGGGAACTCAATGATTGCTCCCAATTTGCTATCATCAGCTAACTTGGACACCCACAGGCCGTCCAAATTTGCCTGGACTTCTGAGAAATAAAATTTTGAACAGCAAGGGGCCCAGCACAGAACCCTGTGGTACACCACTACTGACTGGACTTTTGTTACTGGTGAAGTCACCTACTTTGACATTACGTGTCCTTGTCAGGGGAGCCAGTTGCCTACCCATCTGGTACTGTAGGGGTTAATTCCCAACTGGGAACATTGCTCAAGAATACTTGAGTGGAAGATTGTGTCAAATGCCTTGGCTAGATCAAGATAAGTGGCATGTATCGCCTTCCCCTCATCAAGGGCCTTGAAGACTTTCTCGAAAAGGTCATTGATTGTCCCCCCCTTTGTGCAGAGGTATTACTGCTGCTGTCCTCCATTCCACTGGAACATAGTCAGTTCTCAGCCGGTGGTTAAACAGGGATCTAAGTGGATCTGCTAGGTCATGTTTTAAGCTGTCTAAAAGGCAACCTGGCACGTTGTCTGGTCCCACTGATGAAGTATTTTTGGCCTCTGAGTGCACCGAGATGACATGCTCTCTTGAGATAATAGGCTGAAGAATTCTGGCAGGTATACTTTGGGGATGACTGAAGGGAACAGGAGGGTGAAGTTTGCTCCAAGTATGTCAGTTAGCAGGTTGGCTATTACCTCCTGTTGAGTATGTGTATTGCCATCCACAACCAGTTCAACACATATCTGGGTATTCCCTTTTAGATTTCAAACAGTTAAATAATGTGTTATGAACATTAAACTTGCTTTTGTCCAGTCTTCCCCCTTCCCCACTATACTGTAAAAAAAAAGAAGTTATGTCTTACCATAACGTTCCATCTGTATTGTTGATCCTTGTTCAGTCATTACGTATGGGTATCGGTTCCAACCTCGGAACCGAGCAGGCCATCTTCCAAGCTCGCGCCAGCTACAAACTCTCGAGCTAAAACTCTTACCCAGAATTCCCCTCTCCCTGTTACCTCAGATGGAGTTTGCAAGTCAAAAGAAGGTAGAGGCTACCCTCTGGTCAAATGACCTAAAACTGGATG
This sequence comes from Protopterus annectens, assembly GCF_019279795.1. Lineage (NCBI taxonomy): Eukaryota > Metazoa > Chordata > Ceratodontiformes > Protopteridae > Protopterus > Protopterus annectens. The sequence continues at coordinate 540,461,926 of NC_056725.1, read as the reverse complement.
GTGAGATCCACTAGAGGCCACAGGAGGGGGATGGAGGGAGGGTCGCAATGACTGAACGAGGATCAACAATACAAATGGAACGTTATGGTAAGACATAACTTCTTTATCTGATATTTTTTAATCCTCGTTCATTCCTTACGTATGGGACAGAGTCCCCAGCTACCTCTATTCCTGGGAGGCTCTCATGGAAGGACATTCCTAAGCACCATACAACCAAAAGATGCTCTTCCCCTGGAGGCCAAATCCAATTTGTAATAATTGATGAAGGTATGAGGTGTAGCCCAGGTTGCAGCTGCACAGATGTCATGTAAAGAAGCTCTGGCATGGAAGGCAGCAGAAGTTGCCACCAACCTTGTCGAATGAGCCTTGATGGTAGTCGGCAAAGGAATATTACCTTGTGTATAAATGAAGGTCACACGGTCTTTCAACCATCTAGCCAATGTGACCTTAGCAACAGCACATCCTAATCTAGGTCCAGAATAGGCCAAAAATAACTGGTCTGATTTACGAGGAGCCTTAGTCCTATTTAAGGAGAAGCGAATTTGCCTGTGAATATCTAGGGTATGTAGGCAATACTCTCCTCTGTTTGAATGATTGGGGAAGAAAACTAGCAATTCAATGGTTTGATTAATGGACATTTCAAAGATAATTTTCTCAAAGTCACTATCTCCATGAAAAATCAAGTATGGACTCTTGATTCATAAAGCTTGAAGCTCAGAGATACGTCTGGCAGAAGTAATGGCGACCAAAAACTAGGTTTTCCATGACAAATATTTAAGGTTGCATGAAGAAGCTGGTTCGAAAGGTGGCAGTGTCAGAACTTGTAGAACTAATGACAGGTCCCATGGTTGAATAGGTTCTCTAAAATGGGGCTTCAGATGATTCACACCTTTTATGAAGGTCTTGCATAATTTGTGTGACATAGGAGAGGAGTCTTGAACACCCCCATGGAATTTAGATATTGCAGCCAAATGAACTCTAATAGTAGAGGCCGATAGACCCGACTGGAATAGATCGGCTAGATACTCTAGTACTATGGACACTGGTGCTGAAAAAGGATCTACTTGCTTTTCAGCCAACAGGTAAATCTTTTCCACTTGCTTAGATAAGTAATTCTAGTGGAAGACTTATGAGATGTAATAAGAATGTCCCATACTGGTAAAGAAAGATCATTCTGCCTGGCAATCAAGGGAATTGGAGGAGCCAAGCTGTGAGCTTCAGGCTGTCCAAGGTGAGATGAATCAGATTCTGGGGATGGGAAATCAACCTCAGGGTTGGATGGAGGATCCATGGTTAATCTAGCAGGTGAGGCCAAAGGAAGAGGAACCAAATCTGACGAGGCCAATATGGTGCTATGAGGATCACCTTGCTCTTTAACTGACGGGCTTTCTTCAGAAACTGGGGAATGAGGGGAAGAGGTGGAAAAGCATAAAGAAGACCCAAGGGCTAATCGTGGACTAGAGCGTCCCTGGGTGACTGTACCAGAGGGGGAATCAGGGTGAAGTAGTTGCTGCATTAGTAGTTGGTCGGGGATGCAAAGAGGTCACAGCAAGGACGGTCCCAGCGGTGGAAGATCTCAGCCGCTATCAAGGGATTCAGGGACCACTCGTGAGGTTGTAGAATGCACCTGCTGAGTCTGTCTGCTATCAAGTTGTAACTCCCGGGAATGTGCGTTGCTAGAAGAAAACGGTTGGCAGCCATCACCCATTGCCATATCCTCATGGCCTCTCGACAAACGGGGTAAAATTTGGTTCCGCCCTTTTTGTTGATGTACCAGACCACCGCCATGTTGTCTGATTGTACTGCAATAGTCCCAGATGGCAGCAGGGGATGGAATACTTGCAATGCCAGAAGCACCGCCGTCAGCTCTCGAACATTTATATGCAGTTGTGCCACCAATTCGGACTAAGTGCCTTGGACTGTCTGACCCTGACATAGCCCCCCCCACCCCATCAGGGAGGCGTCCATGTTCACTGTAGCCTTGGGCTGTTGGGGGGAGAAGGGGCGAGACCATTGTGACGGGTTGTGGGTCATCCACCAATTTAAATCCTATTTGCACCTGTGAGTTACTCGAATCTTGGCTGAAAGAGGATGCTGAAAAGGATACCATTGAGTGAGCAGTAGCCATTGTAGAAGCTTCTTGTGAAACCTGGCCAGGGGGACAATAGTGATGGAGGATGCCATGGAACCCAACAGCTGTAAGAGTGAGCTGTGGATTTCTCCCTCGAAAGGATTGGGATCAGTTGTTGCTTTATCCTTAGAATTCTGTGCTCTGGAATGGATGCTCTGCAATTCTTTGTATCCAATATGACCCCTATGAATTCTGTGGGCTGAGATGGGGTGAGACTGGATTTTTGCCAATTTACGGTTATGCCTAGCCTTTTTGAAACGAGGAGGGAGTATGCCAGGGCTTCTTCCAATAGATGACTGGTGGGGGCGGAGATGAGCCAGTCATCTAGGTATGGAAACACCTGGAATCCTTGTAGTCACAAGTGAGCTGTGACGACTGCCATGCACTCTGTGAACACTCTGGGGGCTGTAGATAGTCCGAAGGGCAGTACTCTGAACTGGTAGTGACTGGCTCCTGCACGGAAGCGCAGAAATCTTCTTGATGGCCTGTCCACTTTTATGTGGTAGTACGCATCTTGAAGATCTATAAAGCACATCCAATTGTCTTTTTCCAAAAATAGGAGGATAGACTGTATTGTGACCATCCGGAATTTTTGTACTCTTACAAACTTGTTCAATACACTGAGATCCAAAATTGGTCTCCAGTTCCCAGTTTTCTTTGGCACCAAAAATAGTCTTGAGTAGAATCCTGATCCTATCTGGTCTGGAGGAACTATTTGGATGACTCTTTTTCTTAGCAGCTTTGCTATCTCTAGTGCTGCTATTTCCCTTTGACTGGGTGGAACGTCAGGTAAGTTTGTTGGGGGGGGGCAGTATCAAGATCGTAGGGGATATGGTAACCTCTGGTTATAATCCTTTGTACCCAAGAGTCGGTGGTGATGGTTAGCCAGGCAGAAGGTTACAAGGAGAAACGACCCCCAACCACCTCCAGAGGAAAGGAGTTGGGCCGTTCTTCAAGAGCTCTGATAGGAATGACCAGGAAAAGAGTTCCTGGAACCCTGGCTACATGGACCCCCTCTGCCCCGGAAAGGGCACCTTCCCTGTGAGTTTCCCCCTCTGCCTCTAGGGGAGAACTCGGCCTGTGTGTCACGGAAAGGACTCAGACTTTTTGTACCATATCTTCTCACTCTTCTGGTTTCTGGAGAAAGCACGTTGAGGGGAAGAATAACGGACACCTACGGCAGAAAGGGTCTTACCGTTCTGTTCACATCTGGCCAGTATGCTTTTAACTTTGGATCCAAACAATGAAGAGGCTTTGATGGGAGCATTGAGAAAGGAAGCCTTGAAGGGTTCCGCGAAATTACATAAGTGCATCCAGGCATGCCGTCTCAAAACAACGCCTGAACTCGCCACTCTAGCTGCTACTTCTGATGCGTGAGATATCAGGAGCATGGAGGAGTTTGATATAGATTCAATGATAGCCAGCTGAGGGGCCACTTTGTCACGGAACTCATCAGACACGGCACCAGCCAAAGTTTCAGAGAGCTCAGATACTAAATCCCTTTGAAGCCTGGTGAAGTGTGCTATATAATTCAGGGACCTGATTGCAAAGGTCGCTGATGCAAAAGTACGCGTCCCTATTCTGTCCAGAGCCCGTGACTCTTTCGTGGGCGGATGGACAGTCTGGCTTTCTTCTTCTGCCAGGTCCTTCTTGGTTGCGGCCGCCACCACCAGAGCATCTAGACCTTTGGACCAATGGGGGTCAGTAGCAGGAGGGGACAATTTTATCTGGCCTCCGGGGAATGGCCTCAATGGTATCAGGAGCCTTCCACGCACGCTGCACGACGAGCCGGACCAGTTCGTCGGCAGGTGGAGTAACCCAGGAGGTAGGGGGCCGGGCGTGAAAGACCTGCAGGAACACAGACTCTTCAGAGGTGAGGTTAGAGGGCTGCCAGTCACCTCTCTGTTTAAGGATTTTGAGGATATCACCAAAGGATACTTCAGAGGGTGAGCGACGGGATCTTTCCCCATCATCAAAGTCTGTGTCTTCAGTAAGGGACTCCTCTGTGGAGTCCATGGGCTTCCTTTTGCACGAGCTTTTGCTATGAACTTCCTCAGAGGGAGAAGCTGGGGAAGACTATGCAAAAGGGGTTTCCTGTGGGAGTACATCCTTAGGCCCTTGCGTCCGGTGTCCGTGAGGAGCGACTTGTGTACACTGCGGTCCAGAGGAGGGCGAGTAGATTGACAGCACAGTATTGCCAGCAGACGCCAAAGCCTTCTCCATTAGGTGGAAGGCCGGTTCACCTGAAGAGGGGTGAGTGTCCAGGACAGGGTTCACCCCTACCCTAAGTGGCTCAACCTGCCGACGCGGAGTCCATGGATGGCTGTGAAGCACCAAATTATGCACGCCACAGCTGACATCCTGGGTTGTAGCAAAACTCTCCTGCCACGAAGGCAACTGCGGTTTCTTAGTGAGGTCCATAAAGGGAACAGCAGAGGGGGAAAACTGTGCTATATCAAGGGGCTTCAAAGGCAATGAAGGAGGAGAAGAAGTAGGGGTCTTTGGCAAAGGGTGATCACCTCCCAAGGAAGGACAGGTCCTGGGGGGGGGGGTACCTCTGGCCAAAAGCACTTGATCCACAAGACGCAACATCTCGTGTTCAGAGAGGCTTCTAGTGGATTTCACGGACATGGCTGAGGGGGAGTCAGGTCCATCCACAGATGGGACAAGCTCGGTGCCCACACCACCAGTCTGCACTGAAAACAACAGTGCCTTAAGAGACTGTCCTACAGGTGTCTGCACCGAGGAAATCTGTGCCGAAGTCATGGTCTGCACAGACAGTAAGGTCGGTGCCAAGGCTGGGACTGAAAAAAATCGGTGTCAGTAACTGTTGTCGGTTCCGGGTAAGGTATCGGAGCAGATGTGGTTACAGTCTGCGCCGACAGGATAATCGGTGCCGGTAGAGAGGTCTGAACCGAGGAGGCCCTCGGTACCGATATGGTAAAGGGCACGCTAGTCGATGCTGAAGTCACAGATGGCGCCGATGGCCTCGGTGCTGAGGGTTCTAGGCACCAAAAGCGCTGGAGCCGAAAGAGTCAGATCCGAAGTAGAAAGCTTAGCCTTCTTGGGTCTCGGTTGATGGGAGTCCCCAGCCGGGGACGAAGGAAGAGATTTGGCCTTTGAAAGATCATCAGTCTTTTTCTTATGGGATCTTGGAGGGGTTGAAGCCTCCAACGCAGAAATAGCCTCTGAAAAAGGAGATTTGAGTAGCCCCTTCAGTAACAATTTATTTTTCCTCACAATCAACGTCCTGTTAGAAAAGTTCTTACAAATTCCACAGGGCGGATCAACTGATAAATGAGGCACACCCAAACAATAGACACAGAGCATGTGCATCTGAAGTAGGTAATTTATGTCCACAATCTGAACATCTCTTAAATCCTGGACTAAATTTTTTATCCATGATAGAAAAGAAGGAAAATCAGAAAGAATACCAGCAATGGTACAAGAAATACCCGAAGGTAATGAAGAAAAGGGGTCTACCAACGATGGTATAGAAGAAAATACCTCGTGGTAAAAAGAATGAAAAATTTTAAGAAGAGATAGTCGCTAAATGTGATAAGGTAAGTGAAAACAATTTAGAAACTTTTCCAAGAGAAAAGGTTGTTTTAGACTAGAATGACAACAAAATATTGTACTTAGCTCAAGAGAAGTAGCTTGACACGACCGAATGGCGACGTGGCAAACGAAATCTGGGGTAACAGGGAGAGGGGAATTCTGGGTAAGAGTTTTAGCTCGAGAGCTTGTAGCTGGCACGAGCTTGGAAGATGGCCGGCTTGGTTCCGAGGTCGGAACCGATACCCATATCAAAGGAATGAACGAGGATTAACAATATCAAATCCTATACTTCTTACAATCAAGTACTTGCTTACTTTAAATATCTTTTAACACATCTAACAGTAACTGAAAAAACACCCCACACATTTAAAATACCCTTAATTACACAAAACTGTTTTACTGTATAGAACATGCAGTTTATATCCTGAAAAGTTTTATACAAACACTGAAAACAAAAACTATTTTACTTACATTAGTATTCCCCTTTAGTGTCCTTCTAAACATAAATGATATGAAGTGGGGTACATGCTGTACAGACCATCCACAAATTTAACAGTCAACAAATGTCCAGGGATTTTCAGCCCCTTTTTCTTGTAAAACCACATTTCACGAATATGATGAGATATTTTATAGTCTTCCATTTATTCACTTATTTCAGAGTTGCTGGTCTTCCTGTTCATCTCCATTCCCCAATACCCGGCTCTGGTTCGAGTCTAAGGTACTGCTGATTCTTACAGTAAACTCCTGTGTTTTTTTCCCTCTCTCTCAAGCATTTTTCTTTGGAACATTAGAAAAGGGTTCACTGGCAAAATCTCTCTACGAACCTTACCATCAGAAGAATGAGCAGCAGAGTCCCCTTCTGCTTGCTGACTCACCATTTTCATGGACAAACTATTTCCTCCTTAGCCTGTCCTGTATCAAAAACATGAGTTTGACCCACTAGAAAAAGACCCACTGAACACAGCTGAATATAGCAGACTGAATCTCATACCTGCCTCTCGATATTCCCAAAGTGCTGGGATAAATTTGCTTCTCTCATGCCTGATAAAGTGAGTAATCAATTTCTACAAACACTCTGCTGCCTCCATTTTTTTTAATACTTTCCAATTACGCCACAAATTTTGTCAGGATCAATGCTTTCTGCTGGTATAGCTGCACCTTTACTAATACAGGTCTTGACTGTTTTCTCATGGCCAGGTTTGAAGCATGCATTCAATGTGCCCTTTCAATTAAAAAATCACCAGTCCAGCTGCTTATTTTTGTTTTTATAAAATTAATACAATTTGTTCCTTCCAGTTTCTCTGGTACAGCAAAAAATCTCAGGTTTTCTCTGCACGTGTGGTCTTCCCTTTTTTTTAAACAGTACTTCTTGAGAAATCTCATAACTCAGCCAATTTTTTCATGTCAACCTCTTATTTCTGGCTAGTTTAAGCTTCTCCTATTTTTTCCAGACTTTTGTTTGAATTGATATATTCCTTCAAAGTTTCATTTATTTTAATCAATCTGAACACATTTGATTATTTTTTCATCTAAATTACTGGAAGCCATTTCTTGAACCAAAATGGAAGCTTGAACTGCTTTTTGTTGAACAGTTGCAGAATCCTTCCCACATGGTGTTTTCACCTTTTCTGGTTGATTTTCTTTCAGGTTTCCCAAATTCCTTCTTTGCGGTCTATTTACTAGTTAGTAACTGAATTTTATCAAAAAAACGTTTTCAATGGCACTCCTTTTTCTCGTTTTCTGTTTTCACACTGGGAGAGCTGAAGTTGTGATGTTGATCAGCGTGCAGTCATCTTGGAAGTCCCAAGAAAACAAAATACTTGGAAGTGTTATGGGTGTGTCCCCTAAACAGTAAAGGCATATGGCGGGTGGCTGTGGAATGATTTTTGAGTAACAGTAAATTTTAAGTATTAGGGAAATGCTTAAACCCAAAGACAAGGTAAGATTCTGAGTTAAAAAAAAAGGTTAAGAATTCTACTTTAAAAATGGGATGGGGTAAAACAGAAAGGTGACAAACTAAAGTTTTTACTCATTAATCAGCAATAAATAAGTAAGTAAATAAACAAATATGTCCAATAACAAAGTGCAGCCTGGGGCATTTTTAATTCAAGTATAGCAATGAAGAGAGAGACTGGGCATAATAATACACATGTTAGCAGCGGGTGTTCAGCAGCTTGGGAAAATTATTTGTCAAGCAGTCTTAATCCATGCAGCACTAATCCTACTGTCAAAGAGGACAGACTTCCCTCATATTGGCTCAACAAAGTACACATTTTTAGCACACCCTTTACTGGGCTCTATTGCTAAGAGATCACCAGACATATACAAGTTCACCAGTATTCCAAATCAGCTTTACTATCAAATGTTTCTATGTTTGCAATGAGACTGCCACTTCAGTAATAAGCATTAGTTTTTGATTCAGAAATAAGTACGCATGCACACTTGTATTTCTGTACCAAAAAAAAAAATCTTGGCTTCATCCAGCTTTGTAATTCATGATGTTAATCAAACATGGATGAAAAGCAAAATCTCTCAACGGGGTGGTTACAAAAGGGGATACCATCTGAAATATTTTACAGCAACAAGGAAAAGGAGGTTCCATCCACTCCACAGAAAAGCGTTTGCAAATATTTCCCAACTGCATTTTTGAACACGCTTTTGTTTAAAATGAGACACTCCAGATATCTTCATACTAGCATCAGGTCGAAAACTGTCCAAGTATGGCTCTCAGGCCAAGCACCACTTGATCATTAAAAGTAAAGAATCGTGCACGCAGACTGACTTTTTTACTACACTAATAGTAACCTGCAAAAGTAAAGTACAGTTTTGTACCTACCATAAATGTAGATGTTAGACAGTTCACACTGCTGCAGTCATTACACTTGGGTTATCCGGCAGTCAGGCAGTCCCCCAGTCGGCCAGAGTTCCAAAGTCTTGGTCCGGCATCAGTTGCTGTCGCTTCTTCCCTGACGTCAGTGCGCCAGGGGTATACAAGATGCATCCAACGTCATTTTCTTCAGTTTTTCTTGCCCCAGATGTCAGGTGCCCACAAGTAGGTAGGCAATACATATTTCTAATAAAATATATACATATAAAATAAGAACAATACCTTCAGTTACAAGCAAATACACCATAAAAGTTGTATAGGATAGAAAGGTATAGATAAGTCCAGTTAGTTTAGAGGGGATGGAGGACGGTAATCTGGACTGCAGCAGTGTGAACACTCGAACATCTACATTTATGGTAGGTACAAAACTGTACTATGTTCATCGTGTTACACTGCTGCAGTCATTATACTTGGGTAGAATCCCAAAGCTAAGGTTGGGTGGCTGGTCTATAAAGAGTTAGGATTGGCTATGAGGCCCTGCAGAACTGCAGTGGCAAATACTGCTCTGAATTTAGAGTAAAGAGGCAGGTGGTAATGCTTGGTAAAGGTGTGCATTGAACTCCAAGTTGCAGCCTCCAAAATTTCCTTGGTAGGTACTCCTCTGAGAAAGGCTGTTGCCCTGGTGGAATGTGGCCTAATGGTATTTGGGACTGATTTTCCATGCTGTGTGTAGCAGTAACGAATACAGTGTCCTATCCATTTGGATATAGTCTGCTTTGAGATAGCCTTGCCCTGTGATCCTGCAGCATATGCTACAAACAGTTGCTCAGTTTTCCTGAAAGCTTTTGTTTTGTCCAAGTAGAAGCATAGCTGCCTGTGCATGTCCAAAGAATGCAGAAGTTTCTCCCCTTTATTCTGGGGGTTTGGATAAAAAGTTGGCAAATGAATGGTTTGGTTAAGAGCCACACTAGATGCCACCTTTGGCATAAAGGTAGGGTTTGTCCTTAAAGAAACCCTGTCCTGATGAAAAATTATAAAAGGTTCCACTACCATTAATGCCTGTAGCTCTGAGACTCTTCCTGCTGAAGTTACTGCCAGGAGCAGAGCTGTTTTCCATGATAAAAATTTTAGATCGGCTGTATTGGCTGGCTCAACAGGTGGCAGGGTCAGTTTTTCCAAAACGAAATTGAGGTCCCAAGTTGGTGTTGGTGCTCTCCGGGGCGGTCTTATGTTTTTAGCCCCTCTGAGGTACTGCTTTAGCAAGGGATGAGAGAATAAAGGAGGATCCGTGTTGTAATGTGCTGAAATGGCAGAGGCATGGATCTTAATTGATGAGAAGGATAGGCCTCTGTCCAGCATCTCAGTTAAGTATTGTAAAATCTGAGGAATGTTTGGAACAAGAGAGGGTCAAGGCTTTGAGCCTGGTTCCAGGCGCAGAATCTCTTCCATTTTTCTGAGTAAGCTTTCCTGGTGCTAGGCCTCTTGGCCTCCAAAATGACACCCATAACAGCTTTAGAGAGAGGTGTTGCCTGTTTGACTAATGAATCTGCCATGCAGCCAGGATTAGAGTTTTTTGCTGACCGTGCAGGATCTGAGTGTTTTGAGTCAGAAGGTGTGGAATTTGAGGCAAAATCCGGAGCGGATTGTTTTGTGGAGTCAGGTGTGGAATTTGAGGCAAAATCCAAGGTGGGCCTTGAGCTAAGTTCTTTAAGATTGGGTACCAGTGCTGGTGTGGCCAGTCTGGAGCAATCAAGATCATCTGTGGTTTTTCTTGTCTGGCTTTTAGGAGCACCTTTGAAAGGAGAGGCAGTGGTGGAAAGGCATAAACTTTTAGGCTTTTCCAGCTTCCATGCTTGTGTGTGATAAGTCCTTGTGCAGAATTTTTGTAGTTGCCAATTCAGTAGGGAAGCAAAAAGATCTATGTCTGGGCATCCCCATTTCTGCATTACCATGCTGAAGATTTGTGGATTCATTTTCCATTCGTGAGGGTCCATGATATTTCTGCTTAGATCGTCTAACAGAGTATTTTTCTTTCCTGGCAGGAATTGTGCTTGCAGATGAACTTGATACGTTAGAGCTGTATTCCACAAGGTCATGGCTTGCCTGCATAGGGGATAAGAATGAGTGCCCCATTGCTTGTGTACCACATTACTGTGGTGTTGTCTGTATTTAATAATAATTGTCCTGGATGCATAAGGTCCTTGAAAGCTGTTAGGGCATTTTGAACAGCCAACATCTCTTTGAATGATGTGAAGATGCATCTGGTCTGTGGTCCACTTGCCCTGAATGCATTTTCCTGCCATGTGTGCTCCCCAGGCGTAATCCGATGCATCTGTTGTTAAACTCTGCCTGGCTGTGGGTAGGGTAAAAGGCTGACTCTTGTTTAGGTGACATGCCTGTGCCCACCATCTAAACTCCTGTTGTAGGCAGGGAATCATTGGTATTACTGCTTCTAAACTGTGGGAGTGTTGAGTCCAAACACTTTTTAGGTACCATTGTAATTTCCTCATATTCAGTCTGGCATATGGTATTAGTAGTATGCAGGATGCCATGAATCCCAGGACCTGCAGAATTTTTCTTGCAGGGAGATGGGACTTTTTTGCCGGTAATTGAAAATACTGAGTTAGTTGAACTTGTTTGTCTGGCGTGAGATAAGCCATCTGGGTCGTTGTATTTAAACTGGCACCCAGGAATGTAATCTGTTGTGAGGGCACTAGTTTTGACTTCTTTTCGTTTACTGTGTACCCTAGAGAAATTAGCAACCTTTTTACAAACGCCAGATGCTGTAGAAGAATGTCCTTTGTCTCTGCTTGAATGAGGCAGTCGTCCAGGTATGGATATATTTGAATTCCTTTTTGTCTGCAAAATGCAATTACTGGTGCCAGGCACTTTGTAAAGACCCTGGGCGCAGTAGAGAAGCCAAAGGGCAGTGCAGAGAATTGGTAATGCATTGTACCAGCTTTAAATCTGAGGTATCTTCTGCAATTCTGTCTGATAGGGACATGCAGGTATGCCTCTGAGGTCCAGAGTAACAAGCCAAGCCTTCTTGCCCAGCATAGGCAGAAGCTGCTGTAATGTCAACATTTTGAATTTTGGAACATCCAGGTAAGTATTTAGAATTGAAAGGTCTAGTATGGGCCTCCAGGCCTTGTCCTTTCTGGGGACCAGGAAGAGTCTTGAGTAAAATCCTTGTCCTTGTTCCTGTTGTGGTACTTTTTGAATAGCTCTCATGTCCATGAGGGCTGAAATCTGTTTTTGTGGCAGGTCTGGCATTCCTTTTAGCCTTAGTAAAGTATGAAAGTGGAACCTGTAACCTTGAGACACTATATTCAGAACCCATTTGTCTTGGGTGATCGATTGCCAGTTTTGTGAAAAAAAAGTGCTAGTTTTCCCCCTAAAGGGGCAGCCAATAGGGAAGTGCTTGGCGTACGAAGGGGGAAGTCATTGGGACTGTTTCCTGTAAGGTTGAGACTTGTCCTCACCTCCTTTTGGGGTAGAGGTGCTCCACTGTAGTTGTCTGTTAGAGCCTTGGGGTCGAGATCTGCCTCTTGGGCGTCTGTATCTGCCTCTCTGTGGCCTGTCTGACACTGGAAAGGACCAATTCTTTGCTGGCAATTTCTGCTAAATCGAGGTGGCTGTACCTATAAGAAATCCTTGACTGTTTGCATAGATTTAGCTTTATCCTCCATTTTCTTTAACACCTCTTCTGCCTTAACACCAAACAAGGTATCATGCTGTAAAGGAGCATCCAATAATTTTGCCTTAACATGCTCAGGTAAACTCTGTTCTTTTAACCAAGCATGTCTTCGAATCACAGAACCTGTAACTGCGGCTCTACAAGAGGCCTCTAAAGAATCAAAACCACATTGCAGTGTATGTTTTCCCACCTGTTCAACTGCATGCAATAAATCCTGCATTTCTTTACAGTCAGGAGCTTCTGAGCTTACTAGCATTTTCTGTTTTAACTGAGCCATTAAATATTGTTGGTACTTAAGCATGTGAAACTGGCAATTTAAAGCCCTTACTGCTAAAGTTGCAGAAGTGTAAATTTTCTTCCCCCATCTATCCAAAGCTCTGGAATCTCTGTCAGAGGGTACTAAATTTTTTGCAATGGAAGCCTTAACCCCTTTTGGACCCTGGGAAATAGTTTCTGGATCAGCAGAAGGGTATTTATAAAGAAACTTGCGAGAGTCAGGGACTCTATAATACCTATCTGGCTTGGCTGGTGCAGGGGGCAAAGAATCAGGAGAGAAGCTGGATTCAGAGAACACATCATCCACAATATCTAGCACAGGCGGAATAGCCAGGGGCCTGTGCTGAGGCAATAGGAAATAAGGAAATCCCTGAGCCTTTTCTTGGATTCTGAATAATGCCGACTTTCCCAATGGAAATGCTCCCTCATGGTATGTAAAGTTTCCCCAAAAGAATAATCCTCAGGAGGAGAGGCTGAAGGGATAGATTCTTCAGCATCAGAGTCCTTATAGGGGGGGGTAGAAAGTATCCCTGGTCTGAAGAGGAATCAGAGGAAATGGAAACCTGATCAGAGGAATCGTAGCCTGTATCCTGCCTAGGCCTTTTCTCAGGAGGGGGATGGGAACCCCTGATTAGAGTAATGAGGTCTTCGGCCATTTTAAGCATCTGTTTCTTAGGCATGGAGGACTGTCCAGGAGAATGCTGTACTTGCGTCTTTGTCTTTAATGGTACTTTTGTCTTTGCTTTAATGGTAAGCTGTGAAGGTCTGAAAACACCCTCAGAAGTCGATGCCTGCTCAGCGGCTCCGGGCCCATCTGAGGGATTAGTTTCCGTAGGCCCAATAACTTGAGTTTCCAGAGGCCTATTTGTCTCCATGTGGGAGTCGGAGGCGGCCTGTGGCTCTGAGGTAGTGGGTGTCAGGGGCTGCGAAAGCGCCTCACTGAGAACCGGCGACTGGCCTAGAAGAGGTTTCGTTGTCGGTTTTGGACCTCTGATGCCTGTCGTTATCCTTGTCTTTGCGTGTTTTCGGAATTGCGGTCGTCCGTTGATCCGACGGCATAGTATAATTGAACCTTCGGCCAAAGTAGTGCAAAGCAAAATCAAAATGTCCTTTTATAGTGCGTTTGTTAAATCTAGCACAAAACAGTCAACTAGTGACGTCGTGATCAGGGCCTACGCATGGAATACAGTAAGAGTGGAAGTCCTTATGAGGTATTTGCTTCCCACAAGAAATACAATTATTAACGTTTTCTGACATTGGTCTGAGGCAAGAAAAAAGTTTCCCCAATGGGGTACTTAGCTTTATTGAAGACTTCGGATCTGAAATTCGACTTCGAAAAATCTCACAAGTCGGCCGACCGGCACTTGCGAACTGCTTCTGCTTCGGGCACCGCGTGGCTAGAAAGACTGAAGAAAATGGCGTCGGCTGCATCTTATACACCCCAGGCACACTGACGTCAGGGAAGAAGCGACAGCAACTGACGCCGGACCAAGACTTTGGAACTGTGGCCGACTGCGGGACCGCCTAACGGCAGGATAACCCAAGTGTAATGACTGCAGCAGTGTAACACGAACATCTATGGTGTTGTCTGTCTTTACCAATAATTGTCCTGGAAGAATGTGGTCTTTGAAGGCTGTCAGGGAATTCTGTACAGTTAACATTTCTTTTTGGTTGATATGCAGGTGCAACTGTCCCGGGTTCCATTTGCCCTGAATGCACTGCCCCCATGCACAGTCTGATGCGTCTGTTAGGGTTTGGGCAACAGGGGTTAGAGTGACAGGCAGCCCCTAGTTGTGGTAGCAGGCCTCTGCCCACCAAAGGAACTCTTGTCTTTATACAAAGAATGACAGGAATCATTGACTCCAGGTCCTGAGAATGTTGACACCATAGGCTTTTTAGATACCATTGTAGTTTCCTCATATGCAGTCTTGCATATGGAATTAGTAGAATGCAAGAGGCCATGAACCCCAGGGTTTGCAGAATTTTCCTTGCAGACAGCTGAGTCTTTGTGGCCAGTAGTTTGAAGCAGGCTGTCAAACTTGTTTCTCTGGAGTGAGGAAAGCCATCTGGGAAGTTGTGTTCAAGCTTGCTCCCAGGAATACAATCTGTTGGCAGGGTACTAGATGAGATTTCTTTTCGTTTATGATGTACCCCAGTGAGGTTAGAAGTTTCTTTAAGAATGCCAGATGTTATAATAGTAAGTCCTGGCTTTCTGCCTGAATCAAACAATCGGCCACATATGGGCATATCTGAATATTTTGCGGTCTGAAAAATGCAAAGGCTGGAGCTAGACACTTTGTGAATACCCAGGGCGCAGTAGATAAGCCAAAGGGAAGTGCAGAGAACTGATAGTGCATGGAGCCTGCCCTGAAGCGTATGTATTTCCTGTAAGATTCCCTTATTGGAATGTACAGGTATGCCCTGAAGCGTACATATTTCTTGTAAGATTCCCTTATTGGAATGTACAGGTAAGCTTCCTTTAAGTCTAAGGTTGCCAACCAGGCATCTTTGCCTAGCATAGGAAGCAGCTGTTGAAGTGTTACTATTTTGAATTTTGGGATCACCAAAAAGGTGTTTAGAATAGAGAGGTCCAGGATAGGACACCAGGAGCTCTCTTTCCTGGGTACCAGGAAAAGTCTTGAATAAAAACCTTGACCCATTTCTTCTGCTGGTACAAGGTGAATAGCCCTGATACTTCAAACAGAGAGAACCTGCTGTAGAGCCTCTGCCCACTGATTTGGAGGAAGGTCTGGCCAACCGTTTGGGGTTGGAAGGGTGTGGAAGAGGAATCTGTATCCTTGGGAAACTATATTCAAAGCCCATTTGTCCTGGGTAATGAGTTCCCAGCTTTTTGCATGCAGGGCGAGCTTTCCTCCTAAGGGATCAGGTAGTTGAGCAGGCCTTTGAAGGGTTAAGGTCAAGTCATTGTGCCATTTTTCCGTAGGGGGGTGTTTTACTACTCCCTGCTTTGGAAGTGGGAGCCCCCCCCACTGCTTAGGCCTGTGCGCAGCCTGAGACTGTAACCTAGGTGGTCTTCTGTTCCTGGGTTTGGACTGAGAAGGCCTGGAAGAGGCAGGAAAGGACCAACTCTTTGAAGGCAAACACCTACTAAATCTGGGAGGCTGTACTTGCATGAAATCTTTAACAGTATGCATAGACTTAGCTTTTTCCTCCATCTTTTTGAGGACGACTTCTGCTTTGTTGCCAAACAGGCAGTCTTGGTTTAAGGGAGCATCCAGTAATTTAGCTTTAGCAAGTTTTGCTCCTTAAGCCAAGCATGCCTTCTAAGTACAGACCCACTGACAGCAGCCCTGCAAGATGCTTCTAAAGAGTCAAAACCACATTGCAAAGTATGTTTACCAACTTGTTCTGCAGAATGCATTAAATCCTGTAATTCTTTGTGTTCAGCCCAGTCAAGAATCATCATCATTTACTGTTTAAGCAGTCCCATAATATGCTGCTGATATACTTTAACATATGAAACTGGCAATTTAAAGCCCTAATGATGTCGCCTCACAGTAAGACATTGTCCTGTTCGATTCTCAGCTAGAGCGTCTTCTGTGTGGAGACATGCGTGAATGGGCGTACCTTAGTTGAAGGTTGTGCGTCAGAGCCGGCAACTCGGCACGTAAAAATCTACTGCCAATCATTAGCGGACCGGAGTTCCGCTGTGGCGACCCCTAACCGGGAAAAGCCGAAAGACACAATGGTCAAAATAGCAGAAGTATATACCTTCTTACCCCATCTGTCCAAAGCTCTAGAATCTCTATCAGGAGAAGTAGGGTTTTTGGCAGCAGTAGCCTTAATGCCCTTTGGTCCTTGGGAAATGGTCTTTGGGTCCGCACTAGGATTCTTGAAGAGGAACTTGAGAGTCAGGTACTCTGCAATACCCATCAGGTTTTCTGGGAGCTGGAGGTAAAGTGTCTGGGGAAATGCTAGATTCCAAGAAAGCATCATCTACAATGTCCAGAACAGGAGGGATAGCTAAAGGCCTGTGTTGAGGGAGGAGTAAGAATTCCGTAAGCCTCTTTTTGGAGTCAGAGTAATCCTGGCTTTCCCAGCAGAAATGCTCCCTAAGACTGTGCAAGGTTTCACCAAAAGAAAAATCTTCTGGAGGGGAAGCAGAAGGAATGGAATACTTTGCATCAGAATCCTCATAGGTAGACTAGGGCAAATCCTGGTAATCAGAAGAAACAGAAATATCAAATTCCTGATCAGAAGAATCAGAAGGAAAATCACTTCTTGGTCTCTTAGAGGGGGAAGGCTGGCTTCCCCTAATTAAGGTAATAAGGTCTTCAGCCATTCTAAAGCATTTGTTTTTTAGGCATATGGGCCTGAGCATGCGGTTTGGACGTCGGTTTTCTAGACGTGGGTCGAGTTTTAGGCCTGGATGAAGAAGATGGCATTGGTTTAAAATGCAAGTCTGTACGCCTGAATACACCCTCAGAAGCAGTTGCTTGCACAGCGGCTCCGGACACATCCAAGATAGAGACATCCGCAGGTTCCATAGTCGAAGAAGCATCTCGCGGCATAACGGACTCTAAACGGGTCTCAGTAGAGGCCTGCGAATCTGAGGTTGCGGGTATCAGGGGCTGCAAAAGCGCCTCACTGAGTACCGGCGGACTGGAGACTAGCTTAACAGAAGCGTTGTCGGCAGTTTTGGACCTATGCGGTCTCTGTCTTTACCTATACATTTTTTCGGAATATCGGCAGACAGATGGCTTACCGAAGCCATTTCTGGATAGTTATACAGAGTACCAAAATAATTTGCTGCAAATATAGTCCGACAACTAATAGTTCAGGGGTTGAACAAGGCACACAACCGACAACAAGGGACGTCATGGTCTGGGCCCAAGCAAGGAACGCAGTACGAATTAAAATCTTTATGAGGTATTTGCTTTCCACAGGTAAGACAATTGTTAACTTTTACTGACGTCAGATAACAGCAAGTAAAAGGAATCCCCAATGGGGTACTTAGCTTTTTTGAAGACTTTGGTTCTGAAACTCGAAAACGAAAATTTCAGGAGTTAGACGACCTGCACTTACGGAATGTTTCTGCTTCAAGCACCGCGCAGCAAGAATGACTGATGTAATGGCTTCGGCTGCATGTTTTATATCCCTGATGACCTGACGTCATGGAAGAAGAGACAGCATCCAATGCAGGAATCCAAGACTCTGGTATTCAGGCCGGCTGAGCGCTCCCTGCAGGCAGATAACCCAAATGTGATGACTGCAGCAGTGAAACACGAAGATCTGTTTGATCAGAGGGTGAGAGAAGAGGAGTGGCTCAGTATTGTAATGAGCTGAGATGGCAGAGGCATGAATCTTAACTGATGAGAAGGATAGGCCTTTCTGGAGCAGCTCTGCTAGGTAATCTAGGATTTGAGGCAAGGAGGGCACGACTGTGTCCCTCCCTTGATACTGGCTCCAATAACAGTATCTATTCCACTTTTCTGAACAGGATTTCCTAGTACTGGGCCTCCTGGCCTCAAGGATAACATCCAGCACCTGTTTGCTGAGGGTTGCTGATGATGTATTCAGGGAATAAGCCAGGCTTGCCAGGTTCAGGGTTTGCAGCTGAGGGTGCAAAATCTGTCCTTCCTGCTGGGACAGCAGAGAGGGGGGTCTGATGTAGGTGGCACTGCTGTCAGACTGCATAGGAGTGGGTATCAGTGCTAGTGTGGCCAGTCTGGTGCAATAAGGATTGTCCTTGGCCTGTCCTGTTTGATCTTGAGGAATACTCTTGGAATGAGTGACAGAGGGGGAAAGGCATAGATTGAGAGATTTTCCCATGTGAAGGATAAGGCATCCACTTTACAAACTTGGCTGTGAGGAATTCTGGTGCAAAATTTGTTTAGTTGATGGTTTTGGGGGGATGCAAAGATGTCCACCTCTGGTGTCCCCACCTGTCTATTAGAAGTTTGAATGAGTTTGGTTCCAGATTCCACTCGTGTGGGTCCATTAGATTT
Source organism: Protopterus annectens (assembly GCF_019279795.1). Taxonomy (NCBI): domain Eukaryota; kingdom Metazoa; phylum Chordata; order Ceratodontiformes; family Protopteridae; genus Protopterus; species Protopterus annectens. Next base: position 540,443,468 of record NC_056725.1, on the reverse strand, counting down.
CTGCTTAAGTCGTGTGCCAGTGAATGTTGTTTGCCTGGCAGAAATTGAGCTTGCAGGTGCACTTGGTTGCTTAAGGCTGTGTTCCACAGAGCCATGGCTAACCTGCAGAGTGGGTAGGAGTGAGTTCCCCCCTGATTGTTTATGTACCACATAACTGTGGTGCTGTCCGTCTTTATCAGTTGTCGTCCTGGCAGTATAAGGTATTTGAAGGCTGTCAGTGCATTCTGTACAGCTAACATTTCTTTTTGATTGATATGCAGGTGAATTTGTCCTGGGCCCCATTTGCCTTGGATGTATTTGCCTGCCATGTGAGCCCACCATGCATAGTCTGATGCGTCTGTTGTCAGAGTTTGGACGGCAGGGGGGTTGTGAGAAAGGGAGTGCCTTGTTGTGGTTGCAAGCCTCTGTCCTTAGGCAAGGAACGATAGGAATCACTGTTTCCAGGTCCTGGAAATGTTAGTACCAGAGACTTTTTAAGAACCAGTGAAGTTTCCTCATATGCAGTCTTGCATATGGAATCAGTAGAATACATTAGACCATGAACCCTAGGGCTTGCAGTATTTTTCTTGCAGATAGCTGGGTTTGGGTGGCTAATAGTTTGAAATAAGTTGTCAAATAAACCTCCTTTTCTGGAGAGAGGAATGCCATCTGGGAAGTTGTGTTCAAGCTTGCTCCCAGGAATACAATCTTTTGGCTAGGTACCAGATGTGATTTATTTTCAGTGATGGTATACCCCAGAGAAGTTAGGAGTCTGTTTATAAACGTCAGGGCCTGAAATAGCAATTCTTGACTGTCTGCCTGAATCAGGCAATCGTCCAAGTATGGGTACATTTGAATATTTCTCTGCCTGCAGTAAGCAATGGCTGGAGCCAGGCATTCTGTGAATACCCTGGGCGCAGTAGATAATCCAAAGGCAAGTGCAGACAACTGATAGTGCATACAGCCTGCCCTCAAACGTAGATATTTCCTGCAAGATTCTTATGGCGATGTGAAAATAAGCTTCTTTTAAGTCTAGGGTGACAAGCCATGTGCAGATAAGTTTCTTTTAAGTCTAGGGTGACTAGCCAGGAGTCCTTGGCTAGCATGGGAAGGAGCTGCTGGAGTTTAAGCATTTTGAATTTTGCTACCACCAGGAAGGTGTTTAGGAATGACAGATCCAGAATAGGGCACCAAGAGTTCTCTTTCCTGAGCACCAGGAACAGTCTGGAGTAGAAACCCTATCCCCTTTGCTCTGTTGGTACAGGTTAAATAGCCCTGATCGTGAGAAGAGAAAGTACTTGCTTTTGGGCCTCTGTCCACTGGTTTGGAGGAAGGTCTGGCAATCTGCTTGGAGTTGGCAGAGAGTGGAAACAGAATCTGTATCCCTGGGATACAATGTTTAAGACCCATAGGTCCTGGGTAACATACTCCCAGTTTTTTGCATGCAGGGCAAGTTTTCCTCCTAGGGGTGCAAGTACTTGGGCATGGCTGGGAAGGATTAAGGACAAGTCATTGTGAACTTTTTCCATAGGGGGTGGCTTTGAGGTGGGAGCACTCCATTATTTAGATCTGCGCATACCCTGAGACTATAGTCATTGTGGTCTGCTGGCCCTGGGTTTGGGCTGAGAAGGTCTGGAAGGGACTGGAAAGGAACAGTTTTTTGAAGGGCAATGCCTACTGAATCTAGACATCTGTACCTGTAAGAAATCTAACAGTTTGCATGGATTTAGCTTTTTCCTCCATCTTTTTAAGAAAAACTTCTGCTTTAGAGCCAAACATTCTTGGTTTAATGGAACATCAACTAGTTTTGCCTTGACATGGTCTGGCAAGATTAGTTCCTTCAGCCAAGCATGCCTTCTCAGAAGAGACCCAGTGACAGCATCCCTGCAAAATGCTTCTAAGGCATCAAAACCACACTGGAAAGTATGCTGACCAACTTGATTTGCAGAATGCATTAAGTCTTGTAAGTCCTTATTTTCTCCACAATCCGGAATCAACAACATTGTTTAATTATATCAGTAATATGCTGCTGGTACTTCAACATGTGAAACTGGCAATTTAAAGCACTGATGGCAAGAGTTGCATATGTATAAAACCTTCTTACCCCATCTGTCTAGCGCCCTAGAATCCCTGTCCAAAGGGGTAGGGTTTTTGGCTGTTGAAGCCTTAATACCTTTAGGTCCCTGGGAAATGGTCTCTGGATCCGCAGTGGGATTTTTAAAGAGAAATTTGTGAGAGTCAGGTAGTCTGTACCATCTGTCAGGCTTTCTAGGAGCAGGTGGTAAAGTATCAGGGGTAAGGCTGGATTCCATGAAGACATCATCTACAATATCCAGGACAGGGGGAATAGCTAGAGGCCTATGCTGAGGCAAGTCTAAAAATTCCCAGAGTCTCTTTTTGGACTGAGGGTAGTCCTGGCATTCCCAGCAGAAATGCTCTCTTAGGGTACACAAGGTTTCACCGAAAGAAAGGTCCTCTGGAGGGGGGGGCTGAGGGTATTGAATCCTCTGCATCTGAGTCCTCATAGGTAGATAATGGCATGCCCTGGTAATCACAGGGGTCAGAGTCATCAGACTCGGTCTGAAGAATCATAAGGAAAATCAATTCTTTGTCTTTTAGAGGGGGAAGGCTGGCTTCCCCTAATTAAAGTAATAAGGTCTTCAGCCATTCTAAGCATTTGTTCCTGTGGCATGGGAGCTTGAGAATGTGCTTTGTTAGTCTGTTTCCTAGGCGTAGTGCGAATGCTGGGCCTGAGAAATTCGGTAGATTTAGACATTAACGAAGTAGTCTGTTCGATACAAACACCAGAAGGTCTGAATATACCCTCAGAAGCTGGTGCCTGCACAGTGGCTCCGGAACCATCCAAGGTAGAGACATCTGCAGGTTCATTAGTCGAAGAGGCATCTCGTGGCATACTGGCCTCCAAATGGGTCTCAGTAGAGGCCTGCGAATCTGTACAAGTGGGTAACAGGGGCTGCCAAAGCTCCTCACTTAGTACTGGCGGACTGGCGACTAGCTTAACAGAAGCATCGTTGGCAGTTTTGGATCTATGCGGTCTGTCTTTATCTTTGTGTTTTTTCAGAAGATTGGTAGTCGGATGGCTTACCGAAGTCATTTCGGAATACGGAGAACGACAGCGAAAGAATTTAGAGACAAACATAACCCAATGACGAATAGTTCGGGCGTTGAACAAGGCACAAAACTGACAGCGAGGGACCGTGGTCTGGGCCTAAACAAGTGACGCAGTAAGAAGGAAAATCTCTGTGAGGTATTTGCTTTCCACAGGCAAGACAATTTTTAACTTTTTCTGACATCGGTTAGAGCAAGAAAAAAGGATCCACAACAGGGTACTTAGCCTTAGAAGACTTGAGGTTTGAAACGTGAAAAACGAAAATTTCAAGTAGCTGCCGACCGGCACTTGCAAACTGCTTCTGCTTCGGGCTCCCATGCAACAAGAAAAGCTGATGTAATGGCATCGGCTGCATGTTTTATACCCCTGACGACCTGATCTCATGGATGAGATGACAGCATCTGACGCAGAAATCCAAAGACTCTGGTATTCGGGCCGACTGAGGGCTACCTGCAGGCAGACAACACAAGTGTGATGACTGCAACAGTGAAACACGAAGATCATCAGATCTATCTGAGGTGCTCCCCACAATCTGACCAATTCTTAGAAGACCCCCTGATGAAGTTTACATATGTAAGGGTCTGCCTTTGTCCTGTTCTGCAGCTACATTTTGCTCAGATGGGACATATAAACCCTGAAGAGTCAAAATGAACTGGACAGCTGTCTCCTAAGCTATCACAGCAAGTCTGCAAACAGAGTAGGGACCTGGTCTACACCCATTTGTTCAAGTACCACATTGCTGTCATGCTGTTTGTGGTCACTTGAGTCCCATGGTGTCCAGAGGTAATCCATGGTTTTAACAGCATTGATTATAGCCACCATCTCTGATTTTTACATGCTTTTGTCTATCCTGCTTATTCCACAAACCTTACACTTATTACCACTGACACTGCTCCTCGTGCAAAGTCTAAGGTACCCTGTTGAAATCAACTGACAGGGAGGATGGCAGAAGAAGGGGAGGTCTGGATTGAGACATTTATTTACTCCACCAAAGTAATTCCCTTTTCACAAAAGGTAGTACAGAAACTTGAAAACTCAGTGGGTGTTAATGTTGTGACCATATTGATCTGAGGAACCAATACATTTTCCTCATATGAAATCTGGCAACAGAATCATGCCAGTCACAGAGACCATGAATCCTAATACCCAGAAAACCTCTCTGGTGGGAACTGGAGAGAATCTGCAGAAGTTCAGAAAGATTTCTCTATACAGATTTACTTTGTCCTGAGGAAGAAATACTCTTAAGAGTCTAAGAAGCTTCCCAAAATCATGCAAGAAAAAATATGTATATTTTGGCAAATTTAGTTGAAACCCCAGACTAAGGAGAAGGTTCCTGAAAAAATTCAAGGAATCTTGACAGTTGGTAGCCAAGTCTATGTATACAAGACAGTCATTCAAATAAAGAAAGATATGAATGTCGCAAAGTCTGCAATATGCAAATTAATGGGGCCTCACACAGTATATAACTTCAAGGGTAAGAGAGAACTCAGTGAGATTCAAGAGTACAGAAGCTTGAGAAATGTCTTAACTGCTTGCAGTTGGGGCATCTTTCAGGTCCAAAGTTATCTCTTCTGTTATGTACATAAAGGAGTAACAGGGTTTGAAGAGAAAGCATCTTGAAAGTTGTTACCTTTACACACCGGCTGAGAAAAGAAAGATCCAGTACTGGTCTCTACACCTTTTTCTTTGGCACTAGAAAGATTTGACAGTAAAAACTTTTCTCTCTCTCTACACTAAATGCATACTTTCTGTGACCACCTAGACAATGCATTGAGACAATGTCTATTCTAAAAATGGGAGGGGGCAAGATAGATTGGTTTGCTGGATGATGGTCCTGTAAAGGAGGAAGAGAATGCCATTGCAATATGTACCATAGTAGGATCACTCTCAGGATGCAACTGTATGACTATCTGATTCTTGAGAGGAAAGGGAAGGAGTAGACTGGTGGACAACTTGAAAAGAATATCATGGTGGGAGGAACTTGGAAGGAGTAGAAGTAATATAACAGTCTTTCAGAATTTCTGGGCTGCCTCCGACTCTGGAAATTCCCCTTGAATCATTTCCCTGTCTCATACTTTTTAGTGCTTCAGCAACTGAATCAAAAATAACATCTTTTTTTCATGGGAACATTTAAGAATTTTGAACTTCAAATGTTTAACAGGATTCATTTACCCAAATCTTCTCATAACACTAGTGGCTACACCACTAAAATAAACATTAGCTGCATTGTAAGAGCATTTCAGGTAGTGTGTTAACTTGAGAAGCAGACCCAGAGAGAGAATTTAAAGAAGTTTTGAAGTCAGAAGGTAGGTTTTTGGAAAAGTTCCTAAAGTTTTTAAAATCGGATAATAACCTAATATGTGAGCTTAATAGTTTTAAACTCTAAAAGCTAAGGTAGAAGAGGAATGCACTTTTTTCCATATTTCTCAAAGGCTTTTCCTGTCTTATTAAAGAGAATACAATTAGTCTTAGGAAAAAGTTTAGCAAAAGCATTATAGCCAGAAATTACCCCAGTGTCTGCCTTAGGATTAGCAAGATAGTTGTAAGACTGAGGGACTTTACAGAATTTGTTAGGACACTTCGATATTGGAGCTGGAGTGCCAACTGTTAAGAAAATGTCAACAGCAACTAAAACTGGATGGCTGAGATAAATCTAACTGTAATAAGTCATAAAACTTCACCAAGAGGAAGGAATTTCAGTCTGCTCCCACTGAAAGGTTGCAGGCATTATATGTTAACAGTTTCAGAAAAAGAAAATAATTCTAAAGGGAAATCTGAAGATCTGCCTTCCTCAGAAGCAGAATGTTCCGGAGGAGAAAAATTATCAGAAACATTTTCATTCCTGTCGCTCTCCAGATGGCAGGAATTTGGAGTCAGAATTAGAAGGAAGCCTTTTTTTCAGTCAGGAAGGAAGGAAGGAAGAAGCAAGCAGGATTTAACATGTCAAATGCAAACATCAACCTTTGAGTGAGTCCCAGTAAATCTTCTCTGGCCAGTGAAGAGGGAGGCTCTTGGATTTTTATTTTTTTCTCCTAGGAAAATCCTAGAAATCAGACTGACTAAGGTTAAGGACAGTAGAACGGAGTTTTGGCACTACCTCAGCTATGTGGTACAACTGATGCAGCTCACTCTCCCAAACCCAACAGTGGCTCACCCTTGCCTGGTGAAGATGACCTAACAGCCTCAGAGAATGTGGCTAAAACCCAGTCTATGGTTGCTGGTCTGGGTGCTCTACCAGAGGTACCAGGCAGACAGGATGAATGGTCTAAGATACTGTGGAAAGTTCAGTTGTGTACCTACCATAAATGTAGATATTAGAGTGTATTCACTGTTGCAGTCATTACACTTGGGTTATCCTGCTGGCAGGCTACCAGCAGTCGGCCTGAATTCCAAAGTCCTGGTCCGGCGTTGGTTGCTGTTGCCTCTTCCCTGACGTCAGTGCGCCAGGAGTATAAAAGATGCAGCCAACGCCATTTCCTTCAGTTTTTTCTTGCCCCAGATGTCAGGTGCCTCCAAAAGGGTAGGCTAAAAATTCTGCTCATAAAAAAGCATGCACTAACAAACATTACCTTCATCTACAAGCAAATACACCACATAGGTTGTATAGAATAGAGAAGTACAGATAAGTCCCAGCAATGAAAGGGGGCTGGAGGGAGGGTAACCTGGACTGCAACAGTGAATACACTCGAACATCTATATTTATGGTAGGTACACAACTGTATTATGTTCATCGTGTTTCACTGTTGCAGTCATTACACTTGGGTTGAATCTCAAAGCTGAGGTTGGGTGGCTGGGTCTAGATAGAATTAGGAGTGGCTAGGAGGCCCTGCAGAACTGCAGTGGCGCAGCTTGCTCTGGATTTAGAGTAAAGAGGTAATTGGTAGTGCTAGAGTAAAGAGGTAAGTGGTAGTGCTTTGATACAGCAGTGAAACACTATGAACATCCGCAGTGGCGAAGCCTGCTCTGGATTTAGAGTAAAGAGGTAAGTGGTAGTGCTTTGTAAAAGTGTGCACTGAAGTCCAAGTTGCAGCCTCCAAAACGTCCTTGGTTGGTACTCCTCTGAGGAAGGCTGCTGAAGTGGCTGCTGCTCTGGTTGAATGTGGCCTAATGCCCTTAGGCACTGATTTGCCATGTTGTGAATAGAAGAAATGAATGTAGTGGCCTATCCATTTTGAAATGGTCTGCTTTGAAATAGCTTTTCCTTGCGATCCTGCAGCATATGCCACTAAGAGCTGCTCAATCTTTCTGAAGGCTTTAGTTTTGTCCAAGTAGAAGCGTAGCTGTATGTGGATGTCCAAAGAATGCAGACGTCTCTCCCCCTTATTCTGTGGGTTTGGATAAAAGGTAGGCAAATGAATGGTCTGGTTAAGAGCCACACTGGACACTACCTTAGGCATAAATGTTGGGTTTGTCCTTAGAGAAACCCTGTCCGGATGGAAAATAATAAAAGGTTCCACACCCATTAGTGCCTGTAACTCTGAGCCTCTTCTTGCTGAGGTTATTGCTAGGAGCAGAGATGTTTTTCATAAGTATTTTACGTCAGCTGTATTGGCTGGCTCAAAAGGAGGCAGTGAGTTTTTCCAAGACAAAGTTGAGGTCCCATGCAGGTGTTGGAGCTCTCCTTGGAGGACTTATGTTTTTGGCCCCTCTGAGGTACTGCCTTAGCAGTGGATGTAAAAAAATAGGTGAATCCATATTGTAATGAGCTGAAATGGCAGAGGCATGCATCTTAATTGATGAGAAGGATAGGCCTTTGTGCAGCATCTCAGTTAGGTATTGTAAAATCAGAGGAATATTTGGTACAAGTGTGTACATTCCTTGTGCCTGGTTCCAAGCACAGAATCTCTTCCATTTTTCTGTATAAGATTTTCTGGTGCTGGGCCTTCTGGCCTCCAAAATAACATCCATAACTGCTTTAGAGAGAGGTGAGTTCAGAATGGTTACATTATCAGCCACGCAGCCAGATTTCGGGTTCTGAGTTGGCTGTGCAGGATCTGTTTTGTTGGGTCAGCAAATGAGGAATTTGGGGTAATGTCCAGGCTGGGCCTTGAGACAAGCTCTTTAGGATTGGGTACCAGTGCTGGCGTGGCCAGTCTGGGGCAATCATCATTTTTGGCTTCTCTTGTCTGACCTTTAGGAGTACCTTGGTGAGGAGAGGAAGTGGAGGAAAGGCATACACTGTAAGGGTTTTCCAGCTGAATGATAGGGCATCCACTTTCCATGCTTGTTTGTGATAAGTCCTTGTGCAGAATCTCTGTAGTTGGCAGTTGTGCGGGGAAGCAAATAGATCTATATCTGGGCATCCCCATTTCCTTATCATGCTGAAGATTTGTGGATCTAGTTTCCACTCGTGAGGATCCTTGAGATTTCTGCTTAGTTCGTCTGCCAGATTATTTGTCTTTCCTGGCAGGAAGTGTACTTGATAAGTCAATGCTGTGTTCCACAAAGTCATGGCTTGTCTACAGAGGGGGTAGGAATGTGTGCTTCCCTGGTTGTTTATGTACCACGACTGTAGTATTGTCCGTCTTTACCAGCAGTTGTCCTGGATGAAGTAGATACTTGAAGGCTGTCAGGGCATTCTGAACAGCTAGCATCTCTTTTTGATTGATATGAAGATGCATTTGGCTTGCTGGCCATGCTCCCTGAATACATTTTCCTGCCATGTGGAACCCCCAGGCATAATCTGATGCATCTGTTGTTAGTGTCTGCTGTCCCTTGTTGTGGTGACAGGCCTGTGCCCACCATCGAAACTCCTGTTGCAGGCAGGGAATGAGGGTAATTAATGTTTCCAGGCTGTGGCAATGTTGAGTCCAAACAATTTTTAGACACCATTGTCGTTTCCTAATATGCAGTCTTGCATATGCCATGAAGCTCAAAGCCTGCAGAATTTTTCTTGCAGATAACTGGATCTTTGTTGCCAACATTTCGAAGCAAGACGTCAGTTGCCTTTGTTTGTCTGGCGTGAGATAAGCCATCTGGGCAGTTGTATTTAAGCTTGCACCCAAGAATATTATCTCTTGAGAGGGTACTAGTTTTGATTTATTTTCGTTTACCGTGTACCCTAGGCAAATTAGTAATCTTTTTACAAACACCAGATGCCTCAGTAAAATGTCTGTTTTCTGCTTGAATAAGGCAATCGTCCAAGTAAGGGTATATCTGAATTCCCCTTTATCTGCAGAAAGCAATTACTGGTGCCTGGAATTTTGTGAAGACCCTGGGCGCAGTAGATAAGCCAAAGGGCAGTGCAGAGAATTGGTAGTGCATTGATCCAGCTATGAATCTGAGGTACCGTCTGCAAGATTGATTAGGACATGCAGGTATGCCTCTTAGGTCCAAAGTTACAAGTCAAGCCTTCATGCCCAGCATGGGCAGAAGCTGCTGCAGACTCAACATTTTGAATTTTGGAACGTCCAGAAAAGTGTTTAGAATAAACAGGTCCAGTATTGGTCTCCAGGCTTTGTCCTTTCTGGGTAACAGGAATAGTCGAGTAAAATCCTTGTCCCTGCTCTTGCTGTGGTACGCTCTGAATGGCCCTCATGTCCATGAGGGATGTAACTTGCTTTTGTGCCTCTACCCATTGATTGTGTGGCAGGTCTGGCATACCTTTTGCCTTTGGTAGGGTGTGAAAGTGGAACCTGTAGCCCTGGGACACTACATTCAAGACTCATTTGTCCTGGGTGATTATATGCCAATTTTGTGAAAAAAGTGCTAGTTTTCCCCCCAAGGGGGCTGCCAAAAGATAAGTGTTTGGTATTGGCAGAGGAAAGTCATTGGGACTGTTTTCTATATGGCTGTGATTTGTCTTCTACGCTTTTGGAGGTAGAAGCAACCCCATTGTTTAGCCTGTATGAGCCCTGGGGCTGGGATCTGCCTCTAGGGCATCTATCTGCCTCTGTGGCCTGTCTGACACTGGAAAGGACCAATTCTTTGAAGGCCAGTTCCTGCTAAATCTGGGTGGTTGTACCTGCAAGAAATCCTTAACTGTCTGCATAGATTTCGCTTTATTTATCCTCCATTTTCTTCAACACCTCTTCTGCCTTAACACCAAACAAAGTATCATGCTGTAAAGGAGCATCCAATAATTTTGCTTTAACATAATCAGGCAGATTTTGTTCCTTTAACCAAGCATGCCTTCTAATGACAGTACCCATAACAGCGGCCCTGCAAGAGGCCTCCAGTGAATCAAAACCACATTGCAAAGTATGCTTTCCCACTTGTTCAGCTGCATGCAATAAATCCTGCATTTCCTTGTTATCTGGACATTCAGAATTTGTCAACATTTTCTGTTTTAGCAGTGACATTAAATATTGCTGATATTTAAGCATATGAAACTGACAATTTAAAGCCCTTACAGCCAAGGTAGCAGAAGTGTAACCCCCCCCCCCATCTGTCCAGTGCCCTAGAATCCCTATCAGAGGGGACAGGGTTTTTCGCACTGGAAGCCTTGACCCCTTTGGGACCCTGAGATATAGTTTCTGGTTCAGCAGTAGGGTTTTTATATAGAAATTTGTGGGAATCTGGAACCCTGTAGTATCTGTCTGGCTTAACCGGTGCAGGGGGTAAAGAGTCAGGAGACAGGCTGGACTCTGAAAATACATCTACTATGTCTAGAACAGGTGGAATAGCAAGAGGTCTGTGCTGAGGTAGTAAAAGAAAGTCTCTGAGCCTTTTCTTAGATTCTGAGTAATCTTGGCTCTCCCAGTGAAAGTGCCCCCTCATGGTGTGAAGGTTTTCCCCAAAAGAATAATCCTCAGGAGAGGCTGAAGGAATAGACTCTTCAGCATCGGAATCCTCATACGGAGGGAGGGAGTATCCCTGCTCAGAAGAGGAGTCAGAGGAAATGGAAACCTGATCTCAAGATTCAAATTCTGTCTCTTGCCTAAGCCTCTTAGGAGGGGGATGGGAACCCCTGATCAAAGAAATTAGGTCTTCGGCCATTTTAAGCATCTGTTTTTTAGGCATGGAAGTCTGTGCAGGACAATGCTGTACTTGTTTCTTTGTCTTTAGAGCTGCTTTAGTCTTTGCCTTTGAAGCTGAGGTTGGCTTAACATATAACTGTGTAGGTCTGAAAACACCCTCAGAAGCAGATGCCTGCTCAGTGGCTCCGGACCCATCTGATGGAAGAGTTTCCCAGTGTCCAATACCTTGAGTATCCACAGGCCTAGTCGGCTCCACGTGGGAGTCGGAAGCGACCTGTGGTTCTGAGGTAGTGGGCGTCAGGGGCTGCGAAAGTGCCTCACTGAAAACCGGCGACTGGTCTAGCGGAGGCCTCATCATTGGTTTTGGACCTCAGATGCCTGTCCTTTTCCTTTCGCTTTTTATAAACTCCAGTCATCGGCTTTTCTGACGACATTATATAATTAAATCTTCAGCCAAAGTAATGAAAGGCAAAATCATACCGACGCTTAATAGTGCATTGGTTAAATCTAGCACAAAACCGACAGCTAGCAACGTCGTGGTCAGGGCCTAGGCAAGGAATACAGTAAGAATGAAAATCCTTATCCCACAAGAAATACAATTGTTAACTTTTTCTGACATCAGTCTGGAGCAAGAAAAAAAGGTTTCTCAATGGGGTACTTAGCTTTAATGAAGACTTTGGATCTGAAATTCGATTTTGAAAATCACAGGAGTCTGCCGACCGGCACTTGCGAACTGCTTTTGCTTCGGGCACCGGGTGGCAAGAAAGACTGTAGAAAATGGCATCGGCTGCATCTTTTATACCCCTGGCGCACTGACGTCAGCAAAGAAGCGACAACAACCGACGCCAGACCAGGACTTTGGAATTCAGGCAGACTGCGGGTAGCCTGCCAGCAGGATAAAGTACAGTTTTGTACCCATCATAAGTGTAGATGTTCGAGTGTTCACACTGCTGCAGTTATTACACTTGGGTTATCCTGCCGTCAGGCGGTCCCGCAGTCGGCCCGAGTTCCAAAGTCTTGTTCCGGCGTCGGTTGATGTCACTTCTTCCCTGACGTCAGTGCACCAGGGGTATACAAGATGCATCCGACGCCATTTTCTTCAGTTTTTCTTGCCCCAGATGTCAGGTGCCCCCAAGTAGGTAGGCAATACATATTGATAATCAAAAATATACAGTAAAAACAATACCTTGAGTTACCAGCAAATACACCCCAAAGGTTGAATAGGATAGAAAGGTATAGATAAGTCCAGCTAGTTCAGAGGGGAAGGAGGGAGAGTAACCTGGACTGCAGCAGTGTGAACACTCGAACATCTACATTTATGGTAGGTACAAAACTGTACTATGTTCATCGTGTCACACTGCTGCAGTCATTACACTTGGGTAGAATCCCAAAGCTGAGGTTGGGTGGCTGGTCTATAAAGAGTTAGGATTGGCTATGAGGCACTGCAGAACTGCAGTGGCAAATCCTGCTCTAGATTTAGAGTAGAGGCAGGTGGTAATGCTTGGTAAAGGTGTGCACTGAACTCCAAGTTGCAGCCTCCAAAACTTCCTTGGTAGGTACTCCTCTGAGAAAGGCTGTTGCCCTGGTGAAATGTGGCCTAATTTTATTTGGGACTGATTTTCCATGCTGTGTGTAGCAGTACTGAATACAGTGTCCTATCCATTTGGATATGGTCTGCTTTGAGATAGCCTTGCCCTGTGATCCTGCAGCATATGCTACAAACAGTTGTTCAGTTTTCCTGAAAGCCTTTGTTTTGTCCAAGTAGAAGCGTAGCTGCCTGTGTATGTCCAAAGAGTGCAGAAGTTTCTCCCCTTTATTCTGGGGATTTGGATAAAAAGCTGGCAAATGGATGGTTTGGTTAAGAGCCACACTAGATACCACCTTTGGCATAAAGGTAGGGTTAGTCCTTAAAGATACCCTGTCCTGATGAAAAATTATAAAAGGTTCCACTGCCATTAATGCCTGTAGCCCTGAGACTCTTCGTGCTGAAGTTACTGCCAGGAGCAGAGCTGTTTTCCATGATAAAAATTTTAGATCGGCTGTATTGGCTGGCTCAAAAGGTGGTAAGGTCAGTTTTTCCAAAACGAAATTGAGGCCCCAAGTCGGTGTTGGTGCTCTCCGGGACGGTCTTATGTTTTTAGCCCCTCTGAGGTACTGCTTTAGCAAGGGATGAGAGAATAAAGGGGGATCCGTGTTGTAATGTGCTGAAATGGCAGAGGCGTAGATCTTAATTGATGAGAAGGATAGGCCTCTGTCCAGCATCTCAGTTAAGTATTGTAAAGACTGAGGAATGTTTGGAACAAGAGAGTCAAGGCTTTAAACCTGGTTCCAGGCGCAGAATCTCTTCCATTTTTCTGAGTAAGCTTTCCTGGTGCTAGGCCTGGACATCCATAACAGCTTTAGAGAGAGGTGTTGCCGGTATGACTAATGTATCTGGCATGCAGCCAGGTTTAGTGTTTTGAGCTGATTGTGCAGGATCTGATTGTTTTGCTGAGTCAGAAGGTGTGGAATTTGAGGCAAAATCCATGGTGGGCCTTGAGACAGGTTCCTTAAAATAGTGTACAAGTGCTGGCGTGGCCAGTCTAGAGCAATCAGGATCATCTCTGGTTTTTCTTGTCTGGCTTTTAGAAATACCTTTGAAAGGAGAGGCAGTGGCAGGAAGGCATAAACTTTTAGGTTTTTCCAGCTAAACAGCAGAGCATCCACTTTCCATGCTTGTTTGTGATAAGTCTTTGTGCAGAATTTTTGTAGATGGCAATTCAGTGGGGAGGCAAAAAGATCCATGTCTGGGCATCCCCACTTTTGCATTACCATGCTGAAGATTTGTGGATTCAATTGTGAGAGTCCATGATATTTCTGCTTAGATCGTCTGCCAGAGTATTTTTCTTTCCTGGCAGGAATTGTGCTTGCAGGTGAACTTGATACGATACAGCTGTGTTCCACAAGGTCATGGCTTGCCTGCATAGGGGATAAGAATGAGTGCCCCCTTGCTTGTTTATGGACCACATTACTGTGGTGTTGTCGGTCTTTAGTAGTAATTGTCCTGAATGTAGAAGGTCCTTGAAAGCTGTTAGGGCATTTTGAACAGCCAACATCTCTTTTTGATTGATGTGAAGATGCATCTGGTCTGTGGTCCACTTGCCCTGAATGCATTTTCCTGCCATGTGTGCTCCCCAGGCGTAATCCAAAGCATCTGTTGTTAGAGTTTGCCTGGCTGTGGGTTGGGTAAAAGGCGGACTCTTGTTTAGGTGACATGCCTGTGCCCACCATCGAAACTCCTGTTGTAGGCAGGGAATCATTGGTATTACTGCTTTTAAACTGTGAGAGTGTCGAGTCCAAACACTTTTCAGGTACCATTGTAATTTCCTCATATGCAGTCCGGCATATGGTATTAGTAGTATGCAGGATGCCATGAATCCCAGGGCCTGCAGAAATTTTCTTGCAGGGAGATGGGACGTCAGCAATTGAAAATATTGAGTTAGTTGAACTTGTCTGGTGTGAGGTAAGCCATCTGGGCCGTTGTATTTAAGCTAGCACCCAGGAATATAATCTGTTGTGAAGGCACTAGTTTTGACTTCTTTTCGTTTACTGTGTGCCCTAGAGAAATTAGCAACCTTTTTACAAACGCCAGATGCTGTAGAAGAATGTCCTTTGTCTCTGCTTGAATGAGGCAGTCGTCCAGGTATGGATATATTTGAATTCCTTTTTGTCTGCAAAATGTGGTGCCAGGCACATTGTGAAGACCCTGGGCGCAGTAGAAAAGCCAAAGGGCAGTGCAGAGAATTGGTAGTGCATTGTACCAGCTTTGAATGAGGCATCTTTTGTAATTTTGTCTGATAGGGACATGCAGGTATGCCTCTGAGGTCCAGAGTAACAAGCCAAGCCTTCTTGCCCAGCACGGGTAGAAGCTGCTGTAATGTCAACATTTTGAATTTCTGAATATCCAGGTAAGTATTCAGAATTGAAAGATCTAGCATGGGCCTCCAGGCCTTGTCCTTTCTGGGGACCAGGAAGAATCTTGAGTAAAATCCTTGTCCTTGTTCCTGTTGTGGTACTTTTTGAATAGCTCTCATGTCCATGAGGGCTGAAATTTGTTTTTGTGCCTCTGCCCATTGATTTTGTGGCAGGTCTGGCATTCCTTTTAACCTTGGTAAAGTATTAAAGTGGAATCTGTAACCTTGAGAGACAATATTCAGGACCCATTTGTCTTGGGTGATTGTTTGCCAGTTTTGAGAAAAAGCTCTAGTTTCCCCCCTAAGGGGGCTTCCAGAAGGGACGTGCTTGGCGTACGAAGGGGAAAGTCATTGTGACAGTTTCCTGTAAGGTTGAGACTTGTCCTCACCACCTTTTGGGGTTGAGGTGCCCCCACTGTCGTCGTCTCTTTGAGCCTTGGGGTTGAGATCTGCCTCTTGGGCATCTGTATCTGCCTCTCCGCGGCCTGTCTGACAATGGAAAGGACCAATTCTTTGTTGGCCAATTTCTGCTAAACCGAGGTGGCTGTACCTGTAAGAAAATCTTGACTGTTTGCATAGATTTAGCTTTAACACCTCTTCTGCCTTAACACCAAACAAAGTATCATGCTGTAAAGGAGCATCCAATAATTTTGCCTTAACAAGATCAGGTAAACTTTGTTCTTTTAACCAAGCATGTCTTTGAATTACAGAACCTGTAACTGCGGCTCTACAAGAGGCCTCTAAAGAATCAAAACCACATTGCAGAGTATGTTTTCCCACCTGTTCAACTGCATGCAATAAATCCTGCATTTCTTTACAATCAGGAGATTCTGAGCTTGCAAGCATTTTCTGTTTAAACTGAGCCATTAAATATTGCTGGTACTTAAGCATGTGAAACTGGCAATTTAAAGCTCCTACTTCTAAAGTTGCAGAATAGTATACTTTCTTCCCCCATCTATCCAAAACTCTGGAATCTCTGTCAGAGGGTACTGGACTTTTTGCAATGGAAGCCTTAACCCCTTTTGGACCCTGAGAAATAGTTTCTGGATCAGCAGAAGGGTTTTTGTAAAGAAACCTGAGAGAGTCAGGGACTCTATAATACCTATCTGGCTTGGCTGGAGCAGGGGGCAAAAAGTCAGGAGATAAACTGGATTCAGAGAAAGTACAGTTTTGTACCTACCATAAATGTAGATGTTCGAGTGTATACCCTGTTGCAGTCATCACACTTTGGTTATCCTGCAGTCAGGCGGTCCCGCAGTTGGCCTGAATTCCAAAGTCTTGGTCCGGCGTCGGTTGCTGTCGCTTCTTCCCTGACGTCAGTGCGCCAGGGGTATATAAGAGGCATCCAACGCCATTTTCTTCAGTTTTTCTTCCCCAGATGTCAGGTGCCCCCCCAAAAGATGGTCAGTAGATAGTACCAATAATAAAAGCTTAGCACAAACAAAACATCCCTCCAGCTATAAGCAAATACACCACAAAGGTTGTATCAGATTTTAAGGTATTGAAAGGTTTTAGTTAGGTCAGAGGGGATGGAGGGAGGGTAACCTGGACTACAGCAGGGTATACACTCGAACATCTACATTTATGGTAGGTACAAAACTGTACTATGTTCATCATGTTACTCTGCTGCAGTCATCACACTTGGGTAGAATCCCAAAGCTAAGGATGGGAGGTGGAGTCAAACAGAGTTAGAGGAGGCTAGAAGGCCCTGCAAAACTGCAGTGGCGAAGTCTTAGAGTAAAGTGGTAAGTGATCGTGTTTGGTGAAGGTGTGTACTGAACTCCAAGTTGCAGCTTCCATAATATCCTTGGTTGGCACCCCCCTGAAGAAGGCTGTAGATGTAGCTGCTGCCCTGGTGGAGTGGGGCCTTATGCTAGCAGGAACTGGTTTTCCATGATGGGTGTAGCAAAAACGTATGCAATGTCCTTTCCATTTGGAAATTGTCTGTTTTGAGATAGCCTTTCCTTATGATGCTGTAGCATAGGATACAAAAAGCTGGTCAGATTTTCTGAAAGCCTTAGTTTTATCCAAGTAGTAACGTAGTTGCCTGTGAATGTCCAAGGAATGCAGGAGTCTTTCTCCTTTGTTCTGTGGATTTGGAAAGAAGGTGGGTAAGTGGATGGTTTGATTTAGAGCCACACTGGATACCACCTTTGGCATAAAGGAGGGGTTAGTTCGTAGAGAAACTCTGTCTTGATGAAAAATGAGGAAAGGCTCTACTGCTATTAGTGCCTGTAGCTCTGAGACTCTTCTGGCTGAAGTAATTACTAGCAGCAGGGCATTCTTCCATGATATAAACTTTAACTCAGCTGAGAAAGCTGGCTCAAAAGGTGGCAGCGTAAGTTTTTCCAGAACAAAATTTAGATCTCAAGTTGGTGTTGGCGCTCTCCTGGAAGGTCTAATGTTTTCTGCCTCTCTGAGATACTGCCTTAGAAGTGGATGTGAAAATAAGGGAGTATCCGTGTTGTAGTGAGCTGAAATAGCTGAGGCGTGGATTTTAATAGATGAAAAAGAAAGTCCTTTGTGTAACATCTCAGTTAAATATTGTAGAATCTGAGGCATGTCCGGCTGAAGTTTATTTTGGCCTTTAGCTTGGTTCCAGGTGCAAAATCTTTTCCATTTGTCTGAGTAGGCTTTCCTGGTGCTGGGCCTCCTTGCCTCCAGAATGACATCCATAACAGCCTGTGAAAGAGGAGCTGGCTGCTTGCTTAGTTGATGTGCCATGCAGCCAAATTTAAGGTTTTGAGCTGGCTGTGTAGAATCTGACTGTCTTGCTGTGTGAGTAGATGAGGAATTTGTGGTAAAATCCATGGTGGGCCCTGGGCCATGTTCCTTAGTAGTGGGTACCAGTGCTGGCATGGCCAGTCCGGGGCAATGAGTATCATTCGAGGTCTCTCCATCCTGACTTTCAGCAGCACCTTTCTGAGAAGGGGCAATGGATGAAAGGCATATACTGTAAGCATTACACTGTAAGCATTTTCCAACTGAATGAGAGTACGTCCACTTTCCAAGCTTGATGGTGAAATGTCCTTGTGCAAAATTTTGAAAACTGATAGTTTTGGGGGTTGGCAAACAGGTCTACGTCCGGGCGCCCCCATTTTTGAGTCATCATTGCAAATACTTGTGGATCCAGTTTCCACTCGTGGGGATCCATGATGTTTCTGCTTAGGTCGTCTGCCAATGTGTTCTTTTTTCCTGGCAGGAACTGAGCTTGTAATTGAACTTGGTAAGCCAGTGCTGTGTTCCACAAGGTCATTGCTTGCCTGCATAGAGGGTATGAGTGTGTACCCCCTTGTTTGTTTATGTACCACATTCCTGTGGTGTTGTCTGTCCTTATTATAAGCTGTCCTGGATGTAAGAGGTCCTTGAAGGCTGTCAGAGCATTCTGTACAGCTAGCATTCCTTTTTGATTGATGTGCAGATTCCTTTGATCTGCAGTCCATATGCCTTGAACACACTGTCCTGCCATGTGTGCCCCCCAGGCATAGTCCGATGCATCTGTTGTCATAGTTTGCCTGGCTGGGGGTAAGGTGAAAGGCTGACCCTTGTTGAGGTGACATGCCTGTGACCACCATAGAAACTCCTGTTGAAGGCAGGGAATGAGAGGTATTGTTTCCAAGCTGTGGCTGTGTTGAGTCCATACGCTTTTCAGGTACCATTGTAATTTCCTCATATGCAGTTTTGTAAATGGTATTAGTAGTATGCAAGATGCCATGAAGCCCAAGGCCTGCAGAATTTTTCTTGCAGGGAGTTGGGTCTTTGTTGCCATTATTTTGAAGTATTGAGTTAGTTGTAGTGGTTTGTCTGGCGTCAGATAAGCCATCTGGGCCGTTGTATTCAAGCTGGCACCCAGGAAGGTCATATGTGAGGGCACTAGTTTAGTTTAGATTTTTGCTTGGCAGTTTGAGGTTTAAGTCATTGTGTTTGTCTTCTAGTAGTTTGGGACCTGTCTTCTTCTCCCTTCTGTGTTGCGTGCCCCATTGGCGAGGTTTGTAAGGGATTTGTGCTTGTCCTCTGCCCCTTGGGTGTCTGTATTTACCCCTCTGTGGTCTGTCAGAAGCTGGAAAGGACCAATTTTTTGCTGGCCAATTTCTGTTGAAGTGTGGGGGTTGTACCTGTAAGAAATCTTTGACCGTCTGCATACATTTTGCCTTATCCTCCATTTTCTTTAAAACCTCTTCTGCTTTAACCCCAAATAAGACATCCTGCTGTAAGGGTGCATCTAGCAACTTTGCTTTAACATGATCAGGCAGAGTTTGTTCCTTTAACCAAGCATACCTATGTATAACAGACCCAGTAACAGCTGCTCTACAGGAAGCTTCCAAGGAATCAAATCCACATTGTAAAGTATGTTTGCCCACCTGTTCAGCTGCATGCAACAGATCCTGCATTTCTTTGAATTCAGACTGTTGAGGGTGCGTGCTCATCTTTTGTTTTATTTGAGACATTAGGAATTGCTGGTATTTCAGCATGTGAAATTGACAATTTAGTGCTCTCATAGCTAGAGTAGCTGAGGTGCAAACCTTCTTCCCCCACCTATGTAGTGCTCTGGAGTCCCTTTCAGAGGGTACAGGATTTTTAGCCATAGAAGCCTTAGCCCCTTTGGGACCCTGGGAGATTGTCTCTGGGTCAGCAACAGGGCTTTTGTAAAGGAATTTGTGTGAGTCAGGCACTCTATCTGGTTTGGTTGGAGCAGGAGGCAGAGAATATGGATTTAGACTAGATTCTAAGCAAACATCATCCACAATGTCTAAAACTGGAGGGATAGCAAGTGGTCTGTGCTGGGGGAGTAAAAGAAACTCTGAGCCTTTTCTTTGAGTCGGAGTAGTCCTGATCTTCCCAGTGGAAATGTTCCCTCATGGTATGTAAGGTTTCCCCAAAGGAATATTCTTCAGGTGGAGAATCTGAGGGAATGGAATCTTCAGCATCAGAATCTTCATAAGGGGGGAAAGGAGTAATCCTGTTCTTCAGAGGAGCCTGAGGAAATAGACACTTGATCAGAGGAGGCATAATCCTCCCCTTGTCTAGGCCTTTTGTCTTGGGGGGGGGGGGGTGTTGGGAACCCCTGATTAAAGAAATCAAATCTTCAGCCATTTTAAGCATCTGTTTCTTAGGCATGGGGCCTGGAACTGGAGACTGATGTGCAGTCTTTTTTGGTTTTAGAGTCTTAAGCTTAGCATAAGATTTTATGGTGAGAGTAGTCGGTCTGAAGACACCTTCTGTAACCGAAGGTGTTTCCGCAGCACCGGCTTCTCCTTCTGCAATGTTGTCAGTAGGGCCTAAAGAAAAAGGCTGCGTCAGCCTAGAACTCTCTGAGAATCCGAAGCAGTCTGGGGTTCCAATTCTGCGGTCGTCAAGGGCTGCGTAGGCGCCTCACTGAAAACCGGAGAACCGGCGACCAGCCCAGCAGAGGCCTCGGAGTCTGGCTTGGATCTAGGCTGCCTGTCTTTATCTTTGCGTTTTTTTTTTTTTTTTTTTTATGCACGCCGGTAGTTGGTTGCTCCGACGGCATAGTGTAATTAAATTTCCTACCGAAGTAGTGTTATGCGAAATCAAAGCGTCACTTTATAGTTCGCTTATTGAACCTAGCACAAAACCGACAACCAGTGACGTCGTGGTCTGGGCCTAGGCAAGGTATGCAATAAGAATGAAAGTCCTTATGAGGTATTTTCTTCCCACAAGAAATGCAATTAACTTTTTCTGACATCGGACTGAGGCAAAAAAAGGTTCCCCAATGGGGTACTTAGCTTTGAAGACTTTGGACTGAAATTCGATTCGAAAATCTCAGGTGTCGGCCGACCGGCACTTGCGAAGTGCTTCTGCTTCGGGCACCGCGCGGCAAGAAAGGCTGGAGAAAATGGTGTCAGATGCCTCTTATATACCCCTGGCGCACTGATGTCAGGGAAGAAGCGACAGCAACCGACGCCGGACCAAGACTTTGGAATTCGGGCCGACAGCGGGACCGCCTGACGGCAGGATAACCCAAGTGTGATGACTGCAGCAGGGTAACACGATGAACATCACATCATCCTCAATATTTAGCACAGGCGGTATAGCCAGGGGCCTGTGTTGAGACAATAAGAGGAAATCCCTGAGCCTTTTCTTGGATTCTGAATAATCCTGGCTTTCCCAATGGAAATGCTCCCTCATGGTATGTAAAGTTTCCCGAAAGGAATAATCCTCAGGAGGAGATTCTGAAGGGATAGATTCTTCAGCATCAGAGTCCTCATGGGGGGGGGGGAGTATCCTTGGTCTGTAGAGGAATCAGAGGAAATGAAAACTTGATCAGAGGAGTCATAGTCTGTATCCTGCCTAGGCCTTTTCTCAGGAGAGGGATGGGAACCCCTAATTAGAGTAATGTGGTCTTCGGCCATTTTAAGCATCTGTTTCTTAGGCATGGAGGACTGTCCAGGAGAATGCTGTACTTGTTTATTTGTCTTTCCTGGTACCTTTGTCTTGGCTGTTGTTTTAATGGTAAGTTGTGAAGGTCTGAAAACACCCTCAGAAGCCGTTGCCTGCTCAGCGGCTCCGGACCCATCTGAGGGATTAGTTTCCGTAGGCCCAATACCTTGAGTTTCCAGAGGCCTAGATGTCTCCACGTGGGAGTTGGCAGCGGCCTGTGGCTCTGAGGTAGCGGGTGTCAGAGGCTGCGAAAGCGCCTCACTGAGAACCTGCGAATCGGTGACTGGTCTAGAAGAGGTTTTGTCGTCTGTTTTGGACCTCAGATGCCTGTCTTTATCCTTGTCTTTGCGGTTTTTCAGTATTGAGGTCGTTGGCTGATCCGACAACATCGTATAATTGAACCTTCGGCCAAAGTAGTGCAAAGCAAAATCAAAACGTCTTTTTATAGTGCTTTTGTTAAATCTAGCACAAAACCGACAACTAGTGACGTCGTGATCAGGGCCTAGGCATGGAATACAGTAAGAGTGGAAGTCCTTATGAGGTATTTGCTTCCCACAAGAAATACAATTATTAACTTTTTCTGACATCGGTCTGAGGCAAGAAAAAAGTTTCCCAATGGGGTACTTGGCTTTATTGAAGACTTCGGATCTGAAAATTCGACTTTGAAAATCTCAGGAGTCGGCCTTGTGAACTGCTTCTGCTTCGGGCACCGCGCGGCAAGAAAGACTGAAGAAAATGGCGTCAGATGCATCTTATATACCCCTAGCGCACTGACGTCAGGGAAGAAGCGACAGCAACCGACGCCGCACCAAGACTTTGGAACTCAGGCCGACTGCGGGACTGCCTGACGGCAGGATAACCCAAGTGTAATGACTGCAGCAGTGTAACACGAACATCCCAAGTGTAATGACTGCAACAGTGAAACACAATGAACATCCACCCTTATGCAGCTGAAGCACCAAAGGAGCTGACACTACCCTCCCAGGTCCTTACTCTCAACTTTTTCTTCTTGTGAGTGGGAGATGGGAGAACAGCAGGGACTGGAGATTTCTCCATGTTTAATGAGAAAAAGAATGCTGAGCACCTAATAGCAGAAACAGCAAATATCACTATATCTTCTGACCAAAACACCAAATGTAATACTAACAAAACACTTTCACTACAACCAAAGTCCATAAATGTAACACAAAATACTAACAGATGGCATACCCCTACACAGACCAGGACAGGAGGCCCTTGGCTAGTCATAGATAAAAGTAATTCCTAACACAAGATATCATAGTTTTTTTTTTTTTTTTTTTCAGAAAAAATAAGGCATGTTCTTACCATAATGCTCTGTGTTGTTGATCCTCATTCATTCTAGATGGTTTATCTTAATGGTTGGGCTTCGATTCCGTCCTCGGAACCGACTCAGCCGATATAAAAAGCTAATGCCAGCCAGAAACTCTCAAGCTAAGGTTACCCATAGTGCCCCTCTTCCCTTCAGACTGAGTTTGCCCGTAGAAATAAGAAAGCGAAAGCTTTGTCTGAGCAAGCAACTGCCCTATCACATAACCAAGTCTAGTTCCATACCTCCAGGAGTCTTTGGAGGGGGGTAGGAGGGTGAGATGTCAAGAACAAATGAAGATCGACAACACAGATAGAACGTTATGGTAAGAACATAACTTCTTTATCTGATCCTGTCAATGTTCATTCACTCTTGATAGTTAGGACAGAGTCCCTTAGCTACTTATATCCCAGGAGGCCCTACGGAAGGATATTCCAGAGCACCATAGAGCCAAAGGATGCTCTTCCCCTGGAGACCATATCCAATTTGTAATGAGTGATAAAGGTATGAGGGGTAGCCCAAGTAGCTACTGCGCAAATGTCATCCATAGATGCTCTTGAATGAAAGGCTACTGAAGTGGAAACTGATCTGGTGGAGTGAGCTTTCACTTAAATGATAAACTCATTTTATTCTGTTGATAAACAAAGGTGATGCAGTCTCTCAACCATTTTGACAAAGTGACTTTAAAAACTGGCTTGCCTAATTTAGGAGCTGAAAAAGACAAGAACAACTGGTCCAATTTTCTGAATGACTTGGTCCTAAGCAAAAACTTAATTGTCTATGTACATCCAACAAATGCAAACAATATTCTCCTTTATTTGAGAAGTCTGGGAAGAAAACTGGCAGATCAATGGACTGGTTAACATTTGAATCTGATACAACTCTGGGTAGAAAGCAGGGGTCAAGTCCACAAAGATACTCTCTCTCTGTGAAAAAATTATGTATGGGCGCTTTACGGACAAGGCCTGTAAGTCTGATACTCTGCTGGTTGAAGTGATGGCTACCAGGAATAAGGTCTTCCAAGACAAAAAAGTTTATATCACAGGTGGCTGCTGGCTCAAAAGGTTGGCAAATCAAAGCTTGCAACTCCAAGGTTCAATGGGTTCTTTAAATGGTGATTTTAAATGCATGACTTCCTTCAAAATGATTTTTCTTTAATATCTCACCGTCTCTGCAAAATCATCGAAGCCATTATGGAAAGTTGAAATAGCTGATAAATGGACTCTGACAGTAGAAGCTGAAGCTCCAGACTGGAGTAAAGCTGTCAAATATTCCAACACTTGATTAATCAGGGCTGAGAAGGGGTCAAGTCCTTTTTCTTGAAACCAGATTACAAATCTGTTTCACTTACTATGATAATTTTTCCTGGTGGACGGTTTATGGGAAGCCATACTGATCTCTTGTACTGGGGAAGATGGACTATTCTACCTGGCAATTACCGGAAGTGGAGATACCAAGAGGTCAGCTTGAGACTTGGTAGGTTGGTATGGACCAGCCCCTGTGGATGAGACAACCGTCCCGGAGTTGGATCCAAAGTCCAAAGGCACTGAACTAGGTGAGGCCAAAGAAAGGGGAAACAAACTTAACAGGGTGCAATAAGGATTACTTAGCTTCTCAAACATTTTGGTTTCTTTAAAACTTGTGGAATCAGGGGAAACAGAAGAAAGGCATAAAGCAGTCCCAGGGGCCAATCGTGTATAACAGCATCCCCCAGGCACTCCCCCTGAGGGGGGATTAGGGCGAAGTAGCTGCTGAATTTGTGGTTCATGGGAGATGCAAATAGATCGCAGCAAAGCTAACCCCAACGACAAAAAAATTTTTGTTGCTACTATGGAATTGAGACACCACTCGTGAGGCAGGAGAATGCATCTGCTCAATTTGTCAGCAATCCCATTGGAATTCCCGGGAAAGTGCACTGCTATCAGAAAGCGGTTGAAGGCTATCACCCATTGCCATACTCGCATGGCTTCCTGACAACATGTCGGATCTGGTTCCTTCCCTATTTGTTGATGTACCAGTCTACAGACATATTGTCTGACTGGACTGTAATGGTCACCAATGGAAAGGCAGATTGGAATGCTTGTAAAGCCAGAAGCACCGCCCTCAGTTCTAGAACATTGATGTGCAAAATTGGCTTCTATGAGGGACCAAATGCCTTGGGATGGTCTTTCCTTGAAAATGCCCCCCATCCCCACCCCATCAGGGATGCATCTGTGGTCACTACGGCCTTGGGCTGAGGGGTTGAAAAGGGGCAACTCCATAACTCCTCTTCTGGCTTCATCCACCAATTCAGATCCTGCTTGCAACGGTTTGTTATGTGGACTGGGTGAGACATGGGGTGAGTTAATCGATATCACTGACACTAAGAGCCACTGAAGCAGCCTCATGTGGTGTCTCGCCAGGGGAACTAGGGTAATTGTTGATGCCACTGACCCTAGCAGTTGAAGTACTAAGCGGGCTGGAACTATGTTTTGAGAGAATATAGCTTGGAGCTCAGACTTTAGTCTTTGTACTCTGTGATGAGGAACAGTGACTAGACAGGATCTCATGTCGAATGTTGCTCCAATGAATTCTAAGCTTTGAGTGGGTACTAGTTTTGACTTGTCTGTTTATTGAGATGCCTAAGAGCCCTGCCAGTTTTAGGGTGTATTGTGAGGCATAAAGCAGTAGATGCTTGGTAGGGGCGGTAAGGAGACAATCATCTAAACATGGAAACACCCGGTATCCTTGCAGTCTCAAGTGAGCTGTCACTACTGCCATACATTTGGTGAACACTCTGGGGGCTGTGACGAGTCCAAAGGGCAGTGCTCAAAACTGGTAATGATTGGCTCCCAGCCAGAAGCGGAGATCTCTTCTGGAGTGTTTGTCCATTTTTATGTGGTAATACACATCCTGAAGATCGATCAAGCATATCCAATCGTCTTTCTCCAGAAAAGTATAAACTGAACCGTTACCATATGGAATTTTGTTTGTTGAACAAACTTGCTCAGAACACTAAGGTCTAGGATTGGCCTCCAGTCCCCTGTCTTTTCTGGCACTAAAAAGAATCTGGAGTAAAATCCGGATCCAACTTTGTCTGGTGGGACTGTTTGGATGACTTTTTTCAAGCAGCTTTAGAATTTCTTTAGCTGCTGGGTTCGTCTGACTGGGTGGAACGTAGGGGAATCGCCTTTGCAGCCTTGCATAAAAATCAAAGGAGATGTGGTAACCTCTGGTAATAATTGTCTGCACCTAGGAATGCCAGGCTAAGTGGTGCAGAGAAAAATGTCCCGACTGCTTCCAGAGGCAAGCAATTGGTACGCTCTTCAGGAATGCTAACAGAGCTGCCCAGAGAGGGAATCCCTGGAGCCCTGGCTACATGAGCCCTCTCTGCCATAAGAGGGGTGTCTACTGATGAGGTACCACCCCCCAACCCCCCATGGGGGGGGGGGGCTCGAAATGTGTCACGAAAATGCCCTTGGAACTTTCTGAACTACATCTTTCCACTTCTCTGATTCCTGGTATAGGATCGTTGAGGAGTGGAGAAACTTACGCCTACAGCAGACAGGGTCTTTCCATCCTTTTCACATCTGGCTAATGTATCTTTCAACTTTTGGGCCAAACAGAGAAGCAGCATCAATGACAGCGATGACGAAGGAAGACTTGAAGGGGTCCGCGAAGTCACACAAGTACATCTAGGCGTGACATCTCATGAAAACACCTGCTACTCTGGCCAACCCTTCGGTTATATGTGCAGCCAACCATATGGACGAGTAAGAGATGGATTCTAGGGTGGCAAGCTGGGAGGCAACCTTGTCACATACCTTGTCAGATGCTGCTCCTGCTAAGGTTCCTGAGAGTTCTGTGATCAGGTCCCTTTGAAGACGGGTAAAATGTGCCAAATAATTCAATGACCATATGGCAAAGATCGCTAAAGAATAAACCCGTTTCCCTAATCTGTCCAACATCCTCTGAGTTCCTTCTTCATGGCTGCTGCCACCATAGCATCTACTGTCAAACCCTTGGACCAGTAGGGTTGATCCTCTGGGGGGGGGGGGGGGGGGCTATTTTGTCAAGTCTCAGGGGCCTTCCAAGCATGCTGCACGATCAGCTTAACTAAATCATCTGCAGGCGGGGTCACCCAGGAAGTAGAGTATCAGGTACGGAAAGCCTGCAGGACTACAGATTCCTCTGAGGAAGGGTTGGTGGGCTTCCAGTCACCCCTCTGTTTTAAGATCTCTAGTACATCTCCACAGGTGACATCTTCAGGGGGCGACCGTGGGGACCCTTCCCCTTCATCGTAATCTGCATCTTCGGTGAGAGATTCTTTTGGTGAATCAACATGCTTCCTCTTGCACAATCTCCTTACAGGGTGGCTCATCAGGAGGGAGGTCTAAAGAGGACTCTTAAGAGAGGGTACCCTGCTGTAGGGTATCTTGCTGCTCCCATGCCGGTTGCCCCAGTGTAGAAGACTGTGACAGGTGCGATCCTGAGGACACACACACACACATTATATATATATATATATATATATATATATATATATATATAGATATAGATATATAGATATTATTCCAGTGCCAGGGGGTGCCAACTGTGAGCCTGCTGAGGCAAGCACTCTCTCTGTAATCTGGAAGGTAGACCCGCCCGAAGAGGGGTGGGGGCCCGGAAAGTACAGTTTTGTACCTACCATAAATGTAGATGTTCGAGTGCCAATACAGCTGCAGTCATAACAGATGGGTTCTCCTGTCGTCAGGCAGGTCCTCGGTCGGCCGAATTCCAAAGTCTAGGTCCGGCGTCGGTTGTCGTCGCTTCTTCCCTGACGTCAGTGCGCCAGGGGTATAAAAGAACCAGCCAACGCCATTTTCTTCAGTTTTTCTTGCCCCAGATGTCAGGTGCCCCCAGAAGGAAGGCAATACATAAATTTGTGTAATGAAGCAATGCAATATAATCAAAATGCAGTAGTTGCAAGCAAATACACCATAAAAGAATACCCCAATCAGGTTGTATGAGGAGGTGTTAGCCAATAGGCCTGTCCCAAGAGGGGAAGGAGGGAGGGAAACCTGGACTGCAGCTGTATTAGCACTCGAACATCTACATTTGTGGTAGGTACAAAACTGTACTATGTTCATCGTGCATACAGCTGCAGTCATAACAGATGGGTAGAATCCCAAAGCTAAGAAAGGGGTAGGCACTAGGTGGAACTAGGAGGAGCCAGAATGCCCTGCAAGACTGCAGTGGCAAAGCCTGCTCTAGTTTTGGAGTATAAAGGTAGGTGGTAGTGCTTGGAGAAGGTATGCACAGAACTCCAAGTGGCTGCTTCCAAAATATCTTTGGTAGGAACTCCTCTGAGGAAAGCTGCAGAGGTAGCTGTGGCCCTTGTGGAGTGAGATCTGATACTTGCAGGTACAGTTTTACCATGAAAGGAGTAACAAAAGCGTATGCAGTGGGCTATCCATTTTGAGATTGTCTGTTTGGAAATTGGCTTCCTTTGAGCTCCCATAGCATAGGACACAAAGAGCTGTTTTGAGCTCCTATAGCATAGGACACAAAGAGCTGTTCTGATTTTCTGAAAGGCTTTGTTCTGTCCAAATAACGCAGCTGTCTGTGGATGTCCAAGGAATGTAGTAGTCTCTCCCCTTTGTTTTGAGGATTAGGGTAGAAGGTAGGTAAGTGTATAGCCTGATTCAAAGCTACCCTGGATACCACCTTTGGCATAAAGGACGGGTTGGTTCATAAGGAAACTCTGTCCTGATGGAAGATGATAAAAGGCTGCACAGCCATGAGGGCTTGTAGTTCCGATACCCTACGAGCTGAGGTGATAGCCAGAAGGAAAGCTGTTTTCCAGGACAAATATTGCAAATCTGTTGAGGCAGCTGGCTCAAAAGGAGGCAAGGTCAGCTTTTCTAGAATGAAATTGAGATCCCAAGCAGGTACTGGTTGTTTCCTTGGGGGTTTTATATTCTTAGCCCCTCTGAGGAACTGTCTTAAGAGGGGGTGAGAGAATAAGGGTGGATCAGTATTGTATTCTGCAGAAATGGCTGAGGCATGGATTTTGATGGAGGAGAATGAAAGTCCACTGCTTAGCAGCTCAGCTAGATACTGTAATATTTGAGGTAAATTCAGTTTTCCAGGATTCTGGCCCTTTTTCTCATTCCAGGCACAAAACCGTTTCCATTTTTCAGAGTAAGCTTTTCTAGTAGACGGCCTTCTGGCTTCTAAAATGACATCCTGCACCTCCTTGGAGAGTAGGGTCTATTGTGATGTTAAGGAATCTTCCATGCGGCCAGATTGAGTGTTTTCAGATGACTGTGAAGAGTTTTGAAACTGTGCTGAGTCAGAAGAAGAGGCATTAGAGAGAGGTAGGGTCCATGGAGGGGAATGCGTCAGGCTCCTCAGGAGTGGGTATCAGTGCTGTCTTGGCCAGTCTGGAGCAATGAGAATCATCTTTGGTCTGTCTGCTCTGGTTTTTAATAGAACTTTGGGCAGCAGAGGAAGAGGTGGAAAGGCATAAACTGTCATTGTTGTCCAACTGAGAGAGAGCGTCCACTCTCCAGGCCTGTGGATGAAAAGTCCTTGAGCAGAATTTTGTCAATTGGTGATTTTTGTGGGAGGCAAAGAGATCTATGTCTGGCCTTCCCCATGCTTGAAATATCTCTGCAAAAACTTGAGGATGCAACTTCCATTCGTGTGGATCTGTCATATTTCTGCTTAGGTTGTCTGCCAGCGTGTTTTCCTTGCCTGGCAAGTACTGTGCTTGAAGTTCGATTTGTAATTCCAGAGCCATGTTCCAAAGTGACATGGCCAGCCTGCATAGGGGGTATGAATGGGTTCCTCCCTGTTTATGTACCACATTACTGTGATGTTGTCTGTCCTTATCAATAGCTGACCTGGATGCAGAAGGTCTTTGAAAGCCATAATAGCATTTATTACTGCTTGCATTTCCTTTTGATTGATGTGAAGGTGCTTTTCTTTTTGGGACCATTTGCCCAGGCGTAGTCAGAGGCGTTTGTTGTGATGACTTGATTTGCTTGAGGCTTGCAGAATGGGAGACCTGTGTTTGTTTGGCATGCTTGAGCCCACCACAAAAATTCCTTTTGAAGACATGGAATCAGTGGTATTATTGTTCCCAAACTGTGGCTGTGTTGAGACCATAGGTTTTTCAAGTACCATTGAAGTTTCCTCATATGTAGCTTTGCACATGGGATTAGTAGGATGCAAGATGCCATGAATCCCAGAGCCTGCAAGATTTTCCTTGCAGTTAACCTGGTGAAATTTGCTAGTGTTCTGAAGTATTGAGTTAATTGCCCCTGCTTCTCTGGCGTGAGGTAGGCCATCTGGGTGTTTGTGTCCAAGTTGGCACCCAGGAAAATTATTTTCTGAGAGGGTAGTAGCCTTGATTTCTTTTTGTTGACTGTGTATCCCAGAGAATTCAACAACATTATTACAAAAGCCAGAGGTTTCAGAAGTATGTGCTTGCTGTCCGCTTGGATCAGGCAGTCGTCCAAATATGGGTATATTTGTATCCCTTGAAGTCTGCAGTAGGCAATTACTGATGCCAGGCATTTCGTGAATACTCTGGGCGCAGTAGAGAAGCCAAAGGGCAAAGCAGAGAATTGATAATGGGTTGAACCTGCAAGAAATCTGAGGTATCTTCTGCAATTTTGTCTGATTGGGACATGCAGGTATGCCTCCTTGAGGTCCAATGTTACCAGCCAAGACTCCTTGCCCAGCATGGGAAGAAGCTGCTGTAATGTGAGCATCTTGAATTTTGGTACGAGTAAAAATGTGTTTAGGATGGATAGGTCCAAAATAGGTCTCCAATCTTTTCCCTTCCTTGGTACCAGGAATAGTCTGGAATAAAAGCCTTGACCTTGTTCATGAGTAGGTACCGCTTGAATAGCTTTCATGTCCATGAGATCTGAAATTTGTCTTTGTGCCTCTGCCCTTTGATTGTGTGGCAGGTTTGGCATGCCTCTCATTTTTGGAAGGGTGTGAAAATGGAATCTGTAGCCTCTGTTTATAATGTCCAGGATCCATTTGTCTTTTGTGACAATATGCCAATTTTTTGAAAATAATGCCAGTTTTCCGCCTAAGGGTGCTGCCATTTGAGCCTTGCTTGGCATGCAAAGGGGAAAGTCATTGGGTTTGCTTTCTGAATAGCTGCGAACTATCCTCACCACCTCTTTGTGTAGGAGCTTGCCATTGTCTGCCTCTAAACGATCCTTGAGGTTGCCCACTGCCCCTCGGGCGCCTGTATCTACCTCTTTGGGGTCTGTCCGTGGCTGGAAAGGACCAATTTTTGGAAGGCCAATTTCTACTGAAACGTGGAGGTTGTACCTGTAGAAAATCTTTCACTGTTTGCATTGATTTAGCCTTTTCCTCCATTTTCTTTAATACCTCCTCAGCTTTAACACCAAATAATACATCCTTTTGAAGAGGGACATCTAGTAATTTAGCTTTGACATGATCTGGTAAGGTTTGCTCCTTGAGCCAGGCATGTCTTCGTATGACTGATCCTGTAACAGCAGCTCTACATGAGGCCTCTAGAGCATCAAAACCACATTCCAAGGTATGTTTACCCACTTGTTCTGCACTATGCATCAAATCCTGCAACTCCAAGTCTGGTTGTTCAGGTTGTGACATTTTACTTCTCAACTGTGATAACAGAAACTGTTGGTACTTTAGCATATGGAACTGGCAGTTTAATGCCCTCATGGTTAAGGTGGCCGAGGTGTATACCTTTTTTCCCCACCTTTCTAAGGATCTGGAATCTCTCTCGGAAGGTAATGGGTTTTTAGCAGTGGAGGCCTTAATTCCCTTGGGGCCCTGGGAGATAGTTTCTGGGTCAGCCGCATGGCTTTTGTATAAGAATTGGTGCGAGTCAGGAACCCGGTAGTACCAGTCAGGCTTGACTGGGGCTGGAGGTAAAGAATCCGGGTTAAGGCAGGCCTCCGAGTACACATCATCTAGTATGTCTAAGACAGGAGGTATAGCCAGAGGCCTGTGCTGGGGTAGCAAGAGAAAATCCCTAAGCCTTTTCTTGGAATCTGAGTACTCTTGGCCTTCCCAGTGGAAATGTTCCCTTAAGGTATGCAGGGTTTCCCCAAATGAGTAATCCCTCTGGGGGGGGGGGGGACAGAGGGAATGGACTCCTCAGCATCAGAATCTTCAAAAGGGGAGTAGGAATGTTCCTGTTCATCCGATTGATCTGAAATAATGGAGGCCTGGTCAGAGGAGGGGGATTCTTCCGCCACTCTGGGCTTTTTGTCCGGGGGGGGGGGGGGTTTGAGAAACCCCTGATAAGAGTAATCAAATCCTCGGCCATTTTAAGCATCTGTTTTTTTAGGCATGGGGCCTGGAGAAGGGCCCTGTGGAGCTTGTCTCTTAGAATGCATGGCTGCTTTAGACTTGGTGAAAGCCTTGATAGAAAAAGAAGAGGAAGGTCTGAAGACACCTTGAGAGGTGGCAGACCTGTCTACATTTTGAGATTCACCACCAAGAGTGGCTTCGGTATCTGTAGTCGGGGTGTGGGCCGAGGAGCCAGCGACCTCGGGCACAGAAGACACCGCCAATGAAGTGTCGTCGGTAGGCAGGGGCTGCGTAGGCGCCTCGCTGAGAACCGGAGCACCTGTAGTCGGCTTTGGCGTGGTGTAGGTAGAGGACGCGGACATCGTGTGTCGGTCCTTGTCTTTGCGTTTTTTAGACAAAACTGAGTCGGAGTATCCGATGACATAATATAGTTAAATTTTTTGCCAAAATAGTGCTGGGCGAACTCCGGACGACGCTTAATGGTGCATTTGTTGAATGTAGCACAAAAACGACAGACCGAGACGTCGTGGCCTGGGCCTTAAGCAAGGAATGCAGAGGGAATGAAAATCCTTATGCGGTATTTGCTTCCCACAAGAAATACAATTATTAACTTTGTCTGACATCGGTCTGAGGCAAGAAAAGTTTCCCCAACGCGGTATTTGGCTTTCAAAAAGACTTCGGTTGCAAAATTTTCGTAATTTCAGGAGCTGGCCGACCGGCACTTGCGAACTGCTTCTGCTTCGGGCACCGCGCGGCAAGAAAGACTGAAGAAAATGGCGTTGGCTGGTTCTTTTACACCCCTGGCGCACTGACGTCAGGGAAGAAGCGACGACAACCGACGCCGGACCTAGACTTTGGAATTCGGCCGACCGAGGACCCGCCTGACGGCAGGAGAACCCATCTGTTATGACTGCAGCTGTATGCACGATGAACATCAGAGGACAACCTCAGAACCAGGGTCACACCCCACTCCGAGCCCACCTCCAGAGAAGGAGCCGCGAGAGGACTTGAAGCTGCCAAACCAACCGGAACCGTACACGGTGCTGTAGAAAAATCAGTGCCATACTAGGGATCCAGGTGCCGGCAGCCAAGTCACGGTCCCATGGGTGGGTCAGCTCTGACTGAGCAATGGTCCACAGAGTAGGTTCCGGAACTATGGTAAGATCCACCAACAGTACCAAAGAAGCTGGCACCGGGAGGGGTGTAGTCATTGAGGGCTCCAAATCCTGCGGAAAGGTTGAAGGAGGAAGATAAGTTGGAGTCTGTGGAGAAAAAGCCTCTGCTCCGGGTAGGAGGGAGGTCCTAGATGGAGTTGGAATGCCTCTGGCCGCTAAGAGCTAATCCACAAGTCTCACTACATCAAGCTCCGAAAGGCTTCTGGTGGAACGAATGGACATCCCCAATGGAGATTCTGGTCGGTCAATAAAGGGACTGAGCTACTGTCTAACAAAGGGGTCAATGGACGGGAAATAGTGTCCTGGTTAGTGTTTTGACCTTCGGCACCATGGTTGAAAGACCAGGAGGTTGTCATGGAGAGGAAGTGACCAATTTCAAAGGGGAAGCTATTGTTGGTGCCGAGAGGGTCTGCATAACCATAAAAGGGGTCAGTACTGTGGCAACTGTAGCTGTCAGTTCTGTGGTTAAGGATGGCACCATGGAGGGAGTCTTTGGCTCCAGTGCGAGACGGGTATCGGTGTCAATTTAGGTTTTGTCTTCGGTTCAGTATGAACCTGGACTTTAGATGTTTTCAGTTCTTGTGAATGACGAGATGCTGGGATAGAATGGCTCCTCTTCTTTGTGTCTTTTCTTGGAGGTTCTGATGCCCCCACCTCAGACAAATTCTCTAAAACAGGGGCTTTTAATAAACCCTTTAAGATTAGCTTATTCTTACGCTCTAAGGTGCGGGCATGAAAGCCCTTACAGAGCTTGCACGGAGGTTGGACCTTTAAATGAGGCACTCCTAAACAATATGCGCAGGAAAGATGCCCATCAGAGTTGGGTATCTTCATGCTACATTTGTCACACTGTTTAAAGCCAGTAGTACCTTTTTTGTCAAGACATTTAAAAAGAAAAAGTACAAATCACCAAAGTCTTTTACGCGATCACAGATGCACAGTAAGAGAGAGGAAGATTTTTTTTTTTTTTTTTTTTTTTTTTAAAATACCAACAATGGTAATACAAATATACCCAGACAGGTAAAGAGGAAGGGAGAACATAAACAATGTTATTAGAGATTTACCTAGAGGTAAGAGGGAAGGGAGGGTCCTATACCAACTATGGTATGAAGAAATACAAAAAAGGGGCAATAAGGAAGGAAAACAGTACAGTTGTGTACCTACCATAAATGGAGATGTTCGAGGGTATTCACTGTTGCGGTCATTAAAATCGGGTTCCTGATTCACATAAATATGTCAATAAAGCATATACATGCACCAAAGTAAATTATTCTTTCCTCTACCAGCAAATACATCACATAGGTTGTATAGAATAGACAAGTACAGATAAGTTCAAGCAAAGATAAGGGGGATGGTGGGTGGGTAACCTGGACTGCAACAGTGAATACACTCCAACATCTACATTTATGGTAGGTACACAACTGTACTATGTTCACTGTGTTTCACTGTTGCAGTCATTACAATTGGCTTGAATCCCAAAGCTAAGGTTGGGAGGCTGGAGCTAAATAGGATTAGGAGCGGCTATGAGGCCCTGCAGAACTGCAGTGGCAAAGCCTGCCCTGGATTTAGAGTGGAGTGGTAAGTGATGGTGCTTTGTATAAGTGTGCACTGAGCTCCAGGTTGCAGCCTCTAAAATGTCTTTGGTTGGTACTCCTCTGAGGAAGGCTGCTGAAGTGACTGCTGCTCTGGCTGAATGTGGCCTAATGGCCTAAGGCACTGATTTGCCATATTGTGAATAGCAGAAACGAATGCAGTGGCCTATCCACTTTGAAATAGTCTGCTTTGAGATCGCCTTTCCTTGTAATCCTGCAGCATATGCCACTAGTAATTGCTCCGTCTTTCTGAAAGCTTTGGTTCTGTCCAGGTAGAAGCGCAGCTGTCTGTGTATGTCCAAAGAATGCAGAAGTCTCTCACCCTTATTCTGTGGGTTTGGATAAAAGGTAGGTAAGTGAATCGTTTGGTTAAGGGCCACACAGGCATAATCTGATGCATCTGTTGTTAATGTTTGCCTAGCTGTGGATAAAGTGAATGGCTGTCCCTTGTTGTGGTGACAGGCCTTTGCCCACCATCGAAACTCCTGTTACAGGCAAGGAATGAGGGTAATTATTGTTTCCTGGCTGTGACAATGTTGAGTCCAAACACTTTTTAGATACCATAGAAGTTTCCTCATATGTAGTCTTGCATATGGAATTAGCAGAATGCAGGATGCCATGAAGCCCAAAGCCTGCAGAATTTTTCTTGCAGGTAACTGGGCCTTTGTTGCCAACAGTTTGAAATAAGTAGTCAGTTGCCTTTGTTTGTCTGGCATGAGATAAGCCATCTGGGCAGTTGTATTTAAGCTTGCACCCAGGAATATTATCTCTTGAGAGGGTACTAGTTTTGATTTATTTTCGTTTACCGTGTACCCTAGGCATGCTAGTAATCTTTTTACAAATGCCAGATGCTGTAGTAGAATGTCCTTGTTCTGTGCTTAAATGAGGCAGTCGTCCAAGTAAGGCTATATATGTATTTCTCTGTCTGCAAAACGGAATTACTGGAGCCAGGCATTTTGTGAAGACCCTGGGCACAGTAGATAAGCCAAAGGGCAGTGCAGAGAATTGGTAGTGCATTGAGCCAGCTATGAATCTGAGCTATCTTCTGCATGATTGTCTGATTGGGACATGCAGGTATGCCTCTTTTAGGTCTAAAGTCACAAGCCAAGTCTTCTTGCCCAGCATGGGCAGAAGCTGCTGCAGAGTCAACATTTTGAATTTTGGAATATCCAGATGTGTTTAGAATAGATAGGTCCAGTATTGACTCCAGGCTTTGTCCTTTCTGGGCACCAAGAACAGTCTTGAGTAAAATCCTTGTCCCTGCTCTTTGCTCTGGTACTTGCTGAATTGTCCTCATGTCCATGAGGGATGAAATTTCCTTTTGTGCCTCTGCCCATTGATTTTTTTGGCAGGTCTGGCAAACCGTGAGAGTTGGCAGGGTATGAAAGCGAAACTTGTAGCCTTGTGACACTATGTTCAAGACCCATTTGTCCTGGGTTATGTGCCAATTTTGATGAAAAAGTGCTAGTTTTCCCCCTAAAGGTGCTGCCAGAAGATAAGTGCTTGGCGCAGGCAGGGGGAAGTCATTGGGACTGTTTCCTGTATGGCTGTGATTTGTCTTCTCCGCTTTTGGAGGTAGAAGCACCCCATTGTTTAGACCTGTATGTGCCTTGGGGCTGGGACCTGCCTTTAGGGAGTCTGTATCTGCCCCTTTGTGGCCTGTCTGACACTGGAAAGGACCAATTCTTTGTAGGCCAGTGTCTGCAAAATCTTGGAGGCTGTACCTTTAAGAAATCCTTAACTGTTTGCATAATAATTTTGCTTTAACATGATCAGGCAGATTCTTTTCCTTTAACCAAGCATGCCTCCTCATAACAGAACCCGTAACAGCGGCCCTGCAGGAGGCCTCCAGAGAATCAAAACCACATTGCAAAGTATGCTTTCCAACTTGTTCAGCTGCATGCAATAAATCCTGCATTTCTGTGTTTTCTGCACATTCAGAATTTATCAACATTTTCTGTTTAAGCAGTGACATAATATATTGCTGATATTTAAGCATATGAAACTGACAATTTAAAGCCCGTGTCAAGCCAGCACGTAAAAGTCTACTGCCAATCATTAGCGGACCGGAGTTCCGCTGTGGCAACCCCTAACTGGGAAAAGCCAAAAGACAGGATAGCCAAGGTATCAGAAGTGTAAATCTTTTTTACCCATCTGTCCAGTGCCCTAGAATCCCTGTCAGAGGGGGTAGGGTTTTTTGCAGTGAAAGCTTTGACCCCATTGGGACCGTGAGAGATAGTTTCTGGGTCAGCAGCAGGGTTTTTAAAAAGAAATTTATGTAAATCAGGAACCCGACTGTAATGACTGCAACAGTGAAACACGATGAACATCAGCACTCGCATACTAATTCAAATTATATATGTATAT
This sequence comes from Protopterus annectens, assembly GCF_019279795.1. Classification (NCBI taxonomy): domain Eukaryota; kingdom Metazoa; phylum Chordata; order Ceratodontiformes; family Protopteridae; genus Protopterus; species Protopterus annectens. The sequence goes on along the minus strand of NC_056725.1, from coordinate 540,406,333 downwards.
ACGCGACTAAGAATAACAAGTGATTTAAGAATGAAAAAATAGCTAAAATTTCGAGAAAATAGTGAAAAATATAACAGTTAGCTTGACAGCAGGCCTGATGCGTCTTGAAACTCTACGCAGCAAACGAGATCTGAAGGGAAGACAAGCACTATGGGCAACCTTAGCTCAAGAGTTTCTGGCTGGCGTGAGCTTGTTATATTGGCAGAGTCAGTTCAGAGGATGGAAATGAAACCCAACCATAATGAATGAAGACTGACAATATCAGATTTGAAGTTTTCAAAGAAAAATAATTAGTGAAAGATACTATTCCCTCAAATGGCACACATCTGTTCAGCTTAAAAAGAACTCCATCCAACAGTCAGTTCCACAAAACACCCAGTGCAAGCATACTTCGGTAACAAGAGCTTTTGGCCCCAACTGCTCCATTTACATGGCTCTCTGAGGTTAGGGCTTATGAAGTGTCCTAAAGCTCTGAGAAGGTGGATGGTGGTCATATCCTAGGCAAGATATAACCCACTTGGCTTTGGCTCATGCAACACTGATCATTATGTTGAACATACAATTTTACTTGAATCAAAATGAGCACAGCACTTCAGATAAACAGATCACAAAATTATATACAGAACAATACCTTTGGGTCCAAGAATTTATGTAGCTGAAGATCTTAAGGGCATGTTCTTTCTTCAACTGTAAATTGTCAGTACTGTCAAGTTCAGAAACTAGAAACAAGAGGGGTGCAAAAATAAATTAAAATTATTGATATATGGCAAACCTGTTTCACATTGCCATAATCTGTACATTGGTAATACAAAAGAAATGCGGTGCATCTAACAGCAGTCTGTAATAGCCTAAACAATTCAGATCTTGGAAATGAGAAGCAGAAGTGCAGTGGCTGTGCTGTGGAGGCATGGTTGCTCTAGACACCTGTGGCAGGGATGTCCTCAAGTCACAAATCACTGCCCACTCAGTCTAACATAAAACAAATCAGCAGACTGGCAGAACAGCTTAGGAAAGAAGCCCTGGTGCATCAATCAGTAAACATCAAAATGCCAGCTCTAGCTCCTCTCTGCAGCTCCTTCCTAGGCCATCAATAAAAGCCTCAGCTTGGGGGAAGTAGGGGGTTAACATCAGGGTGAACTTACAATGTCCATTTCCCCCTTCCTATTAGGCAGCACTAGGAGAAGGGTGGGAGCCAAGGGACACAGGCCATCAGATGACAGTTAACTGGTCAAGCTAAAGGGTGCCAGGTAACAAAAACAGTTACATACCTGTATCATAACAATAGATATTTCATGACACACACTGGTCCACTTCAACCTTATGGACATGCTGCTGTAGGCACTACTTGATCAGCACTTTCCCTGGCTCAACTCAATCCACAGCACTCGTGATGTTCTGCATCTTCCTGATGCTCCACACTAAAAGCCTGACCCAGAACAATGATGCACACAAAATTACAACACCATGCATATAATAAATTATGCCACAACTCTTCAGATGTTCCTTCAAAGATCCCTCCAAAATTCAAACCAGGGGGATGGGGGAAGGAGAGCAAGCATGCAATAGTCAGCACACGTGGTACATGAATATCTATCACGGTAAGCACAACTTCCATAAGTTATGCAATCTAGTCTGTCCACTTCAGTCCCTATGACAGAGTCACAGCTAATCCTAGAGATGTACCATGAATACCTTTTATGATGACCTCAGAAACTGGCCTGGATCGCCAATATCATTGTCCAGCTTACAATGTCTTGCTAAAATATGCAGAGAAACCCATGTCACAGCAGCACAAATGTTATCTACTGAAGCATTTCTGAACAAGGCCTGCAAGTAGCTACTGCTCTAGTAGAATGTTCTTAAGGTGTGCAAGGAAAACATCTATTAAACCTTTCATGACAAAAGACTATGAAAGCAACTTGGACAGTGTGACTTTGCTCTTAACAGACTGGGTGAAAAGGCACCCATAAGAGACGAAAAAAATTCTTTTCTGATTCACTTTAACAATCTATGGACATTCAAGCAATTTAGTACATACTGTGGGTCTGTACCCCACAAAAAATGTTGATGAAAAACCCATGCAAATGAATACACTAACATGAATTTTACTCTGTAGATACCTTAGGCACAAACAATAGACTGATCAGCAATGGTACTCTGTCGTTATGGAAAATGAGGTAAACCACAAAGGACAGTGCCTGGAGTTCCAAAACCCTTCAAGACAGAAGTGAGTGCTACAAGTAAAACATCCATGAAAAAAAAAAAAGCCCTGGCACAGATGTTAGGTCAAATGGAGGAGGGTTTAATTTTTCCACTATAAAATGACCTTCCTGTGGAGAAACTGGTTCTGTAAGAGGGGATTTTAGCAATAAAGTCCATCTCCAAATGGCCATGCAGCCAAACAGGCAGCATTTGTGTAATTTGCTTTCTGATGAGAATTAAATAACTGCCAAATGTGGGACCTCTCCTGTGGCATCAACAAACAAAGCCTGATGTCGGTTTGCAAGAGAACTAGCCTGCCTGGATATGCACACTACTACTACTACTACTACTACTAAGAAATGACAAGAAAATACTAATCATTACCATAGTCTCATGGCTTCTCAGCTTAGGGGTATATAAGGGTTCCTCCATGTTTGCTGACATACCACATCACTGACATGACGCCCACAACGGCATTCAAACAATGGGGAAGGAGGCTCCAAAAGGTCTACAACACAAGTGGGACCACACTCATCTCCAGAACTTTACGCAAAAAATTAATAGCCTTATTCTGCTCTAAACAATGCACTCTTCCCCACGGCAGATGCATTCACTTTGACAGTCACACTCAGGGGTGGCAAAGAGAAGGGACTACCCAAAGACAATTAGACTGGTGAAGCCATCATGACTGAACTTGGCAGCACACTTTAAAAATCCTTGCTTGCTCTGTCAAAGGGTCTGTATATTGTGACCACTAAATCAAAAGGGTCTACACTGCAGGACCCTCACGCAATACCCACAAAGGGCAGCATAAATACTGTCTCCACAGAAAAAAATACACACAAGGCAAACTTCTGTGGAAAACTGACTACGCAAGAAAGATACACCAAGCAGCAGACAGTCTGTCCTTGAGACATCTCCATCTGGGATGTTACAGTCTTCACCAAAATCCACAAGAACCAAAACGGCTGCAGCAGATTCTCCATTGCTTGAATCGGGGTGTCTCAAGTGATGGCTGCTAGCACTGAGGCTTTAAGTAAAGGAAAAAGTTTCCCCAACAGCATGAGATGAGCTGTTACAGTGGCCATGTACATACTGAATACCCTGGGGGCTGTGCTGAGATCAAATGGAAGTGCTCTGAACTGAAAATGTCTGGATCCTTCCCTGAAGCAGAGGAAACTGAAGCAGTCCTCGGATAGCATCCAGTGCACGCCATGTGCTTTCCAGAAGTCTAAAGCACATCCAGCCCCTTTTCTGACAGGCAAGGATAGGCTGGCTATACAGAATTTTGTTTTTCAAATAAAATGGTTAAAACTGCTGACGTAAAAGATCAAGCTGAGGGCTTCTGCCTGTTTTTGGAACAAAAAAGAACCCTAAATTCAACCAGAACCTTTTCTGGTCTGGTGAGACTTCCCAGCTTGCTCGTTTTAAAAATGTCTGATAACCTCCCTTCAGGCCACATCCTTCTGATGGGGTAAGAAAGTCTTGAGTATAGCCTCTGGATATGATTTCTTTCACCCATGATACCCTCTCATGCAGAAAAGTTGAAGGAGAAACAACCCCCAAATACTTCAAGAGTGGGACAGTTGAATAAAGTCCTCAGAGTTTCTGCTAGTAGCTTACAGAAAAAAAGCTACAAAACTCCTCACTTTGCTAACACTTCTGCCTGTATGGCAAATACCGTCCTACGAGCTGCCACACCTTTGGTGCCCTCTATCACAGCACTGCCCAAAGTCCATCTGTAAGCTCTTCTTAAACAAGTTCCTGGCACTCATCTAGTTACAGAAGAATGCCTCCCAAGGAGTGGAGAACCAGATACTAAAACATGTGAGCAGCAAAGCTTGATGATCACTTTTCTACTTCTTGGCATTCACTTTGCACCTCTAAAGGAGGCATTCATGAAGAATGGCTAGAAGTTTATAGCACAGTAACCGTACCTGAGCCAGGTGTGGCTGTGATCCATAATTTCTGAACTGGTTATGCTGCTCCAAACAATGCATTTTGGGTAAGTTGCATGGATGTTCTGTACCACCTAGAATTTCAACTTCCTGCACAGTTCTCCATTATCTTCAGTTAGCAAATCATTTTCTCTCTTAATGCACATTACAAATCATCATATAGGTCACATACTTCAGCACCCAAAAACCTACTTGGAAGCAAAGACACTTCTAGGAAATGCAGGATTCTTACCAGAAGGAATGAATACAGGACTCTCACCTGAAGCTTTTTCCCTCATGGCAACTGAAATCACTAAGGAGTCAGCCAAAGAGGCTTTAATTCAAAATTTACAGTCCTTGGGAGGGCAGAGAATCTTGTTTAGGCTCCCTAGTATATATGCTACTATGTCTGGTTCCTGCCATGGCACCTGTACAAATGCAACATCTTGTTGGGCTGAGAAACCATCAGGGGTACATATGGTAAAGCAGAAAGACTTCTCTAATATTTCTTCTAATGGGGAGATTGAGTCAACAGGCTAAGACCACTAATATTACACCACTCTGACTTCTCTAGATTTCAGGTCTTCAAAATGGGCCACAGAAGGAGGGGGGTGTTGAGACCAGTTTATGTACGTTTTGCAGTGCTTCCTCCTGGGTCCACTCGGCAGGGAAGAAGCCCAACAGGAAGATAAAACAACAATGCTGGACACCCAGATTGTCCATACATCAACATTCCACTCTGTCACCCCACTGCTGAGAAGAGGGATGAGTTATCCATGGTTGCCCAGGCTCGATGCAGATACTTTTGTTAAGTCCTGGGATTAGTCAGTGAACAATGTTAATTGGACAGAGGCCTGTGCTATGCACCTTGACAATAAGCCCATCAAACTGTCCAATAGTATATAGGTCACAGGCATCAAAATGCTTGAAGTCAAGTCTCTGACCCAAGCCAATAGCACTGAAACAACAAAGTTGCCAAACTGGAAGGCTTTGGACTCAAGGCATCAAATGTCAGAGTCATAAAAACCCTAAAAGCCACAGGGGTATCTGCATACCTGATGGGGACACCTCCTAGACAATGACCTATGCCCTACTGACATTCAGTTTTGCACAGATTGGCACCTAGATTACAGATGTCTATGGAAAAGCTGATGACAAAGTGAATGGAACAGTTGACTAATAAAGGGGAAACCTGTTGTAGGAAAACTGGTCTTGAATCTACCAGCACTGGACAGAGGGCCTGGGATGAGGCAATAAGATGAAGGGAAGTGACAGAATTTTCCCTCGCCACACTTGAATGGGAGGGGGAACACCAATCTTAACTTGGGCTTTTACAAGCCTCTCCCCTTGTACTTCTAGTCTAGGTTCACTGAAATAAAAAAAAAAAGTCATGCACTTACCAGAAAGTACAGTTGTGTACACTTACCATAAATGTAGATGTTCAAGTGTATTCACTGTTGCAGTCATTACATTTGGGTAATCTGCTGGCAGGTTGCCCTCAGTCGGCCTGAATAACAAAGCCCCAGGTCCTGCGTCGGTTGCTGTCTCCTCTTCCATGACGTCAGGTCATCAGGGGTATAAAACATGCAGCCGACACCATTTTATTCAGTTTTTCTTGCCCCAGATTGTCAGGTGCTCCCCAAATGGATATATATACATATATATATATATATATACATATATATGTATATATATATATATATATATATATCAATAAATAAACAGAAATAAATGTAAATGCACTTTTAGCAACATAAACTTTACCTTCATCTAAAAGCAAATACACCACAAAGGCTTTAGTATATAGTGAAGGAAAGAAAAGTTACAGAAAAGGGGGATGGCGTGTAGGTAACACGGACTGCAACAGTGAATACACTCGAATATCTACATTTATGGTAAGTGTACACAACTGTACTATGTTCTTCGTGTTTCACTGTTGCAGTCATTATATTTGGGTAGAATCCCAAAGCTATGGATGGGAGGATAGAACTAAATAGCATTAGGAGCAGCTATAAGGCCCTGCAGAACTGCAGTGGCAAAGCCTGTCCTGGATTTGGAAAAGAGAGGCAAAAGATAATGCTTTGTGAAGGTATGAACAGAGCTTCAAATAGCAGCCTCTAGAATGTCTTTGGTTGGAACCCCTCTGAGAAAAGCTGCTGAGGTAGAGGCAGCCCTGGTGGAATGTGACCTGATCCCCTTGGTCACAGATTTACCATGGTGCAAATAGCAGAAACAACTACAGTGGCTTATCCACTTAGAAATAGTCTGCTTTGATATAGCCTTCCCCTCTGACCCTGTAGCAAATGCTACCAGTAGTTGCTCAGACTTCCTTAGAGATTTGGTCCTGTTTAAGTAGAATCTTAGTTGTCTGTGTACATCCAATGAATGCAGAATCCGCTCCCCCTTGTTCTGCAGATTTGGGTAAAATATTGGCAGGTGAATTGTCTGGTTAAGAGCCACACTGGATACCACCTTAGGCATAAAAGAAGGATTGGTCTTGAGGGACACCCTGTCCGGGTAAAATGTAATAAAAGGCTCCACAGCCATGAGAGCCTGTAGTTCTGAAACCCTCCTTGCTGAAGTGACTGCCAAGAGGAAAGCTGTTTTCCAAGATAGAAATTTTATATCCGCAGTAGCTGCTTGTTCAAAAGGAGGCAGGGTGAGTTTTTCCAGCACAAAGTTGAGGTCCCATGCAGGAGTTCGTGATCTTCTGGGAGGCCTTAAATTTTTGCCCCCTCTAAGATACTGTTTAAGCAGAAGATAAGAAAAGAGGGGAGGCTCTGTGTTGTAATGAGCCGAGATGGCAGAGGCATGTATTTTTATTGAAGAAAAAGATAGGCCCTTGTCAAGCATCTCAGTCAAATATTGTAAAATCTGAGGAATATTGGGCTTGATTCCAAGCACAGAATCTCTTTCATTTATCAGCATAAGATTTTCTAGTACTAGGCCTTCTGGCTTCCAAAATGACATCCATCACAGATTTACTGAGAGGTGGTGTTTGAATAATTAAATGATCAGCCATGCTGCAAGGTTCAGAGTTTGGAGCGGAGTGTGCAGAATTTAATTGTTCTGCTGAGACAGTTGATGAGGTATGTGAGGCAAGTACCAAGGAGGAAGTTGAGACATATTCCTTAGAATTGGGTACCAGTGCTGGCAAGGCCAGTCCAGAGCAACTAGGATCATTTTTGTTTTTTCCTGTCTGACTTTTAGTAAGACCTTGGGGAGAAGAAGCAGAGGGGGAAAGGCATAGACTGATAGGTTTTTCCAACTAAAGGATAGGGCATCCACTTTCCATGCTTTTCTGTGATAATTTTTGGGAGAGGCAAATAGATCTATGTCTGGGCTCCCCCATTTCTGTGTTAACATGCTGAAGATTTGTGGATCCAGTTTCCATTTGTGTGGGTCCATAAGATTTCTGCTTAGGTCGTCTGCCAGAGTATTTTGTTTTCCTGGCAGGAAATGAGCTTGAAGATGCATTTGGTAAGTCAAAGCTGTGTTCCACAATGCCATGGCTAGTCTGCAAAGGGGGTAGGAATGTGTACCCCTGCTTGTTTATGTACCACATAACCGTGGTGCTGTCTGTCTTTATCAGTAGTTGTCCTGGATAAAGCAAGTCCTTGAAGGCTGTCATATCATTCTGAACAGCTAGCATCTCTTTCTGGTTGATATGCAGATGCATTTGTTTTGGGCTCCATTTGCCCTGAATGCATCTCCCAGCCAGGTGGGCCCCCCAAGCATAGTCTGATGCGTCCGTAGTTAGGGTTTGGGTGGCAAGGGATAGAGTGAATGACAGTCCCTTGTTTTGGTGACATGTCTCTGCCCACCAAAGAAACTCCTATTGTAGGCAGGGAATGAGAGGAATCATTGTTTCCAGACTGTGACAATATTGACTCCATAAACTTTTTAGGTACCACTGTAGTTTCCTCATATGCAGTCTCGCATATGGAATTAGTAGAATGCAGGATGTCATGAACCCCAAAGCCTGCAGAATTTGTCTTGCAGATAACTGGGTTTTTGTTACAATTTGTTTGAAGTAATTTGTCAATTGCCTTTGTTTGTCTGGCGTAAGGTAAGCCATCTGGGCAGTTGTATTCAAGCTTGCACCCAGGAATGTAATCATTTGAGAGGGTACCAGTTGGGATTTCTTTTCATTTATTGTGTCCTCAGGCATGTTAGAAGCCTTTTTACAAACACCAGATGTTGAAGAAGAGTGTCCTTGCCCTCTGCTTGAATGAGACAGTCATCCAGATAAAGATAAATTTCTATGCTTCTTTGTCTGCACAATGCAATTATTGGTGCCAGCCACTTTGTAAAGACCCTGAGCGCAGTAGATAAGCCAAAGGGCAGTGCAGAGAATTTGTAATGCAGAAAACCCACCTTGAAGCGGAAGTATCTTCTGCACGATTCCCTTATTGGGATATGCAGGTATGCCTCAAGTCTAGAGTCACTAACCAAGCGTTCCTGTCCAGCATAGGCAGTAGCTGTTGTAAAGTCAGCATTTTGAATTTTGGAATGTCCAGGAATGTGTTCAAAATCGATAAGTCCAATATTGGATGCCAGGCATTGTCTTTTCTGGGTACCAAGAAAAGTCTTGAATAAAAACCTTGTCCTTTTTCCTTTTCTGGTACTGGTTGAATAGCCCCCATATCCATGAGGGACGTAACTTGTTTCTGAGCCTCTGCCCACTGATTTTGTGGCAGATCTGGCCAACCATTTGGAATTGGCAAAGTATGGCAATGAAATCTGTACCCCTGGGATACTATGCTTAATACCCACTTGTCCTGGGTAATTAATTGCCAGTTTTGAGCATGAAGTGCTAGTTTTCCCCCAAGGGGGCTGCCAAAAGGTAAGTGCTTGGTGAAGGTAGAGGGAAGTCATTGAGACTGTTTACTGCAGGGTTGTGATTTGTTTCCTCCAGAATTGGAGGTGGAGGCACCCCAATGCTTTGACCTGTAAAAACCTTGTGATTGGTATCTGGAGCCTTTTGAGCGCCTGGATTTGCCTTGACCGGCTCTGTTGGACACAGGAAAGGACCAACTTTTAGTAGCCCAGAGTCTACTGAACCTGGGTGGCTGCACTTGTAAGAAATCTTTTACAGTTTGCATAGATTTAGCGTTGGCTTCCATTTTCTATAAAACCTCTTCTGCCTTATTACCAGCGTATCATGCTGCAAGGGGGCATCCAACAATTAAGCTTTAACATGATCAGGTAGATTTTGCTCCTTGAGCCAGGCATGCTTTCTAATCACAGATCCAGTAACTGCGGCCCTGCAAGAGGCCTCCAAGGAATCAAAACCACATTGCAAAGTATGCTTTCCAACCTGTTCTGCTGAATGCAATAATTCCTGTAATTCTTTATTTTCCACACAATCAGAAATCAACATCATTTTCTGTTTCAGTAGGCCCATAACATGCTGTTGATATTTAAGCATATGAAACTGGCAGCTTAAGGCCCTAATTGCCGAGGTTGCAGACATATAAACCTTCTTTACCCATCTATCTAGCACCCTGGAATCTCTATCAGAGGGGGTAGGAGTTTTAGCTGTAGAGGCCTTTACACCCTTGGGACCCTGTGAAATAGTCTCAGGATCAGCAGCAGGATTTTTGAATAGAAATTTGTGGGAGTCAGGAACCCTGTAATATCTGTCTGGCTTACTAGGAGCCAGAGGTAGGGAGTCAGGAGCCATGCTTGATTCCGAAAACACATCAACAATGTCTAATACAAGAGGTATTGCCAAAGGCCTATACTGATGAAGAAGGAAATCCCTAAGCCTCTTTTTTGATTCAGAGAAGTCCTGACTCTCCCAGTGAAAATGTTCCCTTAAAGTATGCAACGTTTCTCCAAAAGAGTAAACCTCAGGAGGAGATGCAGATGGGATGGATTCTTCTGCATCAGAATCCTCACAGGATGGAATAGAAAATTCCTGATCAGAAGAGGAGATTCATAATCAGTGCCTTGCCTAGGCTTCTTAACTGGGGGGGGGGGGGGGGCCTGATCAAGGTAATTAAGTCCTCAGCCATTTTGATAATCTGTTTTTTAGGCATAGGGGCCTGAGCACGTGGCTCATGCGTCAGTTTTTTAAACATAGAAGAAGTTTTTGATCTTGTTTTTGAGGCTGGCGTCGGTTTAATATAAAAATGTTGAGGCCTGAAGACACCCTCAGAAGCCGATGCCTGCTCAGCAGCTCCGGACCCATCCAAGGGAGAGACATCCGCGGATTCAATACTCTGAGAATCGTGCGGCATACCGGACTCCAAATGGGCCTCGGTAGAGGCCTGCGACTCAAAAGTAGCAGGTATCAGGGGCTGCGAAAGCACCTCACTGAATACTGGCGACTGGCTTAGGAGAAGCTTCATCGGTTTTGGAGCTCGACGGTCTGTCTTTTTCTTTGCGCTTTTTGTGAACTCCAGTAGTTGGATTACTAACCAATGACATTTCAGGATAATTACATCTTGATCCAAAATATTTAGAAACAAAAATATACAGACGCTTAATAGTGCGCTGGTTAAACCTAGCACAGAACCGACAGCAAGGCATGTTATGATCTGGGCCTAGGCAAGGAATACAGTACAAATGAAAATCCTTATGAGGTATTTGCTTCCCACAAGTAATGCAATTATTAACTTTTACTGACATCTGTAAGGAGCAAGAAAAAGTTTCCCCAACGAGGTACTTCGCTTTAGTTTGAAGACTTTGGTTCTGAAACTCGAATGCAAAAATTTCAGGAGTCGGCCGACGGCACTTGCGAACTGCTTCTGCTTCGGGCACCACGCGGAAAGAAAGACTGAATAAAATGGCATCTGCTGCATGTTTTATACCCCTGACGACCTGACGTCATGGAAGAGGAGACAGCACTGACACAGGACCTGGGACTTTGTTATTCAGGCCGACTGAGGGCAACCTGCCAGCAGATTACCCAAATGTAATGACTGCAACAGTGAAACATGAACATCAATGCATCAGTGTTGTCCCGTTTTTGTCCTGCCTTAATCAATATGTCTCTGATCAGAGCCTAGATTGGACTTCAAACACTTTTAAAGACCTTGGTTTTGGAACTCAAGGTCCTCCTCTTACCCACACACCACCTTTTTAGCTCAAATTTCTCAGATCAACTTTGCCCTCTGTTCAGCCTATACTACGACCTATAGCAGAAAAATGAGTAATACAGTATAGTTAACACAATTCCAGTTAGATTGCAAGGAAAGAAAGAAAGAATAAAAGAGTACATTTCATCAAATGGAAGGCAACATGACATTTCAGGTCAAACTAGGTGACTGAAAATAAAAACTTCCAAATTGGAAGGTGGAAGGTTGAGAAACAAAATTTTAACATGTTTGTAATACATTAACCTGACTATACTGAAATGTTAACAAACCAGATGTTTTACAAGAATTAGTGTACATATTTGTGTTACAGCATTCTAAAAAATAAAATCTTCCTGCAAACTAAACTGCTTAAATGTTTAGCAATGTAATTATAAACAACTTTCATCTTCTTACACAACATTTAAACCATGAAAAAAGGACCATTATATTATGAAAGGAAAGTACTGAAGAATTAATTTTTTTTGCAGTGATACTGTATTACCTGTGATAAAGAACGGTTTACTTTACCAGTTAGCACAATGCTTCTCAGTTAGGCAGAGATGCACAGATTCACAGTAAACAAAGAGAAAGTAAACTCAAATGCTGACATCTGTTCCATGAATGTTACAAATACTAATAATCAAGAAAAACCTTTACAAAGTACATCTCTCCCATACAGCTTTCCCAAGTCTGTATTAATATATATGCAACACATTTTAAGCAACTAATCCACAGTTAGTCAATTTTTGCACTGAAACTGAATAGTAGATTGAAAAAAATAATAATCCAAATATTTCCCTTCTTCCCCTGTAACAGAAAGATAAGAACATTTGCTTTCAGGAGATGCATATGGAGGGTCACAGTACTGTTGCTAGGGTAACTACAGATTAAAACAGTCATTCTTTCCAATGCTTTAGAAAAAAGTATGTTCTTAGGAGAAGCAAAAACTATGTACTTACCATAATGATGGATCGGTATTGTCTTCAGTCTGTCTCAACCTGTGGGTTTTCGGATCTGATGCCTGACTTTTCAGAATCTTCAATCCAAGAACTCTGTCTCCTCTAGACATAACATACTCTATTCTAACAACCTCTCCTCAGATCCAGTTTGCCCCATGAAAACTCCCTGGAATACAATGCATCACAATCAGGAAAATCAATTTGTGAGCAGTGAACAGAGGGCAGCTCAAATAGACCCTCCTACATAGGCTCTGAGGCCAGACCACAAGGCTGCCTGGGAGCATTCACGAAATGGTGGCAATTCGGAGAGGGCCAAGGAGAGTGGGATGATTTAGACAAACCAAAGATAACAACACATAAGTACTGTTATGCTAAGCACATGACTTTCATAGCCAAGGTAGTCTTTCCCATCATTTCATAGCCAAGGTAATCTTTCCCATCCTTTCTCAACCTGAAAAGTCCACAGCCAGAAAAAAAAAAAACAGGGAGGCCCCTAGGAAAGAACATTCTGCATGAAGGTGGAACCAAAAGTAGATCAGGACCTAGGCTGAACATGTAACTTTTTATCCCATTACAAACAGAGTGATAGATAGGCAGCTGCAGCACAAATATTTAATAGAAGCCTGCGAGAAAAAGGTAGTTTGAGTAGCCACTGCTCTCAATGAATGACTACTCTGCTTCACAGGAAGACATTCCTTTCAAGAACGCAAGGGAAATACAATCAGACAGCTATCTGGATAGGGTCACTTTGGAAACAGGCTTACCAAGTCTCGACTTTGAAAAGGATGCAAAAATTTGCTCAGATTGAGACTTTTGGTTCTGTCCAAATAGAATCCGAGTTATCCATGAACATATAAACAATGAAACTAGTATCTCTTGCTCCTAAAATTTATAACCACCACCAGCAAGTGAATGGACTGGTTCAAATTGACTAGGAATCTGACCTTGGGCAGAGAAGGGCTGGTCCTTAAGGAAACTAACTTTATGAAAAATCAAAGGAGGAGGAACAACGGATAACACTTGAAGTTCAGACACTTGTAGCTGAAGCAACAGCCATCAAAGAGAAAGTTTTCCAAGTTAATTTTAAGGATACCATGGCTAAAGGTTCCCAAAAGGTCTAGTAAGAATTTACAGCAGCAGAGGGGAAAGTCCCAAGGAGGCACCAGATCCTAAACAGGTGGAGATAAAAAGGTGCCCCTTAAGAAGGCCTTAGAGAACTTAAGACATGTCATGGGGTAATATCTATGTAAATATGAGAAATAGAAATGGTGACCAGTTGTACTTTTGTGGCAGATGAGCAAATACCAGACTGAAAAAGACCAGCCAAGAAGTCCAGAATGGCATCTACTGGTGCAAAAAGGTATCTAAGCCCTTAGAAGAAACCCTCCAAAAAAAAAAAAAAAAACTCCCATTTCCTAGCATAAACCTTCCTGATAAAGGGTTTCTGGGATGATAATGAAAGGATCTGAGTAACTGTCTCGGAGAGCTTGTGATTTCTGGCCATCATCAGAACTGGAGAAGCTTGAGGGAGTGGAGGTCTGGGAGGAGTAATCCCGAAGGAGGAGGAAGTAGGCCATGAACCAGGTCTAGTACCCAGAGTGAATGAAGCGGGTGAGGCCAAATGAAAGGGAACCAAACTTGACGGGGTCAGAACAGGGCAATAAGGATGTCAGTCACTCTCTAACAGGCTGCCTTCTGAAAAAAGTTAATCATCAAAGAAGTTAGGGAATAGCTGTAAGGATGACCCAGGGGCATGCAGAAAAGCATTCCATGGCAACTGTCAATCTGGAGGGATCATGGCATAAAAACTGCTGCAGGAAATGTTGGATAAGGATGCATATAACGTCACAGCAGAGGTGCAATAGTAGCAGCAATCAGGAACCAGTTGTGAAACAAAAGAATGTTCCTGCTTAGACAGTCTGCCAGGATAATGGATCTCCCCAGAATATGCATTCTGATCAGAAACTGCTGAGAGGGCAACGCCTGTTGCCAAACCCCTCATGACCCCTTGACACAGGTGACAGGACAGAGTCCTGCCTTGCTTGCTCAGATGCAATACAACTGATGTGTTGTCAGTCTTTATGGCAATCACACCCTTGGGGAAAAAGTCCTGAAAGGCCTGCAATGTTGGAAGGACCACCCTGCAATGTTGGAAGGACCGCCCTCATTTCCAAGATTTGATGTGAAGACTGGCCTTGTACAGAGACCAAGAGCCTTGGACAGTATTCCCCCTCAATATGCCCCACCACCCTCACCCCAGAAGGGAAGCATCTGAGATCAGAGGACTGGGGATGGGGAAGAACAAAAGGTCAACCTGCCAAAACTAGTGGAGATTCCAACCAACAGAATGTGATAACATATGTTTATTAGTGCCACTGAAAATTCCACAGCATGAGTTAAGACTACTGAACTACTAAATTCCACTGTAATACTCATGTGGAACCATGCTAAAGGTATGAAAAACAGAGGAAGCCTTCTGCCCAAGGAGAAGTACTAAAGTGGCAGATGAGTTCTGAATCTGCAGGATGTGGAGCCTGTAGATGAGAGTACAGTGTTAATGGTAGTTTGGTTGTCAGAATGACCATTTTCAAATAGTACAACTGATAAATTCTAGCACTTGAAAAAGGCAGCATGGCCGAACTGAAACACAAACCAGTGGGAACCAGGGGATGAACAACATTAGGAGCTAAAATCTCAGGATTTGGAGCCAAGGTGAGAAAGATACCTAGCTGCATCTGGGCTTGCAGAAAGGATCTCATCAGTTGTTCCAAATCCAAAGGACTGAGGCTCCTAATCAACCGGGCAAACCTAGATTAAGAGACCACCAATGGTGGCTTAGATGACTTCTTTGCAGTCACTGGATCCAAAAATGGGAAGACTGGACTCAAGGAGGAGAGGGGGACTGCCCTGGAGAAAACTCCACAACAGTGCAGAAGGGTAACTGCAGTCTGCCCAAAGAGGCAGCAGGGTCCAAAGGGACTGGGTATGCTCAGGGTGGAAGAGTTGGAAGATTGACACAAAAAACAGCACCGGAGATCAGGACCAAACTGGCGTAGCTGGAGGGGTCAGAGCCAGAGGTACCTCTGGTTCCAGCTGCTCCTCAGATGAGGAAAATAATTTGCAATTCTACTACTCCTTCCATGGGACAGGGACTCCTTGTCCTTAGATCTATCCTTCTCCTGTTTTTCTGTCTTCTTGATGGGGAGGGAGAGGAGGAAGAAGCAGTGGATAATTGAAGTGGACATTTAAGTTTTGCCAGCTTTTTCTTAAAGGCACGAACACCAAAGGCAGTCCACGCCTGACACTCAGCATCTAAATAGGCAACAAACAGAAAATAAATACAATTATCGTGGGCATCCTGCAGTGGCAATTTATGCCCACATTCAACATTTTTAAAACCCCAAAGCCTTTGCCATGTTCAAGGAAAATCAACACCACAACACTCGGACTACAACAGAGAAAATAACACTACTAACTACCTAGGAGAACACATAAGAATAGCCTCAATCAATAAAATCCATCAATAACTAACAGCAGCAAGCTACAAACATCAAGTAGTAAGAACTATGGTCTAGAAAAAGGATAAAGGTGGGAAAGCCAAAGCACAACACACTATGGGAAGAGCAAGATAAACAAATTCAAAAACACTACACCCAATTATCTTAGCACAAATGATATTCACACATACAGGGTGGAGGAAAACAGAAAAATTCTAACCCAAAAATTAGAAGAATACAAGCTGACATAGCTCTCTCCCACAATCCAAACAGGATGGCAACAAACAAGACCTATGGAGAGGTTACGAGTAGGGTATAATGTGTATAGGTGGCGGAGTTCTTGGACTGAAGATTGTCACAGTGTCGGTGGTGCAATAGACAGTGCACTCGCCTTTTCTGCAAAAGGCTGCAGGTTCTATTCTAAACTAAGAAGAATGACTGCTCACACTACAGTCCAGTAAGAGGTTGTTGTTGCACTCCTGAGTGCACCATCCTTTAAATGGGATGTTAAATCGAAGCATCATCTGCTTGACTTGGTGGTAGTTCAGGTAGATGTAAAAGAACCATGGCACCTATCGAAAAGGATTTCCATAATGCCCTGGCCAAATTCCCCTTAGTAGTATAACCACCATCTCTGGTCTTCCCTGAAAAGTAGCTTCTAGCCTAGGGGGGACTAACCCAGTCAACAGAGAATAATGATTCTAAAAACGTCTGGGTCAGACCCGACATACCACAGGTTGAGAACGGATGAATTCATCAGAGCCAGAGTTAAAGATGAATTTTATTTCCACAACATAAAACAGTATGCAGCTGCAGATAATGAACAGTGCAACTGTAAAGGCCACGATGTTAAGTGTTCATCTGAACTATTTAAATAGGAATGAACACAACAGTCTTGCTGAACTAAGGTCTAGAGCAGAAATTGCTTATTTTAGGTTTACGAAAAATGTTGTGCATTGAAAAACAATTTATTTTTAATAAAGCCAATACAATAGCCTGATGTATTTTCATGTGGAACCATCCTTGACTTATGCTGACTCTGCAAAGAACAGAAATCAACACCTACAGCATGCATCAGCCTGTTAGAATTTTAACAATGTGCAGAAGGCAGCATGACTTTTTAAAACTAAATCAAGTTAGCTTGGAAAAGCTTTACAGGAAATAAGTATACTTTAAATAAATGTAATCTTGAGATCTCAGCAATAAGGATTTATAAAGCCACAAAACTTCAAGATTTCTCTTTGTGCAAATGTCTACAGACATAAGTACAGTCGTGTAGGAAACTTATAATGATGGCAAATGTTCAACTAGATTTCTGTGGCAGTAATTCCCTCAAATGGGACTTAACCACTATGATAAACCTTATATTTAGCCAGTCTACAAAGTTCTGGCTCCTTCCTTACACACCATACAAAGTACAGTTGTGTACACTTACCATAAATGTAGATGTTTGAATGTATTCACTGCTGCAGTTATCACACTTGGCTACCCCTGGGCAGGATAACCACCTCAGTCGGCCCAAATACCAGAGGCTTAGTATTTCTGCGTCGGTTGCTGTCGCTCCAGGACTGTCGTCAGTGGTACAAAAACAGCCAACTCCATTACATCAGTTTTTCCTGCCCCAAATGTCAGGAGCCCCCAAACGGGGAGCTAAGTTATGGTGGAACACCACCACCAGTAGAAAGTAAATATCAATAGCCCTGTAGAGTGAGGAAGAGAGAGAGACAAGGGGGCTGGAGGGTGGGAAACCAGGACTGCAACAGTGAATACACTCTACTGTACTATGTTCTTCGTGTTTCACTGTTGCAGTCACCACACTTGGGTTGGTTCCCAAAGCTGAAGAATGGGTGGAAGCAGTCAAGAAGAGTTTGGGCTGGCTAGTATGCCCTGCAGGACTGCAGTTGCAAAGCCTGTCCTGAATTTGGAAAAGATAGGCAGGTGGTAATGCTTGGTCAATGTATGAACAGAACTCCATGTTGCAGCTTCCAGGATGCCCCTGGTAGGGACCCTCTGAGAAAGGCTGTAGAGGTTGAAGTTGCCCTAGTGGAATGTGTTCTGACCCCCCTGTGGGGGTGGTTTTCCATGGTGTTTAACAGAAATGGATACAGTGTGCTATCCATTTGGAGATGGTTTGTTTTGATATGGCCTAGCCCTCTGCTCCTGGTGCAAAGCTAACTAGTAACTGGTCAAATTTCCTAAAGGGCTTAGTCCTATCCAGGTAGGATCTGAGCTGTCTGTGTGCATCTAAAGAGTGCAGGATCCTTTCCCCCTTATGTTGAGGTTTAGGGAAAAGGTGGGCAAATGAAAAGATTGGTTGAGAGCCAAACTGGACACCACTTTAGGCATGAAAGTTGGGTTTGTCCTGAGGGGAGACCCTGCCAGCATGGAAAATGATGAAGGGTTCCACAGCCATAAGTGCTTGTAGCTCAGACACTCTTCTAGCTGAAGTGATGGCCAAAAGCAAGGCTGTTTTCCAAGAGAGAAATTTTAACTCTGCTAAAGCTGCAGGCTCTAAGGGGGCTAGCATGAGCCTTTCCAACACAAAGTTAAGGTCCCAAGCAGGGGTAGGGGCTCTTCTTGGTGGCCTTAAGTTGTTAGCCCCTCTCAGGAACTGCTTGATGAGAGGGTGTGAGAAGAGAGGTGGCTCAGTGCTGTAATGTGCAGAGATGGCAGAGGCATGTATTTTAATGGAAGAGAAGGATAGGCCCCTGTGGAGTAGGTCTGCTAGTTAATCCAGATAAGAGGCAAGGATAGCTAAGCTGGGTCAACTCCTTTAGTCTGGATCTAGGAACAATACCTTTTCCACTTGTCAGCATAGGATTTTCTAGTGCTGGGTCTAACTTCATGTATAACACCCAGGATTTGCTTGCTTTGGCTGGCCACTGGAGGAGACGTTAAGGAATATGTCAAGCTGCTAGGTTCAGGGTCTGCAATTGTGGATGCAAGAACTCTCCCTCCTGCTGAGTCAGGAGAGTTGGAATTGAGGGAGGTGCCATGGAGTCAACGCAGACAGACTGCGCAGTAGTAGGTATCAGTGCTGGCGTGGCCAGTCTGGGGCAATCAGGATTGCCCTTGGTCTCTCCTCCCTTATTTTGAGTAGTAATCTTGTAAGAAGAGGAAGGGGGAAATGCAAACATTGAAAGATTTGCCCAGTGGAAGGACAGGGCATCCACTTTCCAGGCCTTGCTGTAAGGTTCCCTGGTGCGGAATTTGCTGAGCTGGTGGTTGTAGGGGTGGCAAATAGGTCCACCTTTGGGGTACCCCATTTTGGGTCACAAGGCTGAAGGTGTTGTGGTTTAATTGCCACTCGTGTGGATCTAGGAAATTTCTGCTTAAGTTGCCTGCCAGAGACTTTTGGTTGCCTGGCAGGAATTGGGCTTGCAGGTGAATATGCATGAGGCAGGCCGTATTCCAAAGGGTCATAGCTAGCCTGCAGAGTGGTTAAGAGTGGGTTCCCCCCCTGCTTGCTGATGTACCCCATCACTGTGTTGTTGTCTGTTTTTATTAGTAGAGGCCCCAGAGACAGTAGGGATCTGAAAGCTGTCAGAGCATGCTGAACAGCTAGCATCTCTTTTTGGTTGATGTGCAGAAGAATTTGATTTGGGCTCCAGTGGCCCTGAAAGCACCTGCCGTCCAAATGTGCACCCCAGGCATAGTCTGATGCATCTAAGGTTAAGGTCTGGGCGGCGTGGGGTTGTGTAAAGGTAAGTCCCTTTTTGTGGTTGCATGCTGCTGCCCACCAAAGGAACTTTTTCTTAGACAAGCTATCATGACAGTTTCCAGGTCCTGAGAATGTTGGCACCAAAGACTTAAGTACAACTGAGGTTTCCTCATATGCAGTCTGGCAGATGGAATTAGTAGAATGCAGGAGGCCATGAACCCTAGAGCTTGCAGGATATCCCTTCTGGATAACAGGGTTTTGGTGGCCATTTGAGAGAAGTAGTCTGTCAGATAGGCTTGTAAGGAATGCCATCTGGAATGCAGTATCAAAACCTGCTCCCAGGAATACAATTTTTTGACTGGGAACGAGTTTGAATTTCTTTTCATTGATAGTGTACCTCAGTGAGGTTAGAAGGTCCTTTACAAATGTCAGGTGCTGCAACAGCTTTTCCTGACGGTCTGCCTGAATCAGGCAGTCGTCCAAGTAGGGGTAAATTTGAATATTTGTCTGTAAAAGGCAATGGCTGGAGCCAGGCATTTTGTGAAACCTCTGGGAGCAGTGTATGAGCCGAAGAGAAAGTACAGTTGTGTACACTTACCATAAATGTAGATGTTCGAGTGTATTCACTGTTGCAGTCATTACATTTGGGTAATCTGCTGGCAGGTTGCCCACAGTCAGCCTGACAAATGGAAGAGATTATGTGCCTGGAATCAGGTACAAGGAACTGATACAGCAGAACTTTTAGTTATGTACTCACCATAACTTCAGATGTTTGGGATCCATCTCGCCTACATTCTGAATGATGGGTTCGGAGCCGATCCCTCGGCTCCGACTCGGCACGCTTATGCCAAAGAGCGAAGTCTCTTACTGGCTGAGCTTACCATATCCCAGGATGCACCACTACCAGTCCCCCAGATCTAGTTTGTCCGCATACATGCACACATGCATACCCTGCTTATATAACATCGTCAGATGAAACAAGATAAAACAGTAGAACTCAAAACCGTTCAATCTCTTCTGATCTCCAAGGCAGGGGGAAGGAGGGTGTTAGGAATGTAGGCGAGATGGATCCCAAACATCTGAAGTTATGGTGAGTACATAACTAAAAGATGTTATGTGATCCTATCTCGCCTACATTCTGAATGATGGGACAGCGTCCCTAGCACCTGAATCCTGGGTGGCTCACTGGAAAACACTCCTGAGTACCGTGGAACCAAATGAAGCTCGTCCTCTAGATGCCACATCCAATTTGTAGTGGGAAATGAAAGTGTGCGGATTGGACCAAGTAGCCGCAGCACAGATTTCGATATAGCGAGCTTGGAATGAAAAGCTATAGAAGTAGCCATAGCTCTGGTAGAATGAGCCTTGATAGATGTTGTAAGTTGCTTATTCAAGAAGAATAAGCCTGAGTTATGCAATCTCTGATCCATTTTGGGATAGTAGCTTTTGTGATGGTTTGGCCCAGTTTATTATCTGAGAAGGACACAAACAACTGGTCTGACTTACGGTTGCTGAGTCCTGTCTAAATAGCAGTGTAATTGCCTGTGAACATCCAATTTATGAAGAGTGTATTCTGCTTCATTGGAGAATTTTGGGAAGAAAACCGGTAGCTCTAGAGATTGTTGGAGGCAGAAACTAGAACAGACCTTTGGGACAAAGGATGGATTAGGCCTAAGTGATACTCTATCCTTGTGGAAAATCAAGCACGGTGGCTTAATAGACAGGGCTTGAAGCTCTGAAACTCTTCTTGCCAAGTAATTGCAACTAAGAAGGCAGTTTTCCAAGACAGATATTTTAACTCGCATGTAGCAGCCGGTTCAAAAGGGGGAGATGTTAATGCCAAGCACCAAATCAAGATCCCACGGAGGTGCAGGATGAAAAATTGGTGGTCTTAATAGGCTCGCACCTTTAATGAAAGTTTTGCATAGTCTGCTGCTCATCAAAGGAGGATCCATGGATTCGTGGAATTTAGAGATAGCCGCTAGTTGGACTTTAATAGTTGAGACAGAAGATCCCTGATTAAACAGGGATGTTAAAATTTCAAGACCTCTGGGACAGGAGCAGTGATAGGGTCTAAGCCCTTGAGTTGAGCCCAGATAGCAAACCTCTTCCACTTACTAAGGTACAATTTGTTAGTGGTGGGTTTGTGGGCAAGATAAAATGTGAACAACTTCCGGTCTAGTGTGTGCCTTCTAACTAAAGTCGGAAGTGGAGGAGCCAAGCTGTCAATTTCAAAGATTGAAGGGACTGATGTCAAGTCCCGACTGATGGATTAGCAAGTCCGGAATCAGGTCTAAAGTCCACGGATCGTCCACTGCATGCTTCTTCAGGTAGGGAAACCATACCTGACGAGGCCAGTACGGGCAATCAGTATCATTGAAGACCCCAGTTGAGAGGCTTTTGAATAACTCTGGGAAGAAGCGGAATTGGAGGAAAGGCATAAAGTAGCCCTGTTGGCCAAGGTTGTGCTAGAGCATCCATGGCTGGTACTCCCTGATGTGGGATCAAGGAGAAGAACCTTTGGCACTTGGTGTTTAATGGAGTTGCAAATAGGTCGCAGCACGGGCGTCCCCATCTCCTGAAAACCTGAGCTGCTACTGTGTGGTTTAGAGACCACTCGTGAGGAGAGAGAATTGTCCTGCTCAATTTGTCTGCCAATATATTTGACTTTCCCGGGATGTGGGTCGCTACCAAGAAGCGGTTGGTAGCTACAGCCCATTCCCACACTCTCATGGCCTCTCTGCAAAGGGGGTAGGATCTGGTCCCTCCTTGTTTGTTCAGATACCAAACCACCGACATGTTGTCTGTGTGGATGGCGATGATGCCCTGAGGAAGAAACTTGTGTAAGGCTTGTAGGGATAGAAGTACAGCCCTCATCTCCAACACATTGATGTGGAGAAGAGCATGGTCTGGAAGCCAGGAGCCCTGAACTAGCCTGCCCAGACAATGCCCCCCCCACCCTATCTGGGAGGCATCTGTCGTCAGGGTAACCACTGGAGAGGGAAGAACAAAGGGTTTCCTTGATCCAAATTGGATGTCTGAAGCCACCAGCGAAGGTCCCTTTTGCATATATCCGTAATCATGATGTGATGATTGAGGGGAAGATCCTGAAAGGACCATTGCGTTGACAATAGCCACTGAAGAATCCTCATGTGCAATCTTGCCAGAGGGACTAAAAGAACCGTGGCAGACATTGAGCCTAGAACTTGTAGAACCATCCTGGCTGGGGCTTTTGATCTCGAGATCAGAGCTTGAACTCGGCCCTGTAAAGTTTGGATCCTTTCGGCAGGAAGAAAGACGTGCATCAATCTTGAGTCTATCTCTGCTCCTATGAACTTTATGCGTTGAGAGGGCAGCAAGACAGACTTTGACCAATTGAATGTAATCCCCAGGGTAACACCCAGGGAGATGGTGGCTTTGAGGTTGTCCATTAGTAGATGCCTGGTGGTGGCAGTCAGGAGCCAGTCGTCCAGATAGGGAAACACTTGGAATCCAAGACTTCTCAGGTGAGCCGTCACTACTGCCAAACACTTGGTGAACACCCTGGGGCTGTGGTGAGACCAAAGGGCAGAGTGCAAAATTGGTAATGACTGACTCCCAGGCTGAAGCGCAGATACCTTCTGGACGCCTGATGTATCGGTATGTGATAATAGGCGTCCTTGAGGTCTATGGAGCACATCCAAACATCCTTCTCCAACAATGGGAGAATGGATTGTAACGTGACCATTCGGAATTTGGATTTCGTGACGGATTGGTTCAGTCTGCTGAGATCCAATATTGGTCTCAGGTCCCCTGTCTTTTGGCACTAAAAGAACCTGGAGTAATTTCCTGATCCGATCTGGTCTGTGCGGACCGGTTGGATGACTCCTTTTTCCAGCAGCTTTAAAGCTTCTGCGGCTGCCATTTCCCTTTGACTGGGTGGTGGGTCCGGGATTCTTTTGGACGGTGGGGGCGAGAATGTGAATGGGATGGTGTAACCTCCGGCAATGATCCGAAGCACCCATCTGTCCTGAGTGATTGACTCCCAGGCTTTTAGGTGCTTGGCAACGACACCCGACTGGCTCCGAGCAGCACAGCCGGGCAATCCCTCATGACGTGTGGGAGGCTGAAGAGCCACGAAAGGACTCGCGGTCTCCAGAATTGCGGGGCCCTCTGCCGCCTCTGGGACGGCGTCTCCCTGAAAAATTTCCCCGCCCTCTGCCTCTGGAAGGGGATTCTTCCTGCTGTTGGGAGAAAACTTACGGGATTTGCGGAACCACATTTTCCCCCCTCCTTTAGCCTTGGGGTAAGGCCGAAAGGGAGTGGAATAACGGGCACCTACGGCAGATAAAGTTTTCCCCTCTTGCTCACAGCGGGTAAGGGTGTCTTTAACCTTGGGTCCAAACAAGGAGGACCCATCAAAGGGAGCGTCGGCGAAGGAAGACTTGAAGGCCTCCGCAAACTGACATAAACGGAGCCAGGCTTGTCTCCGTAGAGCCACGCCTGTGCCTGCCGCTCTACCCGCCCCTTCGGCCGCATAGGAAATGAGCCTCATGGACGAGTTAGAAATTGACGTAAGGATAGCCAACTGAGAGCTAACCGACTGGGCTAGCTGCTCAGGTAGGTTACCCGAGAGGGAATCTGAAAACTCCTTGACCAGATCCCTCTGAAGCCTGGTAAAATGTGCCAAATAATTCAGAGACCTTAAAGTAAAGGCCGCTGAAGTCAGGGTGCGCTTCCCGTACCTGTCCATACTCCTAGACTCCTTATTAGGAGGATGGATGGACGCTGAAGCCTCTGCCACGTCCTGTTGTGTAGCAGATGCCACCACCATGGCATCTACAGCCACGCCTTTAGTGAGGAACTCCTTCTCGGGGAGCAGACAAAATTTATTTGGACGAGAAGGGACTGGTTCCACGGTATCTGGATGTTCCACGCCTCGACAAACTAAATCCAGAAGCTCGTCAAGGGCGGAGACACCCAGGAGGCGGAGGGCTGAGCCCCAAAGGCCTTGAGGAACACTGACTCGTCAGTAGAGGGGGTTTGGATATCCAGCCACCTCGTTGTTTGAGGATCTCTAAGATGTCTGCAAAGGAGACATCATCCGAGGACGACTTCGGGGACCCTCTGCATCATCCAGATCAGTGTCTGAAGTAATAGACTCGGGGGAGTCCACGTGCTTCCTCTTGCACGATCTCTTCCTTGGGGTTCCTCCAAGAAAGCTCAGAAGAACCCTCAGGAGGAGGGGAACCCCACTGGGGTAACCTCAGGCCCGGGCTCCGCTGACTACGGACAGGGAACTGCCAAAGACCCAGTCTCCACGCCTAGGGAAGGTGCCGGTAAAGCCGGGAGATGGTCAAGAGGACTTGGCCAAGGCACTCCTCATGGCTGTGAAAGCCGGCGCCCCAGAATCGTGGGAGTGTCCGGTCCCGAGCCGTGATAGTCGACGGAAGACCCGCCGAAGCACCGAGGGGAGGCTCGGAACCGAAAGCATAGGTCCCAAACATCACCCCGGGTCCAGCCGAAGACGTCCGCATACCAAACTCGGACCCGAAGGCCCGGGTTGGAGTAAGGGTCGGAGCCGACCCTGAGATCTCCATCGGCTCCAACAGCACCGGCTCCGACGGAGCCAGAGCAGTCGGAGGAGGAATGGCAATGGGGTGGGCCCAGGTCATCGGCTCCAAAGCCAACTGGGTCGGAACCGAAACAAATTTTTGGAAGACTGGGGACTGGAACAGTCTTTGGAGCACCCTGTCTATATCAGAATCTGACATCCTCGAAGACCGAGAGGAAACAGAACGGGTCCGAGAAGGCCTCTCCAACGGCCCCAAAGGGCTAGGGGACCGGCTCCGAGGCGACTCGATGAGTATCGGCGCCGAGGGAATACACACACCAGTTTCCATCGGTGCCGAGGTGGACTTCGGCGCCGAGGAGGAAGTGTCTGAGCGGGCAACCTTTGTCGGCTCCGAGAGCAGTGGAGCCGACGAAGATGACCCGCCTCTCGATGCCCCAGCTATCGGCTCCGAAGCCAGAGGAGTCGATACTGGTGGCATCGAGGCAGACCGTTCCGACCTCGGCTCCAAGTCCTTGGAGCCGAAGGAGAGGCCTGCCTTTGTTTCTTAGCGATCGGATCCGACGGACTGGTCGGAGCCGACGCCCTTTTCTTTTTGGCCGGAGAAGGAGAGGATGCCAAAGCTTCTTCGAAAGAAGGTTTAATTAATCCCTTAAGAATTAATTTATTTTTCCTCTCCTGGAGGACCCTTGAGGAAAAAGCGTGACATACACTACATGATTCCTGTAAATGCTTTGCCCCTAAGCAATACACACATAGCGAGTGATCGTCCGTGATGGACATTTTGAAGCTACATTTTACACATTTCTTGAAGCCCGAAGGCCTGGGATTCTGAGACATTATGGAAATTTTCAAAGGTAACTGAAAGAACACTGGTAATACACCTAGAGTAGGCTTACAGTTATCACTCGCAATACTGTGAGTTAGTCAAACACAGCACAAACTCTGTAATATAATAATTTCTCTCCGTTAGTTCTTATTTAAGAAGAGAAAAGTAAATGATTCAAAACAGAACCGAAGTCACCTACAAACAAAAGACCGGGAAAGGCCTTTCCAGACAAGAGGTACTCCTAGTCACTCACAACACAAGAATTCACCAAGTGAATTTTGTCAAACACACTCAAAACACAAGAATAGCTGTTAAAACAGCTTTTTGTAGAAAAAGAAGAAAAACCTGACAGAAAAACTAGTGAAATAATCACTACTTAACTCAGCCAGCTCGAGACCACGTCTTCACTTGTTAGCGGCAAACGAGATCTGGGGGACTGGTAGTGGTGCATCCTGGGATATGGTAAGCTCAGCCAGTAAGAGACTTCGCTCTTTGGCATAAGCGTGCCGAGTCGGAGCCGAGGGATCGGCTCCGAACCCATCATTCAGAATGTAGGCGAGATAGGATCACATAACATCCACATATTCCTCAGATATTACAATACTTAACTGAGATGCTTGACAAAGGCCTATCTTCCTCATCAATCAAAATCCATGCCTCTGCCATTTCGGCACATTACAATACAAAGCCACCAATCTTTTCTCATCCATTAATAAAGCAGTATCTTAGAGGAGCCAAAAATGTAAGGCCTCCTAAAAGATCATCATTACCTGCATGGGACCTCAATTATGTGTTGGAAAAGCTCACCCTGCCTCCATTTGAACCAGCTGCTACCACTGATGTAAAGTTCTCATCACGGAAGACAGCTCTGCTACTAGCAATTACTTCAGCAAGAAGATTTTCAGAGCTACAGGCCCTCATGGCTGTAGAGCCTTTTATCACATCTTACCCAGACAGGGTGACTCTGAGGACAAATCCTACTTGTATGCCTAAGGTGGTTTCCAGTGTGGCTCTTAACCAAACAATTCATCTGCCAATTTTTTATCCAAATCCGCAGAGCAAAGGGGAGAGAATTCTGCATTCCTTGGAAGTACACAGACAGCTAAGATTCTACTTGAGCAGGACTAAAGCTCTAAGAAAAACTGAGCAATTACTAGTGACATATGCTGCAGGATCAGAAGGAAAGGCTATTTCAAAGCAGACAATTTCAAAGTGGATAAGCCACTGCATCCGTTTCTGCTACTTACAACCATGGTAAACCTGTGCCCAAGGGCATTAGGGCTCATTCTACCAGAGCTGCAGCTACTTCAGCAGCCTTTCTCAGGGGAGTACCAACCAAAGACATTCTAGAGGCTGCTACTTGGGAGTTCTGTTCACACCTTTACAAAGGATTACCATTTGCCTCTTACTTTAAGTCCAGGGCAGGCTTTGCCACTGCAGTGCTGCAGGGCCTTATAGCCACACCTAATGCTGTTTAGCTCCAGCCTCCCAACCATAGCTTTGGGATTCTACCCAAATATAATGACTGCAACAGTGAAACACAAAGAACATCTGATAATGCATAGATCCTGCCCTGAAACATAGATATTTCCTACGGGAGTCCCCGATTGGGATATGCAGATAGGCCTTCCTTTAGGTCTAGGGTGGCTAACCAGGCATCTTTGGACAGAATAGGGAGAAGCTGCTGTAGAGTGAGCATTTTAAATTTTGGTATCACCAGGAAGGTGTTTAGAATGGCTAGATCTAAGATTGGGCACCAGGTGCCCTCTTTTCTGGGTACCAGGAAAAGTCTGGAATAAAAACCTTGGCTCATCTGTTCTGCAGGAACAGGCTGAATTGCCCTTATGGAGTGCACAGACTGAACTTGGTTTTGTGTGTCAGCCCACTGGTTTGGAGGAAGATTTGGAAACCCGTTTGGGGTTGGCAGCATGTGGAAATAAGATTTGTACCCCTAGGATACTATGTTGAGGACCCATCGATCGTTGGTGATGGAGGCCCAGTTTTTTGCATGGTAGACAAGTTTTCCTTCTAGGGGCAAGACAATTGGGCAGAGGTGAGAGGAGGAGTTGAGAAGTCATTGTGAATTCTTTCCATAAGGGGGTGGCTTAGGACTCCCTGTTTTAGAACTGGAGGTACGCCATTTCTTATATCTCTGCATACCCTGAGACTGTTGTCGGGGGGGGGGGGGTCTGCTTCCCCTAAGTCTACTCTGAGGTGGCTTGAGGGAGCTGGAAAGGACCAATGTTTTGAGGGGCAATGCCTACTGAATCTTGGATGCTGTACTTGCAAAACGTCTGACTGACTGCATAGACTTGGCTTTTTCTTCCATCTTTTTTAAAAACTCTTCTGCTTTGGTAGCAAACAGATTGTGTTTGTTCAAAGGTGCGTCTACTACCTTTGATTTGATATGGTCTGGCAAGGTCTGTTCCTTAAGCCAGGCACGCCTTCTAAGTACAGAACCTGTGACTGCTGCCTATAAGATGCTTCTAGGGCGTCAAACCCACATTGCAGGGTATGCTTGCTGGACATGGCTTGCAGAATGCATAAGCTCCTGTAATTCTTTATGTTCTGCACAGTGAGGGAAGGTAGACAATTTTTGTTTAATAAGTTCCATGGCATGTTGCTGGTATTTCAGCATGTGGAACTGACAGTTTAATGCTCTGTCAAGAGTTGCATAAGTGTATACTTTTTTACCTAATCTGTCTAAAGCTCAGGAATCCCTGTACGAGGGGGTGGGATCTTTAACTGTAGTCGCTTTTATTCCTTTAGGTCCCTGGGAGATGAAGTACAGTTGTGTACCTACCATAAATGTAGATGTTAGAGTGTATTCACTGTTGCAGTCATTACTCTTGGGTTATCCTGCTGGCAGGCTACCCTCAGTCGGCCAGAATTCCAAAGTCTAGGTCCAGCGTCAGTTGCTGTCACCTCTTCCCCGACATCAGTGCGCCAGGGGTATAAAAGATGCAGCAGACACCATTTTCTTCAGTTTTTCTTGCCCCAGATGTCAGGTGCCCCCAAATTGGTAGGCTGAAAAATAAGCCAATAAAAAGGCATGCACAAAAATAAAATTTCCTTCATCTATAAGCAAATACACCAAATAGGTTGTATAGGATAGAGAAGTGCAGATAAGTCCCAGCAAAGAAAAGAGGGATGGCGGGTGGGTAACCTGGACTGCAACAGTGAATACACTTGAACATCTACATTTATGGTAGGTACATAACTGTACTATGTTCATCGTGTTTCACTGTTGCAGTCATTACTCTTGGGATGAATCCCAAAGCTGAGAATGGGCGGCTGGGCTAAATAGGATTACGGGAGGCTATGAGGTCCTGCAGAACTGCAGTGGCAAAGCCTGCTCTGGACTTAAGAGTAAAGAGGTAAGTGGTAGTGCTTTGTGAAAGTGTGCACTAAACTCCAAGTTACAGCCTCTAAGATATCCTTGGTTGGTACTCCTCTGAGGAAGGCTGCTGAAGTGGCTGCTGCTCTGGTGGAATGAGGCCTAATGCCCTTAGGCACTGATTTACCATGTTGAAAATAACAGAAACGGATGCAATGGCCTATCCATTTAGAAATAGTCTGTTTTGAGATGGCCTTTCCTTGTGATCCTGCAGCATATGACACAAAGTTGCTCAGTCTTTCTGAAAGTTTTAGTCCTGTCCAAGTAGAAGCGTAACTGCCTGTGTATGTCCAAAGAATGCAGAATTTTCTCACCTTTGTTCTGTGGATTTGGATAAAGTGTAGGCAAGTGAATGGTTTGGTTGAGGGCCACACTGGACACCACCTTAGGCATAAATGTAGGGTTTGTCCCCAGGGAAACCCTGTCTGGATAAAAAATGATAAAAGGTTCCACAGCCATGAGTGCTTGTAACTCCGAGACGCGCCTTGCAGAGGTTATTGCTAGGAGCAGCGCTGTTTTCCAGGGTAAGAATTTTATATCTGCTGCCTTATTAGAGGATGTGAAAAGATAGGTGGTTCCGTATTGTAATGGGCTGAAATGGCAGAGGCATGAATCTTTATTGATGAGAAAGAAAGGCCTTTGTTCATCATCTCAGTTAGGTATTGCAAAATCTGAGGGATATTTGGTACACACGTGTCAATGCCTTGTTCCTGGTTCCAAGTGCAGAATCTCTTCCATTTTTCTGCATAAGATTTTCTGGTATTGGGCCTCCTGGCCTCCAAAATAACATCCGTAACAGCTTTTGAAAGAGGAGTGTTCTGAAAGGCTACATTATCCGCCATGCTGCCAGATTTAAGGTCCTGAGTTGGCTGTGCAGGATCGGACTGTTTTGTTGGATCAGAAAGTGAGAAGTTTGAGGCAATATCCATGCTGGACCTTGAGACAAGCTCTTTAGGATTGGGTACCAGTGCTGGTGTGGCCAGTCTGGTGCAATTAGTATCATTTTTGGCTTCTCTTGTCTGACCTTTAGGAGTACCCTGGGAAGGAGAGGCGGTGGAGAAAAGGCATATATTGTTAGATTTTTCTAGATGAAGGATAGGACGTCCACTTTCCATGCTTGCTTGTGATAAATCCTTGTGCAAAATCTCTGTAATTGGCATTTGTGAGAGGAGGCAAATAGATCTATGTCTGGGCACCCCCATTTCCTTATTATCATGCTGAAGACTTGTGGATCCAGTTTCCATTCGTGGGGATCCATGAGGTTTCTGCTTAGTTCGTCTGCCAGAGTATTTGTTTTTATTGGCAGGAATTGTGCCTGCAGGTGAACTTGAAAAGCCAATGCTGTGTCCCATAAGGTCACTGCTTGCCTGCAGAGGGGGTAGGAATGTGTACCTCCCTGTTTGTTTATGTACCACATGAACATAGTGCTGTCTGTCTTTATCGGTATCTGTCCTGGATGAAGCAGATCCTTGAAAGCTGTCAGGGCATTTTGAACAGCTAGCATCTCTTTTTGATGTGAAGATGCATCTGGTTTGCAGGCCATGTGCCCTGAATACATTTTCCTGCCATATGCCCCCCCCCCCCCCCCCCCCAGGCATAATCTGATGCATCCGTTGTCAGTGTCTGTCTGGCTGTGGGTAAACTGAATGGCAGACCCTTGTTGTGGTGACAGGCTTCTGCCTACCATCGAAACTTCTGTTGCAGGTAGGGAATGAGTGCAATTACTGTCTCCAGGCTGTGGCAATGCTGAGTCCAAACACTTTTTAGATACCATTGTAGTTTTCTCATATGCAGTCTGGCATATGGAATTAGTAGAATGCAGGATGCCATGAAACCCAAGGCCTGCAGGATTTTCCTTGCAGATAAGTGGGTTTTTGTTGCCAATTTCTTGAAGTACTCAGTTGCTCTTGTTTCTCTGGTGTGAGATAAGCCATCTGGGCAGTTGTATTTAAGCTTGTACCCAGGAATATTATCTCTTGAGAGGGCACTAGTTTTGATTTCTTTTCGTTTACTGTGTACCCCAGGCCAATTAGTAATCTTTTTACAAACGCCAGATGCTTTAGAAGAATGTCTTTGTTCTCTGCCTGATTTAGGCAGTCGTCCAAGTAGGGACATATTTGAATTCCTCTGTCTGCAAAACACAATTACTGGTGCCAGGCATTTTGTGAAGACCCAGGGCGCAGTAGATAAGCCAAAGGGCAGTGCAGAGAATTGGTAATGCATTGAGCCAGCTATGAATCTGAGGTATCTTCTGCAAGATTGCCTGATTGGGACATGCAGGTATGCTTCTTTTAGGTTCAAAGTTACGAGCCAGGCCTTCTTGCCCGGCACGGGCAGTAGCTGTTGTAGAGTCAACATCTTGAATTTTGGAACTTACAGAAACGTATTTAGTATAGACAGGTCCAGTATTGGTCTCCAGGTTTTGTCCTTTCTGGGTACTAGGAAAAGTCTGGAGTAAAATCCTTGCCCCTGCTCTTGTTGTGGTACTTGCTGAATGGCCCTCGTGTTCATGAGGGCTGTAATTTGTTTTTGTGCCTCTGCCCATTGATTGTGTGGCAGGTCTGGAATACCTTTTGACCTAGGTAGAGTGTGAAAATGGAACCTGTAGCCTTGGGACACTATGTTCAGGACCCATTTGTCTTGGGTAACCATTTGCCTGTTAGATGAAAAAAGTGCTAGTTTTAACCCCTAAGGGGGCTGCCAAAAGAAAAGTGCTTGGATCTGGCAGAGGAAAGTCATTGGGACTGTTTCCTATAAGGTTGTGATTTTGTCCACTCCGCTTTTGGAGGTAGGAGCACCCCACTGTTTAAGCCTGTATGAGCCTTGGGGCTGAGATCTGCCTCTGGAACGCCTGTATCTGTCTCTTTGTGGTCTGTCTGACAGTGGAAAGGACCAATTTTTAGAAGGCCAGTTCCTGCTAAACCTGGGTGGCTGTACCTGTAAGAAATCCTTGACTGTCTGCATGGATTTTGCTTTATCCTCCATTTTTTTCAATACCTCTTTTGCTTTAGTACCAAATAAAGTATCATGCTGTAATGGGGCATCTAATAATTTTGCTTTAACATGATCAGGCAGATTCTGTTCCTTTAACCAAGCATGCCTTCTAATAACAGAACCTGTAACAGCGGTCCTGCATGAGGCCTCCAGTGAATCATAACCACATTGCAAAGTAAGCTTTCCCACTTGTTCAGCTGCATGCAATAAATCCTGCAATTCCTTGTTCTCTGCACATTCAGTATTTGTCAACAATTTCTTTTTAAGCAGTGACATTAAGTATTGCTGATATTTAACCATATGAAACTGGCAATTTAAAGCCCTTACAGCCAAGGTAGCAGAAGTGTAGACTTTTTCCCCCATTTGTCTAGAGCCCTAGAATCCCTATCAGAGGGGACAGGGTTTTTTGCAGTGAAAGCTTTATCCCCTTTGGGACCATGAGAAATAGTTTCTGGGTCAGCAGCGGGGTTTTTATATAGGAATTTATGAAAATCCGGGACCCTGTAGTATATGTCTGGCTTAGCAGGTGCAGGGGGTGAAGAGTCAGGGGACAGGCCGGACTCTGAAAATACATCTACAATGTCTAGAACAGGTGGAATAGCAAAGGGGTCTATGCTGAGGAAATAGCAAGAAGTCTCGAAGCGGTTTCTTAGATTCAGAGTAATCTTGGCTCTCCCAGTGGAAATGCTCCCTCATGGTATGTAGGGTCTCCCCAAAGGAATAATCCTCAGGAGGAGAGGCTGAAGGAATGGATTCTTCAGCATCAGAATCCTCATAGGGAAGCATGGAGTAATCCTGTTCAGAAGAGGAATCAGAGGAAATAGAAACCTGATCAGAAGAATCATACTCTGTCTCTTGCCTAGGCCTCTTATCAAGAAGGGGATGGGAGCCCCTGATCAAAGTAATTAAGTCTTCGGCCATTTTGAGCATCTGTTTTTTAGGCATGGAAGTCTGAGTAGGAGAATGCTGTACTTGTTTCTTTGTCTTTAGAGCTGCTTTAGTCTTGGTCTTTGTAGCTGAAGATGGCTTAATATATAGTTGTGTAGGTCTGAAGACACCCTCAGAAGCCGATGTCTGCTCAGCAGCTCCGGACCCATCTGAGGGAATGATTTCCGAGTGTCCAATACCGTGAGTATCCAGAGGCCCAGTCGGCTCCACGTGGGAGTCGAAAGCTGCCTGTGGCTCTGAGGTAGCAGGCGCCAGGGGCTGCGAAAGCACCTCACTGGGAGCCGGCGAACCGGCGACTGACCTAGCAGAGGCCTCATCGTCTGTTTTGGACCTCGGATGCCTATCCTTTTCCTTGTCCTTGCGTTTTTTGAAAACTCCGGCTGTCGGCTGTTCCGACGGCATTATATAATTAAATCTTCGGCCAAAGTAATGAAATGCAAAATTGAACCGACACTTAATAGTGCGTTGGTTAAATCTAGCACAAAACCGACAGCTAGCAACGTTGTGATCAGGGCCCAGGCAAGGAATACAGTAAGAGTGAAAATCCTTATCAGGTATTTGCTTCCCACAAGAAATACAATTGTTAACTTTTTCTGACATTGGTCTGGAGCAAGAAAAAAGTTTCCCCAACGGGGTACTTAGCTTTAATGAAGACTTAGGTTCTGAAATTCGGATTTGAAAATGTCAGGAGTCGGCCGACCGGCACTTGCGAACTGTTTTTGCTTCGGGCACCTCGCCGCAAGAAAGACTGAATAAAACGGCGTCGGCTGCATCTTTTATACTCCTGGCACACTGATGTCAGGGAAGAGGCGACAGCAACAGACGCCGGACGTAGACTTTGCAATTCTGGCCGACTGAGGGTAGCCTCCCAGCAAGATAACCCAAGAGTAATGACTGCAACAGTGAAACACGATGAACATCCTCTGGGTCAGCAGTAGGATTCCTGAAAAGTAATTTGTGTGAGTCAGGGACTCTGTAGTACCTGTCGGGTTTCCCGGGAGCAGGAGGCAGAGTATCAGGAGTTAGACTGGATTCCATAAAAACATCATCCACAACATCCAGAACAGGAGGAATAGCTAAGGGTCTGTGCTGTGGTAAATCTAAAAATTCCCTGAGTCTCTTTTTTGAACTGTGGATAATCCTGGCATTCCCAATGGAAATGCTCTCTCAATGTATGTAGGGTTTCACCAAAAGAAAAATCCACTGGAGGAGAGGCAGAGGGAATGGATTCCTCTGCATCTGAATCCTCAAAAGCAGATAAGGACATGTCTTCATAATCAGAAAACAAAGAGTCAGAGTCTTGGTCAGATAAAGCTGCTGGGGACAAGACTCTTTTCCTTTTAGCAGAGGAAGGCTGCCTTCCCCTAATCACCATGATAAGGTCTTCCGCCATTTTAAGCATCTGAGATTGTGGGAAGGAAGCAGGCGCTTGAGTTTGAGTCGTCAGCTTTTTAGGCGTAGCTCGTACTCTGGGCCTTAGAAACTCTGTAGTTTTAGAAAGAACCGAAGTCGCGAAAGTAGTACTCTTGGTCAAATCGGTAATGCAAAGAACTTCCTCAGAAGCCGGTGCCTGCACAGCGGCTCCGGACCAATCCAAGGTAGAGACATTCGCAGGTTCTGTAGTCAAAAGAAGAGTCTCACGGCATACCAGACTCCGAACGGGTCTCGGTAGAGGCCTGCAAATCCATCAAAGTGGGCAACAGGGGCTGTGAAAGCTTCTCAATGAGTACCGGCGAACTGGGGACTAGCTTAACAGAAGCATAGTCAGTTTTAGACCTGTGCGGTCTTGTCTGTCTTTATCCTTCTGTTTTTTTCGGAAGATCGGTAGTCGGATGGCTTACCAAAGCCATTTTGGAATATGGCGATAGAGAGCGAAAGTATTTGGCTACAATAAGGGCCTAAAGACATAGTCCATGCATTGAACAAAGCACAAAATCGGCAGCGAGGGACGTCATGGTCTGGGCCTAAACAGGTGATGCAGTAAGAATAGAAATCTCTGTGTGGTACTCGCTTTCTACAGGCGACACAATTGTTAACTTTTTCTGACATCGGTTAGAGCAAGAAAAAAGGATCCCCAACAGGGTATTTGGCTTCAGAAGACTTCAACTTCAATTTCGGAAAGGAAAACTCAGGTAGCGGTTGACCGGCACTCATGCGAACTGCTTCTGCTTCGGGCTCCTCCGCAATAAAGACTGATGTAATGGCGTCGGCTGCCTGTTTTTATACCACTGACGACCTGACGTCAGGCCTGGAGCGACAGCAACCGACACAGAAATACTAAGCCTCTGGTTTTCGGGCCAACCGAGGGCTACCCCAGGCAGGATAACCCCAAGTGTGACGACTACAACAGTGAAACACGAAGAACATCTACCATGGGCAAAAGCAACATGTACATGGATGATATATGAATGAGCCAAAAAGTTAGAGCTTTCCTATCCTTGGAGTAAGAAGCTGAAGCTTACAAGTGTTGTAAATTGGAAGATCAGGAGAAAATGGATACATTAATGAAAAAAAGTGACACTCACTTTGAACAAAGACAATTACTAGAAATAGGTATGGTAAGAGGGTACTTGTACTGCAAAAGTCATCTATTCAAATATCTACCGTTATGGTACTGCAAAAGTCATCTATTCAAATATCTACTATTATGCTAAGTTACCTACACAACTGTAGCATGTTTATCATAAGATCATGGTTGCAGTAATTCACACTAATAGAGCAATTCACAAAAATTGGCAATACTCTGTAAAATGTGTGAACAAATAACCAGGTGACTGCTAAGATGGATGCGGCATCCTCGCACCTTTCTAAAATGTTCTCAAGGTAGCAACTGCATTAGTAGAATTCATCCCAACATTCTTTGAAAGGTCTTTCTCATAAGCAGAGTAGGAGAAATTAATGGAAAGAAAAAGCCCATTATAGAAAGTGTGTTTAGAAAATGAATGCACCTTAACTTCTCATTGTAAACAGAAATCAACATTTTGTCACTTACAACTTTAGTTCTTATCCAGTTAAATGAGCTGACTCAGAAAATCTACTGAACAGGTACAAGCATGCAAAATCTGAAGGTAATGCTACTCAATGCTAGAAGTCTAAACCTCAAAATGCACTCTCTCGAGGCACGCCTAAAATGAACAACATGGATATCTGTGCAGTAACTGAGCCCTGGTTCAAGGCTTCAGAGAGCACCCCTGCAAAACCAGGCTACAACTCATCACACTTTTCGGCCACCAAACCAAGACCAAAACACTAAAGGTGGAGGAGTGTCCATATTCACCAAGGATATTCACACCACCAGGCTAGTTGCCCAACACAAAGAGTCTGAAATTCTCCAGGTGCAACTAACACTAGGTAAGACTGCAACCCGAATTGTAGCTTGCTACAGATCCCCCACCAATGCCCCAAGACTCTCACTACACCTTTCTAAACACACTGGTAAACATTAAGATACAACCAAACACCCTAATACTGGGTGATTTCAACTACCCTGCCATTAACTAGGAAAACTACGAGTGTACCAACACCTTTGCCCAACGGTTCTTGGAATTTATAAATTCCAATGACCTTGATCAACTAATCCATAGACCCACCAAGGGCTCCAATATCCTAGACCTGGTCATTACCAACATGGGAAATCGATGTTCCACACCTATGGTCACCCCCTCGTTGGTCAGGTCAGACTATAAGCTAATCACCCTTGACATCCACATCCATCACCCAGCCCCCAGTAAGGAAACTTCCGCAAAAAATTTCTCCAAAGCCAACTTCATGCTACTCAAGTCAGAAGGGATAAACTTCGTGACACCCATGCAGACGGGAACTGACTGCTGAATCCTACACTAAGGCACTGTACGAGCACATCCACTCATGCATGAATCGTGCCATCCCAAATAGAACCATGACGTTCTCCTCCAAAAAAGGAAGCCAATCTGGTGGTTCCCTGCCATAAACAAACTTTACAACAAAAGGAAGAAACTGTTGCAGAAAAGAGGAAAATCCCAGGATGCAAAAAACTCCCTTACCAGCCTCAGTAAGAAGCTGAGATACCTCATAAAATCCTGCAAAGCTAGTTACCAAAATAAAATTGTTAAAGATTCCAAAGGCAACCACAAGGCATTCTATAGCCAAGTCAAGAATCTAAATGGCAATGCTCAGATTTGCTCTGAGCTACAACAGAATGGCATTAAATATACTGATCCCAAGGATATTGCCAATATCCTGGCAGATCGATTCAGTGCCAAATTCACCCCTCTCTCACCCCCTAATGGGCCCATCTCAATACTGAAAGATTGCCAAATTCCGGTAATAACGGCCACACAGGTAAAAAAACGCACTCTCCATAGCTAAGAATACAGCATCCATGGGACCAGACGACATCCCAGGCTGTGTACTACATGAACTACACAATGAACTGCCACCTCACCTAAGTGTCATGTTTAATCATAGCCTCACCTCAGGCTTCGTGCCCACTGAGTGGCACACAGCTACAGTTATCCCACTCCACAAGGGGGGATCCACCTTGGATCCTGGGAACTACTGCCCCAGTCTGATGCGCCTGATCTGCAAGGCCATGGAACGTATTATCATGGAACTTATAAACAAAGAAATTGGCAACCTTCAAACATTGGACCCCACCCAGTTTGGGTTCGTGATGGCTGATCTCGTCTCTTGAACCTGACTGACTTCTTTGAATCAGTCTCCAGAGCTGTGGATAAGGGTAAGGCAGTCCACACAGCCAATCTAGACCTCACCAAGGCCTTCGACACCATCCCCCACTCTGGAATCATAGATAAACTTACTAAGCTGGGCATTAATTGTTACGTCACTCGATGGGTCGCCAACTGGCTTACTGACAGAATCCATATTGCAAAAGTAGCAGACTCCAAATCCAGCTCCAGACAAGTGGAGCAGCTCAGGGTTCAGTCCTGGGACCGCTCTTGTTTGGCATCTACTTTTCTGAAGTACAGGCCAACAATAAGGGACTCTGCAAACTGGAGGCCAATGCTGAATCCTCAAATAATGTGGATATTCTACAAAATGGCTTTGCAGAAACAGATGCTTGGTGCCAGAGCAATGGCCTCAAGCTCAATGCCAAGAAATGTATAGTTACCCCCTTTGGGAAAAAAACATGTACCCATGAATTACCACATAGGTGGCAGTACACTAAACTCTGAAAGTGTGATAAGAGACTTAGGGACACAGTTGGACAGCGGTCTCACTTTCAATAACCACATTGCCGCAACAGTCAGGAAATCCTATGTGGCACACCTCATCATTAAGGGTTTTTCATCCAGAAAAAAGGAGGTCATTGTCCCACTGTACTCATCCTTCATTAGACCCATTATAGAATACAACTCCCCGTTTGGTATGTACCTCTCAAGACATCTGCAACAACTGGAAAAGCCACAGAAATACCTCACTAAAAGAATCACAGGCCTAAAGCAGATGCCCTATGCTGACCGTCTAAAAAAAACTCCAGCTATACTCTGTCGCACATCGTCTACTCAGAGGCGATCTCTGCTTAACATACAAGGCCATGTCAAACCCAGAGCTGTTGGACATGCTACACTTAAAGGAATCCCAATCCCTCAGAGTCACACGCTCCAGAGATCTAAACCTTGTCATCACAATGAACAAAACATGCTGGAGGGATAGGTTCCTGACCCAGGGACTCCCCATACTCTGGAATAGACTGTCCAGAGCACCTCTTTGGCCCTCTTCAAAAAGAACCTTGACGATTGGATGATAGGAAATTCACCCAAGGGATCACGTCAGTCGCCCTGCTAGACAGGGGTCCAGGGAAGTAAATATTGTGGGAAGAAATAGCCAGGGAATTGTTATGGCTAGGCCTGTATAGGCCCATAGGGCCGATAGCCTAGTACCCACCTATGAACCTATTTACATTTGCTCTCCAAGCTGCAAAACTAAAGGTCGGGAGTTTTGGATGAATCAGAGATCCCATATCTAGTGTGAGCAACTCAACCCTTTAAAGAAGCTCCCGGTGACTGCCCTTGGCCAGCTAAATTAGAAAGGAGAATCTGTATTGTTTGGGCCAGCAGGGAATCACCATTTACATCTTTGGAGTCATTCCTGATTTTCTGGAAGAGGTTTGGAAATGAGAGGAAAGTTGGGGGGGGGGGGGCAAAGAAACATCCCTGTCCTGGGAAATGAAGGGGCATCTGTCTTCCAGGCCTCTTTGCAAGATGCTCTGAAGAGCAGCTATTTTTAGTGGTCTGTTATGTTTGGGGACAAACAGATCTATTTAATTGGTTCCCTAATGGCAGACTATCTGCAGCAAGATCTCTCAGTGTAGCATTTAACCATGATGGTTTGTCCTGGATATGTTCACAGAGTGTGCCACTTTATTTTGTTGTGAAGGAATGTATGCTGCTTGAAGGACTAAAGTTTACTGCACAGCTAATTCCAAAGCAATCACAGGCTGCATGCAAAGTGGGTAAAGTAAGATATTGCGCTGCCTTGTTTATGTATCACATCACTCTAATGTTGACTGCAATTACTTGCAGCGTTCTTGAATCAAGTTGGGTTTACAGCTTTCAGAGTGTTAGTAAGAGCAAGCATCTATTTCAGATTGAATTGATTAATGTTCTAGATATGGTTCACAAATTCTTTATACCTTGATCCTCTGTGAACACACATTCCAAGCAAAGTCCAGGGCATTTCTGATGACACCTGGAGAAGGGCTTGGAGGGGAGAATGGGGCTCCTACATTGGACAGAACTTGCCTGGCCCACTTAAGCAATTCCTTAGTGACAGTTGAGAACTAGAATTGTCTGAGGGGAAGTGCTGAACCAAAAGAGACACGAGAAACCACTGGATCTTCCCTATGTGAAGCCTGGCAAGGGGTACCATCAGAATGGAGGTAGTCATAAAAAGATCCTTAGAAATTTTGTTCCAGTAGTTACCTGCTGTTTTGCAAAATTTTCTAGAGGAAGGAAGGTAGTCACGGGTGTCCAAAAGGGACCTCAAGAACACCATTCTGGAGGATGGTAGTAGGAAATACTTTTTTAGGGTCAGGATGAATCCTAGGAAGTGGAAAAGGGTTTTATTTTGTAAAGTCAAAGGCTGCCATGGCTTCTTGACTGGCTGGAGCTACAAGCGGGCAAACATCTAGGCAAGGAAAAAATATGTATACCCTGAAGTTTGCAGTAGTCTTTTATTGGAGCAATGCATGTGATAAAGGCTCTTGGAACAATTAATCGAAAATGCAAAGTAAATGCAGTCCCAAAGTATAGAATCTTAAGATCTGTGATTCTTGTAAATGGAAGTATGAAAATAACCATCTTTAAAGTCTACAGTGATCAAGAGAGTTGCAGGAGAAAATATGAAAAAAGTCTGAAGTGTCCAACATCCTGAATTTTGAAACATGCATAAAAATGTTAGTCTAGACCTGTCCAAAACAGATCTTCCAACTGTTCTCTTTTCCAAGTACTAGAAAAGATCTAGAGTAAATACCCTCTTCTCCACTGACAGACAGGACCTGGTTTTCAGACCTTCTGAATATCTTAGATATAGAGAAATTAGGCAATATTAGTTTTTGGGTATATGGGAGATTCGTAAAGGAGTAGAAAAGATGCAAACCATCTAGTACCAAAGAATAGAAAAGTTGTGTAAAATCTTACCATAACCATAGAGGTTTCTCTTCACTGCTGCAGTATTCTTTACTTAAGGGATATCCCCACCAGAAGGCGCACAACATCTGCCAGTATAAAAGTCTTTTGTCACTATAGGGTACGTGGTACATCTGACAGCTGCAGTCGGACGCAGGCCATAAGGCTTGGAGCTCCGAGACCCTTCTAGCGGAGGTCAGACAGTTTTCCATGAGCAATGTTTGAGGGAGATAGAAGATGCAGGTTAAAATGGGGGCAATGTCAATTTCTCTAGAACAATATTTAGGTCCCAAAGAGGAGGAACATGTTTCCTGGGAGGTCTAATGTGGAGAACAC
Organism: Protopterus annectens; assembly: GCF_019279795.1. Lineage (NCBI taxonomy): Eukaryota > Metazoa > Chordata > Ceratodontiformes > Protopteridae > Protopterus > Protopterus annectens. The sequence goes on along the minus strand of NC_056725.1, from coordinate 540,365,309 downwards.
TTTTAAGAAATTGTTTTGCCTCAAAACTGGATGCCAGAGGAGGGGATAAAGGCAGACAAGCAGAGATAGCTGGCATGTGAGCTTTAACTGATGAATAAGCCAAGACAGCTGAAAGCAGTTCACACAAATATTCCAGAACCAGTGGCATTCCCAAGGCTAGTGGGTCTTTGTTCTTAGTGAAAATTCTTTCCATTTGGAAATGCAAGACTTTATAGTGATGGGTTTTCAGGCCTCCTGCAAAACCCCGAGTACATTCTCAGAGAAGGTGTCTAAAGGGAATTAGAATCCTATTACCCAGAGTGTCAGCTGTAGTGTTGACAGGTGTGGACACACAAGGGATCCTATGTTCTGTGTGAGAAGGTCCACTCTATGGGGTAACTTGTGGTGATGGCTGGGCCAAAGGGGAGTCACCACCAAGATTTTTAGCTGATACCGTCTGACTTTGAGCAGGACTTTTGGTATTAGAAGAAGGGGAGGGAATGCATATAGGAACATCCCCTTCCACGAGATCCTGGAGAACCAGGGAAACATGTTTTGTTTTTAGTTTTTTTCTTTTTAGGAGCCTTCATGTGATGAAAAGTGGATAGGCCAGATGTTGGCCAACACTCCACAACTTCTGTAGGCACATCTTCCCACACAATGATTTGGGTGACGTCACGCGGGCCTTCAGAAATAAGCTGTGGTTCACCCCCCTACACTCAAATCGGACGCCTGCAATTCCCTCACAGGTGTGCTGGTAGAGTCCTTTATAGCTTCTGCTGTGGTACCTGAAGGAATATCTACAGATTCCAGAGTGGCCTCCAGACCCACATCAGCCTCAGAAGGGACGCCCGAAATAGAGGGAGCAGCAGTAAAGTCCGGCAGAGACTTCTTGCCTTTTTAAGTTGCAGTTCATCTGAAGGGCCCGACACCACCTCCATATCTCACGCTAAATGTTTAAGGTGCTGATTCTCCAAATAGAACTTATGGGAAGATGGCTGCAAAGGGTTTTGAGGACAAAGGCCTTACAGACAGCACAGGTGGCATGATTATGGTCTGGGCTTAAACAAAAAGTACAGTTTTGTACCTACCATAAATGTAGATGTTCGAGTGCTAATACAGCTGCAGTCATAACAGATGGGTTCTCCTGCCGAAAGGCGGGTCCTCAGTCGGCCGAATTCCGAAGTCTAGGTCCGACATCGGTTGTCGTCGCTTCTTCCCTGACGTCAGTACGACAGGGGTATAAAAGAACCAGCCAACGCCATTTTCTTCAGTTTTTCTTGCCCTAGATGTCAGGTGCCCCCAGAAGGAGGGCAATACATAAATTTATGTAATAATGCAATGCAATATAATCAAAAAACAGTAGTTGCAAGCAAATACACCATAAATGAATACCCCAATCAGGTTGTATGAGGAGGTGTTAGCCAACAGGCCTGTCCCAAGAGGGGAAGGAGGGAGGGAAACCTGGACTGCAGCTGTATTAGCACTCGAACATCTACATTTATGGTAGGTACAAAACTGTACTATGTTCATCGTGCATACAGCTGCAGTCATAACAGATGGGTAGAATCCCAAAGCTAAAAAAGGGGTGGTAGGCACTAGGTGGAAAGTACAGTTTTGTACCTACCATAAATGTAGATGTTCGAGTGCTAATACAGCTGCAGTAATCACAGATGGGTTTTCAGCCGTCAGGTGGTCCCTCGGTCGGCCGAATTCCAAAGTCTTGGTCCGGCGTCGGTTGTCGTCGCTTACTCTTCTGACGTCAGTAAGGCCAGAGTATATAAAAGACACAGCCGACACCATGTTCTTCAGTCTTTCTTGCCCCAGATGTCAGGTGCCCCCAAAAGGAAGGCAATACATAAATAAGGCTTATCTACATGTGCAGGCAATGCAATGTAATGCAAAATCAGTGTAAGCAAGCAAATAAAACATAGCAGGATAACCCAGTCAGGTGGTATGAAGAGGTTGTTAGGCCCCATGCCTTTACCAAGTGGGGAAGGAGGGAGGGAAACCTGTACTGCAGCTGTATTAGCACTCGAACATCTACATTTATGGTAGGTACAAAACTGTACTATGTTCATCGTGCATACAGCTGCAGTAATCACAGATGGGTAGAGTCCCAAAGCTATGCATAGGGTGGTAGGTACTATGAGGAACTGGGTTGAGCCAGAATGCCCTGCAAAACAGCAGTGGCAAAGCCTGCTCTTGTTCTGGAGTATAAGGGTAGGTGGTAGTGTTTTGTGAAGGTATGTACAGAACTCCAAGTGGCTGCCTCCAAAATATCCTTAGTAGGAACGCCTCTGAGGAAGGCTGTAGAGGTGGCTGTGGCCCTGGTGGAGTGAGATCTGATACCAGTAGGGACAGATTTCCCATGATAGGAATAACAAAACCGTATGCAGTGGCCAATCCACTTGGAAATGGTCTGTTTGGTAAGTGGTTTCCCTTGAGCCCCTACGGCATAGGACACAAAAAGTTGTTCTGATTTCCTGAAGGACTTTGTTCTGTCCAAATAATAACGTAGCTGCCTATGGATGTCTAAAGTGTGAAGCAGCCTCTCCCTTTTGTTTTGAGGGTTAGGATAAAAGGTAGGTAGGTGTATGGCTTGATTTAAGGCTACCCTGGATACCACTTTTGGCATAAAAGATGGGTTGGTACGATGGGAAACCCTGTCCTGATGGAAGATGAGGAAGGGCTGCACCGCCATGAGGGCCTGTAGTTCAGAAACCCTACGAGCTGAAGTGATGGCCAGAAGGAAAGCTGTTTTCCAGGACAAATGTTGCAGATCTGTTGAGGCAGCAGGTTCAAAGGGAGGCAATGTTAATTTTTCTAGTATGTAATTAAGGTCCCAGGCTGGTATTGGTTGCTTCCTTGGAGGTCTTATATTCTTAGCCCCTCTGAGGAACTGTCGTAAGAGTGGGTGAGAGAATAAAGGAGGATCCGTGTTGAATTCTGCAGAAATGGCTGAGGCATGTATTTTTATGGAAGAAAATGAAAGTCCACTGTTCAGCAGTTCAGCTAGGTACTGTACAACCTGAGGCAAGTTCAATTTTCTAGGGTCCTGGCCTCTTTTCTCATTCCAACAGCAAAACCGCTTCCATTTTGCAGAGTAAGCTTTTCTAGTAGATGGTCTTCTGGCCTCCAAAATGACATCCTGCACCTCCTTGGAGAGTAGGGACTGTTGTGGTGTCAAGGAATTTTCCATGCAGCGAGGTTGAGTATTTTCAGCTGACTGTGAAGAGTTTTGTAGCTGTTCTGAGTCAGTAGAAGAGGCATTAGAGGCAGGGACCAGGGAGGAGTATGTGTTACGCTCCTCAGGAGTGGATACCAGTGCTGCCTTGGCCAATCTGGAGCAATCAGTATCATCCTCGGTTTGTCTGTTCTTGCTTTCAAAAGCACCTTGGGCAGAAGTGGCAGAGGTGGGAATGCATAAACTGTCCATGCTGTCCAACTGAATGAAAGGGCGTCCACTTTCCAGGCCTTTGGATGAAAGGTCCTTGAACAAAACTTTTTCAGTTGATGGTTCCCGTGGGAGGCAAAAAGATCTATGTCTGGCCTCCCCCACGCTTGGATTATCTCTGTAAACACCTGAGGATGTAACTTCCATTCGTGTGGATCTGTCAAATTTCTGCTTAGAGTGTCTGCCAGTGTGTTTTCCAGTCCTGGCAAGTACTGTGCTTGAAGTTCGATTTGTCTTTCCAGAGCCAAGTTCCAAAGAGTCATGGCTAGTCTGCACAAGGGGTATGAATGTGTTCCTCCTTGTTTGTTTATGTACCACATTACTGTGGTGTTGTCTGTTCTTATCAGTAATTGTCCTGGATGCAGGAAGTCCTTGAAAGCTGTAATTGCATTTATCACTGCTAGCATTTCTTTTGATTGATGTGAAGGTGCTTTTCCTTTTGGGACCATCTGCCCTGAATGCACCTGTCCTTCATGTGCGCCCCCCAGGCGTAATCTGAGGCGTCTGTGGTTATGACTTGTTTTGCTTGAGGCTTGCAGAATGGAAGGCCTGTGTTTACTTGACATGCTTGGGCCCACCACAGAAATTCCTTTTGCAAACATGGAATTATTGGTATAATTGCTTCCAAACTGTGACTGTGTTGAGACCATAGATTTTTTAGGTACCATTGAAGTTTCCTCATATGTAACTTTGCACATGGGATTAGAAGAATGCAAGATGCCATGAATCCCAGAGCCTGCAGGATTTTCCTTGCAGTAAGCCTGGTACTTTTTGCTAGTGTTTTGAAGTACTGAGATAGTTGCCCTTGTTTCTCTGGCGTAAGATATGCCATCTGGGTGTTTGTATCCAAGTTGGCACCCAGGAAGGTTATTTTCTGAGATGGTGTTAGTCTTGATTTCTCCTTGTTGATGGTATATCCCAGAGAAAGCAGTAACCGTGTCACATAAGCCAGATGTTCCAGTAGTATGCGTTTGCTGTCCGCTTGGATCAGGCAGTCGTCCAGATAAGGGTAAATTTGTATCCCTTGAAGTCTGCAGTAGGCAATCACTGATGCCAGGCACTTTGTGAATACTCTGGGGGCAGTAGATAAGCCAAAGGGCAATGCAGAGAATTGATAGTGGATGGAACCTGCAAGAAATCTGAGGTATCTTCTGCAGCTTTGTCTGATTGGGACATGCAGGTATGCCTCCTTGAGGTCCAATGTTACCAGCCAAAACTCCTTGCACAGCATGGGAAGAAGTTGCTGTAATGTGAGCATCTTGAATTTTGGCACGAGTAGGAATGTGTTTAGGATGGATAAGTCCAAAATGGGTCTCCAGTCGGTTCCTTTTCTTGGTACCAGAAAAAGTCTTGAATAAAAACCTTGACCTTGTTGGAGTGTAGGTACCTTTTGTATAGCTCTCATGTTTAGGAGCTTTGAAATTTGCAGTTGTGCCTCTGCCCTTTGATTTTGTGGCAGGTTTGGCATGCCTCTCATTTTTGGAAGTGTGTGAAATTGAAATTTGTAGCCTCTGTTTATAATGTCCAGTATCCATTTGTCTGTTGTGTCAATATGCCAATTGCTTGCAAATAATGCTAGTTTCCCTCCCAAAGGTGCTGTCAGCTGAGACTTGCTTGGCATGGAAATGAGGGAGTCATTGGGTTTGCTTCCTGTATTGCTGTGCACTGTCTTCACCACCTCTTGGTGCTGGAGATTGCCATTGTCTGCCTCTATATGATCCTTGTGATTGCCCTCTGCCCCTTGTGCGTCTGTATCTGCCTCTTTGGGGCTTGTCAGTGGCTGGAAAGGACCAGTTTTTTGAAGGCCAATTTCTGCTAAACGTGGTGGTTGGACCTGTAAGAAAGCCTTGACAGTTTGCATAGATTTGGCTTTTCTTCCATTTTCCGTAGTATGTCCTCAGCATTAGTACCAAATAATACATCCTTTTGTAAAGGAGCATCAAGAAGTTTAGCTTTCACATGATCAGGTAAATTTTGTTCCCTAAGCCAGGCATGCCTGTGAATGACTGATCCTGTGGCAGCCGCTCTACTGGAAGCCTCTAGGGCATCATAACCACATTGTAAGGTGTGTTTACCCACTTGCTCCGCACTATGCATCATATCCTGTAACTCTTTTAAATCTGGTTGTTCAGGTTGAGACATTTTGTTCCTTAATTGTGATAACAGGTACTGTTGATATTTAATCATATGAAACTGACAGTTTAAGGCCCTCATGGCTAGGGTGGCCGAGGTATATACCTTTTTACCCCACCTTTCTAGAGATCTGGATTCCCTTTCTGCAGGGAGTGGATTCTTGGCAGTGGAGGCCTTTAATCCCTTGGGGCCTTGTAAAATGGTTTTAGGGTCAGCATTATGGCCTTTGTAGAGAAATTGGCGAGAGCTGGGTACTCTAATACCTATCAGGTTTTACTGGTGCAGGAGGCAGAAAATCAGGGTTAAGGCAAGCCTCCGAATAGACATCATCCAGTACATCCAAAACAGGCGGTATAGCCAGAGGTCTGTGCTGAGGTAACCAAAGAAATTCCCTAAGTCTTTTCTTGGAATCTGAAAAGTCTTGGCCTTCCCAATGGAAGTGTTCCCTCAAAGTGTGCAAGGTTTCCCCAAAGGAAAAATCCTCAGGAGGGGATACAGAAGGAATGGACTGTTCTGCATCCGAATCCTCAAAAGGGGAGTAAGAGTGTTCCTCTGCATCAGAATGTTCTGATAAAATGGATCCCTGATCAGAAGAGGGAGATTCTTCCTCCACTCTGGGTCTCTTGTCAGGAGGGGGCTGAGAACCTCTGATAAGAGTAATTAAATCCTCAGCCATTTTAAGCATCTGTTTCTTAGGCATGGGTCCAAGAGATGGGCCCTGTGCAACAGGCCTCGTGGGATGCCTGGCTGCTTTGGATTTAGTAAAAGCCTTTATTGAAAAAGATGATGAGGGCCTAAATACACCATGGGTGGAGGTGGACCTGTCCACATTAGTAGGCTCGACATTAGCAGGGGCTTCGGTTGTAGTCTGGGAAAGGACCGAGGACCCAGCGGTCTCGGGTACAGAGAACACCGCCAAAGGAGTGTCGTCAGTAGTCAGGGACTGCAAAGGCGTCTCGCTGAGAACCGGACCACGTGTAGCCTGTTTTGGCGTGGTGTCGGTCCTTTTCCTTGCGTTTTTTGGACAAAACGGTAGTCGGAGTGTCCGACGACATCTTATAATCAAAAGCTTTACCAAAGTAGTGTTGGGCGAACTCCGCCCGACGCTTGATAGTGCGTTTATTGAAGGTAGCGCAAAAGTGACAGCCCGAGACGTCGTGGTCTGGGCCCAAACAAGGTATGCAACGGGAATGGAAATCCTTATGCGGTATTTGCTTCCCACAAGAAATACAATTATTAACTTTTTCTGACATCGGTCTGAGGCAAGAAAAGTTTCCCCAATGGGGTACTTAGCTTTAAAGAAGACTTTGGTTCCAATTTTTTTTCGTAATTCAGGAGCTGGCCGACCGGCACTTGCGAACTGCTTCTGCCGGCACCGCGGCAAAAAAGACTGAAGAACATGGCGTCGGCTGTGTCTTATATACTCTGGCCTTACTGACGTCAGAAGAGTAAGCAACGACAACAGACGCCGGACCAAGACTTTGGAATACGGCCGACCGAGGGACCGCCTGATGGCTGAAAACCCATCTGTGATTACTGCAGCTGTATGCACGATGAACATCTACGAGGAGCCAGGATGCCCTGCAAGACTGCAGTGGCAAAGCCTGCTCTAGTTTTGGAGTATAATGGTAGGTGGTAGTGCTTGGAGAAGGTATGCACAGAACTCCAAGTGGCTGCTTCCAAAATATCTTTGGTAGGAACTCCTCTGAGGAAAGCTGCAGAGGTAGCTGTGGTCCTTGTGGAGTGAGATCTGATGCCTGCAGGTACAGTTTTACCATGAAGAGAGTAACAAAAGCGTATGCAGTGGGCTATCCATTTTGAGATTGTCTGTTTGGAAATTGGCTTCCCTTGAGCTCCTATAGCATAGGACACAAAGAGTTGTTCTGATTTTCTGAAAGGCTTTGTTCTGTCCAAATAATAACGCAGCTGTCTGTGGATGTCCAAGGAATGTAGTAGTCTCTCTCCCCTTTGTTTTGAGGATTAGGGTAAAAGGTAGGTAAGTGGATAGCCTGATTCGAAGCTACCCTGGATACCACCTTTGGCATAAAGGACGGATTGGTTCGTAAGGAAATTCTGTCCTGATGGAAAATGATGAAAGGCTGCACAGCCATGAGAGCTTGTAGTTCCGATACCCTGCGAGCTGAGGTGATAGCCAGAAGGAAGGCTGTTTTCCAGGACAAATATTGCAAATCTGTTGAGGCAGCTGGCTCAAAAGGAGGCAAGGTCAGCTTTTCTAGAATGAAATTGAGGTCCCAAGCAGGTATTGGTTGTTTCCTTGGGGGTTTTATATTCTTTTCCCCTCTGAGGAACTGTCTTAAGAGGGGGTGAGAGAATAAAGGAGGATCAATGTTGTATTCTGCAGAAATGGCTGAGGCATGGATTTTGATGGAGGAGAATGAAAGTCCACTGCTTAGCAGCTCAGCTAGATACTGTAATATTTGAGGTAAATTCAGTATTCCAGGATTCTGGCCCTTTTTCTCATTCCAGGCACAAAACCGTTTCCATTTTGTGGAGTAAGCTTTTCAAGTAGACGGCCTTCTGGCCTCCAAAATGACATCCTGCACCTCCTTGGAGAGTAGGGTCTGTTGTGAAGTTAAGGAATCTTCCATGCGGCCAGATTGAGTGTTTTCAGCTGACTGTTAAGAGTTTTGAAGCTGTACTGAGTCAGAAGAAGAGGCATTAGAGGTAGGGTCCATGGTGGGGAATGCGTCAGGCTCCTCAGGAGTGGGTACCAGTGCTGTCTTGGCCAGTATGGAGCAATGAGAATCATCTTTGGTCTGTCTGCTCTGGTTTTTAATAGAACTTTGGGCAGCAGAGGAAGAGGTGGAAAGGCATAAACTGTCATTGTTGTCCAACTGAAAGAGAGCATCCACTCTCCAGGCCTGTGGATGAAAAGTCCTTGAGCAGAATTTTTGTCAATTGGTGATTTTTGTGGGAGGCAAAGAGATCTATGTCTGGCCTTCCCCATGCTTGAATTATCTCTGTAAAAACTTGAGGATGCAACTTCCATTCGTGTGGATCTGTCATATTTCTGCTTAGGTTGTCTGCCAGCGTGTTTTCCTTGCCTGGCAAGTACTGTGCTTGAAGTTCGATTTGTATTTCCACAGCCATGTTCCAAAGTGACATGGCCAGCCTGCATAGGGGGTATGAATGGGTTCCTCCCTGTTTATGTACCACATTACTGTGGTGTTGTCTGTCCTTATCAATAGTTGACCTGGATGCAGAAGGTCTTTGAAAGCTATAATAGCATTTATTACTGCTAGCATTTCCTTTTGATTGATGTGTAGGTGCTTTTCTTTTTGGGACCATTTGCCCTGAATGCACCGATCTGTCATGTGCACCCCCCAGGCGTAGTCCGAGGCGTCTGTTGTGATGACTTGATTTGCTTGAGGCTTGCAGAATGGGAGACCTGTGTTTCTTCGGCATGCTTGAGCCCACCACAGAAATTCCTTTTGAAGACATGGAATCAGTGGTATTATTGTTCCCAAACTGTGGCTGTGTTGAGACCATAGGTTTTTCAGGTACCATTGAAGTTTCCTCATATGCAGCTTTGCACATGGGATTAGTAGGATGCACGATGCCATGAATCCCAGAGTCTGCAGGATTTTCCTTGCAGTCAGCCTGGTGAAATTTGCTAGTTTTCTGAAGTATTGAGTTAGTTGCCCCTGTTTCTCTGGCGTGAGGTAGGCCATCTGGGTGTTTGTGTCCAAGTTGGCACCCAGGAAAATTATTTTTTGAGAGGGTATTAGCTTTGATTTCTTTTTGTTGACTGTGTATCCCAGAGAATTCAACAACATTATTACAAAAGCCAGATGTTTGGGAAGTATGTGCTTGCTGTCCGCTTGGATCAGGCAGTCGTCCAAATATGGGTATATTTGTATCCCTTGAAGTCTGCAGTAGGCAATTACTGATGCCAGGCATTTCGTGAATACTCTAGGTGCAGTAGATAAGCCAAAGGGCAATGCAGAGAATTGGTAATGGGTTGAACCTGCAAGAAATCTGAGGTATCTTCTGCAATCTTGTCTGATTGGGACATGCAGGTATGCCTCCTTGAGGTCCAATGTTACCAGCCAAGACTCCTTGCCCAGCATGGGAAGAAGCTGCTGTAATGTGTGCATCTTGAATTTTGGCACGAGTAAAAATGTGTTTAGGATGGATAGGTCCAAAATAGGTCTTCAATCTTTTCCCTTCCTTGGTACCAGGAATAGTCTGGAATAAAAACCTTGACCTTGTTCTTGTGTAGGTACCTCTTGAATAGCTTTCATGTCCATGAGATCTGAAATTTGTCTTTGTGCCTCTGCCCTTTGATTGTGTGGCAGGTTTGGCATGCCTCTCATTTTTGGAAGGGTGTGAAAATGGAATCTGTAGCCTCTGTTTATAATGTCCAAGATCCATTTGTCTTTTGTGACAATATGCCAATTTTTCAAAAATAATGCCAGTTTTCCGCCTAAAGGTGCTGCCATTTGAGTCTTGCTTGGCATGCAAAGGGGAAAGTCATTGGGTTTGCTTTCTGAATGGCTGTGAACTATCCTCACCACCTCTGTGTAGGAGCTTGCCACTGTCTGCCTCTAAACGATCCTTGAGATTGCCCTCTGCCCCTCGGGCACCTGTATCTACCTCTTTGGGGTCTGTCCGTGGCTGGAAAGGACCAATTTTTGGAAGGCCAATTTCTACTGAAACGTGGAGGTTGTACCTGTAGGAAATCTTTCACTGTTTGCATCGATTTAGCCTTTTCCTCCATTTTCTTTAATACCTCCTCGGCTTTAACACCAAATAATACATCTTTTTGTAGAGGGGCATCTAGTAATTTAGCTTTGACATGATCTGGTAAGGTTTGCTCCTCGAGCCAGGCATGTCTACGTATGACTGATCCTGTAACAGCAGCTCTACAAGAGGCCTCTAGAGCATCAAAACCACATTGCAAGGTATGTTTACCCACTTGTTCTGCACTATGCATCAAATCCTGAAACTCCAAGTCTGGTTGTTCAGGTTGTGACATTTTGCTTCTCAACTGTGATAACAGAAACTGTTGGTACTTTAACATATGGAACTGGCAGTTTAATGCCCTCATGGTTAAGGTGGCCGAGGTGTATACCTTTTTTCCCCACCTTTCTAAAGCTCTGGAATCTCTCTCTGAAGGTAATGGATTTTTAGCAGTGGAGGCCTTAATTCCCTTGGGGCCCTGTGAGATAGTTTCTGGGTCAGCCACATGGCTTTTGTATAAGAATTGGTGCAAGTCAGGAACCCGGTAGTACCTGTCAGGCTTGACTGGGGCTGGAGGTAAACAGTCTGGGTTAAGGCAGGCCTCCGAATACACATCATCTAGAATGTCTAAGACAGGAGGTATAGCCAGAGGCCTGTGCTGAGGGAGCAAGAGAAAATCCCTAAGCCTTTTCTTGGAGTCTGAGTACTCTTGGCCTTCCCAGTGAAAGTGTTCCCTCAAGGTATGCAAGGTTTCCCCAAAAGAGTAATCCTCGGGGACAGAGGGAATGGACTCCTCTGCATCAGAATCTTCAAAAGGGGAGTATGAATGTTCCTGTTCATCAGAGTGCTCTGAAATAATGGAGGCCTGGTCAGAGGAGGGGGATTCTTCCTCCACTCTGGGCCTTTTGTCCGGGGGGGGTTGAGAACCCCTGATAAGAGTAATCAAATCCTCAGCCATTTTGAGCATCTGTTTTTTAGGCATGGGGCCTGGAGGGGGGCCCTGTGGAGCTTCTCTCTTAGAATGCATGGCTGCTTTAGACTTAGTGAAAACCTTGATGGAAAAAGAAGAGGAAGGCCTGAAGACACCTTGAGAGGTGGCAGACCTGTCTAAACTCTGAGTTTCACCGCCTAGAGTGGCTTCGGTATCGGTAGTCGGGGTGTGGGCCGAGGAGCCTGCGACCTCGGGTACAGTAGACACCGCCAATGAAGTGTCGTCGGTAGTCAGGGGCTGCGTAGGCGCCTCACTGAGAACCGGACCACCTGTAGTCGGCTTTGGCATGGTGTCGGTAGAAGCCGCGGACCTCGTACGTCGGTCCTTATCTTTGCATCTTTTACTCAAAACTGGAGTCGGAGTATCCGACGACAATGTAATTAAATTTTTTGCCAAAATAATATTGGGTGAACTCTGCCCGACGCTTAATGGTGCGTCTGTTGAATGTAGCACAAAAACGACAGGCCAAGACATCGTGGTCTGGGCCTAAACAAGGAATGCAGAGGGAATGAAAATCCTTATGCAGTATTTGCTTCCCACATGAAATACAATTATTAACTTTGTCTGACATCGGTCTGAGGCAAGAAAAGTTTCCCCAACGGGGTACTTAGCTTTCAAGAAGACTTCGGTTGCAAAATTTTCGTAATCTCAGGAGCTGGCCGACCGGCACTTGCGAACTGCTTCTGCTTCGGGCACCGCGCAGCAAGAAAGACTGAAGAAAATGGCGTCGGCTAGTTCTTTTATACCCCTGTCGCACTGACGTCAGGGAAGAAGCGACGACAACCGACGCCGGACCTAGACTTTGGAATTTGGCCGACCGAGGACCCGCCTGATGGCAGGAGAACCCATCTGTTATGACTGCAGCTGTATGCACGATGAACATCAAGTAGAGTTCGTGAGAATCTTTATGTGGAATCTGCCTTCCACACTGACACTTGCTTTTCCTAGCTGACATGTACATTGAAAACCAAACAATAGCCAATATTTACAGGGAAAAAAACCCTTGGAGTACTTATCTGAACCACAGTTCACAACTTATCCTGGCAAGCAACAACCGGAGCTGGCAATCGGACAAGCGGCAGAAAAGTTCTGGGGTTGGTACGTGCCGACGTCCTCTTTATACCAGCCATCTCTTTATGGTCGATGTACGCTAATTGATGTGCAGTGTCACACATACCTTACAGAAGCATTGAAGTGTTTTGTATACTGGCCGGACATACGAGTCAGCCGGAGGCAGACTCCCACATGTTATGAATACTGCAGCATATGAATAGAAGGACATGTAGTTGTTCTCTGGGAGGTTGTGGAATGTCCAGAAAGGTGGGAGTGGAGTGCCAAACCATAAAGTATCCTTTTTGGATTATGAAAAGGACCCAATTGGCTTCAGTAATTGTTTCTCAAGTCTTGAGAGCATCTGAGATGCAAAAGGGAGAGAGGGGTTGTGGGGGAACATTTGCAGGGTAGTCACATACTCCCTGTACTATCCGGAAAGGGCTATTTTTGTTGGGCTGGTGCCTGAGGAGCCCTAGTTCTCTCTGTTCTCTTACCTCCTCTAGACATTTTGCTTTGTTGGTGTTCAGAACAGCTGTGAACAAAGACATACTTGGATGGAAAATTCCTATGGAACCTGGGCACCGGGGTCATTAAAAGGTGCTTTAACTCTCGAGTTCCTTAGACTTTTATTGTAGGGTTTTGAAAAGGGCAGCTGCAACTGGCCCAAACAAGGCTGTAAAGTCCAAAGGGGCATCTATTAATCTGGATATGAAATCATCCTGCAGTGACTTAAGTCTAAGCCACAAAAATTTTTTTGAGTACTGACCTGGAAGTAGCTGCCATAGCGCAGGCCTCAGCTGCATCATAGCTGCATTTGATGGAGTGTCTTTGTACTTGGGAAAATGCTCCTAAAAGATTCACGGCTAGTTGCTTTCCTTCAGAATCTGGGAGGTCTGAGATAGCAGAAGTTGCTTGAGACAAGTTCTAGGAGTATTCAGTCATGTGTGTCAGGTAGTTGATAGCTCTGAAAGCCAAAGTGGCTGAAGTATATGCCTTTTTCCCTAGCCCTTCCAGGGCTCTACTCTCCTTGTCCACTGGGATAGTGAGGTAGAAGGAAGCACTCTAGAAGGCTTGTCAGTATCAACTCAGTCGACTGCTGGGTCTGCAGCTGGTCACCTGAAAAGGAACTGGTAGTCCTCAGGGACTTTGTAGAAGTGGTCTGGCATTTCGAGATCCATGTTGGAAGGCATCCAAAAAGGTTGGAGGTACTGGTGTGGCACCAGAGAAGAACTGGGAAAGTCCACTTGTAAAAGTTAATACCTTTTCTGGACATCTGAGATTTGAAAAGAATCCCACTTAAAATGTTCCACATTTTCAGGATGGTCTCTACAAAAGACATTTTCTCCATGGGGAAGTCTGCCCCTACTGACTCCACCTCAGAGGAGATGTACTCCTGAGGTGAGGGGATTTGAGTAAAGTAGTCTAAAGATTCTTCATCAGAAGAGGATTTGTCTGAAGAGTCTGGGTCCCTAGCCCTTTTCTGTGAAGGCTGAAAGGCTGTGGTGGGAACAGGCTGAGAAGTAGGCTGCTTAAGTACCATGAAAGCCTGGAAAAGTCTGAGAAGGCCTGCCAATCTGCAGGAACCTCCTGGGCAGTGGAAACATGCGCTGTCTTCTGCTTTTTCTTTGCTGGAGAGATCTTTCGTAATGTCGGGAGGCCAGATGAATGCCCAAGTTCGAAGGTTTCAGGCTGAAGCAGACCAGTAGCAGACATTTGTAGTAAATCCTTAGGTTCCTAAATGCATTCGAGCTTGGTTTCCCCCGAGATCCACATCAGACGTCTGTTCCACCTCTTGACTCGTGCTTGCGGCAGAAATCAAGGCAACCTCAAAAATGGGTTCAACCTGTGACTCAATGCCTGAAATCTAATGTGTCTCCACGTCGACAAGTGCCTCGGGAAAGATGTCAGATGGGTGAGGTGCAGCAGAAGGCAATGGCCAAGGTTTCTTTCGGGCCTTGAGGAACCCATCCATGCACATAGTTAATAATTTTAGCCATTGGTTTTCCAAATACAAAGCTAGTGATGAAATCCTGCTTCTAAAGGTCTTAGGAATGAATGACTGGCAGACACTGCAGGGCTTATGGTCATGGCTGGGGACTAGGTATGGCCTGGGTATAGCTGTCCTTGTGTGGAATTTGTCTTCCAAACTGGTACTTGCCCATCCTGGATGACATAAAATTACAACAAGAAAAGAGATTCCCCAACGAGAGACTTATCTGAAAGCAAAAGTCGGAAACATTGGAAACTGTACAATCAACAGTCGGAGCTGGCATTCTGGTGGCAGAAAATTTTGAGGATGGTACGTGCATCCGTCCATTTTATGGCCTACATCTGACTGCAGCCGTCAGACGTACCACGTACCCTATAGTATCAAAAGACTGTATACTGGCCAACATCGGGCACCTTCTGGCTGGGATATCTCTCAAGTAAAGACTACAGCAGCAAGTGAATAGAAGGAAGTCTGTTGTGACAGTCTGTCATACTGAAAGGTAAATAGAAACCTTTCCTACAATTTTTCTAAGGTAGGCTGAAAAAGGAATATCTAACAAGGGTAGTTAGAATTTTTTTCCCTTGAATATTGGCTCCTTGTGGTCCATTAAGCTTCTTTTTGCAGTCTCCTTGCCACTGCTTTTTAAAGTGCTCACCTTCAGATTTTGAGTTGCTTACAAAAAAAGGACATGGGTTGACTGGATAATTCCTTCTAAATTTAGCAACTATAGACAGGAAAGGTTGTTTAAACAACCTGCAGAAGTTTTCTGCTTTCATCTATTTTTTAAACCTCTGCAGAAGCATTACCATGGAAAGAACGAACATTCACAAAGCATGTTCTCATAACAGTGCCAGTGGCTGCTGCCCTAGAAGTAACATCTATGGCATTATAACTACAGCTGCTATATTTAGTAGAATTAAGCATTTTGTATCAAAATTAGGGACGCTAGCAATAGTTTGTTCCAAGTTGGTCAAAACAGCTAGAAAAAAATTAAGTCGTGTGGGTTTGGATGTTAATGGCTCTAGAGGCTAAATTGACATAAGTGTACACAAATTTTCCATACCAGTTAAGGCTCTGCTGTCCTTGTCATTTGGAACAGGATTAGAGGAAGGAAATGCCACAGTTCATTTATCAGAATCTACAGAAACATCAGATGGATCAGCAGATGGATTTTATAGCAAATAAATGAGTCTGGAACTGTGTAAAACTTGTCCAACTTTTTAGGGGTAGAAGTTTTAAGTTGTGGGACAAGGAAGTAGCCATAAGGAATTGTTAAGCACCTAAAGCCACCAAAACTGTGTGAAGAGCAAAAGATTTAAGGTTGTTGTGTTTAAAAGTTCATAGTATTTGGAAGTGTCAAACCGCTCTGTCCTCCCAAACAATTCCTTAGTTTTGGCTATAATGCTATATTGCCCCAAAGGATAGCTCATTAAGAGAATCTGAGGATAAAGTGTCTTCTGCTTCATATTCAAATTCAGAGGGGGAAGGTGCCTGTGAAGCATAACCCTAAACTCCTTAAGAGTCGGAAAGGTCCTCTTCTTTACAGAAAGAGGATACACTCCCTTTCTTCAATGGATTAAAATATGCAGAATAAGCGTCAGTAGACAAAACCTTACAGTGCTTTGAAGAGTCTTTCTACAGAATTTTAAAAGCTATCTTTTTGTGTATTCTGACGACAAACTAGGATAGAGGGTGGAGAAAAGGTTTTGTCTTTTGGGTACCCTTGCGAGGAATGTCCAGCCTTATAGTCTAGGGAGTAGATGCAGTAGGTCTAACCTCCATAAACAAACCCCGCAAATCCTCCTGAACCAGATGACTACTTCCTTCTTCCTCAGTTAGTTATCCTATGTTCCCCCCCCTTCCCGGCTGTCTCAGACATACAGTTCTTTTCAGATGTGCTGCATTCTTTAGCCATAACAGCCTCCAGACGGGTCACCTTTAAAGGGCCTGAGGGAAAGTCTAGAGGCTGCAAACACACATATCGGTGAAGTTATCCATCTCAGACCAGCTCAAAGGAATGCACATCTGGCTTTCACCAAGCACTTCTCTTAAAAGATTTTCTTATTGAACACAGATGTTCTGAGGTAGAAAATGTTGACGAATTAGCAGTTTGTTCTAACACCACGAGAAGCTTGTCTTCAAGATACATCCTATGGGTGTTGAATCTATTTCCAATGCATTTTGAAGGCAAATGCTCAACAGATATTACAAATTTTAATGACCCTAGACAAAAAAACAACTCAAGTGGGAGTCCCTGTGCAATTAGATACCCACACTCACTCCCCTTTTTCCTGACCGGCGTTAATCTTAGTCACAAAAATTTTAGAAGGAAGATTCTCTAAGATGGCACTTATTTGCCCAAGACTTGTGCTGAAACAGACTGATTTGGATGACTACACACGGTACGTCTGGCAGCTGACAGAAAGGATTAAAGTTTTGAACTGTTAATAAGCTACTTCGTGTGGTATAGGGTTTAACTTTCCCAGCCATCATTTGCATACTGTGCGATCTTGACAAAGTCACTTAAGTGCTTTGGGGCAACTGGGAATTTGGACTAGGCTCATTAATTTGATAGTGGCACAATAGGTAGCACACTCATCTTTGGTGCAGAAGGCTGTGGGTTCTGTTTCCACACCAGGTAGATCAATCACTGACAATGCAGTGCACAGTGAGACACCCTTCACACAAGATGTAAACTGAGGCCCCATATGCTTGAACTGGTGGTAGCTCAAGTGGCTGTTAAAGATCCCAATACCCTGGCCAAAACTCCCTTATTAGTAGTATAAATATCACAGTGAATCTCCCCTGAAAAGGGGCTATTAGACTAAAGGGACTAACCCAGTCAAAACAGATAAACACAGAAAAATAAATTGCCTCTGACTGCATGCCTTGTAAAGTACAGTTGTGTACACTTACCATAAATGTAGATGTTAGACTGTATTCACTGTTGCAGTCATTACATTTGGGGTAATCTGCTGGCAGGTTGCCCTCAGTCGGCCTGAATTCCAAAGTCTTGGGTCCTGCATCAGTTGCTGTCTCCTCTTCCATGACGTCAGGTCGTCAGGGTTATAAAACATGCAGCAGACGCCATTTTATTTACTTTTTCTTGCCCTCGATGTCAGGTGTCCCCAAAAAGGTAGCAATATATTCTAATATATATATATATATATATATATATATATATATATATATATATATATATATGCATCAATAGAAACTTTACCTTCATCTACAAGCAGATACACCACACAGGTTGTAGAAGACAGAAGGAAAGATGAACTTTAGAATGACAGGAGGATGGCAGGAGGGTAACTTGGACTGCAACAGTGAATACACTTGAACATCTATATTTATGGTAAGTGTACACAACTGTACTATGTTCTTCGTATTTCACTGTTGCAGTCATTACATTTGGGTAGAATCCCAAAGCTATGGTTGGGAGGCTGGAGCTAAACAGCATTAGGTGCGGCTATAAGGCCCTGCAGCACTGCAGTGGCAAAGCCTGCCCTGGACTTAAAGAGGCAAATAGTAATGCTTTGCAAAGGTGTGAACAGAACTCCAGGTAGCAGCCTCTAGAATGTCTTTGGTTGGCACTCCTCTGAGAAAGGCTGCTGAAGTAACTGCAGCTCTGGTGCAATGAGATCTAATGTCCTTGGGCACAGGTTTACCATGGTGTAAGTAGCAGAAACTGATGCAGTGGCTTATCCACTTTGAAACTGTCTGCTTTGAAATAGTCTTTCCTTCTGATTCTGCAGTATATGACACTAGTAATTGCTCCGTTTTTCTTAAGAGCTTTAGTCCTGCTCAAGTAGAATCTTAGCTGTGTACGTCCAAGGAATGCAGAATTCTCTCCCCTTTGTTCTGCGGATCTGGATAAAAAGTTGGCAGGTTAATTGTTTGGTTAAGAGCCGCACTGGAAACCACCTTGGGCATAAAAGTAGGATTTGTCCTCAGAGACACCCTGTCTGGGTAAAATATGATAAAAGGCTCTACAGCCATGATGGCCTGTAGCTCTGAAAATCTTCTTGCTGAAGTAATTGCTAGTGGCAGAGCTGTCTTCAATGATAAGAACTTTATATGTGCGGTAGCAGCTGGTTCAAATGGAGGCAGGGTGAGCATTTCCAACACATAATTGAGGTCCCATCCAGGTAATGATCTTCTAGGCGGCCTTAAATTTTTGGCTCCTCTAAGATACTGCTTTATTAAAGGATGAAAAAAAAATGGTGGCTCTGTATTGTAATGTGCCGAAATGGCAGAGGCATGGATTTTGATAGAGGAGAAAGATAGGCCTTTGTCAAGCATCTCAGTCAAGTATTGCAATATCTGAGGAATATGTGGTTCTGCTGTATCAGTTCCTTGTGCTTGATTCCAAGCACAGAATCTCTTCCATTTGTCAGCATAAGATTTTCTAGTACTAGGCCTTCTGGCTTCCAAAATGACATCCATCACAGCTTTACTGAGAAGTGTCGTTTGTATGATTACATGATTAGCCATGCTGCCAGGTTCAGAGTCTGTAGTTGATTGTGCAGGATCTGATTGTTTTGCTGGGACAGTTGTGGTCTTTGAGGCAAGGTCCAAGCTGGGTACTGAGACAAGTTCCTTAGGATTGGGTACAAGTATTGGCGGGGCCAGTCCGGGGCAATTAATATCTTTGGCTTCTCTTGTCTGACCTTTAGGAGGACTTTGGGTAGAAGAGGCAGAGAAGGAAAGGCGTAAACAGGTTTTTCCAACTGAAGGATAGGGCGTCCACTTTCCATGCTTGTCTGTGATAAGTCCTTGTGCAGAATCTTTTCAATTGATAATTTTGAGGAGAGGCAAATAGATCTATGTCTGGGCTCCCCCATTTCTCTGCTATCATGCTGAAGACTTGTGGATATAGTTTCCACTCGTGAGGATCCATAAGGTTTCTGCTTAAATAGTCTGCCAGAGTATTTTGTTTTCCTGCCAGGAATTGAGCTTGAAGATGTATTTGGTAGGTCAAAGCTGTGTCCCACAGTGCCATGGCCAATCTGCAAAGGGGGTATGAGTGTGTGCCCCCTTGCTTGTTTTTATACCACATGACTGTGGTGTTGTCCATCTTTATCAGTAGTTGTCCTGGATGAAGTAAGTCCTTGAAGGCTGTTAGGACATTTTGAGCAGCTAGCATCTCTTTCTGGTTGATATGTAGATGCATTTGTTTTGCTGTCCATATGCCCTGAATGCATCTCCCCGCCATGTGGGCCCCCAGGCATAATCTGATGCGTCTGTTGTTAAGGTTTGGCTGGCAGGGGATAGAGTGAAGGGCCATCCCATGTTGTGGTGACAGGCCTTTGCCCACCATAGAAACACCTGTTGCAGGGAAGGAATGAGAGAAATCATTGTTTCCAGACTGTGTGAATGTTGACTCCATAAACTTTTTAGGTACCACTGAAGTTTCCTCATATGCAGTCTTGCATATGGAATTAGTAGGATGCAGGATGCCATGAAGCCCAGAGCCTGCAGAATTTGTCTTGCAGAAGACTGTGCTTTTGTTGCCATCAAAGTAGTCAGTTGCCTTTGTTTGTCTGGCGTGAGGTAAGCCATCTGAGCAGTTGCATTCAAGCTTGCACCCAGGAATGTTATCTTTTGAGAGGGTACCAGTTGTGATTTCTTTTCATTTATTGTGTACCCTAGGCATGTTAGAAGCCTTTTCACAAACGCCAGCTGTCGAAGAAGAGTGTCCTTGTTCTCTGCTTGAATGAGACAGTCATCAAAGTAAGGATATATTTGTATATTTCTTTGTCTGCAAAATGCAAGTACTGGTGCCAGGCACTTTGTAAAGACCCTGGGCACAGTAGATAAGCCAAAGGGCAGTGCAGAGAATTGGTAATGCATTAAGCCAGCCTTGAATCTGAGGTATCTTCTGCACGACTGTCTTATTGGTGCATGCAGGTATGCATCTTTTAGGTCTAAAGTCACCAGCCAAGCATTCTTGCCCAGCATGGGCAGAAGCTGCTGCAAAGTCAGTATTTTGAATTTTGGAATGTCCAGGTATGTGTTCAAAATCGATAAATCCAGTATTGGCCGCCAGGCCTTGCCCTTTCTGGGTACCAAGAACAGTCTTGAGTAAAAACCTTGTCCTTTTTCCTGTTCTGGTACTGTCTGAATGGTCCTCATATCCATGAGTGACGTAACCTGTTTCTGTGCCTCTGCCCATTGATTTTTTGGCAGATCTGGCCAACCATTTGTCACTGGCAGAGTGTGGAAATGGAATCTGTATCCCTGTGATACGATGTTTTGTACCCACTTGTCCTGGGTTATTAACTGCCAATTTTGAGCAAAAAGTGCTAATTTTCCCCCTATGGGTGTGCCAAAAGATAAGTGCTTGGTGTAGGCAGAGGGAAGTCATTGGGGCTGCTTTCGGTAGGTTTGCGCTTTATCTCCTCCAGATATGGAGGTGGATGCGCCCCATTGCTTTGACCTATACGAGTCTTGCGCCTGGTACCTGGAACCCTTAGGGTGTCTGGATTTGCCTCTGAGTCTGTCTGACACAGGAAAGGACCATTTTGTTGTAGGCCAGTGTCTACTGAATCTTGGTGGCTGCACTTGTAAGAAGTCTTCAACAGTTTGCATAGACTTAGCTTTGTCTTCCATTTACTTTAAAACCTCTTCTGCCTTAATACCAAACAGAGAATCATGCTGTAAAGGTGCATCTAACAATTTAGCTTTAACATGATCAGGCAAATTTTGTTCCTTTAACCAGGCATGCCTCCTAATCACAGATCCAGTAACTGCAGCCCTGCAGGAGGGCTCTAAAGAATCAAAACTACATTGCAAAGTATGCTTTCCAACTTGTTCAGCTGCATGCAATAATTCCTGCAATTCTTTATTTTCTGCACCTTCTGAAATCAACACCATTTTTTGTTTCAGCAATCCCATAACATGTTGTTGGTACTTAAGCATATGAAACTGACAGTTTAAGGCCCCGATTGCCAAGGTTGCAGATGTATAAACCTTTTTTTCCCCATCTGTCCAGTGCCCTTGAATCTCTGTCAGAGGGGGTAGGATTTTTTGCTGTTGAGGCCTTAACTCCCTTTGGGCCCTGTGAAATAGTTTCAGGATCAGCAGCAGGGTTTCTAAATAAAAATTTATGTGAGTCAGGTACCCTGTAATATCGGTCAGGTTTACTGGGAGCCGGAGGTAAGGAGTCAGGGGTCAAGCTTGACTCTGAAAACACATCATCCACAATGTCTAAAACAGGGGGAATGGCTAAAGGCCTGTGCTGAGGGAGAAGAAGGAAATCCCTGAGCCTCTTTTTTGATTCTGAGAAGTCTTGACTCTCCCAGTGAAAATGCTCCCTTAAAGTATGCAAGGTTTCTCCAAATAAATAATCCCTCAGGAGGAGATGCAGATGGAATAGACTCCTCAGCATCAGAATCCTCATAGGGAGGCATAGATAATTCCTGATCAGAAGAAATAGAAACCTGATCTGAAGATTCATAATCAGTGTCTTGGCCTAGGTCTCTCATCTAGTGGGGGATGGGTACCCCTGATCAAGGTAATAAGGTCTTCAGCCATTTTGATCATCTGTTTTTTAGGCATAGAGGCCTGTGCACGTGGCTCATGCATCATTTTTTTAGTTTTAGAAGTTGCTTTTGTCTTTGGTTTTGCAGCTGTCGTCATTTTGATATACAAATGTTGAGGTCTGAATACACCCTCAGAAGCCGGTGCCTGCTCAGCGGCTCCGGACCCATCCGAGGGAGATACATCCATCGGTCGAATACCTTGAGTATCTTGCGGCATGCCTGACTCCACAAGGATGTCGGTAGAGGCCTGCGACTCAAAGGTAGCGGGCATCAGGGGCTGCGAAAGCGCTTCACTGAGTACCGGCGAACCGGCGACTGGCTTAGGAGAAGCTTCGTCGTCGGTTTTGGAACTCGACTGCCTTTCTCTATCCTTTTCTTTGCGTTTTATGTCCTCCGGTAGTCGGATTGCTATCCTACGACATTTCTGGGTAGTTAAATCTGTTTCCAAAATACTTTGATGCAAAAATATACAGACGCTTAAACGCTTGGTTAAATCTAGCACAAAACCGACCTGACGTCATGGAAGAGGAGACAGCAACCGATGCAGGACCCAAGACTTTGAAATTCAGGCCGACTGAGGACAACGTGCCAGCAGATTACCCCAAATGTAATGAGTGCAACAGTGAAACACGAAGAACATCTACCTATGAACCTATACTGACAGGGAGTATTGCTACCCACACTACTAACAATACATTTTCATATCTCTGGCATACATGCACAACCTTTTTATATCAGCACACTGGCTTGTGCTTGGGTTGGAGACATGGCATATAAAAGCCGCAACCTGAGCTTTTTAGACTGGATACATATATGGGCTACCCTAGTGGATAACTCCCAGCTGGGAGAATTAGTACAACAGTAATCATAAGAACTTTCTCAGTTAGAGCTACACAGCAGAATCTTTGAAAAACTACAGTTGTGTAAGTAAACTTACCAGAACATTAGATGTTCAAATGATCACTGCTGAAGTAGCCTTAGGTACATGGGTTATATCCTGCCAAAAATATAACCAGCCAGCCTCCAACGCTTCAGGGCACCTTCCAACGCACCCAAACTGTCAGGCAGTACAAGCTGAGCTGACTAAAATACCAGCTTGGGTGTGAAGCCCTTCAGAGTTTTCATGCTAACAGACAGAGGGAGGCTGAGCCCTGAAATGACAAGGCTAGGAACAACAAAAAATAAATGTCGACACCCTAGTATAAACAACACACCAAAAAACAAAGGGAGTGTCAACAGGGAGTGGCTACTGTAGCAATGAACACTCATACATCTACAGTTATAAGTTTACTTACACAATTGTACTATGTTCATCATACTGATCACTGCTACAGTAGCCTTAGCTATGTGATAAGATTACCCTAGCTGTATTAACAAGCAAAGGAATCTTCTTAATGAACTCCCCACAGATGGATAAAACCTTGGAAGAACCCTTGATCAATTTCCATTCATAAGGATCTGCCCTTGTCCTGCTCAGCTTGTCAGCACACAATTTTGCTCTATTGGAACATAGAATGCCCTTGCAGTGAGATTGTGCTGTGAAGCTACATCCTAAACTAACATGGCTACTCTGCAAATTGGGTACAACCTAGACCCTCCAACCCCCCGCTTGTTGATGTACAACAGGACTGTGGTATAGTCTGTAATCACTATAAGAGGTTCCAAGGAACAAAGATGATTAAGAGTCTAGAGTGCCTTGATCAGGGCAAGCATCTCCTTGAGATTTAGGAGCTTGCATCTGTCCTGTGTGTGCCACACACCCTGCAGTTTTATCACTCATGAAACTCCTCTTCAAAGTTGAGAGTGTCTATGCAGACTGACTCTTTGGAGCAGGGAAAGAGAAGGGGAGACCTGGATTTAAGGGTATCTGTTGTCTCCACCAAATGATTTATCTTCTGTCAATCGCCAGCACTGTGATTTAAAAAGATTAAGGGTGATGGTGATGGAACCAAAGAGACTACAGATACAGCTGTTATCCTGCTCGTGTGGAGCCTTGACAGGGGTATCATGAGAATCATAGATGCCATGAGATTCAAAATCCTGAAGTATTCCCTTGCAGTGACAGAAGTCTGACTGGAAAAACCTGATAGACCGAAACACTAAAGGTGGAGGAGTGTCCATATTCACCAAGGATTTTCACACCTCCAGGCTAGTTGCCCAACACAATGCATCTGAAATTCTCCAGGTGCAGCTAACACTAGGCAAGATTGTAATCCAAATTGTAGCTTGCTACAGATACCCCACCATGCCCCAAGATTATCACTACACCTTTCTAAACATACTGGAAAATATTAAGATACAACCAAACACCCTAATACTGGGTGATTTCAACTACCCTGCCATTAACTGGGAAAGCTACTCTGGTACCAACACCTTTTCCCAACAGGTCTTGGAATTTATGAATTCCAACGCCCTGGATCAACTAATTCATTGTCCCCCCACGGGCTCCAATATCCTAGACCTGGTCATTACCAACATGGGAGATAGATGCTCCACACCAGTGGTCAGCCCCTCATTGGTCAGGTCTGACCATAAGCAAATCACCCTGGACATCCACATCCAACCGCCAGTAAGGGAACCTCCAAAACTTCTCCAAAGCCAACTTCATGCTACTCAAGTCAGAAGTGACAAACTTCATGACACCCATGCAGACGGGAGCTGAACATTCGACTGCCGAATCCTACACTAAGGCACTGAACGAGCACATCCACTCGTGCATGAATTGATGTGCATGAATCGTGCCATCTCAAATAGAACCAAGATGCTCTCCTCCAAAAACAAAAAAGCCAATCTGGAGGTCCCCTGCCTTAAACAAACTATACAACAGAAGGAAGAAACTGTTGCAGAAAAGTGAAAAATCCCAAGATGCAAAAAAAAGTGCAGTTGTGTACACTTACCATAAATGTAGATGTTCGTGTGTACTCACTATTGCAATCATCACTACTGGGTTATCTGCTTGCAGTAGCCCTCAGTCGGCCTGATTAACAAAGTCTTGGGTCCTGCATCGGTTGCGGTCCCTTCTTCCATGACGTCAGGTCGCCAGGGGTATAAACATGCAGCCAACACCATTACATCAGTTTTTCTTGACCCAGATGTCAGGTGCCCCCATAATGGGAAGCAATTAAATCTATAAACATACAAAGTTATACCTCCAACAAAAAAGCAATTACACCAAAAAGCTTTTGAAGACAGAAAAGGAAAGAAGAGGTATATCCAAAATAAGAAAGTGGGCTGGAGGGAGGGTAACCAGGACTGCAACAGTGAATACACTTGAACATCTACATTTATGGTAAGTGTACACAACTGTACTATGTTTTTAGTGTTTCACTGTTCCAATCATCACTTTTGGGTAGATTCCCAAAGCTAAAGATGGGAGGAGGAATTTAAATAGCATTAGGACCAGCTAAAAGGCTCCGCAAGACTGCAGTGGCAAAGCCAGCTCTGGATTTAGAGAAAATTGGCAGATGGTAATACTTGTTGAAAGTATGTACAGAATTCCAGGTTGCAGCTTCTAAGATGCCCCTGGTAGGGACACCTCTGAGAAAGGCTGCAGAGGTAGATGCAGCCCTAGTAGAGTGGGGTCTGATCCCCAATGGGGTAGGTTTTCCATGGTGTTTGTAGCAGAAATTAATGCAATGGCCTATCCATTTGGAAATGGTTTGCTTTGAAATAGCCTTCCCTCTGCCCCTGCAGTAAATGCCACCATCAGTTGATCAGATTTCCTTTGAGGTTTAGTTCTGCCCAAGTAGAATCTAAGTTGTCTGTGCACGTCTAAGGAGTGCAGAATCCGTTCCCCTTTGTTCTGTGGATTAGGAAAGAAGGTTGGCAAATGTATGGACTGATTAAGAGCCACACTGAATACCACCTTGGGCATGAAGGAGGGATTGGTCCTGAGGGACACCTTGTCTGCATGAAAGATGATGAAAGGTTCCACTGCCATGAGGGCCTGTAATTCATATACCCTTCTTGCTGAAGTGACTGCTAAAAGGAAAGCTGTTTTCCAGGACAGAAATTTTAAGTCCGCAGTGGCAGCTGGCTCGAAAGGAGGAAGAGTGAGCTTTTCCAATACAAAGTTAAGGTCCCAGGCTGAAGTTGGAGCTCTCCTGGGTGGTCGTAGGTTTTTGGCCCCTCTAAGGAACTGCTTAAGCAGTGAAAGAGAGTAGAGGTGTGGTTCTGTGTTATAATGAGCTGAGATGGCTGAGGCGTGAATTTTGATGGAGGAGAAAGATAGGCCCTTATGAAGCATCTCAGTTAAGTATTGTAAAATCTGAGGTAAATTGGGCACTGTTGTGCTCATCCCTTGAGACTGGTTCCAGGCACAGAATATTTTCCATTTTTCAGCGTGAGACTTTTTAGTACTAGGCCTCCTTGCCTCTAAAATGATATCCATGACTGGTTTACTGGGGGATGGTAAAGGAGAAATTACGTAATTAGCCAGGCTGCTAGATTCAGTGTTTGAAGTTGAGGGTGTAGAATTTGGTTCTCCTGCTGAGACAATAGAGTAGGAGACTGAGGCAGGTGCCATGGGGTCAACAGTGACACATTGTGCAAGAGGGGGTACCAGTGTTGGGAGTGGCCAGTCTG
Source organism: Protopterus annectens (assembly GCF_019279795.1). Taxonomy (NCBI): domain Eukaryota; kingdom Metazoa; phylum Chordata; order Ceratodontiformes; family Protopteridae; genus Protopterus; species Protopterus annectens. Next base: position 540,338,874 of record NC_056725.1, on the reverse strand, counting down.
GTGCAATCAAAATCGTCCTTGGTTTGTCTTGTTTCACCTTTAGTAGTACTTTGGAGAGCAGAGCCAGAGGAGGACAGGCATAAACTGATAGGCTTTTCCAGCTGAAGGAAAGAGCATCCACTTTCCAAGCCTGATTGCAGGGAGTCCTTGCACAAAATTTGTCCAACTGATAGTTTTGGGGGGAGGCAAACAGGTCTATATCTGGGCTCCCTCATTTGCTTGTCAACATGTTGAAAATCCTTGATTCCAGTTTCCACTCGTGTGGGTCCATGAGGTTTCTGCTTAGTTCGTCTGCCAGTGTATTTAGTTTTCCTGGCAGGAATTAAGCTTGTAGATGTACATGATAGCTCAGGGCTGTGTTCCACAATACCATGGCTATTCTGCACAGGAGGTAAGAATGTGTACCCCCCTGCTTGTTTATGTACCACATAACAGTGTTCTCTGTCTTTATCATTAATTGTCCTGGAAGAATGTGGCCCTTGAAGGCTGTCAGAGCATTCTATACAGCTAATATTTCTTTTTGATTGATATGCAGGTTCATTTGACTTGGGTTCCATTTGCCCTGAATGCACTTCCCTGCCAAATGAGCCCCCCATGCATAATATGATGCGCCTGTTAGGGTTTGGGTGGCGGGGATGTTGTGAATGGTAGTCCCTTGTTTAAGTGGCACACCTCTGCCCACCAAAGCAATTCCAGGCATAGGCAAGGTATGATAGGAATCATTGCTTCTAGATCCTGAGAATGTTGACATCATAGGCTTTTTAGATACCATTGTAGTTTCCTCATATGCAGTCTTGCATATGGAATTAGAAGAATGCAAGAGGCCATGAACCCCAAGGCTTGCAATATTTGCCTTGCAGAAAACAGGGTTTTCGTGGCCACTAGTTTGAAGTAGGTTGTCAGACGAATTTGTTTCTCTGGCATGAGGAAAGCCATCTGGGAAGTTGTATTCAATCTTGCACCCAGGAATATAATTTGTTGACAGGGTACCAGGTGTGATTTCTTTTCATTTATAGTGTACCCAAGACTAGTTACCACTCTCTGTACAAAAGCCAGATCATTCAAAAGTATGTCCTGGCTTTCTGCCTGAATTAGACCATCGTCCAGGTATGGGTATATTTGAATATTTCTTTGCCTGCAAAATGCAATGATTGGGGCTAGGCACTTTGTGAAAACCCTGGGCGCAGTACATAAGCCAAAGGGCAGTGCACAGAAAGTACAGTTGTGTACACTTACCATAAATGTAGATGTTAGAGTGTATTCACTGCTGCAGTCATTACATTTGGGTTATCTGCTTGCAGTAGCCCTCAGTCGGCCTGATTAAAGTCTTGGGTCCTGCAACGGTTGCTGTCCCTTCTTCCATGACGTCAAGTCGTCAGGGGTATAAAACATGCAGCCGATGCCATTACATCAGTTTTTCTTGCCCCAGATGTCAGGTCCCCCCTAATGGGAAGCAATTAAATATATAATACAAGGATATACATCCAACAAAAAAGCAAATACATGAAAAAGCTTTTTGAGCATAGTAAGTGAGAGTAGAGATATAGCCAAAAGAAGAAAGGGGGCTGGAGGGAGGGTAACCAGGACTGCAACAGTGAATACACTCGAATATCTACATTTATGGTAAGTGTACACAACTGTACTATGTTCTTCATGTTTCACTGTTGCAGTCATTACATTTGGGTAGATTCCCAAAGCTAAGGTTCGTAGGAGGAATTTAAATAGAATTAGGACCAGCTATAAGGCCCTGCAAGACTGTAGTGGCAAAACCAACTCTGGATTTAGAGAAAATTGGCAAATGATAATGCTTGGTGAAAGTATATACAGAACTCCAGGTAGCAGCTTCTAGGATGTCCCTTGTAGGGATGCCCCAGAGAAAGGCTGTAGAGGTAGATGCAGCCCTGGTTGAATGGGGTCTGACGCCTTGTGGGATTGGTTTTCCATGGTGCTTATAGCAGAAATGAATGTAGTGGCCTATCCATTTTGAAATGGTTTGCTTTGAAATAGCTTTCCCCTCTGTCCCTGCAGCAAATGCAACCAGCAGTTGCTCGGATTTCCTTTGAGGTTTAGTCCTGTCCAAGTAGAATATAAGTTGTAAGTGCACATCTAAGGAGTGCAGTTTCCGTTCCCCTTTGTTCTGTGGGTTAGGAAAGAAGGTAGGCAAATGAATGGACTGATTAAGAGCCACACTGGATACCACCTTGGGCATGAAGGAGGGATTGGTTGAGGGACACCCTGTCCGCATGAAAGATGATGAAAGGCTCCAATGCCATAAGGGCCTGTAACTCAGATACCCTTCTTGCAAAAGTGATTGCTAAAAGGAAAGCTGTTTTCCAGGAAAGAATTTTTAAATTTGCAGTAGCAGCTGGTTCGACAGGAGGAAGAGTGAGTTCTCCAAGACAAAGTTAAGGTCCCTGACTGGAGTTGGAGTTCGCCTCAGTGGCCTTAAATTTTCGGCCCCTCTGAGGAACTGCTTGAGCAGTGTGTGAGAGAAGAGGGGAGGCTCTGCGCTATAATGAGCTGAAATGGCTGAGGCATGAATTTTGATGGGAGGAAAAGGACAAGCCCTTATGAAGCATCTCAGTCAAATATTGTAGAATCTGAGGTAAATTGGGCATTGCTGCGCTCATCCCTTGAGACTGGTTCCAAGTACAAAATCTTTTCCATTTTGCAGCATAAGACTTTCTAGTACTAGGCCTCCTAGCCTCTAAAATGATGTCCATCACTGATTTACTGAGGGGTGGTAAAGAAGAGATTAGGTAATCAGCCAGGATGCTAGGATCAGGGTTTGCAGCTGAGGGTGCAGAATATGGTTCCCCTGCTGAGACAACAGGGAAGGAGTCTGAGGCAGATGCCATGGGGACAAGCGTGACACACTGCGCAGGGGGGGGTACCAGTGTTGGCGTGGCCAGTCTGGTGCAATTAAAATCGTCCTTGGCTTGTCCTGTTTGATCTTTAGTAATACCTTTGAAAGCAGAGGAGGACAGGCATAAACTGATAGGTTTTTCCAGCTGAAGGATAGTGCATCCACTTTCCAAGCTAGTTTGTGGGGAATCCTTGTGCAAAATTTGTCCAATTGATGGTTCTGGGGGGAGGCAAATAGGTCTATATCTGGGCTTCCCCATTTGCTTGTCAACATGTTGAAAATCCTTGGTTCTAGTTTCCACTCATGTGGGTCCACGAGGTTTCTGCTTAGTCCATCTGCCAGTGTATTTAGTTTTCCTGGCAGGAATTGAGCTTGTAGATTCACTTGGTAGCTCAAGGCTGTGTTCCACAATGCCATGGCTAGACTGCAGAGGGGGTAAGAGTGTGTAGCCCCCTGCTTGTTTATGTACCACATGACCGTGGTGTTGTCAGTCTTTACCATTAGTTGTCGTGGAAGAATGTGGTCTTTGAAGGCTGTCGGAGCATTCTATACAGCTAATATTTCCTTTTGATTTCTGTGTAGGTGCATTTGACTTGGGTTCCATTTGCACTGAATGCATTTCCCTGCCAAGTGAGCCCCCCATGCATAGTCTGAAGCGTCTGTTAAGGTTTGGGCGGCAGGGGGTAGTGTGAATCGTAGTCACTTGTTTTGGTGGCAGGCCTCTGCCCACCAAAGGAACTCTAGGAGTAGACAATGTATGATAGGAATCATAGCTTCTAGATCCTGTGAATGTTGACACCAAAGGCTTCTGAGATACCACTTAAGTTTCCTCACATTCAGCCTTGCATATGGAATTAGAAGAATGCAGGAGGCCATGAACCCCAAGGCCTGCAGTATTTGCCTTGCAGATAACTGTTTCTGTGTGTCCACTTGTTTGAAGTAGGTTGTCAAATAAGTCCGTTTCTCTGGCATGAGGAAAGCCATCTGGGAAGTTGTATTCAAGCATGCTCCCAATAATATAATTTGTTGACAGGGTAACAGGTGTGATTTCTTTTCATTTATGGTGTACCCCATACAAGACAGTACCCTTTGAACAAAGGCCAGATGATTCAAAAGTATGTCCGGGCTTTCTGCCTGAATTAGACAATCGCCCAATTATGGATATATTTGAATATTTCTTTGCCTGCAGAATGCAATGAATGGAGCTAGCCACTTTGTGAATACCCTGTGCGCAGTAGATAAGCCAAAGGGCAGTGCAGAGAACTGATAGTGCATGTCACCTACTTTGAAGCGTAGGTATCTTCTGCAAGACTCCCTGATAGGATGTGCAGGTATGCTTCTTTGAAGTCTAGTGTTGCCAACCATGCATCTTTGCCTAGCACAGGAAGCAGCAGGTGAAGAGTCAGCATCTTGAATTTTGGAATCACCAGAAAAGTATTTAGAGTGGAAAGGTCCAGGATAGGGATGCCATGTATTGCCTTTTCTGGGAACCAGAAAAAGTCTCGAATAGAAACCTTGCCCCTTTTCCTCTTCTGGTACCAACTGAATAGCCCCCATGCTTGAGAGAGAAAGTACTTGATTTTGGGTCTCTGCCCACTGATTTGAGGTAGAGCTGGCCACCCGCTTGGTGTTGGTAAGGTGTGGAAGTGAAATCTGTATCCTTGGGACACTATACTTAAAACCCATTTGTCCTGGGTAAGGAGTTCCCAGTTTTTGGCCTGCAGACCAATCTTTCCACCTATAGGAGCATTCAGTTGGGAAGTGCCTGGAAGTTTTAAAAGCAAGTCATTGAGATAAGTTTTACATGGGGGGGGGGGTCTTACTATTCCCTGATTTGGGTGCGGAAACCCCCCACTGCTTAGTCTTGTGTGTCCCCTGGGACTGAAACCTGAGGTTTCTGCTCTGTGTGGGTTTGGCTTGAGAAGACCTGGAAGGGGCTGGAAAGGAACAATTCTTAGAGGGCCAGTGCATACTAAATCAAGGAGGCTGAACTTGTAAGAAATCTTTAACAGTTTGCATAGATTTAGCTTTATCTTCCATCTTTTTAAGAACTTACTCAGCCTTGTTGCCAAACAGACGGTCCTGATTTAAAGGAAGCATCCAACAATTTAGCTTTTCAGGCAAAGATTGCTCCTTAAGCCAAACATGCCTTCTGAGCACAGACACAGTAACAGCAGCCATGCAAGAGGCCTTTAATGAATCAAATCCACATTGCAAAGTATGTTTTCCAAACTGTTCAGCAGAATGCATTAAAACCAGTACTTATTTATTTTCCGCACAGTCAGGAATCAACATCATTTTCTGTTTAAGCAATCCAATAACATGTTGCTGATACTTTAACATATGAAACTGGCAGTTTAAAGCCCTAGTGGCCAAGGTTGCAGAAGTGTAAACCTGCTTACCCTATGTATCCTGCACCCTGGAGTTTCTATCAGAAAGGGTAGGATTTTTAGTAGCAGAAGCCTTAATGCCCTTGGGTCCCTGTGAAATAGTCTCTGGATCCGCAGCAGGATTTTTAAAAAGGAACTTGTGTGAATCAGGAACCCTGTAATATCAGTCAGGTTTTCTGGGAGCAGGAGGCAAAGAATCAGGGACTAAACTAGATTCCGAAAAAGCATCATCAACAATGTCTAGTACAGGAGGAATAGCTAAAGGCCTATGCAAGGCAGGAATAAGAAATCCCTAAGCCTCATTTTTGAATCAGAAAAATCCTGGCTTTCCCAGTGGAAATGCTCCCTTAGAATATGTAAGGTTTCACCTAAAGAAAAATCCTCTGGAGGGGAAGCAGAGGGAATAGAGTCCTCTGCATCTGAATCCTCATAAGTAGATAAGGGCAAATACAGATCATCACAAGAATCCTGTTCAGAAGATTCATAAACAACTTCGGTCCTAGGTCTCTCAGAAGGGGGAGGGTTGGCTTCCCCTGATCAGAGCTATACGATCTTCAGCCATTCTTATCATTTGTTTTTTAGGATTAGAGAATGAGCGTTCGGCCTGGGCATCGGTTTTTTAGGCAAGGTTTGAGGTTTAGGCCTTAAAGAAGAAGGAGGCATCGGTTTAATATGCAAGTCTGCAGGCCTGAATACACCCTCAGAAGCCTTTGCCTGCACAGCGGCTCCGGACCCATCCAAGGTAGAGCATCCGCGGGTTCCATAGTTGAAGCATCTCGCAGCATACCGGACTCCGAATGCATCTCAGTGGAGGCCTGCGAGTCAGAAGTAGCGGGTATCAGGGGCTGCAAAAGTGCCTCACTGAGTACCGGCAAACTGGCGACTGGCTTAGGAGAAACATCGTTGGCAGTTTTGGACCTCGGCGGCCTCTCTCTGTCTTTATCTTTGGGCTTTTTCAGAATACCGGTAGTCGGATGGCTAACCGATGACATTTCTGGATAATTAAACCCAAAACTGAAATATTTAAAGGCAAAAATATACAGACGACGGATAGTGTGTTGATTAAATAAGGCACAAAACCAACAGCAAGGTACGTCGTGGTCAGGGCCTAGGCAAGAAATACAGTACGAATGAAACTCTTTGTGATGTAGTTGCTTCCCACAAGTAATGCAATTAACTTTTACTGACATCGGTAAGGAGCAAGAAAAAGCTTCCCCAACGGGGTACTTAGCTTTAGTTGAAGACTTCGGTTCTGAAACTTGAAAACGAAAATTTCAGGAGTCGGCTGACAGGCACTTGCGAACTGCTTATGCTTCGGGCACCGCACAGCAAGAAAGACTGATGTAATGGTGTCGGCTGCATGTTTATACCCCTGACAACCTGACATCATGGAAGAAGGGAGAGCAACCGACGGAGGATCGAAGACTTTGTTATTCAGGCCGACTAAGGGCTACTGCAAGCAGATAACCCAAAAGTGATGACTTCAACAATGAAACACTAAGAACATCTCCCTTACCAGCCTCAGTAAGAAGCTGAGATCCCTCATAAAATCCCCCAAAGCTAATTGCGAAAATAAAATTGCCAAAGATTCCAAAGACAACCACAAGGCATTCTATAGTTATGTCAAGAATCTATATGGCAATGCTCAGATCTGCTCTGAGCTACAACAGAATGGCATTAAATATGCTGATCCCAAGGATATTGCCAATATCCTGTCAGATCGATCCAGTGCCAACTTCAGCCCCCCCACACACCCTAAAGGGCCCATCTCAATATCAAAAGATTGCCAATTTCCGGTAATCATGGCCGCACAGGTAGAAACAATTTCTACACAAAAATATGTTTTCAGTTACTTAACACTACTTTTTAAACTGACAATAAAAGCAAGCACTCACTTTAAAGTACATTACTGTCTTGTGACAGTCTCTTAAAATACTACACTTCTAGCTTTAAAACAGCTTTCTTGAAGAGGACAGTGATGAAACAGCAATGCAAATAAGAAAATGGAAGTTTTTTTCCTCCAAGAGCGAACTTACCTGCCAAGCAAAGGAAAAGAATAAGCTGACCAGTGATCCTAGTGAGCCTCAGAAGCGCTTACTTTTCGACGCAGTAAAGCTCTAAAGGGGTCTGGACCTAAAGTTGTCTTAGTCCGCTAAGCTCAAGCTGCCTGACCATTTAGGAGCATGGAAGGTGCCCTTCAGCTTTGGAAGCTGCCCGGCTGTTATATCCTTGGCAGGATACAACTTATACAGCTAAGGCTACTGTAGCAGTGAACAATATGATGAATGTATATAGATCTCAGCAAGGTATTAGAGGTAAATTACAATCAAATACGTATGTTAACTATTACTAAATTTTGTTTCTCTTCTCACAGACCAGATGTAATAGACCAGGTTTCAGCTTACAACTTTTTGTACTGTGAAAAGGACAGGCCTGACAAGACCACACCAAACTAGAATAGAAGTTCTACAAATTTTTCTTGGAGAGAGAATATTCTGTAGGCTAACGTTTTGTGGGAAGGTGGTTTCAGCTATCAAGGATGTTAGCTGGAGCTTTCTGCTGCAGATGACAGTCTAAAAGGGGGTCATGCTGGGCCACATAACTAATTAGCATGGCAGTGTCTCATTCATTACCAGAATTAATCATACATGTAAGCTCCATCAACTAAGAATGAGCATGCATAACCACCCACAAAAAAATCAAGGATGAGCTATCAATCTGTCAAATCCTTTCTGTGCTCAAACCGGCTTAGATTTCTCATGATGGGCCAAAATTAAGCGACAAGCTCCAATCTTAGGGGGTGCCCTTATTTCAATTTCTTTAACTTTCAACTATACTTCCCAAACCCAAAATATTGTTTCCCAGAAGTTCCCCCAGCGGGACACAGGAACACCACCTCTGAATCGCTACACAGCATTTTTTTTATGATCAGAAATACAAGTCTCTTGCGATCTTCAAATTTCTGATTTTTGATCTAGACACTCTTCCTGCGAAAATCACTGCTACCAAAAAGTGTTTTCCATGTCAAAAATGTGACATTGTTAACTTCACCAGTAAAAATTAAGGCCCCATGGTGAAACAATCTTTTAGTTGGAAGGGTGGCTTATTAAAACAGAAAGGTACCTCTCAAAAAGACCTTACAGACTTTCAAGGAACTGAAGTATGTTTCAATCCCTGCCCAAAGTTAGATTTTACTACCAAATTAAGTTTAGCAGAAGACATACCCTTTAGTCCTTTATCAAGATGCTGGCAATAAATACTGCTATAACTAGAGCAGAAAGAAAGAGTTCGGTTCTGAAAAATTGCCCAAAGTGAAAACCTCCTCCATTCACTTCTACCTGTTAATCCAGTGGAAGGCTTATGAGCTGACAGTAAGATGTGAATCAGCCTGGGTGGGCATACAGGACAGCTGTCCATCAATGGAAATGGAGAAACTATGCAGTTAAAGAGAATGAAGGTCCAACTCATAGGTGTGTACTAGGCTAATGGCCCTGGAACCTTTACAAGCCTAGCCCATAGGATTACGCTGGCATCGTACCACTCAACCTTAGTTTCTAGTGCCTCTGTCGAGTAGCGCCACTGGAGTGATCCCCGGGGTGAATTTTCTATTTTCCATCCACTCATCAAGATTTCTCTTGAAGAGGGCCAGTGAGGTGCTCTGCTTGACATGTATGGGAAGTCTATTGCAGAGCATGGGTAGTCTCTGGGTTATGAACCTGTCCCTCCAGCATGTTATGTTGATTGTGGTAATGAGGTTGAGGTCTCTGAAGCGTGTGGTGCTGAGGGATTGGGATTTTTTAGATGTAGCATTTCTAACAGAGCTGGGTCAGACATGGCTTTATAAGTCAAGCAGAGATCGCCTTTAAGTAGGCGATATGAGACAGAGAACAGTTGGATTTCTCAGTTTATTATCTTTTGTTTAGTTTCTTCCCACATATCCTTATCCTTCTACAGCTAGCAGTTGGCTGATCACTTGATGTCTCTGCAGTTGCTCAATTTATCGATTCTCTTCCTATTATTCTTTATCTGTCATGGGCCAGATCCAGTATAAGGTGACCTAGGCAGCTACCTAGGACCTGTTGCTAGCTAGGGGCACCTGGCCAGGCCATACAATATTATTAAAAAACAAACTGGAAATATTTAAAAACATAGTTGAAACCAAATTTGCTGATGTTGCTCTGGCACTTTCATTGGCTTTATGCCCTGCATTGGATGTAAAGCTAATGAGAGACATCCAGGAATCTGACGAGATTGTAGAAGCAGGATGGAGCAGTTCAGCATTATCAGAAAAGTCAGCATCTCTTACAGTAACAACACTTGAGATGGAGGAAGTCAAGCATTTATTTTGTAGTAGCAGCTTTGAAGGTGTGTGTATTATCGAGAGCAGTGATTGAGAAAAGGGGTGTGCACTGGATAGAGATGGCGTCTAAATTAAGTAATTTGCAGTGTCATACCCTGTACCTTTGCTGCTGGAGGCAACAGCCTTAACCCTCCACCCCAGAGGTATGGTAATAAGGAAGGAAACTGTAGTAAGTTAACAGGAGCCTTAGTTTCTTTGTTCTGTTGAATGTTGACAGAGTGTTTATTATGTAGCTGTGAATAAAATGGATAGTATGAAGTATGAGTTTAATATTAATATTTTAGTTATGAATCTATTTTTTAATTTAGTTTTTTTTTCAGCACACAGGTGTGAAATGCACTGTTTGAGTTACAGCAGTTTAGCTAACCCTTAATGCAGATGAGTAAGTCTATGAACTGTTAAAGAGCAGTTCCCTGTAGTAAGCGGATTGATTCCCTCAGCCTTCATTTGTCTTCTACTTAAACCTGCAGAGTTACTTCACCAGACAGTAATCTGCTCCTTAATAGTGACACTTGTGCCCAAGTAGGTTGTCATAAACTGTTAGAAAATGTGTTATACATTTGTCTTTTGATTTGCTGCACTCTTCATATAGGTGTAATTAGTACTGCACTATATGTTGCTTGAGTATGAATCCCTGCGTGTCTCTTGTAGCGTAATGAGTTACCAGATGCATTTTCATTTAATGGAAATTTCGAGGGAAGAGAAGTGTTGTCTGTGAGTGTTTTGTTTAGAAAATGGCTGTCCGTGTTTTTTCTGTGAAAATTGAAAGACATTTTAAATGAAAGCCACATGTCTGTGATAAGTGTAAAAGTAAAGAAGAAAATACTATGTGCACTGATGGGTTTGAACAGTGTTTATAGTAACGGGAGAGATAGCCAAGTAATGGGATATTGATATGGCTGGCAGTGGCCTGATTCATTACCCTGCATAGGACCCCATTTGAATAAGACCAGGCTCTGACTCTGAAGGTGTGTGCCACAACAATATACCATTATTAGCAACATGACAATTATTAGCCATTCAAGTATGTCAGACTTAAACTGAGTGATGTCAGGGAGGACACCGATTCTTGAAGACAGAGAAGACATAGGGAGGTCAAACATGAGATATAGGTGTCCTGCAAGCATGAAGCCCTCCCTGACCCCCCCCAAAAAAAGCATGTTGTATGCAGCAATATTTCAAACTTTTGTATGACTTGTGGTTTGTTGAACAAAAGCATTTATACGGTCTTTAATTGTTTTGCTTAATTCATTGCACTAAAGAATTCATTACTTCATTAATAGGCCTAGATTATATAATATAGCCTAGGCATGTTGTATTTTAGTCGTCTAAACATGCTGAATTTTAGTAATATATTTTTGCAGCCTCCAGCAGCTGCAAAGAGGTTAACATTTGTCATGTCATAATAGTCTGCATTTATTTTGGAATGATGATTAAAACTGTTTGATCTTTGGTATGCATTACGTAGTCATTATTGCATGTTACTATGATACAGTCTTCTTTACAAGATGTGATTGTAAAGAATTTCTGCATTTAGATAAAAACTGTGACTCTGGCAAACGGTGCAGAAGACTAAAGTTCTATCTTGTTGATGATCTGCTTACTGTGACAAGGGCGCAAGGCTTGAAGTTCTCCACCTTCTTTTACCTGTCATGTGACACTGAGTAACTCACTTAAACCAGACAGTGCTTTGGAGTAATTAGGAACCTGGGATAGACTCCTTAAAGGTCTCCAGAACTGCATGCCTTGTAACTATGAGCCTATTGCCATTGCCAGCCATTCCCTATTGCATAGCTAATCGAGATCAGAAAATATTATGGCAATTCATCAACACACCAATTTTTAATGCAACATAGACCATTTATTCAAAGGTAGCAGGTACTACATTTGTAAATGAAGCAGTGAAATGCAAAGTTGTTTTGTCAACAGCAACTTCTACCAAGTAATGGGACACTGGAATGGTATGGGGAGCTGGTCCTTAACCCTGCCTAGGGCCCCATTTGACCATGATCTTGCTCTGTCTCTACCCACTAGGGGCTAGATGCACCCTTAGTTCTAAATCATATATTCTGCAGATGTACAAACCAGCCTGTTTGTTCTGAACCTGAAATGTTTAATTTTCCATTTGTATTCAATACTGCATGATCCCGCACTGGAAAGCAGCTCTCCCATTTTTACAATTGGCACTTGCTACTTTAGTAAGCTATATATTCTTGGACAAGGAAGATGGCATGGTGCTGGGAACAGCAGTACCATGTGAGACATTAAAATAAATAGGATCACTTTGCATTTTCCACATGACTTCTGGGAATCTGACTTTAGCAACAGTAGAACGCTCACTGTAACATTGCCTTAAATGTTGAATTTGCGGTATTTGAGAGCTGATCATTTACCTAATTGTGTTCATGACAAAAGATAATCAGAAAGCATTACTGAAAATGTGTAGGAGAAAGAGGCAAGAAGGCATATATTATTAACCTTTATTTCAGTTTTGTGTTACATATTTGTAAGTCAATAAATTATACTTATCACTGACCAGTCAGAGACCATATTTAAATCAAAACCGACTCTGTAGGTAATAAAACCAACCATTTGTTCTCTCCCAAAATAAATGTGTCCCAACAAACTGTACAACCATATCTTTCCTTTCAAACTTTACACCCACCTTTGTTGCATTAGCTTTAACTCAATTTGTCAGTATCAGTAGAGCCCATCTTTGTATATATTAATGATACTTAATACTTTTCATAAGTTTATGTAGTCAAATTGTAGTGTTTTCCATGTTTGTGTGATAGCTTGCTCAAGTTAATCTTATTTTCACATTATACTGTCAGTTTAATTCAGGTGGCACCTTTGTATTAAAGACTATAGGACAGATTCCAAAAGAAAGTTGCACACAATGCAGTGTACATGTGTGCCAGGAAGACTTCTGCAAACTAAGTCTGCACACAACTGTAAGAACTACCAAGCATCAAGTGCAAGTGCTGCAGAATTCCGAAAAGAAACGTGTGTGGAATGATAACAACATTCGAGAAAGCATTTGACCAATACTTACACACAAGCACTTGGCAGAAACATTTGTGCTACTCTGAGATTACTGAAAATTAACATTTATTATAATATAATACTGCAAATTTCACAACAAAACTATAAAAACTGCTGGGTGTTGTAAGTAATACTAGAGGATAATCTGCAAATGCGTCCTATCAGGCAGTCAGCCTGGCACTGGGCCAGGATCCAGTTAAGCCTGCTGTCTGACCAGGAAATAATCGACAAATGTAAATTAAAAAGAGTTAGTGCAGACTGGTTGCAAGGTGTGTGCACCCCACATGTCCTCACTACATCTAAGAGGTAACCCAGTACAGGTAGAAACAAAGTTGTGTCTTGATTCTAGGTATACCATCCTCTGGGATGTTCTAGTGACATACAGGTCATGCTGTAGGAGTGCCCGAGGCAGCAGCTAGTCACACACAAGCAATGTTCTTGGCAGTTATGTACCAAAAAGTGGATGAATTCATCCACTTTCCCAAAACTTTCAGGGAGCATCCGGTTGCCATGGGACAGTTCTATACCTCCATCAACTTTCTCATGTTCTTGGTTTAGATGACTGCACCCACATGCCAATAAAAAGCCTCCAGTATAGATACAGAACATCAAATTAACAGAAAGGAGTATCCATTGCTCAAATGACAAGTGGTGTGCCCTGTAGACACCATTATTATCAATCTGATGGTCACACACCCTGGTGATATGCACAGTAATGAGTCAGGGAGAAAAAGTGACTTAAGGTCTGCTTTCCAAGAGGGTGACATGTCTGAGGGGCTACTGTTCGGTAGATATACATGTACATCAGCAATGTGTTTTATTTCTCAACATGGAACTGTGAAGTAATGGGTCTAATTTTATGTCTGCTTATACCAACAGATGACTGTTGTTATCCACTGGAACCCTGACTCATGACACCATTCAGAGCCCATCTACATCTGCTGGGGATGCATTTAACAGAGCACACACCATAATGGGTAACACCACTGAGTGACTGGTATACTGAAATCAGGATTTCAACTTTCTGGACAATTCTGGGGTGCACTGCAATACACACCAAAAAGGCTGCACAAATGGTTGCCATGTATGCCATTTTTCACAATATGATTACATCTAAACATGGTGGCCTGCTCCCACTAGGTGTTGGTGTGCTAACCCAGAAACCCTAGATGTCTGAAGTGGAGCTCAGTGCATTCACATGATGATCAGGAGGACACAAGGGTAAGAACATCCAGGAGTGAACAATGAAGGCTGTGGCCATACATGCCAGCTCTGGCAACACAATCTGGCTCAGATGTTTTGAGGTATGATATGCCAGATGTACAAAATAACACAGATAAACAACTGATCAATACCCGATGCTGTTTGTATATCAGTATCACAGGTGACATCTGCAGTAATCCATCTGACTGTTCTTGGGAAACATCAGACATCCCATACATACATGTGCAATACTGCATAATAAACAATCGTGTGCACAACTGAACAGAATATATGTGACTGTATGTTAAAGAAATACATAAAGTGTAAGATGAAGACTATGGAACAAGTACAATGACAACTGTGGGCATGCCTGCATGTGTATGACCTGCATGCTGTGAATACCACTGTAACACAACTCTGATTATTTCAAGAGAAAAGTCATCAGGAAAGCAGACTTCCTGTTTATCCTTTAAGAGTTTACTTGTCTTTGCAGGAGACTTCCCTTCACTCCTGAATCAAGTATACTCATCACTGTTTTCAAAGACTAATTTCTAATGTCCTGCTAAAGGTATATGCATAAAACTAAGGCAGCAAGGTGGCATCTAGAAGCTGACATGATTTACATGGCAGAGAAATGGATAGCGTGGGATGTATAGAACTGGAGTTATTATGGAGTGCTTGCAAAAAGTTATGAAAAATATGACATATTTCCATGTTAACATTAGTAATGCAAAAATAGACTATGATATTGTCTTGTTTGGGTGAGGGTGGGAGTATTCGAATAGTGAGTGTTAGTAAAAATGGTATTAAACCCTAATGGGTACTGTGATGACATTCTGAGCTACAAATTACCTTTTTATGGTAGTTATTGCCAGACAAGTATGTTAAGAGACATCTGAATGGTCTCATGATGAGAAACTTCAACTGGTAAGGTCATGGGGGGAGGGGGGGGGGGAGACAAACTTCCCCTGTAATGCTATGATGAATAGCTATGGCCTTGCTCTGAATCATAATCATACCCCTTTAATCTGCACAGCTGCTACTGTATATGAGTCAGGGTGTTACATCAACTGTCATTCCTCTTTATTCAGTGGCACTCTCCAGTCTTCTCAGCATGGTATTAACAGGGCTGAAGCACTATCATACATGTACGCAAATATTACTAAAATTCTGTTTATCTACTCACAGACCAGAATTAATAGAGGCAGGTTTCTACTTAAAACTTTTTGTACAGTGAAAGGTGTAAGCATAACACCACTACCGCAAACTAGAACTGATGCCCAAATTTCCTCTTGCCTTCTTCCCAATTCTCCCACATCATTTTCACCACATTATCTTCTGCTTTCCTGTATATGTGCCCAAACTACTATAAACTGCTCTCTGACTTCTCTCCAATTGGAACTATTTGGGCTTCTGCTCAATGTTCTCATTTCTTTTTCTGTCACACACTGTGCATCCTTACTACCTGTTTCGGGTATTTCATCTCCATCACCTGTAGCTTTCCTCAACTACTTTGCCTTCACTGCCCAGGTTTCTGCACCATGCAGTAGTACTGGTTACACCACTGTTTCGTGCACATTACTTTCCAGCTTCCTTGGCATTTTCCTTTAACACACTGACAACTGGCTGCAGACCCTCTAGATTCTCTCTTTCAACTCTTTCTCCTGAACCACCCCTCCCAGATACTTGAAGCTGTTAACCTGTTCCACCATCTTACCTTCTGTATCAATTCTCAGCTTCTTCCAATTTCCCCCATTTGTTGCCAATAGTACAATCTTATCTGTAATCAGTTTTTCATCTTGTCTAGCTTCATAATTTTATTTGATTTCCCTATCATTTGCTGAAGTTGTTGTTCAGGGTCCACCTGTAATGCCACATTTTCTGCATACAGCAACTTTGTTCATCTGTCACTTCAAACCTGCATGCTAATGCAGCCTATCAACAATATGAACAGTAGTGAGCTCAGAGCTGATCCCTAATGCACCTTCATTCCTACTGGGAAGCCCTGGGAAAGTCCAAACACAGTTCCTTCTTGTGCTACTGGATCCTTGTACATAGCTGTTGAGGAGGTGGGCATAATGGTTAAAGTGTTTACCTTATAGACACAAGGTGCAGGGTTTGATTCTGACATGAGGTAATTGGCTAGGCTTATAACAGCCCACATGGGCAGTTAGCCTAGTACTAATCTATGAACCTAATAGCCTGTACTAGTTTTATCAATGTGTTTGAAACTTCAAACCATCTCAGGACATCTCAAATCAGTTTCTTTGGGACCTTGCATGCTTTTTCGATGTCTAACAAAGCCCAGTTGAACTATTTCCTCATCTCTAGTTGTTTCTCAACTAACTGTCTCACTGCAAACACTGGGTTAGTTGTGCTGCATCCTGATCTAAATCTAAACTGCGCACATCTCCCATCTTTTATTTATACTACTCTGCATATTCGTTTGTCAGTCACCCTCTACAGAATGTTCATGCAGTGTGACAGGAACGGACACTTCTATACTGCCCACACGTTACAAGCCCAATTTGTTCTTGTACACTGACACTAGCATTCTTATTCTCCAGTCATCTGGGATACTCCTCTCTCTCTCTCTCTCCATACTGCCAGGAGTACCCTCGACAGCCATATCTTCCCTAACTCAAACATTTTAATCATATCTGCCAAGACTTCATCTGCAACAGCTGCTTTCCCCAACTTCACTTGCCTTAGTGCTATTCTTACTTCTTCTATGATGGGCTCCTTGTCTTTCATCACAGGCTGCGTCTGGGGCAGTAAAGCTTCTGGGGGTTTTCTTCACTTATAAGTTGCTAGAAGTATTCCTTTCATCTGTCTTTAATGTCCCATGTACTTGTTAGGTTGTTGAAGGCTGTCTGATAACTACCTTGTTTATTTATTGACTAACATTTGATTTACCAGGAAAGTCCGACTGGGTAGAAGCCCATTTTCAGCGTAGGCCCTAAGAGAAAAGCTCCTATCTTCTTTATTCTTCTATCTTTGCTTGCAGCTGGATAGGTTTGTCCCACCTACTGAGTCACTTTCCAGAGGTTGGTAGAATGCCTCTGATGCCTTGTTCTTAGCTACTGCAACTGCTGTCTTAACATCTCTGTCAGCCAACCAGTATTCCTACTTAGCCTGGTCTGTCTTTTCTGTTTCCCACTTTTTCCTGCACTTTCTTCTTTCTATTAATGACTTGCAGTACTTTCTGCAGTCCACTACCAGCCTTCCTTATCTACATTATTTCTACACCTGGCTCAGCTGTATACCTGTTCTACAATCCTCACACATGGTGTTTTGAGGCACTGGCATTCTTTAACTCCACCCATTTACTCTTCTTACTAAGGTTCTAGAGCGATGAGCATTTTCTTGAACTATTGTGCTTTCTCTCCAGTTACCCTCCAGGTCTTCAGTCTAGTCTTTCTTGACGTTACAGTCTTCTCTGACCACTGCCTGCAGCTGACTGTGGCAACCAGTGGTTTACACTGTCCGTAGACTGTTCTGGCAAGTGGGACTTAACATTGCAATTGCTTATTCTACCTAAATACTTCTTCCTTACTTATAAATGTACGATTGCCTATGTCATAAGAAATAATTTAGTAAAGATGTTTCTTGTTTAAAAACACTTCCTCCTTACTAAGAGGAAGTATACTCAACTTGCACATTGGCCACTCTTGCATGTCCTTGTAACTCTCACTCTCTCAACCACATATTGGCCACCACCAATCCATTTGCCAGTCAGAAATCTAGAATGGCCTCTCCTTTATTCCTGCTATCCCACCTGTATGGATCCAGGCAGTCCTCATTCTGTTCTGTCCATCCAGATATGTACATTCAGGTCCTCCATTATCTTCACCAACTCATTATGTCCTGCATCTAGCAGGTCCTGCAACTGATGCCTGAATCCACTCTTCTTCACTATCGTAACTTTGCTGTGGGACACAGGTTGAAATTATGAATAGTGAGCTATCCTTACAACAGATGGTTTAAGAAAGTACAGTTGTGTAAGTTCTCACCATAACAGCAGATGTTCTTCTCTTCACTGTTGGAGTATTCATCACAACAGGGATTCCCCCACCAAGGGTGGCCTGACGTCCGGCCAGTATACCAAAACTTTTAGGTTGTTTTAAGGTACGCTATACATCAGAAGTATGCTCCTCTTGTAGTGCAGGGCACAAAGGTGACATTTGGAAGTACCATCCTCAAAGATGAGAGCCCCAGTAGGAATGCCAGTCCAAGGAGAAAAGAGAGGTAGTCAGTTTATCCAGAAGAGAAAAGGACCAATGGAGGAGGAGGAGACTGAATACTGTTAACAGTGAAGAGAAGGACGTCTACACTTATGGTAAGATCTTACACAACTGTACTATGTCCTTCCATTTCACTGTTGCAGTATTCATTACAATAGAGGGAATGCCAAAACTCAGGAAGATGAGTAAGGACCAGCAGGGCTCTCTAGGAACTCACGAAGAATGGCCCTAGTAAAACCAGCTCTGGAAATTCCATCTAACTTGCAGGGGTTGGTAAATGTATGCAAAGTCGTCGATGTAGCTGCATCAAGAGTAGAGTTAGTATGGTAAATGTATGCACAGAAGTCCAGGTAGCTGCATCAAGAGTAGAGTTAGTATCCAAACCCTTGAAAAAAAG
This sequence comes from Protopterus annectens, assembly GCF_019279795.1. Lineage (NCBI taxonomy): Eukaryota > Metazoa > Chordata > Ceratodontiformes > Protopteridae > Protopterus > Protopterus annectens. The sequence goes on along the minus strand of NC_056725.1, from coordinate 540,320,369 downwards.
CAACAGATGAAGCCACAGCTCTAGCAGAATGAGCTTTAACAGGAAAAGAAAGGCTCTTAACATGAAAGGAATAACAAAAATAAATGGCTTTAGAAATCCAAGAAATAGTTTGCTTGGACACGACCAATCCTAAAGAACTAGAATTAAAGGAAACAAAGAGCTGATGAGATTTAAGAAAAGTCTTAGTTTTATCCAAATAAAATCGGAGTTGTCTATGCACAATTCAACGTGTACAGAACCTTCACTGGCAGACTGCGGAGAAGGGAAAAAGTGGCAAATGAATAGACTGATTAAGGGACAACTCATTCACCACCTTGGGTACAAAAGGAGGATTAGTACTGAAGGGAAACTCTGTCCTTATGAAACAGAAAAAAAGGAAAACAAGCCATAAGGGCTTGAAGCACAGACACCTATCTAGAAGAAGGGCTAACAAAAGTACATTCTTTCAACAGCAACGCTGCAAGGAAGTTGAAGCTACAGTTTCAAAAGGAGCCTGGGCAAATTTTTCTAGAACAAAATTAAGATCCCAGGGAGGAACAGGCTTCCTGGGAGGCCTAATATGAAGGATATCTTCAGAGTACTGACAATCCTTGTGTTGAACCTCTTTTTAAATCCTTATGTAAATTGGATAATTGAACAATTAAACAATTAAACAAATTATTACCTACGCAGCTAAAAATTCTTCATTTAAAAGGTACAATCAGCAATATTTACATCAAAAATGAGCATAAACAGCCAGGACTTGTGCAAAAGAGGTTCAACACAAGGATTGTCAGTACTCTGAAGATGCCCTGATGTGTGTGGGTGAAAGCGCTTAGTACAATTTTGGTTAAATAAATAAATCGGTGGTCTACAATTGTTCCTGGTTCGCCTTTTTTGTTTTACTAGTTCTGGAAGTTTGTTTCTAATATGAAGGATGCATTTAAGGAATTGTTTAGCTTCAAATCTATAAGCTAAAGAAGATAAAGGCAGAAATACAGAAATAGCTATCAGTGGGTATTAACAGCAGAATAAGCCAACACAGCACTGAGCAGGTCACACAGATGAGAGAGAACCAAAGGAACAACAAAAAGTGGATGCAGGTTACGAGAAAGACACCAAACATAAAACCTCTTCCATTTGGCTAAGTGGATTTCCTGGCCTCCTGCAGGACCCTAAGCGTGTCTTCAGAAAAAAGGTGACTATGTGTTATCAAAATCCTATTACATACAGTGTTAGTTGAAGAGTGGACAGATGGAGATGGATGACAGATTCATTCTCTTTTGTGAGTAGGTCCACCCTGTGAAGCAACTTGCGATGACTGCCCTTGGCTAAATGAAGATAGATAGAACTAATGGTGTCTCGGCCAAAAGGGAGTGACCAACAAGATACTGGCAGCATCCTGTTGTATTTTGAACAGGATTTCCGGAATGAGGGGAAGGGGAGGAACGGCATAAAGAAAACATCCCCTTCCAAGTAAAAGATAAGGTGTCCACCAACCAAACCAAAAGCAGCTCTCCTCCTGGATGTCAAATCTAATTTGTAATGAGCAATAAACATGCAAGGATTAGACCACGTAGCTGCTTCGCAAATGTTGTCAACAGAAGTTTTAGACCAAAAGGCAGAAAAGGTAAACGTGGACCTACTGGACTGTGTGGTACAGCAAGACCTTGCTAACGGAGAGACCTTGCTAACTGTAAATAAAGGAAATGCAAATTGGTAATCCATTTGGCCAGGGTAATTTTAGAAACTGGTGATCCAAATTGTTTGGAGAGAAGGAGACAGTTGTCCCGACTTCCTGAAATATTTTATCTGTGCAGATAAAAACATAGCTGTCTATGCACATCCAAAAGGTGTAGCGTGTACTCTCCTTTATCATCACAGTTGGGAAAGAAAACAGGCAATTTAAAGGTTTGACAGATATTTGCTTCAGACGCTACTTTGGGCAAAAAGGATAGATTGCTTCATAAAGTAACCCTGTCTTAGTGGAAAATAAGATAAAGCAATTTGGGAGAGAACCTGGAGTTCAGAAACTTGTCTTGCAGATGTAATGGCTATCAAAAGGGCGGTTTTCCAAGACAAAAATTTTGTAAAATATAATATTTACTAATTATCTCTTGAAAACCTTGATTGTATTTGCATTCCTTTATTATGTCTCTATTTCTGCATTGTAAACTATAGATTGTACTTGCATCCTTTATTATCCCTGTATTCTGCACTGTAAATTTTATGGTGATAATCTGTTATACATACTGTAAATAGTTTTTTTTTATCTATCGCATGTAAATTGCATTGTTAATTTCATTGTCCTAGCTTTGGAGCTCAACTCCTCGGGCCTCTACTGAAAATGGACATGTATCCAGTTGGACTAGCCCGGTCAACAAATGTAAAATAAAATAAAAAAATAAATATCAGACTTAGTTCATGGTTCACAGGGTTTCCAAGTTAACTGATGTAGCATGACTATCAAAACCCAGGGGGATGACAGGTCCTTCACTGGGGGGTCTAAGAAAGAAGGCACCTTTTATAAAGGCCTTGCATAACTTTAAGGAAGCCAACAAGGAAGCATTTCTAAGTGAAAATTAGACATAGCTGGCAAAGTACAGTTTTGTACCTACCATAAATGTAGATGTCCGAACTGGATAGCATCTGCAGTCATAACAAGTGGGTTGTCCTGTCGTCAGGCAGCCCTGCAGTCGGCCGGATTCCAAAGTCCGGGTCCGGCTTCGGCTGATGTCGCACTCCACCCGACGTCATCTCTGTTGGTCTTCGGGTATAAAAGCATCAGCCGACGCCATTTTCCTCAGTGTTTCTTGCCCCAGATGCCAGTAGCCCTCTTGCAGGCTAAAATTTGGATAAATGCCAATGTTTCCAAAAAGATAGAAGGCAAATACAAAAATAAGCATGTATGTACATATATACAAACAAATACACCATAAGAGACTCCCCCCCACCAGCTAGCTATTAGGAGGGTAAATACCCTAGGAGTACCACAGAGGAGAAGGAGGGAGGGTAATCCTGACTGCAGATGCTATCCAGTTCGGACATCTACATTTATGGTAGGTACAAAACTGTACTATGTCCTTCATGGATGCATCTGCAGTCATAACAAGTGGGTAGAATACCATAGCCAACTAGGGGAGGAGGATAAAAGTAGATTATGGTGTGTTTAGGATCCCTTGCAGTACAGCAGTGGCAAACCCTGCTCGGGATCTGGAATATAGAGGCAAATTATAATGCTTGGCAAATGTATGCACGGAGGTCCAAGTAGCCGCCTCAATAATGTCTTTGGTTGCCACTCCTCGTAAGAAGGCTGTGGTAGTGGCTGTTGCCCTTGTAGAATGAGGTCTTATGTCCTGTGGAATTGGTTTTCCATGGAAGGAGTAACAGTATCGTATGCAATTTCCTATCCATTTGGAGATTGTCTGTTTGGAAATAGCTTTTCCTTCCCTTCCTGTTGCATAGGCTACAAAAGTTGGTCAGTCTTTCTGCTATTTTTTGTTCTGTCCAAGTAGTAGCGTAGCTGTCTATGTACATCCAAGGTATGCAGTATTCTTTCCCTCTGTTTTGTGGGTTGGGAAAGAAGGTAGGTAGGTGGATTGCCTGGTTTAAAGACACTCTGGATACCACCTTGGGCATAAATGTAGGATTAGTCCTCATGGACACTCTATCTTGGTGGAAGATTAGGAAGGGTTGCACTGCCATTAAGGCCTGTAGTTCTGAAACCCTCCTTGCTGAAGTAATTGCCAGTAGGAAAGCAGTTTTCCATGACAGGTGTTGTAGGTCTGCTGTTGCTGCTGGTTCAAAGGGTGATAGTGTCAACTTTTCTAGCACAAAGTTTAAATCCCAAGCTGGTAATGGTGGTTTCCTTGGAGGTTTTACATTCTTGATTCCTCTGAGGAACTGCCTGAGCAAAGGGTGCGAAAAAACAGGTGGATCAAAGCTGTATTCTGCTGAAATAGCTGATGCATGTATTTTGATGGAGGAGTAGGACAGGCCTGAATGAAGAAGTTCGGCCAGATACTCCAGAATGTTAGGCATATCTATGTTTGACACATCTTTTCCTCTTTCCGTGCTCCAAATGACAAACCTTTTCCATTTTCCAGCATAGTTTCTTCTTGTTGAAGGTCTGCGTGCTTCAAGAATAATGTCTTTAACTCTTTGGGAAAGTTCTGGATTAGCTGCTGCTATGTGATGTTCCATGCAGTCAGTTGCAGCGTTTTTAGGTTTGGATGTATGATGCTGTAGTTGTTCTGAGTTAACATCAAAGGCATCAGGGGTATTGGCCACATATTGTTCCGAGACATGCTCTTCAGTAGTGGGTACCAGTGTTGTCTTGGCCAGTTTGGAGCTATCAGGATTATCCTTGGACGTTCTTCCTTGATTTTTAGTAGTACCTTGTGTATCAAAGGAAGAGGTGGGAATGCATATGCTGTTAGGCCTTTCCAGTTGAAGGAGAGTGAGTCCACTTTCCATGCTAGTGGGTGGAATGTTCTTGTGCAAAATTTTTTGAGCTGGTGATTGAGAGGTGATGCGAATAGGTCTATCTGTGGCATTCCCCATTTCTTCGAGATGGTCTTGAAGATGTCCGGGTGCAGCTTCCATTCGTGGGCATCCGAAGTGGTTCTGCTTAATATGTCTGCTAGAGTATTGTCTTTCCCGGTACAAATATTGCCTGTAACTGAATGTTGTGGCTGAGTGCCAGGGTCCACAGCTCCAAGGTCATTCTGCATAGGGGGTATGAATGAGTGCCTCCCTGTTTGTTGATGTACCACATGACTGTGGTGTGGTCTGTCCTTATCATCAACTGACCCTCTTTGAGAAATGGTTTGAACTTTTGGATTGCCAGTTTTACTGCCAGCATTTCTTTTAGATTGATGTGCAGGTGAAGTTGATCCTGTGTCCACAATCCTTGCACGCATTTGTCCAGCATGTGGGCCCCCCATCCTAGGTCTGAAGCGTCTGTTGTGATGGTCTGGCTTGGTTGACATCTGCGAAAGGGTAGGCCTGGGTTTGACTGGCATGCCTGAGCCCACCATAGGAACTCCTGTTTTAAGCATGGAATTAGTGGGATTTCTGTTTCTAGACTGTGTCTGTGTTGGGACCATAAATTCTTTAGATACCACTGTAGTTTCCTCATATGTAGTCTGGCAAATGGGACCAAGATTATGCATGATGCCATGAAGCCCAAGGCCTGCAGAACTTTTCTTGCTGTTAACTTGTTCAGTTTTGTTAGTGCCAAGAAGTAAAGAGGAAGTTCTTTTGTTTTTCTGTAGTCAGGAATGCCATTTGTTGTACTGTGTCCAATTCCGCCCAAGAATGTCCTTGTTTGGGATGGTATCAGCCTTGACTTTTGTAAATTGACTGTGTATCCCAGTCCTTGTAGCAAGTAAATGACCCTTTGTAAATCTGTTGTCAGCTTGCTTTTGTTGTCCCCTTGTAGCAGGCAGTCGTCCAGGTATGGGTAAATTTGAATTCCTGTAGTCTGCAATGGGCGATTACTGATGCCAGGCATTTTGTGAATACTCTGGGCGCAGTAGATAAGCCAAAGGGCAATGCTGAGAATTGATAGTGCTCTGATCCTGCAAGAAATCTGAGGTATCTTCTGCAGATTGGTCGAATGGGGACGTGCAGGTATGCCTCCTTGAGATCTAGAGTTACCAGCCAAGACTCCTTGCCCAGCATGGGAAGAAGTTGCTGTAGGGTCAGCATTTTGAATTTTGGGACAATGATGTATGTATTTAAGGTGGACAGGTCGAGAATTGGTCTCCAACTTTTTTCCTTTCTTGGGACTAGGAATAGTCTGGAGTAGAACCCCTTTCCTTGTTCTGCTGTTGGCACTCTTTCCACTGCTCTCATGTTGGCTAACTCCATTATCTGGCGTAGAGCCTCTGTTTTTTGATTTGGAGGTAGATTTGGCATTCCTCTTTTGACTGGTAAAGTGTGGAAGTGAAACCGGTAACCTTGATCTATGGTTTGTAAAATCCACTTGTCTTTTGTTATGTAGTGCCAGTTCTTTGAAAATAAGGTTAACTTTCCGCCTAGCTGCTATTTGTTCCCTGGTAGGCGGATTTAGGATTAAGTCACTGTGGTTGTGCTGTTGTAGTGGCAGTGGCTGTGTCTGTGCCTCTGTTGTTACCTTGCCACTGTCGTCCTCTGTAGGCACCTCCTCTGGATTGGTTTCTGCCTCTGGAACGTCTATTCCTGCCCCTTTGAAATTTTGTGGAGTCAGGAAAGGACCAATTTTTGGCAGGCCAGTTCCTGCTAAACCTTGGGGTTGAACCTGCAAGAAATCTTTAACAGTTTGAACAGATTTTGCCTTTTCTTCCATTTTCTTCATAACCTGCTGGGCAGGTGTACCAAACAAACTTGTCTTGTCCATAGGAGCATCTAGCAGCTTAGCTTTAACATGATCCGGTAAAGCTTGTTCCTTTAGCCATGCATGCCTTCTTATCACTGTGCCTGTCATGGCTGATCTAAATGAAGCCTCCAGTGCATCATAGCCACATTTTAAGGAATGGTTGCTAACCTGTTGTATGTTATTTACCATCTCTAATACATATTTCTTATCAAGAGATTCATCAGTGGTTAGTTTTTAGTTAACTGATCAAGCATAAACTCTTGGTATTGTATCATGTGAAACTGACAGTTTAAAGCTCTAGCTGAGAGAGTAGCTGAAGTGTAGACCTTTTTACCCCATCTGTCTAGAGACCTTGCTTCCCTTTCAGAAGCAATAGGGTCTTTAGCTGAGGTCGCGGCTACTGCCTTGGGACCCTGGGATATAGTTTCTGGGTCTGCAAGTGGGGCCTTGTAAAGGTGGTGATGAGTATCTGGCACCCTGTAAAATCTGTCTGGTTTGGCAGGGGCTGGGGGTAAAGAATCTGGAGCGGAGCAAACATCATTGAAAGCATCATCCACCACAGAGAGAACAGGAGGTATTGCTAAGGGCCTGTGCTGTGGGAGGTGCAGAAAGGTCCTAAGTCTTTTTCTGGAGTCTGAAAAATCCTGTTGCTGCCATTGGAACTGTTCTCGCATGGCATGCAAGGTTTCCCCAAAGGAGAATTCTTCTGGTGGGGAAGCAGCTGGGATGGATTCTTCAGCATCAGAATCTTCAAAATTGGAGAAGGGAGCCTCAGGCTGGTCAGTTATGTCTGATTCATCAGCAGAATCATCAGAAGACACTGGCTCAGGGGGCTCTGCCCTAGGTCTCTTCTCTGGGGGCTGAGAGGCCCTGTCTGGGTGAGATTGAGATCCTCTAATTAAAGAAATTAAATCTTCTGCCAAAGAAAGCATTTGAGAACTAGAAGAGGGCCTGGATGTGGGGAGTTTAACAGGCACTGATTTAGTAGTCTTGGCTGCTTTAGCCCTGGCGAAGGCCTTAATGGACATGGCAGCTGGAGGCCTAGCAGCACCACGTGCTGGGGTAGAGACATCCAAGGGGATGGTGTCTGATAAGTCAACCACCGTAGTGGGTAAAATTTCTGAGGTCGATTCAAGAATTGTAGCAGGGGCCTCAGTTGTAAGAATAGGTTCAGCTGTACTTTGAGCAGTTTTCTCGGTTTCGGCCGAAACCGAGACACTCGCGGTTTGCTTTACCGTGGTTTCGGCCGAAACCGCGGACCGCGAGTGTCGGTCTTTATCTTTGCGTTTTTTGGGGGTAGTCAGAGGATCCGACGACATAATGTACGCAAAATCCGAACCGAAAAACTGTTCTGCAAACTCCGACCGACGCCTAAGCGTTCGTCGGTTGAAAGAGGCACAGGCCGAACAGGCTGCTACGTCGTGGGCTGGGCCTAAACAAGGCAGACAGTAAGAGTGGAAATCTTTATGAGGTATTTGTTTCCCACAGGTTAAACAATTGTTAACTTTTTCTGACATCGGCTGAGGCAAGAAAGAGTCCCCAACGGGGTACTTAGCTTTAGAAGTCTTCGAAGTAGTATTCGGTAGAAGTAATCTCTGGATCCGACCGACCGGCACTTGCGAACAGCTTCTGCTTCGGGCGCCACGCGGCAAGAAAGACTGAGGAAAATGGCGTCGGCTGATGCTTTTATACCCGAAGACCAACAGAGATGACGTCGGGTGGAGTGCGACATCAGCCGAAGCCGGACCCGGACTTTGGAATCCGGCCGACTGCAGGGCTGCCTGACGACAGGACAACCCACTTGTTATGACTGCAGATGCATCCATGAAGGACATCTGTACTTTGACAGCATTAAAACTAGCACCTTCTTGAAAAATAAATGTTAAAAAATTATTGGACCGCATAGACAGGGGCAATGAAGGTCCTCTCTGTAGAGGCAAAAAAAGCTTTTCCATTTACTTTTGTAAATCTTTCTGATAGAGGCCTTATGGAAAGACAGACGTATCTGATAGACTGTGGAAGAAAGCCTGAGCTGTCTAGCTATCAGTGGAATTGGAGAAACCATGCAGTCAATTTCAGGCCTAGGATGTCCAGGTGATTCATCCCGGCAGGATACAAAAGAAGGTCTGGATTGTGGTCCAGTATCCATGGTAGATAAAGATGAGACCAAAGAAAGGGGAACCACACTTGAACAGGCAAAAAGGAGCAAAGAGGACAATTGTGCTCTTCAACCAAAGTGTTTTCTGTAAGAATTCCAGAATTAGAGGTAACAGGGGATAAGCATAAAGGAGATCAGAGGGCTAAACGTGGACTAGAGCATCTCTCAGTGACTCCCCCTACAAGGAGGTTAGGACAAGGAAACTGCTACTGTAGGGAGAGGCAAAGAGGTGGCAGCAACGTTGACCCACCTTGTTCCTGATAAAACGGTGGACTTGCCCCGTGTGTGTGTTGCCACAAGAAAGCGGTTGGAAGAGATCACCCACTGCCATACTCTCACTACCTCGACAAAGATGCCTGTTTGTTGATGCACTAAACCACAGACATGTCAGTTTGTGTCGCAATATTCCCAACAGGAAGAGCATCTTGAAAGGCCTGCGATGCTAATAGGACCCCTCTCATCTCTACAACATTTACATGGAAATTGCGGTCTTTTGGGAACTGCATACCTTGGACCTTTCTTCCCAAAAAATGCCCCACCCCAGTTGGGAGGCATCTATAGTTATCATGGCTACTGGAGGTGAGAGTAGAAAAGATGACCCAAGAAAATTTTGACTGACAATCTATCAACGAAGATTATCTTTGCAAACTAGGGTGAGTTTGACTGGGAAGGATAAGAGGATAATGCAGAACTGACCAGTGAACAGAAGAATACACATATAAAACCAGGCCACAGGAGCAAGAGTTATGGCTGCTGCCACTGACCTGGGGGCCTGAAGAACACGTCTTTCTGGGAGAAAAGGGTGTGCAATAATTTGCTCAACCGGAAACCTGGTTATTCTTACACAATGTGGTGAAAGACAGGCTATCTGATTTATTATATTCAACTGGGCACCTATGAACTCCAGGATCTGAACAAGTTGAAGATGAGATTTGCAGATGTTAACTGAGATGCCTAGTGATTGACATAACTGGAGCAAGTCGTCCCTGGAATCCTCTAGGAGGCAACTGATATGGAAACACTCAGAATCCCAGCACTCTCAAGTTCACTGTCGCCACTGCCATATATTTGGTAAAACACCCTGGGGGCTGTGGCGAGACTAAACGACAGGGCTCTGAACTGATAGCAACTGGACCCTAGCAGAAAGTGCAGAAATCTTAAGGACTGCCATTCATCTGAATGTGATAGTACTTATCCTGAAGATCAATGGTGTACATCCAACCTTCCTTGCATAGAATTAGCAAAATGGACTGAACTTTGATATCTTCAAAAATTGAGACTCCTTAGTACGTGTCTAAAGGAAACTTCATCTGGTGGAGAATTGGGGAACTTTCCTCTTCAAAGTAAGTTTGTTCATGCTCAATGAGATATTCCATACAGAAATCTCATTGTGTCTCCTCTTACATGTTCTCCCTTAGGGAACCTCTTCAGTGGGGTGCCTGCATATTTGAACTGCTTCTTATTGAAATTGGTACACCTTGCTTGCTGTAGCATAGACTAGATCCAGGCCTGCTGAATCTAGCTTTGTTTGTATGACTTCAGCACTAATCCAGGCATTCTTTAAAGTATTCAATTGTATTTATTACTGCTTGGTAGTAACTTGATTAAAGTGTAGCTATCATTTTAAGTCTTTTGGATTAAGCACTTGGGCTTCAGACCAGTTGTTTTACATTAGGAAGGTTTGTGGCCTGCACTGTGGTGGCAGGACAGGTAGGTTACATCCTTCTAAGTTGGGAATTGCTGATTGAGGGCTCAGTGTCTGTTATTCTAAAAGTGTATTAGTTCTGGTTTAAGCACTTGGGCTTCAGGCCAGTTATTTTACATTAAGAAGGTTCGTGGTCTGTACTCTTGTGGGAGGAGAGGCTGGACTCTGCCCTTCTGAGCTGGGAATTTCTGGTTAAAGGCTTATAGTGCCTGCATATTTGAATGGTTTCTTACTGAAATTGGTACACCTTGTTTGCTGTAGCATAGACTAGATCCAAGCATGCTGAATCTAGCTTTGTTTGTATGCTTGTTGTTTATTTGCTTGTTATTTCCCTGAAACACTAATTCCACCTAAAACGCGGCTTTTCAGCACTTCTGTGGATCCCTAGTGATATCTGCATTGCTTTATGTACTTATTTCCTTGTTTCACTTGAAAGAAAGTTACTGTTTGTCATTTTTGCATTTAAGTTACCTGTAACACATTGCATTTAAGATACCTGGCACTTGCTCACTAAAGCAATTATATAAGTCAGCACTAAAAAATTAAAAGCACTACACCCTCACAAACTCCCCTTGAGTACCTTGTTCCCCATTGGCCCTTTTTTTTCAATTATAAAGGAATTCCCAATACTATTCTAGCATGTCCAAAGGTCAGTTGTCAATCTCCTCTCCGGTCCAGCTGGTGAATCTGGGAATCTAGAGGCAATGTTACAACTGCCTCATGTACACAGACAACCCTCGCCTCCTCCCAACAAATTCCAACCCATGTGAGAGAAGCAACCATATATAGCCATACTGGAGGCAAAGCTCTCTCAACTCAGTACTGGCGAAACCAGTCATGAGGAGAAGAAAACCACACTCACTACAATTCCAGTCTCACATAGACCTACCACGACAGCAAACCAAACACACAAAAACATACTCGGAGGCTCTAAATAAAAATCTGCTTAAGCAGCAGAGACCTCCAGAGCAGACACCCAAGCAACCGCTACCCCAAAACAAAACACGTGCAACACATAGCTCACAAAGCCAGTGTGCCGAACAGTCACAGCCCTTAAGGCTAAACAACGCACCTGATACACTTGTAATAGGTGACTATCGTCAGGCACACTGACGTCCCGCTCACCAGGCTGAACAAGGAGAAGGTCACGGTGAGCTGCCTGACGGGCGCTAGGATCCGCCACATAACACAAGCACTCAGGTCACTCCAAGGCAAGTACAAATATGACTCAGTCATTGTCCATGCTGGTGTGAATGACCCGAGACGTACCTCCCTGGACTACATGAAGAGAGACATAAAGGAGCAATCTGAGCATGTAGCCCAGGCCAGTATGACCCTGACCTTGAGTAGCATCTTACCCTCACCAAGAATGATGCCACAATATGAAGACAAGATGATCAATTTCAACAATTGGCTTAAGTATTGGTGTCATTCAAAGGGGATCCAATGCCTGTCAGCCTGGGATGACATGCTCGACAAGCCACGATGCTTCACTAGGGACGGCTTGCACCTGTCACCCCTGGGCTTTCAGATATTGGCAAAGGCTCTTGCTACACCCATAGTGTCTTTTTTAGGCAAGGCTCAAAAGACAAACCCACCTCCATAGGTATCACAAGGGATAAGAAACTAAGAGTAATGTTACTCAACACCAGAAGTCTAAACCTCAAGATGCACGCACTCTAAACTCTCCTTAGCATGGAGAACATAGATATCTGTGCAGTAACAGAAACCTGGTTCAAGGCTCCCGAGAGCACCGCAGCACTACTAGGTTATACCTCATACCATGCTTTTCAGAACCAAAACTTGGACCAAACCACAAAAGGAGGGGGGAGTATCAATATTCGTCAAAGATACCCACACCTCCAGGTTGGTGGCAAAGCACGAAGCATGAGAGACTATCCATGTGAAACTATCAGTGGGTAAAACTGCCTTCCAGTTTATAGCCTGCTACAGACCACCCTCCCAAACCCAGGAACCCCACTCGGCCTTCCTGAGAACACTGGAAAATATGAAGGTGTCTCCAAACACAATTATATTGGGTGACTTCAACTACCCAAACATAGACTCGGAGCATTACTCGTGCTCCAACACCCTAGACCAAAGGTTCCTAGAATTTATAAACTCAAATGCTATGGAACAACTTACCACTCCCACAAGAAGGGAAAACATACTGGACCTGATCATTACCAACATGGGGACTCTATGCTCCAGACCAGAAGTGTATCCCTCACTGGTAAGATCAGACCATAAACTAATCTCACTGGATAGTCACATCCAGACTCCACCCCCTGCGCTGAAAACCACAGTGAAAAACTTCTCTAAAGCAAATTTCACACTCCTCAAAACCAAGATGGAATCCTTCAAAGCCCCCGGGCCTGTGGAAAATATGGCCCAGACTGCAGAATCCTTTATAAACGCATTCTATAAACACTTTCAGGAATGCATGGATCATGCAATCCCAAATAAAACCAAGACCCAATCCTCCAAAGGCAGACGTCCTGTCTGGTGGACCCCCAGCCATAAACAAACTATACAATAGAAGGAGGAAGCTACTACATGACAGAGCAAAATACCAAAAAAGGAAGGCATCTCTGATCAGTATTAGCAAAAAACTACGGGCACTCATAAAATTGTCTCTAAGGCCAGCTTCAAGAGAAAAATTGCACAGGACACTAAGGATAAACGCAAGGCTTTCTTTAGTTATATTAGGAACCTGGGTGGGAATTCCTAGATATGATCAGAATTAGTCCAAAATGACAAAAAATACACCGAACCCACAGACATTGCCAACTTCCTAGCTGACAGGTTCAGTGCAAATTCCCCCCCCCCCCCAACAAAAGGGCAAATATCTATCCCAGCAGAGCGCTGCCCCCCTAACATCTCAGATGCTCAAGTAAGAAGCTGCCTCTCCAAAGCAAAAAACACAGCATAAATGGGACCAGACGGTGTCCGGGGCTGCATCCTACATGAACTCCAAGAAGAGCTAAACACAAACATAAAACTACTGTTCAATCTCAGCCTTACTACAGGAAATGTACCCAAAGAGTGGCGTACAACAACAGTGGTCCCTCTCCACAAAGGTGGTGCCTCAACGGATCCTGGAAACTATCGCCCCATAAGCCTGACTAGCTTGGTCTGCAAAGCTATGGAAAGGATTATCATGGACCTCATAAATAAAGATATTGGGGACCTACAGACACTGGATCCTACCCAGTTGGGCTTTGTTAAGGGCAGATCCTGCCTCTTAAACCTGGTTGATTTTTTTTTGAAACAGTCACCAAGGCCATTGACGAGGGGAAGGTGGTCCAAACAGCCTACCTGGACATCGCAAAAGCCTTCGATACAATACCCCACTCGGGCATTATAGATAAGCTCACCAGCTCAACATAAACCCCTATGTCACTAGATGGGTTGCAAACTGGCACAAGGACAGAACCCACATGGTTAGAATTGCTGGAGCCATGTCAGACTCCAAACCAGCTACAAGTGGCATCCCACAAGGCTCAGTCCTGGGACCTCTCTTGTTCGGTATATATTTTGCGGAGGTACAGGCCAACACGGAAGGACTGTGGCTGACCAAGTTCGCAGATGACTGCAAACTGGGCGCCATAATCGACTCTCCAGCCGACACAAGCATCCTCCAAAAGGGCCTCATAGAAATAGACAACTGGTGCCAGAGCCATGGCCTCAAGCTAAGCCAAAAGTGTATAGTCATCCCCTTTGGCAAAAACAAAGTGCCCACAAATTACCACATAGGTGGTAATCCATTAAGTACAGAAGAAGTAATTAGGGACCTGGGAACCCAAGTTGATAGCAATCTCTCATTTGACAACCACATGGCCAAAGTGGTTAGAAAAACATTTTATATAGCCCACCTAATCATGAAGGGATTCACATCTAGATCAGGGGAGGTCATCGTGCCTCTTTACTCATCCCTCATCAGGCCCATAATTGAGGACAATGCCCCTTTTGGGATGTACCTTACCAGACACCTGCACCAACTGGGAAGACCCCCAAAGTACCTCACCAAGAGGATCAAAGGGCTCAAACAGATGCCATATGCTGCCTGGTTAAAGAAACTCCAGCTCTACTCAGTGGCATACTGCCCTGCTCAGAGGCGATCTGTGCCTGACGTATAAAGCCATGTCCAACCCGGAATTAATGGACATGCTGCACCTCAGAAAATACAAATCCCATCGAGCTATGCGCTCGAGAGACTTGAACCTCAGCACTGAAATAAACAGGACTTGCTGGAGGGACAGATTCATAACCCAGAGGCTCCCTTCACTCTGGAATAAAATCCCAGGTTAGGCAGAGTCCCTCACTGACTCTCTTCAAGAGGAATCTTGAT